>NC_135744.1:34937500-35537500 GCF_041903045.1 Epinephelus lanceolatus
ATTTTGAATGTATTCCTTTGCCTTGAGGCTCTCCACTGGAATACACCCTTTTGACAAGATCCCCGCTCTGTTTCTGTGTGCTGTAAGCTCCATGTCTAACAGCGTAAAGATGTTTGGCTGAAGAGCATCCCTCCTTGATGATACACAACACGTGTCAAAATACAAATACACGCACACATGCGCCCTGCGTTTGTACAAGAAGTGATATAAGCCCAAACGGGCACGTGCAAATGTGCGGACATGATATGCTTGTAAGCAGGTACGTATACTGTATCTGCATGCATATTCACACAAACACACACTCACACAGACAGACACACTCACTGTCACGTGAATAAACATGTGAGTTCGGAGACTCTGGGGAAGAGAAATGCAAATGCTCCTCTCTTCAAGTCAGTGACATGGCATCCATGGGGAGATGAATGTGTGTTGGTGAGAGAAAGAGGGAGATAGCGAAAGGGAGAGATGTAGAGAGCGAGATGGCGCTGATTCACTGTGTATTCTCTGTGTCTCCCTCTGCCCTGACGCACATCGCTGTGAAAGAACATGCTTGTCAGGCAGCGAAAATAGATGACAGTCTCAGGAGGATGTGGCGTCGCCAACAAGCCCTTCTCTGTTTACTTATGTTTCTCATTTCTCTTTCCCTCTATCTCTCTTTTCCAGCGTTACAGTACGTGCCTGCGCCTTGGTCGTCCTCGAAGACGGCGAGCTATGCCGTATATTTTACTTTTTCCTCAATTCCCCCTTTAGCCTTGTTGTCTCTTCGAGTCCCATGCTGCTTTTCTTGCATAGTCAGGTTGCAAGTCGTGTGAGAGCAGGATTTGTGGGAGCACATGCGCGCTGGCGAGACACCGTGACTGACCTGATTGCTAAGAGGGAGAGACAGGCAGAAAGAGAAAGAGACGGAGATAAAGGCTGACACAATACAGGAATATTTTTTCAAAAATGTTAAAGTGGTGTTCGGTTCCCTGTATTGTTCCGTCCCAAATAAATTATGTGTTACACTATATATATCATGGTTTACTTTGACTGTATGAGAGAAGAACATTAAATCACACACAACTACAAAGATGTTGAGGAAAACACACTAAAGTCCCAGAATGACATCCATGGTGCATCCTTGATGTAAAGATAGAGAAGACACTGCTGTCCAGAGGCTACATGCGTAAAACTGTGTGTATATTCACATCTAAAACTGTGTATACACAAACACAGATATATGCACATGCATTCTTTTTGTAAGATTTATAAAGCTGCATGCACCTGATTCTGTTTCTGCTCCCCCAGTTAGCCTTAGGGATTTTAATTGTGCATATTCTCACTGCACATTCGTCTTTTTTAAATACTAGTTTATGTGTGAGAAATGGTGTCGAGCTGATGTCATACCAACACAATTATTACCTATATCATCAATAAAATAAAAAAAATACAATTATCTTTATTCTTAATTATCTTGTAAAGCTTCCACTTCAAGTTTCCAATAAATTAACATTTAAAACTTATTAATCATACGGAGATGGTCCTATTATTATGTATCACACTGAGTTGCAGTTGCACAGCTCTGTGCTTCAAGGGCAACCATTAAATTAGCTTTTCTAGCCAAAAATCTAGTTCTGTAGTTCATTTGTCAAAGGGTTGTTTTTAATGCCATGCTCCTCCACCCAGATTAATGACAAACAAACATCCGAATAACTAATAGAGTGCTTGGCAGAAACACAAACATTCTGTTCTGGACAACACTTAGCTCTCTTGGCTGAGGTTAAATAAACCATTACGGAAAACTAAAGAAAGTTAACTTCACACATGAAAACACTTTTCACAATTTTGAACTATTAATTAGGTATTGACTAATTAATTATTAACTATAAACTAACTAATGGTTAACCATTGACCAACTATTACCTATTAACTAAATATTAACTGTTAAATTATCATTAACTGACTGACAATAAACTGGCTTAACTATTTTATTTTTATATACACACATATATATATATATACACACACACATATATATATATATATATATATATATATATATATATATATATATATATATATATATATATATATATATATATATATATATGTGTGTGTATGTATGTATGTATGTATGTGTGTGTATGTATATATATATATATATATATATATATATATATATATATATATATTTTTTTTTTTAAAGATTATTTTTATTGGCTTTTTTTTGCCTTTTATTGACAGGACAGAAGGTGAAATGGGGAGACAGAGAGAGTGGGGACTGACATGCAGCAAAGGGCCACGAGCCGGATTCGAACCCGCAGCCGCTGCAGCGAGGCAATGCCTCTGTACATGGGGTGCCAGCAATATCCACTACGCTACTGACGCCCCAACTGGCTTAACTATTAATTAGCTAACCATTAATTAATTATTAACTATTAACTTTTACCTACCTGACTATTCACTATTAACTAGCTGACCATTGACTAGCTATTGACTAACTGACCATTAACTGTTAACTGACCATTAACTATTAACTGATTATTAACCTTACTACTGACTATCAATTTTACTGACCGTTACCTATTAACCGACCAATTACTATTAACTGACAATTAACTTTACTGACCATTGACTATTTACTATTAACTGACCAATAACTATTATTGACTATCAACTTTACTGACCATTAGCTATTAACTGACCATTAACTATTATTGACTATCAACTTTACTGACAGTAGCTATTAACTTTACCAATCATTGACAATTAACTAACTGACTATTAATTGACCAATAACTATTAACTGACTATCAACTTTATTGACCATTGACTATTAACTGACCATTAACTTTACTGATAACATAAATGACCATTGACTATTAACTGCCCATTAACTATTAACTGACTATTAACTTTACTGACCATTAGCTATTAACTTTACCTATCATTGACAATTAACTAACTGACTATTAATTGACCAATAACTATTAACCGACTATCAGCTTTATTGACCATTGACTATTAACTGACGATTAACTTTACTGACCATTAACCTTTGACTATCAACTTTACTGACCATTATCTATTAAGTGACCATTAACTTTTAACTGTTAACTTAAATGACCATTGACTATGTACTCACTGTTAACTGACCATTAACTATTAACTGACTATTAACTTTAATGACCATCAACTATTAACTGACTATTAACATAAATGAGCATAGACTATTTACTCACTGACTATTAACTGCCCATTAACTATTAACTGACTATTAACTTTACTGACCATTGACTATTAACTGACGATTAACTTTACTGACCATTAACCATTAACCATTGACTATCAACTTTACTGACCATTAACTATTAACTGACCATTAACTATTAACTGACTATCAACTTTAATGACCATTGACTATTAACTGACCATTGACTATTATCTGGCCATTAACTTTTAACTATTAACTTTACTGAACATTGACTATTCACTGACCATTAACTATTAACTGACTATTAACTGTACTGACTATTGACTATTAACTAACTGACCATTAACTAACTATTGACCAACTGACATGTTAAATTTCTGAAAAACACATTTGATTATTTCACATGATTTGTCACTTGTGAAATGCTGTTTAATGTGCTTTTTTTCCACAAAGAAAATCTGTTTGGATGATATGAAAAGAAGTGCATTGTCCTCCTGCCAGTTCATGTGGAACACCTCGCTTTAGGTTATCATAAATGTATGAATTAAAAAGAAAAATAGAAAACACAAAAACAAAAAGGGAGGGAAACTGAGATCTTATCAAAACAATGAATCACTGAGCCAAAGACTTTTTGATGAAAATGATTCAGTCCACTATATTAAAGAACTTTAATCTCCATTGTTTGTCTTTTCTCTAAAAAATATCAAGAAAGGCCTCTCTTCTGGCTCAAGAGGTGGTAATTGTCATGACAAAAACAAGTAAGGGTTTTACTTACATTTAATAAACAACATAATTTGATAGTTTTAATATTCAAAAATACTATTAATTTGCACACAGTAGGTACTAAAGTAGCAGTTGTTTTTCTGAAAATACTGGTCAGTTTAACCTCTGGGATTATATATTGTTAACTCTTGACGAGACATCTATAAAAGATATTGCAGCCCAAACATTTTGCCATTAGGTGAAGTTTTAATATAGCGGCTATATCAGCTGTACTCCAGAAGTATTCTTAATTGTTTTCCTTTCTCATAATAACACCACAGCTTGTTCTTCTGCCACCACTGCTCATCTCTCCTCTCTCTTCATTTCGGTGCTCCTCTATTAGACCAATTTCCAGTCTCATGCAGTCCCACATTCATAATTTACTACTAATAATTCGTGTGGCTCCCACTACTCCATATCTCCTTGAGCTAGCCTTTATCTTTTCTTATTGCAAGGAAGACAGAGAAGTCCAATCCTTGATATTTCCTCTTTTTCTTGCACTGAGCCTGTAGCAAAAATCAGACAAAGGTGGTGGGACTCGGGCCAAACTCATCAGGGATATATGTGAGTCCAGAGGCAGTGACATTAAATATTGTACTGTCTCAAGGCACTTACCTTCTATTACCCTGCCATCTTCTCTCCAAGTCTGTCACTTTTTCTACCCACATCGCCTCCTTGCTCTCGCTCTCCGTAACCTCCCCCCTTCTTTCTCTTCATTTTGTTTTCTGGCTTTTTCCTCTTTGTGTCTCTTCCTGTTATTGACCTAAGAGTATATCTTGTCAGTTTGTGCTCGCTCTCTGGCTCATTGAGGCTACATAGAAGGGTCTCTTTCCGAAGTTTGTAGATGCAGACACAGTGTGATTTTATGTTTAAGTGCATGTGAACAAAGCTACAATTGCACTGTTTGTGTCAAGGTGTCTGCATTGTGTGCTTTAGTGTTTCTTTCCATTTGCAGAAACATCACCAGTCAGAACACGCTGTGATGAACAAATACAGAGAGATCGACTAAGGATGCCTTTGAATTGAAGATAAATATTTCTGCCGTATATGTTTATTTGTCTCCAACAGGCAATGCACCAATGGTACAGATGTTAGCTGTAGCTATAAAAACTGGCACACTGTGTTTGTGTGTGTGTGTGTCAGTGTGAAATGCTGAATGATTTCAGAACTCAGAGCCTAAATCTACTTTCTCCTTTTGTATCTGTCACTTCATAAAGTGTAGTTACACAACACACAGCTTTTGAAAAAGTGGGAACTTTCCTGTCTAAGCAAGGTGAAACATTTTCAGCTTGCACACTGTCACACACTGTCACCTCAGTTCAGGCATCCCAGAGTGAATCCACACCTGCTTGCGTCCACTCTGTCCACTGACGTAGTTTGCAATTTTGCTCGGGATGCACTGTTCTAACCTTTTCTCTCCCAATTACAATACCCTAACTCAGGGTAGCTGCTCATACAGAGTAATGATCCAGAGCCCCAATTATTCCAAAGTAAAAATCTGTGAACTCACTGGGGTCAACATGAGGACAGGGATCGGCATGGAGCAAAGAGTCAGATGGCGGCTTGCTCAGTGTGTGACGTGCACTTGTAGATAAAATATAGACCTATATTAATGAAGGTTCATTAGTACGGTTTTGTATTTCTCTGTAATGTAGCACAATGTTAAGAATATTACAGATACTATTCTTTCTCACACCTTCAACTCAAACCATTGTGTCCACCTGCCCCAAAATATATCATCTAATAATTAAATTGATATTGTAAACATGCGGATGACTAGTCGACTAATGGCCCTAAATGACGACTATAAAATTCTTAGACGGGACAGCCCTAGTGTTAATGCATGTTCTCTGTGCACTAGGGTGATCACTTTAAATAGAATTAAGTTCAGACAAATGAGAACGAACATGTAAACTGTTACGTCAAAGGCAACCCACTTAGCCTGATCATAAACACTGTTGTTGCTGTAGTAACAACACTACAAGGCAGTTGCATTTTTAAAAGTCAGCAACAGCCTGAATTTCACCTGTGATTTTTCCATAAATGGCATGACCTTTTACAAAATTTTAATTGGGATGAATCATCAGAGATCAAAGATTTAATTTTGTCTCTTTGAATGGAAGTTTAAATACTAAATAAAAATTGACTGCCCTTGTGCACAAACACGTGTATTCACTCTACATTCTGAAGTACACGTTTGTATGTGCTGTGTTTGTGCGCACAGAGCTGTAGGCATGCTTTTCCACTTTGTGATGCAGCTATGTGAGGAGCTGTGCGTGTTGCTCACCGGAGCAGAGGTTTGTTAGTTCAGTCAGCCTACCTGCTCACCTGTGGTTCCATATATCTCAGCTTCTTAATCTGATTTGACTGCATTCCTCCAGCCTCTGTCTTTGCCAACAGCCCTCAGTGTGATTCTGTTGTCTGGCACAAAGTAATGAAAACACATAAAGCTCTCATTACCTGCCAGTGGCTGTGGGGCTGAGCGGTAGTAGACCCGTACGCTCACAGACACACAGCAGAGAACACACACAGATGAGGAGCATGCTCTCAACATACTCTACAGTCATACACACATGTACACAACCATAGATACACACATGTGAGCTGGAGGCGTGCCGCAGTTTAAATTACTTAGTTGTCATCAGGCTCTGATTGATGGTTCCTTCTCTCATGGTTGCTATATGATAAGCTCTTATTGGCCGTGTAATTTTTCTACGGCTCCATTCGGATGGTTGGGCAAGCTGATTTGGTCTGAGGTGCAATTTCACATCCAGATTATAGCTGCTCTACACTTGGAATGATGTGTCATTTTCAGTGAATCCATGTTTCTTGTGCTTCGGCCTGCAGAAAAACAAACTGATATTTGTGTAACTGGTTTTAAAGACACATACGCAACACATTACAATATGTGTATTATTGTATCATGTTGTACTGCTATAAATTATATCAGTATTAATATGTGATTTTAACGTTACATGACTTTTTAAAGGAATACGTCACCCAAAATGTTCATGTTGAGCTCATTTTTTCAGTCACTATTTTTTAACTAGGGCTTTCCCCTGAAAGTCTGAGGTCCATACCATCAGATGGAGACCTCTCACTTAACTGAGATTCCCTCAAGTTGATCAGTTTTTTTTTTTGTTTTTTTTTTTTTTGGTCAATTAGTGTGCAGTCATTCTCGGAACCCATTGGCTGTATTTGGCGTCTGACTTCCAACAGATGGCGATAGAGCCTCTGGAGGCAGACCTCTAATTTTTTGGCATTCCGGTTTGATTTGGGCGGAGGAGGCGAATTTCCGTTTATATCAGGGGTCGTGTTAACCGGATATTCTCGGTCATTGACCGTTTTTTTACAACAATGACCAGAAAATCTGAAGGCCGTCGGTCATTTGACTGGTTGCAATTACCACCCCTGCCCACTTGGCGGTGGTTTAAGTGGCTGCCGTTTTCACTCTGCAGAGAAAAAGTCATTCATCTGCTTCATGTAGCGTTGTTAACATAAAGGCCTGGACACACCAGATGCGTGCAGCAGAAGTCCTGCGAGTATACTCGCAGGTGGGTGCTTGACTGTCCATACAGGCAGCGCATTTCTCTTGCGCTCTCCGCGACGGTTAAACATCGACTCCACTCGTTTGTTCCCGTCAGTAATCGTTTTTTCACTTCAACAGGTCATTTTAAACATGGGTAAGTTCATATTTTAATCGTTTTTTATAACGTAATAAGTTAATGACAATTTGTCATTGCATGTCCATGTATTGAGCGTGTTGGATTAACACTGAATGAATAGGGCATATTGTTCTGACCATTTTATTTATGTAGTCTGTAGGCAAGGTGACACAAAATTAAAATTGTAATGAAGTGATTAGGGTATTGAAAAATGTGTTCGATTATGCACTGTTGTGTTATTTTAAATTATAAACATGGTATTCCCTCACGTTCCTCAGTGCATGCTGTTGTTATTTTATTTTGAAAGCTTGACAGAAGCGCTCGCGTGTAGACCAGACGCCGAACTGAAGCGCTGTGGTGTGTGGATGTCTGTTCATCTTTTCGTTCATGTCCTTATTAATGCACACTTTATAACTTGCTTGTTGGATTTATTAAAAACGAACGAATGAAAACTAAATGGCTCTGAATATCTTTATTATCATTTAAAAACGAAAATTAAAATGACCGGTAAAAATAGATTATGACTGGAATTTTACGATCCTGTCGGTCAGAATGACCGGCGACGAAAAAGTCTAGCACAACATCTGGTTTATATATAAGTAAATATGCTGAACCATTGCGATGGATTCAGAGTTTGCAGTGATGCCAATTATGTTCCGCCTCGTTAGTTCACCGCACGGACCGTTTAACCTGGCAACAACTGCAGTTGGCTCAAACGTGATTGGTCAATATCATGCGGACTACAAACAGCCTACAACCGGAAACCAGGGCTCTTCCTCTCTTCTTCCGGAGGCAAGATCTCCGGGGTTTGCCTACAGACTCTACATTCACTGAATGTAGAGTCTGTATATGGAGACTAGTGTGCAGTGTACATCTGGTGACATTTTTGTCCACTTATTTGGCTGCAGATTGAGTGCTCCTCGCTTTCAGGTTGCTTTTTTGTACAGGCAGTTGCAGGGACATGGAGGCAGCTGACTGCAGAAGAGAAGCTAGACAGGCCCAGACAGGCTCCGAGATAACATTAGCCTCTGCCTTCTGCTTGGAAGTGATGAATTTACAGCTCACAGCATGTTAATATGATACAGTCTCTGGCTTTTGTTTGATGTCTGTTGTTGGTAAAAAATGCCGTTGCACATTTCTGATCCATTGCCAGCATAGTTATCTTGTTTATTACATTATGTGACTGTAACTGTCACACTGAACTTTCCTCTGAACCCTGTATAAACCCTTAAATTCTATATCGAAGAAGGAGTGAATAGTCAAATATTCTTATTGAACAGCCAAATCTGGTTCAGCTAACATGTTTCTAAGTAGCATAAAGCCCTATTTTTTGGACATAGGACCAAAAAAGACTCCTTTTATAATGCTCGTCTTGTCTGAAATTAAAAAATAGTCATTTAAGCTTTTGTAAGACAAAGAAAAACAGGAAATCTTCACATTTGAGCATCTGAAACCAGCTTTATTTTAACATTGCCCTTTGTTCCTCTCACACATACACACACACACTCTACTCACTCGACACACAGACACCTGGGACCTGGCCAGTAGAGCCACAGACTTTTACTTCTGGCTATTGTGCAGGACCATTGGAACAGTTTGAGGTTAATTAACTTCAGTAATGGTACTTTCACAGCAGTCATTGTGTGAAGTGGAACTTTTCCAGCTCCGAGTTCCCTTCGCATGAATTTGAACCATCCACCTTCCTTTTACGTGCCGGCTTTTTGTCGAGCTACCTGCCTTTTAATCTTTAGTTTATACTCGGTCTACTGGAAACCCCAATTGTGACAGTGTTGGTGCAGATTATGAGCCTTCACATGGAAATTATTAAACACGCAGACAGCCACTCAGACAGCCAGCACACACACACACACACACACACACGTTCTTTATTCACTCCAAACCCATTCCACTAACGCCATCCCTATGTGGCCTTGCTCGGTAATGTCACTAATATGATTCTGTTAAGGGCCCACAGGAAGCAGAGAAGGTGTGGTTAAACTTAAATCACTCAGAAAAGAAGGCAGAGAAGCTCAGGAGGAGAAATTGGATTTAGAGAAAGAGATAAAAAAAAGTAATGAGTGGGAGAGCAGAACGGAAAGTGGGAGAGAAAGAGGGAAAGGAAGAGGAAATAAAAGAAGTACTGTATAATCTGTATAGATGTTACAATAACTGATCTTGACATGCATTAAAGAGATGGTTCGGGTTTTTTGACGTGGGGCTGTGTGAGATACTTGTATATTGTCAGTATAGTACATAGATTAGATGATGGCTGGCACCTTTCCTGTTTGGAGGAAACAGATGGGACCAGCAACCCAAAAGCTCAGCTATGCATTGCTGTGGATTAGGCTCAACAGCAAAACATATTTTAGCTGCTTAAAAAAACCTATGTGGAAATCAGTATCAGTCTAAGTGGATGCTATATTTACAATATTTTCACTGCTTTACCTTGCTGTCAGAAAGCTCTTTCCTTTGGCGCGACATTTTCTCAAACGTATAACTTCCGTAATCCTGTGGAAAAACTCCCGACTGTGCCATGCACTGTGTTATGCTGCAGGTCAGCGGTTTGGGTCAGAGAGTGCTGTTGTGCAATCCAACTGAGACAAAACTTCACTTTTGTAAAAGATTTCTAAGATGGTGCAAGCTTGTGTTTTTCCAGGCTGTTCAAACAAAGAAATAAAAAAGGTGTGGCTAGTTACACTGAATATAGACATCAACACATATCAAGACTATTATGTAAAGCAATCACCAAATAAGTGAGAGAGACCCTGGCTGAAGAGCACTGCTGCACCCAACCATCAGGTAAAATTACACTACATACCTACAAATATATGGAAAGACTTACCAAATAAAAAGTAAAGCCTGGATACTGGCATACACAAACATCCTGAGGTTGTGCTGTGACCAAGTCCCAGTTTGTCTCCACAGTCGACAGCATTTCGTAGTAGCTGTCATAATCACTCATTTTTTTTGTTTTCTTGTATATGTTGTTTCTTCCATAAACTGCTGAAAGCTTGACCCGAACAGCTGACCTGCAGCGTAATACACAGAGTTTTTGCACAGGAATGTGAAAGTTATATGCTTGAGATAATGTAGCGCCAAAGGGAAGGGCTGTCTGACAACAAGGTAAAGTGGTGAAAATGTTTTAAATTTAGTGTCTGCTTAGACTGGTACTGAGTGTTTTAGGTAGGCCTTTTAGTAAGTGGCTAAAATACAATCTGCTTTCACCACTAATCTCTGATGGGGTGCTCGTCCCATCTGCTTCTGCAGTCCGCCAGTTGCCATCTACTGTATGTAATACACTGACTATAGATGCATATCTCATATAGCCCCACTTCAAAAAACCCAAACTATCCCTTTAAGCTACTGTAAGCCTGTTTGTGAGGGATGGTGGGATTGGGGTATACAGGTACACAAGTGGGAAATGCTATAAAGCAATTGTGGCTGTTCTTGGCCAAGGTTGCAAGTGGCATGGATCTAGGGATGGCAATATTGGTCTGTCTGGCTGTCACTGTGCAACTTGGTCCAGACTGAAATATCTCAACAGCTATCAGACAGGTTGCCATGAAGGTGTAGACATTCATGGTCACTAGAGGATGAATCCCCCTGACTTTGGTGATCCTTTGGTCTTTTTTCTAGTGTAATCTACAGGTTGACATTTTGGGCTTTTAGTGAAATATTCCAACAACTACTGGATGAAATATTATGAAATCTGGTACGTGTATTCGTGGCTCCCAAGAGATTGAATTTTAAGTTTGTTTACTTTAAATCTGTGGCCACTAACAGCTCAAAGTTTTTGCTTATCTAGTGAAATAACTCAGCATCTACTAGATGGATTGGCACAAAACCTTGTACTGACATTAATGGTTTTCCAAGGATGTAGTCTACTGACTATGGTGATCCCCTGACTTAAGGTGCGGACACACCAAACTGTCATCAAAGAACTACCGGCGACGAAAGCCAACAGTTGCGTCGTCTACGTCGCCTCACGTCGCCTCACGTCGCCTCACGTCGCCCTGTATCAGTTGCATTTGGACACACTACACAGACTACATCCGACGGCCAAGTGGCACGTACGTTCTGCGCCTGCGTGAGAGAGAGCGGAGTGACAGAGTGGTACATCCTGACAGCCGAGGTGTTTCCTATCTGTGCAGCCGGGCACCGCAGCACCTCCACTGGCTATTACATTCAGACGCCCCGGTGTTTCCTCTGCAGGCTCCACTTCACTCAGCTGCCCGATAAACCCGCTGCTTCTTCCCACTTTAACCTGAATAACAAACCAGGGCTCGGTTCTCCGGTTGGATCCAAATGGAGACCCGGGGCTAGCTGGGAAGCTAGCGGAGGCTAACAGGCTGTGCTTCCCTCCGGTCATGCTGTGCTAGCCGCTCCCAGCTAGCCCCGGCTAACTGGCTGTGCGTCCCTCCGTCATGCTGCGCTAGCTGCTCCCAGCTCCCCGACTCTCAAACAGAGAGCCGGGGCTAGCTGGGAAGCTAGCGGAGGCTAACTGGCTGTGCTTCCCTCCGGTCATGCTCCCAGCTAGCCCCGGTTTGTTATTCACGTTAAAGTGGGAAGAAGCAGCGGATCTGTCGGGCAGCTGAGTGAAGTGGAGCCTGAGGAGGAAGCACCGGTTAGCCCCGGTTTCACTATAGGCAGATTCACTCGCTACAGGGGTGAGGGATTAAACTTAAACAACCAATCAGAGTGATCTCTTTCACAGATTAGCTCCGCCGCCGATTCAACATGCTCAGTCGGCCGAAAAAACGCTGACGCCGGCGTTGAAGGGCAGACGGTGTGGGACACACCACAAAAACTAGGCCGACAGACGCTCACCGACGGCGCGACTTTGGTCGACGGCGGACCGTTGGCTTGGTGTGTCAGGGTCTTTATCCTTTAGCACCACCATGAGGTTGACATTTCTGTTTTTTTAGTGCAATGTCTCAACTACTTTTAGATGGATTGCCATGAAATTTAGTACAGGCATTCAGTTTCCCCACAGGACAAATTGAAGTCACTTTGGCAATCCCTCAAATTTCTTATCTAGCAATATCATCCAGTCTAAATTTTTATGTCCATTACTTAAATTTATGACCAAACACCTGCAAAACTGATGACTATAATTTGTGTCAAGAGCTAGTGAGCAAGTTTAAGCATGCTAATACATTGATTTAAACTTTATAACTTCTAAGTAAAAGCATGCTGATTTTTCAGACATAACCAACCGATATGCATGTGTTACTGTGATAGCAACGTAGATGTCAGTAACTACATAGCTACACTAGTGATTTGGCTTTCCAACATGGAAACATGAGAAATGGAGGTCCGTCTTTTTGCCCTCCAAACAATTGCACTGTTGAGTCACGGTGCCGTTGCTGAGTTTGTCTGGTGCTACAGAGACTGGTATACATTGTGATGTTCTGTGCTTCAAACATGGCAGGCCTCACTGGACAGCGAGAGATGTGGTGCCATCCGCAAAGTAATGGATGGCACCCCACTGATGGGAACATGTAGTCCTCGGGACCTTTGATTATGATAGGTGGCTTTCCAACTTTAGAATGGGCTGGGGGTGTTTGTCAGGCTCTGTGCCCGTCTAGGACCATTGAAGAGTGACGCAGATGTCACTTTGAAGTTAAATTTGAACAGCCATAGCATCTGGACTAGGAGGGATCTGTAGAAATCAGATTGGAATCACATTTTAAACCACCTCTAAGTGTGGTTTGGATTTGCTTTCCAAAAAGTCATGCTTTTTCTTTGCTGAACACATTTGAATACATGTAGCTTTTCCTCAATTGTTACAACAGAGAGTACACTCTTAACAGTGTTTTGTGATAATGAATTTGTTAGTATGTAGTACAATAAGACTCACAAGACTGCATTTCTTGTAGGAGAACAAAACATTATTCTGCATGACCACTCTGTCATCAGATAGGCAGATAGTCTTATTGTAAATGGCCTTAGAGAGGGGCAGCAGCTATACATGGACAGCATGTCTACAGCTCCCCACGAAGATGTTCATTTCATTTATTTCTGCCTTTTAGTTTTTTCATCTCAGACTTTCCTGACCATTAGCTCTAATCAACATCCTCCCTTGGTGTCTGCCATCATCAAATGCTCCTTTAACTTATATCTTGCTATATACCAGCTGCCTTCAATCAGCTACAATCACTCTGCTCATGCCCCATGTGGTTTGAAAAACTAGAGGAAGGTAAATGTCCTTTTTTCCCCTCCCGAAGCTCTGAAATATGCTACTTCTAGATTACTCTGTCAGTATGTGTATACACGTCATCCTCTTCCCTCTCCATCCCTCTTGCCTTTGAAACCACCAGATGCTTCTTGCCACCTGTGCTGACCTGGGGATTGGGAGCTCTGCCAATGATTTGTGCTCTGAGTTACCATTTGGTTTCACAGTGTACCCTCTCAACTCGGTTCTACCATCTATGACCATATTGCACAATACCTCCTCCTGCTGCTGCCATGGCTGTGCCGCTCTACTTTTTCTCTCCTCTGACACCAAGGTTGAAGCACATGTCTCTGCTCTTCGTTATATCTGCAACTGGAAATCTGCCCACCATCGCAACCTCAATCTAAACAAGACAGGCTTTTTTTTTCCCGGAGAAAATCCTGCTCTCTACAAGACCTTTCCATCACAAGTGACAAGACTCTTGCCCGGTCTGCCAAAACTCAACAGACTGTCAAGTGAAGGTCAAACTTCAGTTACAACCTGAACCTGCAGGTTTGAACTCTAATAGATTTTCTCACCATCATCTCAGTCCAGCCATTTCTTCAGGCTCTGAACTCCCTCCACTTTATCTCCTGAAACAGCCCCTCACTTTTTCAAATTGTGGGCTGCGGAAATTGAGTTTTCCCAAGAGGGATGAATAAAGTACTTCTTTCTTTCTTTCCTTTCATGCAGTTTGAATGGAGAGGTTGTTTGGTAAGTGGAAAGTGACAGGTTTGATTTAAAAAAGATGGGAGGTAATCGGAAATGCTTTCATCCAACATGTCAGCTCAGGTACTATAGGGCTACAACTTATTTTTATTTTAATTATTTATAAACCTATTGATTATTTTTCAAAGTTTTTCAAAGTAACTGTTGCATTCATGCCAAAGAATATGAAGAATCATAACTTCCCAGAACCCAAGGTGGCATGTTCAAATAGTTTGTTTTACCTTACCAACAGTTAAAAGGCCTGGACACACGCAGATTTAAAACTGTGAATATTTTTGATTAACTAATGAATGGACAAACCACTTCAACATTTATCTCAGCGGGAGCCAAAGTAAATCATGTGGATCTAAGGAAGGCGGTGGCGTATGAGTTTCTGCGTTTATGCAGTTTTAACAGGTTAAGTGCAGCCGAGTCTCTGTAGTGTAAATACTGTTACATAAACAGTATGTGTGTGTTTGTGAGTGCCTCAAGTGCATGAGTAATTTTGTATGGCCCTCTGAATATTTAGCGCATTTATTGGTACACATGAGTGAGCAACATCTAACAACTCCTATATCAAACTGTCAAAGCTGAGCAGCAGAGAAACACTTCCCCCCCTTTCTCCCTCTCTGCTCGGTCTCTTTCCCTCCCTTATTCCCATATGGATGACACACATGGTCCAACAGCTGATGTACTGTACAGCATTATGTAGTTTGCTGTTCACTGTGCACTTCAGGTCGTAGACTGAGGCAACGGATGTGCAAAAGGGAAATGTACCATTTATAAAAAAAAGGCGAAAGGAGAGGAGGAAACGCTCTTTCACTGTTGAGCTGGGAATTAAATGTGTGTGAGAGAAACACTACAAGGCTGGGAAAACTGTAGTTCTGTTTTTGTGTATAAAGAGAGAAAGGTTATTGATTTCTCACTATAGCAACAACATGTTCAGCCAAGTCCTTGTTGACACTTAAACATCTAAACCCTTAACTCTTACAGGAAATTTTGATTGCACACATTAAGTGCTTATCTTACAATCATTTTAAAGTGAGATCCCCTAATTGAAAAGGCACTCTTGGCTGATGTGGGAAAATGTTTGATTTATCCAAGGATTCACCTTCTGGAGATGATAGGTTCCTTTCCACCATCTTTATTATATCCATACAGCCTCCATTAATGAGGTATTATTGCCTTTTATATCTTCACAGTATTCTCTTTTTAATGTAAATCTTAGAGTGACTAAATGTACACTTTCACTTCATTATGTAATTTCAGTGGCGACAGACATTATTTATCCACTGATTAACCATGAGATATGTGCCGCTGGTTTATTAGATTAATAGGAAGGTAATTTACCATACATCAAGCATTATTAGATCTCCTAATGTTTTTACATCCTTCGAGCTTCAAGTTGCAACGGTGGAAATAAAGCAAGAGAACCAGGCGCAGTATTCTCAAACGTTCTGAGAACACTCTCAGAGAGCTCATAAATATTTCTAGCAAGGAGTCTTAGCTCAGGAGTGATTTAGGACAATTTTCAAAGCAACTCTGAGCAAGGAAGGGATAGAAACTTTTACCTTTAGTGAGGAGGTGTGTTTGACTGCATTGCTAGTAGGGCTGTCCCAAACGATTATTTTTTGAAGGATTAATCTAGCGATTATTTTTTCGATTAATCAACTAATCTAACGATTAATTTTTCGATTATTGATTATTTTTCCATTATTTGATTAATGGGGCAATTTAAACAATATGAATACCCAAACATTTCTTATTAACATTAACATTTATTGAAACATCAGTGTTTCCCCTACCATTGTACCTACCCGGCCTGAACCAGCAGCACGACACTGCGCACACAGTCAATGGAGCAGAGCCTGTGTTGCACTCAGGCGTTGTCACGTAAATAACCAATTCCAGCACTTGAATAGGCCATAGCACAGCACTGCTGCTGCTGCACGCCGCCATTTTTTTGGTTTGAACCGACGCGTCAACGCAAATAATTCGTGTCGATGTATTTACGTAGTCGATGACGTCGACGCGTCGCCCCAGCCCTACTGTGAAGGTTTTGCAGTGTTTGCGGGATCACTCTGCTGATGGAGGGTTGTGACAGACTCAAGTCATCACTGCTGCATTGTTGCATTTTTCCAGTTTCCAAAGATCTTAGTGTTTTCATCACTTTCCTTCTACTATAGCAATATTGCGTTGGGTGGGAGATGTGAGCTCATCTCTCAACCACTAACATTATTCCTCTAGATCTAATAGTGTTTCATTGACTCACCATCATTCAGTGTTTGAAAAATATTTCTCCTACCTCTTTGTCTTTCCATCATTTTCTCCTCTGCCTAAGACACTCTTTAGCCTCTTAGAAGTCGTCCTCCCTACTTTAAAACGTTTTTAAATGTAGGAACTTTAGGAAGATGCTTTGTTAACAACTTTTTTTCTTCACCAGGATCCAGTCTTAACTGTAGGGGGAAATTCTTAGAAAGGAATTAGGAGGAGCAACTCGTTGTACTAAGAAGCTTTGTGAATACAGGCCAAGACTAATCAAGTAATTTTAGACCTACCAAACATGTTAGTAATTGTTACTTGTGAGGTGGTTTAAGGTAATTTTATTGATTCGTTTTGCAAATGTCAGATATATTATATGACTAAAACTGTGAAACCTGTATGTACTTTTGGTCTGGGACTACTTTTTATGGTTTGCGCAAGACCCACTTACCTGCCCTTAAGACTTCCTAATGCTACAACATGTAACAGTATTCAAGTCAATAGTGTGCGTCATACTTAATGGAAGTTTTGGTAAGGCCCTTTCAGGTTTTAGGACGATAATTGCCATGTGCACAAAGTGAGGTCCATAAAGAATGGTTTTCTGAGTTTTGTGTGGAAGAACATGACAGACTGCACAGAGTACTGACCTCAACCTCATCCATAACCTTTAAATGAACTTGAATGTTGACTGTGAGTCAGGCCTGGTCATTCCACTTCAGTGCCCAACCTCACTAATGATTATTTGGCTAAACAGAAAGCAGATCTTCCCAGAAGAATGGAGGCTGTTATAACAGCATCTTGCTGCCCATGGTCCACTGAAATGACTGGCGCTGTTGTTTTTCTTGTCTGTACTTGCTGATGACAAATTGATGACAAATTGCAAAGATGCAAGCTGGGGCTCCAAAGCAAATAAAGCCTGTTGAGGTTGCAGGTGGTTCACATGTTTTTCATCAGCGGGCACAGACTTCTAAGTGAACTCCTTGTTACTTTAAAAGCCCTTGGTAATTCATGTAAAACTTGTGAGAATTTAAATATCCACCAACTGTCAGTGCTTCTCTCTGATCATCCTCCCTTCCTTTGGGATGGCCCTCAGGGTCCTTCTTAATCCTCCAGTGAAAATATCTATCGTTGCTTCCCTCTTACCCTCCTTCCTTCCCCCTCGTCTGTCTGTTTTGTTCTGTCCTTCCGTTGTTTCCCTCCTCTCTTGTTTTCCTCTCTCTTTCGATCAACGCGCCTCTGTGTTGCTGGATCCTCAAGCAAAATTATCTAACCTTTGAATACTTTTATATAATTCTTTCTGTTCTGCCTGTCTTTCTTTGAATCAGTTTCTCTGCCTCTTCAACGCTCCCTCCTCTTGCGCTCTCCCTAAGGGTGTCATTTAAACCACCGGTCAAATTATTTGTCCTTTCTTTACCTCCTCCTCTGTCTTTCTCTTCCTTTCAGTACTTTATCTCCCTCCTATTTCTATTCTTTTTTGGTCAATTTGCTTCTCTTTCACACTGTCTCTTACTCTTTTCAACTTTTCCTCTGCCTGCTGCATTTCCCTTTGGGTCTCTTTTTATCCTCCAGCTAAAATATGCATTCCTCCTTCCAATTCATTTTATCTCTGGCTGGCATCCCTCTCTCTTTTCTTTAAAAATAATTTCTATCCCTTTACTTTAGTCATCCTTCTCTTTACATAAATTCTGTGTACTCTACGACAGTATGTGTGAGTGTGTGCACACGCAGTTAGCATCTCACCCCACCGAGACCCTGTTCCCTTGACAAGAAATCCATTATCTTCATGATGTTCTTGGACTTGGAGGAAATTGAGTTATGCAACCCTATCAGCTTTCTAGGACTTGGAGTGCTTTTACCCTGAACTAACTTAAATCTCTTATTGTCTCTGTATCTCTCTTTCTCTTTTATTTGGTGGCAATATCTGGCAGAGTCAGAGTAGGTTATGGAATTGAAGTCTCGTTGAGATTAAAAATCCTCTTGTGGCACTTGGCCAGGAGGGCCACATACTGTAAGTCACTAACAAAAGTCAAAAGTCAAAATGTCAAAGTGTCAAAGTCAAGAGATACACTTGGATGTTTATTTGAGGCTTGAGGAGAATGCTTATTCAATAAACTTTGTACATGCACACAATTGATGTTGCCTATATTTTGTTCTGACCCTGTATAGCCAACGCCACTGTATATAAACCCACCCATGTTACTTAGGCTGTACCCTCATCCAATAAAAAATAGGCAAAATAGTAACTAAATAAATAAATCATAACCCCTGTTTCCACGAAACAATTTTGGTATGGTACCTTTGGAACCAAAAGTGACCCTTCAGAAATGGTACCTAGACCACAGGTCCGCTTGACGTCCGCAAACACTACCTTTAAATGTAGGCGGAGTTATTGTTACTCACTGCACCATCAGGCACCTGCTGTATTTTCTGTCTCTTCACCAGTGACACAGATGGAAGTTGCACCTTGTTTATTGTCCACAGAACCGACATTTTCTGAACAAAATAGAACAGGCTGCAGTATCTGTGTCGATAGGATATTTAAAAGTAGCAGGTTTGTGCATTTAGTCCTTCTCAAGCAAGTGCAGGGGTTTAGTGTTGCCAGAGCCCACAGGAACAACACTACGCAATGCTTTTTTTTTTTCTCCAAGTGAGGATTAGAGTATATGCAGTTCCCATAACCCTGTCAAAATTCATGTACATAAACGCTTGAAGATCCACTCATTATTAAAAGTGTATGCCATCCGAGAGAGACAATAAGAACTAATGGAATCTAAGTAAATAACTTGTCACTTTGAGATTTAAGGTGTGTTGATGGATTCATGAGTTGTCAACTCATGCATTGAGTAACATAACAAGCTAATGTTCCACCTTAGAGGTGGCAGTCAGCCCATGAATATAGTTATTTTTTCTCCAACTACAGCTGCTGTAAGAGGCAGCAAAACATCCTTTCATTTTATAGTCATAGTTTACTAATATATGTAAAACTCTCTGCGGTATTAAGAGTGGTTACATAGTCCTCAGATCTTGAAGAAGGCCATGTGGCCTAAACGTTGATTTAAATAAACTGCATATGGAGTCAGAGTGTGTGACACTTTTTCTTCAACTGATCTGCCTCCAGTGATCAGCACCCCAAGAGTATTTGGTGTGTGTTTTCTCTTAAAATTTGTACATAGTCCAAAACCAGCCACAACTCGGCCCTGAGCACGAGTGCAGTGTCCACAGCTCCACCTTTTTAGTACCAGATTTGTGTGCTTGGTACCCCAACAGAGGGTTGACTAAAAATAGGGACAGTATGGAACAGTTTCATTGGTACCATCCACAACTTTTTACATTGGAAATGGAAATAAAGCGTACTGAACTGTACTGTACTGCACTTCTTGGTGGAAATGGGGTGAAATAATCTCTTGCAAAGTTTAAATTTATCCAAATGAGGAAAAGACATCAAAACTTCTAACCAAGAAAAAGAAAATGAATAGGAAGGCAAATGTCTCTCTCTCTGTTAGTAAGACCAAGAGATTCCTCAGGCACGGCCACAATTATGACAAAGGTACTGAGATTCAGGATATTAGCCTATTATCATTAGTCAAAAAAAGAAGACTAAAACCCAATTTACTTTGTACAGAAATTAAACATTTGAGTGTAACCTGTAAGTCAGCCTGCACCTTTTATTTGCTTTATCCAAACTTCGTGGGAAAAACTTCCTTCCTTTGGCAGATAACAATAAAAATGATGACTTAATTAAGGACACAGATAAAGGTCCATACTATACCACATAAAAACAGACAGTCTGTGGAATAAGCACCTTAATCAACTTGGATATTGTCTCTTCTTAATATTGCCATTGAGGTTTAAAAATGTCAAGAAATACCTTTAAAAGAACAAACAGAATTCCAGTAGTCTTCATTGTATAGATAAATCTTGAGTGAGTCACTTTTAAACCTGTAATGTATGTAAAGAATTATACTTTTTATAATGGCTTAAGCCAAGATATATATCTAGAGGATGTTACATGTGGAAAACATAGCAATTAAAACAAATGTTATGATCTTAAATATTAAAACTTTTTAGTGATATTCAGTCCTGTCTTAATAGATAGCTATCTGCAAGTCACTGAAACCACACTGACAGGGCTGTTAAACTTAAATCTAAAGATAAAATCCACAAATCTCTGCTCCATGAAGTCAATGTATTTTTTATTCAACTCCATTAAATCTGCAATTTGTATTCCAAGCGCAATACTGACAAGGAGCTGCATGTCACTGAGCTCTTGCTAGCTGGGCTTGGTAGACTCTGCATAAGATTCAGACAGACTTAAAACAGTCGAGGTCGGACATAAACTCAATTGTTATTTGTTTTCCAAAGTCTCAGTCACACTAGAGTTTTGAGACTGTGTAACTTCCACATTTATGCAGTCTATCTGTCAGAGGGGGCGACTACCATCCATGATTAACCCACACACTCTTGCTTTCGCTGTCAGTGTTAATGTGTTCACTTTAACCTTGCCACATTTAATCAAGACTATCTGCTTGAAGCTAAGTGGAAACATCATTTTTTTGTGATATGGGTGAACTGACCCTTTAAGGGACTGACAAAAGCAAACTTATGACTTTGAGACTCATTTAGACTTGGGAAGCAAACATCACTGACTCTTAGCCTCCGTATTGCTCAACCGGAGAGATTCATGATGTTAACAACCAAAAGGTTAATGTTGTAAAATGATTAAAATCAACCATTGTTTTTGTCACATAGTCAGGGCTAATTTACTGACAAATTAATCTGAAAAACAGTAATTACAGTCGCAATCAAACCTCACAGGGTGCATCCGAGCACCGGTGCTGTCAACTCACAGGAACAGGATTTGCATAATGCAGATCCTGACAAGTCATTCACAATGGATGACTTGTGAATGAACCACAATGACATGAACAGTGATGATTAAAATTATGGACTATTGTTAAGCTTGGCTCGATGTAGTAATTAATTTCTCCTGCTACAAGAAGTTGCACCCGGCCCCCTGCTGATGTCGTCTAATTGGTGATGTGCTGAGTCTGTTCTCACATCTGTTAACGAAGAAGGATTTGACAACTTGCAAACCTGAAACTAACAAATTGTTTAGCTAACAAGCTCTGGTCCGTGTTTCTCGCCTTCTCTGTGAGTCATGGGCGTTCAGTCAGAACTTGGGTTTTGAATGGGGGTAAAGAAGATAAGAGGATAGACATCCACGTAGTTTAAAAAGATGGAAATGTCGTTGCTTTATTCAGTCCGTTTCATCCCTGGATTTTATCTCTCTATGATGCTGGGGCTCAGTGAAAATAGAATATCCTCAAAGTCTCAGGTGATTTCGCCACTGCTGCTCCATCACAGATAATATTTCCGGCTGTCAAACTGATGATGGTTTTTATCAGTGGATGGTTTCCATCATTATGTCTTTTTCACTGTGGTAATGGCTGAGAAAATGTTTTAAAGTAAGAGAAATGCACACGCAGTCCTTCATTTAGATGGTTTATCCTCTCTGGATTTTTAAAAAACTGTCACCAGTTTGACATGTCAAAATGTCTAGGGCCATCAAACGTCTTTTTTTTTTTTCATTTCAAATATAAATAAGCACTTTCTGCGTGGTAGAAGACTTCATGGGAGAGTGTTGTGAATGAACCTTTTTCTGTAAAGTCATTTCCAATTACACTCTCTAACACAGCATGTTGCCTCACTGGGCAATTTAGTCAAATGCAGGCGTGAGATATGGACCTTTCCTAGCTTGACAATATAAACATTGTAAATGGGCCTCTTTGTGTTTCCTGTTGCAACGTTAACGCAGTGATTGACAGGAAATAAACAGGGACCGAAGCTTAAGAATACCAATGAAAAGGTCTGCACTTTGTTTTTTAAACAAGAGACATTTCAGTTTTCAAAATACTTTTTTCCCATTTAATTCAATTTCTTTGTCATCCATTATCAAGCCCTCTGATAAAATGTAGCCAGGCCTTTACAAGTTAGCGAGACGTTCTGTGTACAGATGTTATCGCTTATAGCTGCAGGGTGTTTCTCCTCATATTAACCCCCATACCATCCCCTCAATAGCCCAGTCATCACTGGCAAACAGATCTGTCAATATTAGCTGCCTGTAGCACTTTAGCCGTGATGGCTTTCAGAAAGGGTTATGGAGGTCAGGAGAAAAATAGCCTCACATTTTATACAGAAACTGAACGTCTTGCCATACCCATTACAGTAATTGCATTTTTTAATGGAGCCGCTTTGCTACCCTGTCATGTTTTATCACAGCACTTAAAAGTATGGCATGTCTGAGGTTAGGTTGAGGTGAAAGGCTACAAGAGAAAAGACAGGCCCTACATGTCAGTGCTCAAGAGCCTGCTCATGTTGTTGTTGCTCCGTTCAAGTGTTTACAACCTGATGGCATTGAAAGATGTGTGTGGTTATGTCATCACTAAGGCTGGGCATCGGCACTGAAATAAGCCAGTATCAAGTAGTATCCTATCTTCTGCAGTCACATGATACATGCATCATTGGATCCTTTTTGCGCCGGGGGTCCTATCCTGGACTGTCCAGACTCCTTGATGGATCAGCAAACTTTATGTCCCTCTGGAGCCCTTCTCCTCCTGGTGAATGGTCAATGGTCAATTCAACGTCTGCCCAGTTAGCATGAGTTAACACAACAGCAGTGGCTAACATCCACCCAGCCTGGTTGTCTCTTAAACCGCAGACACTGAACTCACACTCCTGCAGCAGCAGCTACAACCCGTACAGTCTGAGGTTTGGTGGTAGCTCAGTGTGCCAAGATGACACCAAAATGTCTAAAAGTATGGCTATGCTACACCTAACTTCATTCATTCATCATGATTATGGGATGAAGTATGCTATTAGTACTGGTGTCACTTGAAGGGTACTGGTAGTGTAATTTTTTAAACAGTACCCAGCCCTAGTTATCACTTGATTCATGGTTTCATTCATATGCTTCACACATACTGTCGGTCCCAAATGCTGTATTAACAACTGAAGAAGTGACACAGGCAAGTTCCTTTTTTGTTTCCTGAAATTGGAAAAAAAAAATCTGTCAAGACAATTATTATTTTGTGTGAAGTATCTTCACACACAGTTTGCAAAAGCTCAGGTCAATTAGTGGTGAGACCTTGAGGGCTCTCATTTAGCTTTTTTCCTTCCTTTGGGAAACGTTTGAATGCTCTGTCTTACTCGTCTGCTTCCCCTCACTTTTAAACAGTAGCTTACTTTGGCAACTCTGATGAAAGAGTAATAAATGTGCTAATTTATGGGCTCTCCTCTGCTCTCTTTGGATATTATGAAGGCACCCGTTTTATGATGAAACCACTTTGAAACTGAAGTAATGTTCTAGCAGGAGCATTCACAATGAGAGTTTGTCAAAACAGATGAGGCAGCTATTTTTTCCTACAAAGTTTAGTTTAGATCTTCAGTACTGTATCCTCAATCAAAAGGGCAAGGTAACTTTCCAGAGATGTGGATGGATTTTATGGATGGGGGTATGGGTGGATGGATAGATATACAGAAAGATAAAGACGGAGAGGAGAAGAGAGAGACTGAAACTCTGCGTCACAAAAGTTATAGTGACAGCAAGCAGCGTCTGACCTCAAGAGCGTGAAAGGAAATCTACCGTTTCAGGTTCAAAGAGCTAATGAATATAAATGAAAGGCATCGACAAAAATGAATCAGCTGTAGATTAAAGATCAGACCCATCTGTAATTGTGATTATGCATGCACTCGCCCCATCCAACAGATGAAAGATATCAATCGATGGCAAGCATCAGCACTTTCTGCGTTTTAAAGGCCAGTAACCTGTCCTCTTTTCCTCTCTCTCCTTGCAGGCTTAGGAGTTCTTCTTCTTGGTGTGTGTGTGTGTGTGTGTGTGTGTGTGTGTGTGTGAGTGTGTGTGTGCGCGCTCGCACCTTTTTGTGTGTAAAAGATAGTAAGATGTGTAGTATCGGCTTTGAAATGAGTTTGAATACATGCACGTAAAAACAAATGCTATAAAGTTTGTGACTTGTCTTTACTTTTTGACTAGCTTGCATAGTGCTATTGATGTGTGTGTGTGTGTGTGTGTGTGTGTGTGTGTATAGAAGCATCCTTGTGGAACAGTTCCAGTACATTTTTTGTTTTTATTTATTCTGTTTTGCAATAGCCTTTGCTCTTAAATTAATATAACTCTCCTATATCAGATGGTGAAACAAGCGAAGGACCGATGACTGATAGACACACACACACACACAAAAAAAAAAAAATCCTGTGTTTTAAAGCAACAGTTGGAAACTTATATGAAAATATATTTCCGTCATATTTGCTGAAACTGTCACTATATTCTGAAGGAAATAAATGAGACAGATCTTCCTCTCCTCCTCTTCCTACTCCTTATGATATTCATTAGAGTCAGGCCGCAGCATAGCAACAACCAATCAGAGCTGAGGAGTCTCTAACGCAGCTGTCAATCCTGTCAATATCTCTGAACTGAGGTCAAACTGTCAAACTAGGCAGCGCTGATCAATATGAATCAAAATTCTGTTACTGCATTGCTTATTTCTCACCTCAGATGTTCTCAGAAACATATTTTAGTGTACTGGCTCGTATGCGCTGCTTGGTTGTCTGTGTAACTGTATCCAACATACCAGCCAGGTCACAGACATTTTTCATTTTACAGCTAAACAGTACACTAAAATATGTTTCTGAAAACATTTGAGGTGAGAAACAGGCAATGCAGTAACAGAATACTGATTTGTATTTGATTAGCGCTGCCTAGTTTGACAGTCAGTGCATGAGCAGTCATTGACACTATTGACAGCTGCTTCAGAGACTCCTCGGCTCTCATTGGTTGTTTGCATTATTTCTCAACATGACAAGGGTTAAAAAAAGAAAGAAAAAGCATTTAAAAGAAGTTATTAAAGTATATCAAAAACTATTCACAAAGTGTCAAAACATGCTACACATTTTTTTTTGCTGAGTATTAGTCATGACTATGAGTCATACAGTACATGCAAATCTGTGTGTGTGTGTGCGCGG
Source organism: Epinephelus lanceolatus (assembly GCF_041903045.1). Taxonomy (NCBI): domain Eukaryota; kingdom Metazoa; phylum Chordata; class Actinopteri; order Perciformes; family Serranidae; genus Epinephelus; species Epinephelus lanceolatus. The sequence goes on from NC_135744.1 coordinate 34,963,344, forward strand.
TCAAATTTCAGCCTCTGTCAGTCTGCCAGCAGGCCTTCAGAAGGTGCTTATCAGCAGGACCAGGGACTGGTTAAATACCCCATGTCTTGATACTTTGATCTAACTGCTGACAGAGCTGGAGATGGTTGGGTGTTGGATGACAACACGGGAGATGAAGGGAGAAGGGGCACGGCGAGGTAGATATGGAGGCTGATGAGAGGGAAAGCGGTGAGAAGAGAGACAGTGCTTGAGGTGGATGGGAGGGAGAAAGTGTTGCAATGCAGATAAAGAGATGAGAGGGTGAGAGACGGAGTGATAGACACATAGGAGAGACATTAGTGCGGTAACAAATGTAATACGGTCTGTTTAATCTGTTCCAAGTTATGCGAGGCAAGGTTTTCATGTAAAACGACTAAATGTCTGTAGCCCTGCTATCCGCCCTGCAAGGCTGTAACCCTCATTACACACCAGACAACAAAACAGCGTTTGATGGATGAAAACTTTGAACAGAACTTTTGCTATTCTTAGATGCCACTAGTAAGGCAAAAAAAATCATATTACTCAGTGCTATGTTATTTAACCAAAAGGGTTGTCGACCCAGCTCTGCATTTCAGTTTGGCTCAACTTTCATCTGTCTGTGCCTCTAAGCATGCTGTGCAAGCATTGATGTCAATGTACAGCTGAGGCTGATGGGAATGTACTCAAAAGTTTAAAGGGTATAACATGCAGGATTGTTGGTTACTGTTAAACCAGCAAAAATTAAAGTAAAAGCCAACCCAAGATTTGCTCTCATTTGGAGCTTTGCCTTGCTATATGGCACTGTGCCTCTTGGGTGCCTGCTGTTTAGGATCTGGCACCTGGTTGCTGCCTTTTTTATAAAGCCCCGACCTCACCTGAGTGCTGTGGGGGTACACGTCCTGAACATCCTGGACACAGAAAGTAAGAAGAAAACAAGAAATACAGGCAGAGGGCAGAGACTCTGCAGATAAATACACTGCCACACACCTCTAGTAGGTCATAAGTGATGACTGAGAGGGATTACTTCTTTATGAGTCCAGGCATTATCTTTTAGGAAAATCTTGAATAGTATACCTTCAAAAGGACACATGGAAATTCAGATAAAAAGTTAGTGCCAAGTTACTAGATTACACTAGTCTTATCAGCTTCAATCATGAAGTGGAGCCACACTAGAGAAGAGCGTCGGAGAAGCTATATTAAACATATTTTCCCAAATTAAATTCTGTCGGCAGGTTCGGTCACTGACAGGAAATCATCTCTGTTCAGAGGAAGTGATCAATCAAAACCTGACAGTGAAATAAAAACTGTGTTCTATAAATGGTAATGCATGAGCGCTCTGCCTAGAGAGAGCTTCCTTTACCAGCGTAGAGAAGGCTGCCTTTACCAACTTTAGGCTCTCGACCTCTGTGCCTTTGATATCCTTTTGCTGGTGTGAACATGTGTGCTGTGCGTATTACATAATTTCTGGGGAAAGAAATTGCTGCCATTTTCTGTCGTGTGAATGCTAATAATTTCAGTTTTGTTTTAGCTAAAGATTCTAATCTCTTATGACAAACACTCTCCACTATCTTGGGCCTATCAACCCTGTTTATATTTCCATAGCTTTGCATCTTGGTTTTGTGTGGTTGCTCTTCCTGACAAGTTTCAGAATAGCCTTCCTGATTTGCAAGGTTTTCATTTGACAGCTCCGATAACTTTATATAATCTCAATTTCATATAGTGTGTTTTCATGTTTATGTTCCCCACCTGCCGTATTCTATGACTTTAGCTTCTGGAAAAGTTTCCACAGAGGATCATGAAAGATTCATCTTATCTTCATAGAGAGAAAGTCAGTCAGGCTCACAGAGAACAATACAGACAAAGACACAGAGGAAAATAGGACAAGACAGAAAGGGGAAAGAAATGTACAGACAGAGAAGCAGGCCGACAGACAGATAAAAAAAAAAAAAAAAAAAAAGCCCAGACCGACCAAGCCAAAAAACAGATGCTTGCTCCCTGTTCTCCCTGTCCTATCTGGCTCTGTGCTCTCCAACCCCAGTCTTCAAAGCCACAGCGGGAGGTGACACTCTCAGCTCTGCTGCCTGGCTTCTATATAAAACCTCCCCAGTCCATTTGCCTTCTGCTGGGATTACGCTCAACACTCATCTTTCACATGCAGCTCGTTTGGGCAAGTCCCTCCTGTGTGTCTCTGGCTCAATCACTGTGTTTGTGTGAGGATGGGACTGAGGGAGAGTGTGTCATCAGGAGAACAATTGTGTTTTTCTGTCTCTGTATATCTGTCATGGGGGTTTCATTTCTACCTGTGAGGCTACTTTCATCTGCCAGAGTGTCTTATTTGGCATGGAAAGCATTTTATTCCTCTTAGTGACTGCATGCTCTGCGATTGTCTTGGCAGCCACATCAAAAAGAACAGGGAAGGTAGACAGTGTTTGTTGTGGTGATCGGGGTCCAGGGTGCATCACAGGGAGACAGGGAGACAGGAAGACATCGGCGTGAGATTATTTTTCCTTTAAAAATCACTTGAGTCGTCATCAATTTATTCAGTTGGGTAAATCAGTAGGAGTGAGATTAGACAAAACATTTTGGGTTGTCTGGGTAGTCTGTCTGCATTTCAGGTCAGAAAGGGAAAGCAAATTCCTCTTTGGTATAAATTAAGAAGAGCTGGTGAATGAATTGAGTGAATAACAATGTAGCCATCACAGAAGTCTGACTTTCTGCAGAGCCACCTGACAGATGCCAGGAGATCTAGGCAATGAACACCCTTGTGTAATGTACATTGCTACTTAACATCCTCCCTTATCTACTTTTATATGACAGATACATCAACATATTTATAATTTTCCTGTGTTAAACAATGTTTCTATTCAGTAAACAGGTCTGGCTGGCTGAGAAGCGGAAGCCAAAATGTCTGGCTTTGAAATACTGCTGTAAAAGCGTCTTTGCCTCAGGCAACTTACAACCTTCATGTCAAGCGTTTTGATTGAAAATGCCTGATGCACCTCATTTATATCTTGCTACCACAGTGTGGAAAGTTTCGCAAAAGCAACCTATGTTTGTGCTTAAAAGTCACCCTTGCCATCTGACGTGCCATCGTGCCAACTCCAGCACCACTGGGATTAAAGACCAGGTAGGGTTTGCTGAATGCCACACTTAGTCATTGGTAGAGGAGATGCCTGTGTCCCTGACCCTGTTGTAATGTGTTTTTCCCTATGATGGCAAAGGCATGACCCACCCTACTCTCTCTCTGACTTGCTTTTGCTTTCATTGGTTAGGTTGGATCGGTTTAAGTGTGAGGAGCAAGATATGTCAGGGCTAGGGTGAGAATATGAGGGTAAGCCAATCAGAGGCAGAGTTGGGCAGAATTTGGTGGGTCATGCCTCAGACATCCAAGATGAAAAAAAACACAACTTGCTACCCTGCCATACATCCACCACTGCTACTTGTCGGCCTAGAGGAAGAAAATCGTGGCCCTCCTTTTGTTAGTAAGGAGGAACTTCTTCAATACGACGAAAGTCAGTACCATCAGTATTCATCTTTACTCTCCTGGCCCTCTCTGTTGTATCAACCCTCTGCTGGAGGGTACCTAAGGTGTGGTTACAGCAGCAAAGCCAGTTTTCATTGCTCCTCTGGTCAACAAAATCTGGGGCTCTTTGGCTGAATCCTTTTTAAATCTGGATTAGTTGCCAAAAGAGCTATTTTGAGCATTAGTATCCCTGTAGTGACCAGCTCAAGCATTAACTTCCTCTGGTTTTTCTGTCATCTTCCTTTCCTCAAGGCATTAAATATAATTTACAGACAGTTTATGAGTGCAAGAGAACACTCTTGCAGGTTACACATTTAAATGTACAATAGGCATGATGGCCAGCCTGGGGTTGCTTTTTAATGCTTGAATCCTGAGAGGGTCAAACTTGTGCATCTGGGATTGTCTGAAGGAGCTGTGCAGAATCAGAATGTATATGTTCTATCCGCCATTTTAAAATATAAAGCCATGGGTTTTCAGAAGTGATGAATAAGTTCCATGCTCCAGTAGGGGTGGGCGATATAACGACTATGTATGATACATCAATATACTTTCAAGCAAGATATAAATGTAGACAACACTGTATCGATATAGGGTCAAGATGCATAATATGAAGCACACCAGTGTGCATCTCTGCTCTCTAACAAGCCCCAACTTATTCATTCACAAGTTCTCCAGCAACACTTTTTAGAGCTGTAACCTGACCTCCCCAGAAATGTGACTACACATCACGGAGACACAGACCTTCTGTCTATTTTTATAAGCTGAAACCATTTCCCTCAGTGGAAACAAAGCTTTTATTTACTTTTATTTCACAGATAAGAAACAATAAATTGTGAAGACAATAAAGCCTCCACAGAAATAGCATTTTAAGTCTTCTGTGTAATTTATCCTGGCATCATATGGGTAGAGGAAATCTCCACTATTCACAAGGCTAATTTCTGCAATGTAAAATGCCATAGGCTTGTGCTAAAAATATTAGCATGATAAATTTGTTTGGAAAACATGTTTAGTATAAGACAGTTGTTTTGTTAGTGAACCTTGTGAGCTGTAATGGAGCCAAATTTTTTCATGTTACTTTTGTTACATGTTGCTGTCGCCTCTGGCTTCATATGAGTAGAGGAAGAGTCTGCTAACCACTAGGCTAATTTATACAATGTAAAATTCCATAGGCTTGTGCTAATAACATTAGCATGTTGTATTTGAGGGGAAAATGTGTCCAGCCAAAGACAAATGCTTTGTCTGTGAATGCTGTGAGTCATAATGAAGCCGATTTGTGTACTTGTGTTTGAAATTGTTGCTATTAAGCCATTTTAATGTGTGTTTTGTCTCCAAGTCTGAGGCCATGGTCCTCAGCCGGAAAAGGGTGGATTGCCCACTCCAGGTCGGGGGGGAGGTCCTGCCTCAGGTGGAGGAGTTTAAGTATGCTGCTCCTCCACATTGAGAGGAGCCAGTTGAGGTGGTTCGGGCATCTGGTAAGGATGCCCTCCGGACGCCTCCCTTGGGAGGTGTTTCGGGCATGTCCAACCGGGAGGAGACCTCGGGGCAGCCCCAGGACACGCTGGAGGGATTACATCGCCCGGTTGGCCTGGGAACGCCTCGGGGTTCCCTCAGAAGAGCTGACGGAAGTGGCTGGGGAGAGGACTGTCTGGGCTTCTTTGCTGAGGCTGCTGCCCCCGCAACCCGGACAATCGGAGGACGACGAGTATGAGTACGAGAATGTGTGTTTTGGGTGTGTTTTGAATTTTGAATTAACTAAACTTTATAGCACTTCACAGAAACCCTGATAGTGTTATGGAGGTGTAACTGTTGTGCAGCTGTCAGTCTTTGCATTTTATTTTGATCACAGTCTGTTTTTATAAAACTGCTTGTGATATCTCAAATGACGCCTTGCATCTGAAAACATGTTGCCCATTTCATAGACAACACAGATATATATATATATATCGTGTATCGCCAGTCAGCCTGTAAATACCTAGATAGCTGCCAGCCCTACGCTATGCTTTGACAGTTGCATTACACTCTTATCTTGTGTCAGCCATCAACCTATTGCATGAACGTCTGGTGTGTTGAGTTCGTTTTTCTGTAGGGTATAAGCAAGGGACAAACATAAGTCCAGTAGTTCCTTGGTCCATCAGTGTTGATAATATTTGTTTGTTTAGGCTTTCAGCCTCCACTGGCAGATCCCTCAGATCCGTTTGACACCATCTCAAACTAATGTTGTCACAATACCAGAATTTTAAACTTCAATGTAAAACTAGTATAAAAAGACGAAACTCAACACTTCATTTGATACCACAGCAAAAAGGAAAAAGAAAGTCCTGGGCACATAAATAAGATTCTTTCCTTTTTTAACCAACAATCTGCAATAACACATTGCTGGTACAGAAAAAGAAACTGAACACACACCTCTAGTTGCATGGTTGGTTCATTGCTTGAGACAATGCTGTGAAAGCCACAGGTTGATGATTGTCTGTGCAGCCTTTGGTTGAAAATCTGATTGTAGATCTGTTGTTCTGCTTTGTTACTTTCAATATTAATAATCAACTGAGATTGTATCATTTTAAGCACATGGCATCGAACAAGTACCAATACTTTGGGTAACCAAACTTCAGAGTGTTGCTTCCTGCTTTGACTTTGACTTTAGCTATGAGTGATCTGCATGCCCTGCCAGTTAATCCCAATTGTATTATGAAAAGAGGGTATCTGTGACAAGCGCCACACTCAAAATCCATCCTTCATGCCTGAGGACACCAGAAGGTCATAGTCTTGGGTGATTGAGCATGAAGCATTCTACCCTCATCCCAGTGGGGAGGTTGCATTGTTTTTGCCTCACATGTGGGTTGGCTTCTGATATGGAAGACAAGGCCACGTTGAGGCACACAAAACAGCTCTTTGCTGTGGGGACAGTGTTGTTGGTTATCCACCATTTAAGATAGGATTCGCCCACTGGCTTTCTGATAGCATATCACTGGAGCAGCCCAGGCCCTATCACTGCTAATCACATGTGTTTAATAAGAAATGACATTGGCGCATGAAGGGAGGAAATTCTGCAGTGCTCTTCTTATACATGAGGATGTACTGGCTCAAGGTTTAGAGGTAGAGGTTAGCTGTAGAGCTACAGTGATTAGTTGATCACGAGTGGATCGACAGAATATTAATTGGCAACTTATTTGGTAATTGAATATCTGTTGTAATTTTTTTTTTTTTAATTTGCTGGTTTAATGCTTTTTAACTGAGGATTTGGTGCTTCTCATTGTGGTACATGCTGATAAATGCAATAGCTTTTTATTTTTGTACTGTTGATTGGGTAAAACATACCATTTCAAGACGTCACCTTGGGCTCTTGCACAGGGCATTTTTTTTACTACATCCTAACATTTCGACAAAATGATTAATCAAGAAAATAATGGGCAAATTAAGCGATAGTGACAGTGATTGTTAGTAGCAGCCCAAGTTGGAGTTTTTAAAAGAATACTCTGACAATTTGGGAGTTATGCCCTTTCTCTATCATTTTCATAGTGAGACAACATGATCAATATCTTTATTGTGGCTGTACGTCCAGTGGCTGGGTCTCAGCGGTTAGCATTGCGGCTTAGCTTAGCGAATACAACTGAAGTCTATAGGGAGTCAGTAGCCTATCGTAAAAGTGATCAAAAAAAAAATGTTACAGAAACCCTGAAGCTGGCATTTCTGCACGTGCATTTAAAATACACATGTTTAAATATTAATTCGAAAAACGAGTCCTTTTTAGTCATTTTAGAAGAAGTTTGATACACTGAACTATAGTGTGTTTACGTCCTGCGCTGTGATCCGCGGAGGGATACACTGGTGAGCAGGCACAGGCACAGATGTAGCCTGTAAACAAAACTCAGTTGTTTATTTAGCTTAACAATGTCTACGGACTATAGTAGCTGCAACGGACGACTTTGAACGTGATTTTGAAAAGTTTCTTGTAGTGGACACAGATCCAGAGCCATACCTGTTTGAGCCGGTGTACACAGATGAGGAACTCCAGGTGTTGGATGCTGAGCGGGCGAGAAGAGAGGCTTAATCCTCAGAGGCAGTGGAACAGCAAGGGTCCGAGGGAAGACAGAGGTCAGGGGAGGATTGGTGGTGTAGCTGCGGGGCTTGCCAACCTATGCCTACGGAGGTGGAATCATTTTGCTGCACAGAATGGAATTCGGTGCTACCATTGTTGGGGAGATATATCATCAGGAGGAAAACTGCCGCAGAGAGTGCGTCACAAGGAGTGAAAACTTTGCAGCAATCACTAATCCTGGCGTGATTGAAACATTCATACTCCTAAGATAAACTGGAAAAAAAGGCCCCAGGCCTGCAGGAGCTGATGGACAGCTTTCAGTCGGGTGAGTAATATCGTCCATGTCATCTCTTTGTTTGCTTTTACCGAGTGACCTAGCGTACCTGTCCCAGAGCCAGCTGCAGCTGTTGCTCACCGGTGTATCCCTCCGCGCAGGACGTAAACATACTATAGTTCCTGTATCAAACCTCTTCTAAAATGACTAAAGGGGACTCTCGTTTTTTGAATTAATGTTTAAACATGTTTATTTTAAATGCACATATAGAAATACCAGCTTCAGGGTTTCTGTAACGTTTATTTGTTCACTTTTACGAGTAGGCTACTCACCCCCTATAGACTTCAGTTGTATTCGCTAAGCTAAGCCGCAATGCTAACCGCTGAGACCCAGCCACTGGACGTACAGACACAAAAAAGATATCGATCATGTTGTCTCAATATGAAAATGATAGAGAAAGGGCATAACTCCCAAATCGTTGGAGTATTCCTTTAAGGGTAAAGGATCAAAGCCAAGTTCTCTATGAAATGATACAAAAGTGTGAACTAGTCTTTAATAAAGAGGTTCCCATCATTATGTGATCATTATGATGGCGTAGCAAAACTTAAATAGCAAATCCCTTGTCCACCTTGGGGTTGGGATCCCAAATATGGCTCCTGGTTGCTTGTTATGGGGTTATGGTTCTAATAACTATCTATTTTTAAAGCATTTACAATAACAAATAATGGCATAATCACTTTTGATACAATGCAGGGCCTCTATAATGCAATTATCAATTGCACAGTTAACTGCTCCAATCAGGAGAATTATGGGTACTAAATCTGGGGTCATGGTCCAGTAAAGGTTGATAAACCCTGCTATAGAGCCCTGTGAGAGGACTCCTTCTGAGAACATAGACGCGCAGCTATCGACCCCAGCTTTGCTCTGTTCAGCCCGATTGATTTCACCATTCCACATATTTTTCTGTTTTCGCTGCAGCCCTGATCTCTCTTTGCCCTGTCTCACTCGGGTGGCCACTGTATTAACATCCAAAAGTTTTGTTTGACATTGTATGTGTCAGCTTTAGGGCAGTTTTTTGCTGTGGCATGTTCGGCCCAATCTCAGCCAGTTGATCCAAATCCGACAGAGGGGCTTCTAGTTTGACGCAAACACACACATTTCTGTCGCCCTCACTGAGATGTTGTTGTGTGTTCACATCTCCTTATAAAACCCACAACCTACCAGCGAACTCTGCCTCTGTGAAGAGAAACAGCAACCCACTCTGACAAAAGCTTATGAATGACAGCAACAAAAAAGGCCGTTATGTTGTGTTTGTTGTTGGGAGTGGAGTTTTCTACAATGAAGCCTCGCACCACCCACTCCCTCCACTGAAGTATTTGCAGCAAAACTCTTGCATCCAGAAATCTCTAAAAGATGTTTTGAATTATTTTGTATGTTTTGGTGTGGCAGTGTATTGTTTCAGTGTTTGATTTGTTTTCTCAGGTCAGGCACACTGCAGCCTATGTACACCTTGTACTATAGAGCAGTGAAAAATGGAAAGTGAGAGATAACAGAATGGTGGTAGGAGATGACGTTGCAAGTCAATCTCTCTTTCTTTAGTAGAGCTGACACACCACCACCAGTATGTGTGTGCTTCTTTGTGTGTATGTCTATTTGTGTGCAAAGTGGAGGGTGGCCAAGGATAAAGCGTTTCACTGTGGCCAAATGCACACTATCCTCTCACATTATTGTCTCTTAGTCAGGTGTGACAGGGGGAGAAACAGATAGAGAACGAGACAAAGCAAGAAGGCCTGAGTGCACAAAAAGACATGTCCAACCTCATAATCTAATTTGATATCCAATTTGTTGAGTTACCCACACCCCTGTCCTCTCCCCCCTCTTTCTCCTTCGCCCTCCTTGATCCTTTTCGCCCGTGCCTCTCCCTCTCTGCTCTTTCCTTTTCCTTTCTTGAACACCATGCTCTTGCCAACTTTTTGCAAGTGTATAGCGGAGGCAATTTTAGCTTAAAGTACACTGCTTACCTTGCAGCTTGCATAAGCAGCTGTGTGTGTGTGTGTGTGTGTGTGTGTGTGTGTGTGTGTGTGCGCGCGCAACTCTGGCTTGCTGTCTTCTTAGCTTTGCCTGACAGTGTATGTGTTGCAAACAGGATTACAAACACTGTTGACTGGTAGAGGGTGAGAACTCGATTCACGGCTTCAGGATAACGTCTGCGACACTCCTTTAAACGGTGCATCACTAATTAAAATACATGTTGTGTCAATAGGTGTTGCTATTTAGGCCTGAATATGGAATACGTCTTGTGAGCCGTCTAAACGTAAACCATCTGACTTTATAAAGACTTATGCATATGTACGATATACAGTATAAGCCTCTATTTACACTACTGTGAGGCATTTTCGGCTTTCACATATTTTAACAGTATTTGCAAGAATTTGTAACTAGAAACATGTTTTGGGTTAAAATTGACTGGTTTAGTTGTTCTGTGTCAAGGCCTGCACACCAGAAAGTAGCACAGAGCTTTGGTTCAAGAAGGTTGTTAAGTTAAGGACAACTTGTTGGTGATGTATTGTACCTTGGAAGCTACCCTGTCAGTCACATAGCTCTCTAAGCTTCTTTCTTTAAAGAAGATGGATGTCACATTCACATCATTAATATTAAACCACTATTTGCTATGTACTGTAAAGACATGGTGAAGTAATGGTGTCTTGAGCAGAGAATTAGGTCATACTCCCTCCACTGGTTGTGATCCAGGCTTTTTGGTGGGTTGTGTGGTAGTCATAAACCCAGGAATTTATTTACCTGGGTAAAAGAATTCCTGGTAATCCGATAAAAGAACCAATACCGTCAGCGCATATCAATACTATGGTCTTTGATTATTTTGCCCCAGGGCTGATTTAGTACCCGGTTTCTGTACCCATCCTTAATCAAAACACAAACGAAGTGAAGCTTGTAGAAATAAAATAAAGTTTGCAGCCACATTGGCACGGAAGTGCAGAACGCTGCACGTGTGTGTTCCACCAATCAGCGTTCTTCTGCACACAGTCCGGCCCCTCAAGAATTCCAGGGAATCTGAAAAGTCCGATGCCCCTACTAGGTACTTTATTTCAGGGAAAATTTGGGGTTGAGAAAGTTTTTTTCCCTGGGTAATTTAGGTGGAAATGCGCTGCGCTGAGGTTTTTCAAAATCCCGGGTAAATGATAAAAGTTCCTGTGGTGGAAAAGGATTTATACATGTGGATCCCTGTGTGTCCTACTGGGCCAGTGTTCTGCACTGCAGTCATACGGCAGTTTCCGCTGATATCTGGATGTGTCATTGCAGAAGTGTAGTGCCCTCCTCTCCCCTGGGTAACAATGTTGGCTCTGTCAGCACTGTTGTCTTTGTTACTCCTGTTTACTGAGTTAGCATCGTTAGCTGCTTGCTGGCTCAGCCATCTCAATGTTGAGAACTGTGTGCAGACTATCCCGCCCGCAGACTCTGAATCATAGATATGCTTTTAATGTCGCATACAGCTCCTTTAAGATACGATGCATGGAACCATTCAGTCAAGATTTTCATACTCTGAGGCTTTATCATCCTTATTTAACAAGGGAAGTAACAGAGCTTTGTTTTGTTTATTGAACTGAGATGGGTTACCTGAAGGGAATGGCAGGGTCGCATACACATTCATTTATTGCAGGCCTTTACTAGCAGTCACAGAGCAGCTCCACTGGATCAACTGAGGGTGAAGTCAGCATCTAAAGAGCACCTTGGGGATCGGTCTTGACATTTAAACATCTTGTCACTAGCCACGTTATTTAATTTTGGTGAAATCCTTCGCTTTTTTTTAGACTCCTGTGTTCCTTGCTTTCAGAAGGATATGAGTTTTTCCCCCCACCAGATTTAGCCTTAGTTACTCTTCCCGTCAGAGTTTTACAAGGGTAGAGTGAAAATCCTGCATCAAAGTGTTTCTCAGCGGCTTTGTTGGCAAACCCTGAGTTTTGAAATTTGGCTGAATCAGCAATGCTCAATACTTAATTTGTTTAAGAGAGTTGTACTTGTGCTTCCAGCTTAGGCTGAGCTCCCTTCAGTTTGGTTTGGCTGTGTAATGCCCAGATTTCTTTCTTCTTGTCCAGCCTGCTTAGACAGCTCAGAAGTCAGAGGAAGACGAGGATTGCCATAAGGCCAAATATCCATGTGGTAACCTGGCAGAAAACAGAGATTAGAGTTCTTTTAATGGCAGTGCCGTTGTTTTGAGTAACTAGATCCAGTGTCACGCGTATACCTTGTTATGAGTTTATAATTCATATCCCAGCCCAGATCTCTTTTGTCATTACCAAGAAAATTTGTAAGCATTTTCTGAGTAATCCATCACTGCCACAGCAGAATTTGATCTTCTGCTGCCTTGGGAATAAGCGTGCATGAGAGATATGAACTGAGGGTGATAATGTGCAGGGGAATACAGATGGGAAACATTACCAGTGCAGTGGCTACTTTTTGTACTCATTAACGTTGCCCTCATCTCTCACTGCCTTAGGTGACTTGCCTGGTTGTCATATCACCTATATGCTAATGCTTTGTAAGACAGTGGAGCAAGACATGATTCACTATGCACGGGGGTAAAGTCAAATCCATAAAGTAAAGTTCATAGCCATACGTTAGAAGGGCTCCTGGATTTAGTATCTTGCGCAAATATCTGTGTGTGTGGGTCAGACCTTTTATTATGAGGCTAAAGGGCACTCTGTAAGAATATAGTGCCATTTTATTGTTTGCTATTACATTAGCATATCGTCATATATAATACATATGAGTACACCTATTACGTGCACATACTAAAGCTTAACCTTTACCACCATGAAATTCACCCGTTTCTCTTTAATGCAACTGGCTTTGAGGTCAGAAGAGTGTGTATTAGAAAATAAAAACACTCTTTGAATGCTGGTTTTTATATCATAACCTCTGAATTTGCAATTAATTCTAATTGGCCAAGGAGATGTGCAGTAATTAGTTTAGAATCATAGGTCTTTTATGTAGTTTCCAGTATTGAAGGTTCAGTGTGTCGCAGATCCTTGTCTCAGGAGATTACCATGTTGCTTTTCTATGTTTCTACAGTAGCCCAGAATGGACAAACAGAATACTGGCTCTAGATAGGGTCATTTATGTCGCCCTCCATAGTTAGCAGCCCCCTCCCCAATGATAACACTGATTTTTTTTTAACATGGGGCTGGTTTATTCAGTGTTCATACTGATAGGATAGCACATATTTGCAGGTCCTAGGCTAGTGGCTCGTGTCTGACATGCCAAACATCCATCTATCCATCCATTTTCAACCACTTATTCGGGGCCGGGTCGCAGGGGCAACAGGCCAAGCAAAGCACCCCAGACGTCCCTCTCTCCAGCAATGCTTTCCAGCTCCTCCTGGGGGACCCCAAGGTGTTCCCAGGCCAGATGAGATATGTAGTCCCTCCAGCGAGTTCTGGGTCTGCCCCGGGGCCTCCTACCAGTGGGACATGCCAGAAACAACTCCAGCGGGCAGCTCCCAGGAAGCATCCTGATCAGATGCCCAAACCACCTCAACTGACCCTTCCCTCCGGATGTCCGAGTTCCTTACCCTTTCTCTAAGGCTGAGCCCAGCCAAACAGTGTTGGAGACACACTGATTTTTAATGTGAAACTGCATTATTCAGTGTTTTTACCAGTTTAAATTACCTGGCCTGCTTATTTTGAAGAAGAGACCTTTGCAGATGATTCCGCTCTGTGTAAAAACCCTCTGCACACTGATGTAATTCTGACCAGAAGTTTCAGCTGGTTGCAATATGCAGTTCTCACCACTAGATGCCACTATATCCCCCTAAATCTTACACACTCTTCCTTTAAAGGAAAGTACCTGTTGTTATTAAGTGTATTGCACCTCTTCAGTGGAAGCCTGGCAGTGACTTCACATCGAACCCTATAACTTCTGTGCGACTCACTGACTTGAACTTAAATTGACAGACCTCCGGGGCAGCAGGAAAGGCATCTATGTTGAGTTGAAATGAAATGTCCAAAACTTCTGGAGGCCTGAGCACTGAGTTGGGGAAGTCAGTTAAAGTCACTGTCATAGTTGTGCTGTTTCACAAAATCTGGATTTAAAAGTAAACTTTAAAGCTGAAAAAGCGAAATAAATAATTTCTTGCCTGTGCCCTTATCTAGAGTGCCATGGCAACGATGTTACATGTCACTATAGCTCCTTCTCATTACATCTGGCTCTCACATAGGCTCCAGTCAAAAATAAATTAGCTCAGCCTGGGTGCCTATTTTCAGAAGAGACAGAGAAAAGCAAAGGTAGGATGTTCAGTGCCGACTCCAGGCTTACCATTGAGGTAAATCAATGAAAATCAATCAAAATTATTAAGCGAGTCATGTAGGCATCCTTCACTGCGGCAGTCATCGCTAATTAAATAATTTGCACTGTTCATGCTTTGCCTCAAGATTAACAAATTAAAAACCTTTTTCCTGTTTCTGTGATTCAATTAAAGTCGGCCTACTTTCTAGAGAACTATCGCTGAAGTTTTTTTTTTTTTTTTTTGAACTAGCAACCATGGATGAAATTAGTTGAGAGACAGCTTTCAGTGTAGAAGTTTGGGACACTTTTATTCTGAAAAATGTTAACTTTTCAAAAGCTCTGAGTATCCTCGAGGCCAACAGTATTAGTAGCCTAGTTATCAGCGGCCAAGTGTCTCTGGCTCACCCCCTCTCTCTGAAGTAGTCGATTAAACTCATGAAGCAACAAGAGATTGCCATTGAGCAAGCTAAACTTTTATAATGTACATTTGTTTTCATTTAGCTGATACTCCTTAAGAGACAATGTCGACAAAAGACTTTGGTATTGAATGTGACCAGACTGAAGCATAATAAGTCTCAGCACCTCTTCTCTGTGATCCTTTGACACAGTGAATACCTCTGTGTCTTCATTTCCCCTTATGCATGTTCCATTTAGGCCTTTGTTTAATAATGAACAGCTCCATTACGGATACTCTGGATCGCTTTGTTTGAAACAACAGAGCTTCCCTGCAGCTCACACTTAGTGAGAATAATTTATAACATGACAAAACCATGATAGAGGTGTCATTTGTCTATTGGCTATTAACTTTCTTCAACAGCATGCATTTTGGGATTTCATCGACAAGAGAATAGAAAGCTATTTTAGCACTCTTTACATGTTTGATAATAAATCTTCATGACATTCTTATGGGGACAGGATACAGTAGTCTGTGGCAATACACACTGCAGAGGAACTGCAGTGAATGATGCTGTCAAAGTTTAACCAGGGGTGTTTCATATGCCACCGACCTATTTTCCAACATCAAAGAGCATCACCACTCTGCGGTTATCACATTCACTCCCGAGCTCGGCACATCCCGGTTACTGTACCCTGACCATTTCTTCTGTCTGCGTAGCGTGTCTGGTGTGTGCCATGGGCATCAGTTGATGTGTTTCAATTTACTTGCATTGTCTGACCAGCACCCCAACCCCCCCAAAAATTTGATTAAATATCACAGAAAAGGAGAAAAGCAGCAAATTCTTGCATGGGAGCGGCTGGAACCTGATAATGTGTGGCAACTTTGTCTGATAAATAATGTAAATGATTAATCGGCTTTAATTCAGTTTTCACTTTCTACAAGGTGTGATCGTGGTTATGGCAAATTGTTAAAAAAAAGAATGGTTGAGATGAGGTGTCGGTTAAGGTTATGTAGAGATTAGTCTGGCTCACAGGATGTAGACTGTGGTTATGACGACTGTCATTAGCTGCCTTTTTCAGATGTGTAACCATTTTCAAAATCCCCATCGCCATGTGAATCTAGTCTTGCACCGCCAGACCTGTCTCCATACTTTATTTTAGTGCTGCGTGAAACAACAATTACTTTTGAGTCAGCAACCTACATACTAACACATCATTTAATCTCCACCAAAACAAGTTTCCACTGAACACTGTTTTGCAGGGGCTAGGCCTGTCACGATAACAAATTCTGCTTCTGGGCGATTAATTGCGTCAGAAATTATTGCGATAAGCGATAATATTGCACAATATTGTGCTTTTAAGGCCATTTTTATTATTGTTGTAATTTTGCTGTTTTTAGACCATTTTTTAAACTTATATAATGATAATAAAGGGATATTGATGCAAGTGCACCCTTTAAAGAGAAATAAACATTTATTGAACAAGAATATTTAGGAATGCAAAAAATAAAATTTAAATATCCGAAATAACACGTAAAAATATCGAAATAAATAAATAAATGCAAAAAAATAGACTGCCAGTGTCTCACTCTCAGGTGTGCTGTTAAGTCATAAGTCATAAGGTCGTATTCGCTCTTTTTGTTGAGATGGTTTTAGAACAAACCCGGCACACCGGCTCGTCCAAATTACTGGGCTCCCCCACAGGGGCCATGGCATTTGGTTTAGGAACAAGTTCCCTGTCTTTCTCTTACGGTCAACTGTTTTTTTTTTTCTCCGCCTCATCTCACCCTCACGAAGAAGGTGTGTGTAGCCCATAGCCCCGCCTCCCCCACAGACACAAAGACACTCGATGACAAGAGCTTTCCCTCCGTTCAATATGCCAATGAACCAACTCACCTGGCTGCCAGACGATGCACGGCAGTGATCGCTCTTGTCGTCCAGTCTCTTTGGTGGAGAGAGATGAGGAAAACAAACACGCATGAGCACGGCACTTAATCGCGGCCGGAAAAGTTACCGTCTCCCTTTGAATTTACTGTGCAATTAACCGACTTATCGCATATTGCGACAGGTCTAGCAGGGACATCATTACCGCATTTGTGTGTAGCTCTGCCCAAGACTATCATAATTGGTTTAAAGAAATATAAAGAGCCCAGGGCGTTTTTTTTCCCCATAGTGAGGAGTCATGATTGATAGAACCAGATATTTTTTTCAGTGCTGGCACAATGCGAGATAGGACTATCCATGCAAGACGAGGGACAGATTGTGGTTATGGTCTATGAAAAGACAAACATTAATTTCAGGTATGTAGCAAGAGGTGAACGTCAGACATGCTACAAATACATTCACCACCATAACCCTCACATTCTTACTATCTAACTTCTCATGCAACACTGGCTAACAAGGCTAAAAGCTCATCTAACATTGAAATGGATGGATGGATCTTTACACTGGCTTCCCATCAGGTGCAGGATTCACTTCAAGATTCTTACATATAGAGCCCTCCATGGTCAGGCACCTGAAGACATTAGTGATCTCCTCCATCCATATATTGTCAGGGAGAACCCTTTAGGTCTCCAGAACAGGACCTACTGGCTGCCCCCTAATGCAGACTCAAAACAAAAGGTGATCGCGTCTTTGAAATAGTAGTTCCAACACTTTATTAGGTTTACGGTCTGCACTCTCTTTAGAAATGTTTAAAAAACACCTGAAGACCCATCATTTCAAAATGGCCTTTGTCCCACCCTGAATTGTCCAATGCTTGTTCCCTGGTATTTCTGCCTTTGTTTTTATTGACTGCATGTTTCATTTGATTTCTTGATTATATTTCGTGAGGTACTTTGTGAATTTCATTTCTGTGAAAGGTGCTTTATCAAATAAATTTATATATTTATTAAATGGACTAGCACCTTTTTAGTCTTCCAACCTCGAAGCGCTTTTACACTACATGTCACGTTCACCCATACACACACAGACATTCATACACTGGTGGCTGAGGTTACCATTCAAGGTGCCACCTGCTCACTTAAACATTCACATGCACTCATGCAATTTGGGCTTCAGCATCTTGCCCAAGGATACTTCAGCATGTCAACTACAGGAGCCAGGGACGAGCCACCGATCTGCTAATTGGTGGATGACTATGGGGTCAGATCAGTCTCATAATGGATGAACTCACACAGGGTTTCTCACGAATACACATGCTCTGGTTCGCAGTTGTATTTTGGACTCACTAATGCACACGATCTGTTTCGCAAATGCACACGCTCTGGTTCACAAATATAATGTTTATGCAAACTTGTAATATAAATTCGAAAATGCACATGATCTGTTTCGCAAATGCACATGCTCTGGTTCACAAATAAAAAATTTCATGCAAACTCCGAATTTATATTACAAGTTTGCATAAACATTATATTTGTGAACCAGAGTGTGTGCATTGCGAAACAGATCGTGTGCATTGGTGAGTCCGAAATACAACTGTGAACCAGAGCATGTGCATTTGTGAAAAACCCTGCGTGAGTTCATTCATTATGAGACTGATCTGACCCCATAGAAGACTCACTCTGCCTCCTGAGCCACAGCCGCCCAAGTCTGTACAATAAAATTTTAACAATGTACACATTAGATACAGTATAATTGACATATGAGTAAGGATGGAGGGTATAATAGGCCTAAAATGGCAGGCTACAGGCAACCTTTGACCAAAGACTGGCTGATGATTTTGTTTGCCTCATGTCTCATTTTGATGCAGTGCAGATTCCTCTTTAATCAGATGTTTTGCATATGTCTGGCTGTCTTTTAACATTGCTTACTCTTTGCTCTGCTAAGGAACCTCTGCATCTACAATCTCTCGTTGTTTTGTTGGAGGAAGAAATGTTGCTATTACCAACGGGAGCAGCAGATCTTTCCCATCATAGCAAGGTCACCTCTCTTGTCTGTGATGGACTGATGCCCTTTGTTGGTTTCCTTTCTCAGAGCTACCAGAATACAGAGAGGCTGATCAAAAGCAGAAAGGAGAATCAACTGCTTTTGTAAAAGAAACAACACAAAACATTTAAAGATTTCAGGAGTGCTCTTGAATTATCTGTCGGAGCTTGCTTTTCTCCTAAAAGGTATCATCTTTTATCCACCTAATTTTCAAATACTCTCTCTAGTCTAAAATGGATAGATGGCAGGTAACTACAGTTAAGCACAGTTTGACTAAACACCTTTCTCACAGTTTTTATGAAGCATTAAAAAATAACCTGTTTGGAACAAAAGCCTGAAATGAGATTTTATTGAAATCGAATCTGGCAAGACAATGAATCACTCCCCCAGGTCTGCTTGGTTAAATATTCTCACCTCGTGTTGACTGCTGACAAGCTGAAGCAATGCACTGCTATCTCAGCCTCTTCATTTTTCAACTGTGACATGTGCTTGTCATGTAGTATAAAATGGGCTAGACCTCTTTACAAAATGATGACAGTAATCCAATGGAGAGACAGACAGTCTTCAGTAAACCCGGAATGTTAGATGCAAAATAATTTTGCATTTGGACTTGTGTATTTCTATGTTGAGGTAAATTTTTTGTCAGTTTGGTATGGTATATTGTTCTAAATACTAGGGGTGTAAATCACTAGTTTCATCACAATATATCATATTGATTCTTTGGACAACGATACAATATGTGCCGATATTACAAAGTCTGCCACAATACAATTTCCATTTGATTCAATTCAGCTGCCTACAGTCGATATGAGATGATACATATGTCCATTTAGGACAGTCTGTTATAGAAGAAACTGCCATCCCATTCTTTTTTGCTTCTGGCCATTAAGGATAAAAACACCACAAAAAAATGTAAATACTTATAACCAGTTCAGTGCAGTAAAGTTTACTTTAAATGGACTCCATAAACACACATAAAACAGCACATGGGATAAGAAGAAACCTATATGGTGATTAGGGATGTCCCGATCACATTTTCTTTTGCATCAGATCCAATACCGGGTCCTTTATTTTGAAACCAAGTCTGATCTGATACTTTGCAAAGCATTAAGAAAGAAAAAAAAATGCATCCAAGTTGTCTCATATGGTTTGTTTTTTATTTAAATAGTATCCAAAAAGCTTATCGGTGGTTCAGCAGCACAAAATGTAAACAAATTCTGAATTGTAAACAAATTGTCCCGCTAGAGTTGCTGTAGGGCTGTGGTAGGCGAGGTTCCGCCACTAGGTGTGGCTGTGTTGCTCAGAATAAAAAGAAAAGCAGGGGCCGCTGAACCTACATACATTGGAAAGCTGAGGCAACAATGAACAACATAGATGAAAAACCTGGCCATTTTTCTTGTTTTGATTCCTTCGATCTTTTATTACCGATTCCGTTTTTGTAAAAATAACGTGATCAGTGACATCCCTAATGGTGATCTTTTTCCCAAAACTCCAGAGCCATTTGGCTTAAAGCCCCAAAGGCAAACCTCTCCCAAAAGCCATAAAACATAGATCAACAACAACATAATTTAACACAAGTACGAAATTCGGCTCAATAATAACTGTTAGGGTTCAGAGACAAAACAATTCTTTTTTTACTAGTTGCTCATTGTTAGCTTAAAGGATAACTTCGGTATTTTTCAACCTGAGCCCTATTTCCCCATGTGTATGTGTGCGTATGATTCATAGGTACAACTCGTTTTAAAATTGGTTCAGTATTGAGGGAGGCGGATGCAGCCTGCAGCCGTGAAATGAGCTAAAACTGTAGATATGGGGGCAATTGCTTCCCGTATAAGTTTGCGCATTAAAAGTGCTTTTTTTCGCCACTGACGGGTTCAGATTGCCAGTGTTATCTCTGTAAATAGCATACTAAGCGTTTCCCTTACCCTTCACTTCCACTGGGCTGTGACGTCATCTCGCGAGAGCTTTGCTTGTTGCCGAAATAAAACAGAGGAGCCATGCTGAGCGCCGCTCAGAGTGGCACTAGTTGTCTTGGAGTACAGTTGAGAGTTTTACTGCATCGATTGAAAACAATGGTTCGTGTTTGTGCTTATCCGAATTGCAAGAACAGGATGTCGCGCAACACCCCGTACAGCTTTCATAGGCTGCCTTTGTCGGACAGCGAGATGCTGAAGTTGTGGCTAGTTGTGCTACAAATGGATGCTAACACTCCTGTCCAGACACTGCGCCTGGCAGACCATCGGGTCCGCAGTGCTCAATTCTCCCAAGATGACTACTGCCAGCCGAAGAAGAGAAGACATCCAATCCCGAATCACCTCTTCCTCAAGAAAACGTCTGTCCCACGAGTAGAGAGAGCTACAGACACAGTGGAGGTAATGTTATATAAACAATGTTCGATTATTTTCCTTTACAGCAGTAGAAATTCATAATTATACAATGTAATCGATAGAGGAAGATGCAGTAATGCGCAAACTTATACGGGATGCATTTGCCCCCATATCTACAGTTTTAGCTTGTTTCGCAGCTGCCGGCTGCATCCGCCTCCCTCAATACTGAACCAATTTTAAAAAGAGTTGTACCTATGAATCATATGCACACATACACATGGGGAAATAGGGCTCAGGTTGAAAAAATACCGAAGTTATCCTTTAAGCAGTTTAAGATTGCAGAAATTAGCTTAGTGGCTAGCAGAGTTTTCCTCTAATGATGGCTTAACTAATTACATAAGACAGAACAGCACGATTAAATTTCAGCCAGTGTGCATGTTTTTCAGCTTAACATTGTCGAAACAGAGCAGCTAATGTTGCTGTGATGCTGCAAGATGTTAGCAGAGTGAGACTCCATTTTATCTCATAACAGCGTTGTTTGCATATGGCATGTGCTTTTGCTGTTCACCCGTCTTTTCTCAGAAATTGAAAATATTTCCACACTGGTGATTTATTCCAGAATAAAAAGCGTTAGCCTCATTGTATTTCTGTTGGCGGCTTGCTGTTAGCTACCTGGCTCTGTATGACGCTGACACAGAATGTCAAAACAAAGGCACATCCTAAAGAAGAAGATGATGATGATGATGATGATGATGTGGATTGATATTTTCACTTCTTATCAATGATTGGATTGGGTCATTGATCATTGACTTGATGGACAGATGGTTACACCCCTACTAAATACAATGCAATCTGATACAAAGTGTTCACATGGACCTATACAGTGAAACGTAATTGATATAAACTTTCATTCATTCATTCATCTTCTAACCGCTTCATCCTCTTGAGGGTCGCGGGGGGGCTGGAGCCTATCCCAGCTGACATCGGGCAAGAGGCAGGGTTCACCCTGGACAGGTCGCCAGACTATCGCAGGGCTGACACATAGAGACAAACAACCATTCACGCTCACATTCACACCTACGCACAATTTAGAGTCACCAATTAACCTTGTCCCCAATCTGCATGTCTTTGGACTGTGGGAGGAAGCCGGAGTGCCCTGAGAGAACCCACGCTGACACGGGGAGAACATGCAAATTCCGCACAGAAGGGCTCCAACGCCTGGGATCGAACCGGCAACCCTCTTGCTGTGAGGCAAGAGTGCTAACCACCACTCCACCGTGCCGCCTTGATATAAACTTCTGAATGTAAAATCATTTCTCTACAGAGTTTGATATTAGACTTCACCTTGCTGTTAATGGTGTGGACAAAATAAGTTTAAGGTTGGTAAAAGGATATTTTTGCCGAATGGCTCCTTAGGAGTTGCAATAGACTTCTCTCCTAGGGCTAGGTGTTGTTTAAATACCAATACCCTTAGAGTGTTACCAACACCAATTGAGTACTTTGTTTGATACTTTTTTTTTTCTACTTAATTTGATACCCATCATGTGAATGGAAGCATACAGTTGTAGTAGTAGTAGGCGTGTAGTATAGCCATACTTTTACGTTTTGGTGACCTCCCAGCACACTGAACTGCCAGCTTCATGAATAGATGATGCTCGATATCACCACACCAGAGACTGTATTGACCATAGCTGCTAGTGGGCCAATTACACATTGCATTAAGTCATAGAAGGCTTTTGGTGATTGGATGCAAGCAAAAACCATACAAATAGTCATTTTTTTCTAGATATGGGTACAAAAAGGATTGAACGCAGGTATTGTTTCACCTGGAAGGTTTTATACCACTTGGTACTTGGCTATTTTGGTTGATACCATCAAGGTATTAAGTACTGATACCCAGCTCTATTCTCTCCTGAGGTTTATCTGCACAGAGTCGTACTTGTAACTTTGACTTGTCATCAGACACGTATCTTTCTACGACAGCTACTTGTTCAACTGTAGTTTCATACCCATCTAAGTCTTGTCAGTGCTCCACGTGTCTGTCATCAATCCGAATCATTGTCTATGCAGCAAATGAAGAAGACTATTACTTCTGGAACCTGGTTGACTGAATTAACTCCCTCCACTTTACTTTATTGTCTTTGCGTTGGTCACAGCCTCTTCCTTTTTCTAACTCCCTCCTTCATTACCATCACTCCTCTTCTGTATGACTTCTTCTCCCCAGGGACTTTGCTATTGCTCTGCTTCTTTTCATCCACCTCCCCCACTGCATGACTACTGTAAAGGCATTTAATTATCATCTCATTCCATCTCATCCAAATTACTAGCTCTCTTTCTGTCTGTTTCTTGCTGTCCATGTTTCTCAGGCTTCTTCTTGACCCCACCATTTCCTCTGAACTTACGGTCTGTGGCATATTGGAAGTGTTTTGTTGTGAGTGTTCCAAGTTACACTTACAGTGGATGATTTATGTAGAGGATTAATTGTTATTAAACAATTGTGTGCCAACGAAAGACTTGGGAAATGACCAATTCTTGTTGAAATCTTCCATAATTCAGTGAGCTTTTGTTATTGCATGTTTTTTTTCTTACATCATAGCCTACTGTAAAGTACAGAAACCTGTAAATGTTCACCTCCACCTCCTCCCCTTTTTATAAATCTATGGGTTACTTATGATGGAAATCAAACTTTAGACCCACCACTGTATATTGAAGATCACCAAAGTGATGGCTACTGTTTCCTAATGCATGGGATAAAAATCATGCATTCCATCTTTAAGCAACCCAATTTATTGGTCAGTCTTTCAGTATTTTGTGAATACATGAGCAGGTCACAGAGTCTGAACCTCTAAAGTGTCAACAACCCAGGCAAACTCTCCCAGTGGCACTTTTCACAGTCCCCAATTCCATCAAGTTGATAGCCTTAAAGTTCTTTTAGCTTTTCGCAGATTTGATTTATTCCAAACAAGTAATGCATCAGCGATGCCCTTCTAGCAGATTGTCATTGGATTGAAAGTAAAAGCATGAATATGAAAACAAGGACACACTCCAGAGGAGTTCCAAAATAAATGGGGGAAAATCAGTTTAAGTTTAAAGAGTGCAAATGGAAAAAGTGGACTTTTTGTGACTTCTGTACGTCCTTTAGAACAAATGTCTCTGTTGGCTGTAACAGCAGCTCCTGGACACGATAGGCTTGGGGGTCAACCGAGTGTAGTATATTTATTAAGGCTCTTAACTGTAGTTTAGGATCATTGACCAGGATCGTAAATCTCATAGATAATGTCATTGTGGTAAGTTTGGTGGAACTATAGGACTGCAATCCTGTGAAGGGTGTGTAGCAGTTCTGGATGAGCATCACTAGAAAAAGCACTAGCTGATCACAGATACAGATTTGGGGTATGTTTTGCTGGGACTTTTATGTGGTTGATTTTGAATTATCAAGATAAGCCCTGAGATCTGAAACAGATTTGTTTTGAAAAAGGTAGTCTCACTGTGCAAGTGCATTTAGATCCCTCAGTTCTTCAGTGTAACTGCAGTATAATGCTGTGATAACACTGGGCAGCTCCCAGGTGTGAGTGTGTGAATTAGTGTAACCATTCCTTCACATGCAGCTACTCCCTGAGGTTTCCTCTGCAAATAGGAACGTGACCTCAGCAGCCTTTCCTTGTTAAAAGGGTAAGAAAACTCCCAGTGCTCCGATCTTTGAGAAGAAAATGGGAGGATTCAAGAGACAAATGAAAATAAGGACACACTTGCAGCATTTTTATATTTAATAATGTGAACAATTTAGACACATTTGCACATGCATATTCTCTATCTGCGCTGACTACTGAGTATACTTTACACACAGGCAAGATGTAATTTTGAAGAAGCAAATTGTTAGTTAGTACACAGGAACAGTACTTAATACCATCTTTTCAAGTGGACCAACAAACCGAACCCACTTATGTTACACAGTTTGCACACTAATCAAACAAGCTGGACTTTGGGGTCAAGTGTACTTGGATCCAGGCCGGGTCCCTAATGTGAAAGCCTCCTTAAGCCTGATTTATGGTCCTGCGGCGTACCTACAACGTACCTATGTCGTTGTCGTGACGCCGTCGTGAACCCTTCGAACTTCTCCGTCACTCCATTTCGTCGTGGTGCAATTCACCGCCAGAGCGATAGGGGGCTGCGTTCCTTTCCTGAATGGTTATCGTCGTCTCTAGTTGATTCTTTGTTTAGCTTCCGGCTTTTCCGGTCACAGTGAAGAATGGCGACCTAGAGAGAGAGAATCTTGCTGGAGTTGGAGTTGTTGGATGTCGAATAAAGTATGTTAATACTGCAACATCTACATCGCAACAGAAGATGTTTAAAGATGGCGGGGATGGCACAATCTGGAAATACGGAACCGGAAATGCATTGCTACCAAGCAAACCAATCGCAGCCCTCTCGGTCTGCGTCGCCTTGACGTGTAGTTACTTTTTTTGGGAGGTGCACGTCAGGCAACGCCGGGGGCTACGGCGAGCCTCCTGCGTAGCCATGTACCCTACGACGTAGGTATGTTGTTGATTTAACTCAGGACCATAAATCAGGCTTTACTCTATAAACTGTATTTTGACTTATTCATTGTGTTAAACCTTTCTCTGACAGTGTTTGTATCTTTTGTTTCTTTCATATCTACCCTTCAAAAGTTGGGCCACTACAATTACTTTGTGCCATATTTAGCATTCATACTATTTCGTTTGTACAGAAAACCTATACTGAAGGTCAGGTTTAGACCTATACTACATTGAGTCTACACACAAATGTCTCATACAGTAAAGTAGAGAGCTGCCATAAGAGCTCAGGATGTGAGTCTGTATGTTTGTAGTTTTTTATGCCTCTGACTATAAGGAGGGCGTTCCCTTCTGGGCAGAAATGTTGAACTGAAGTGAACTGAACTGAATCATGTTTAATAATATTTTGCCTGATTATGTGATTATCCAGTAATACACACTTTGAATTCCACTCCTCACCCATGAATTGGTCTTTGAAGATGCTGTAATTGCTCCTTTTTTGAATGCTATTCTTCTCATCTTTGGCCCTAATTATTCGTCTTATTTTGATAACCTCTATTTGTTCTGTTTTATCCATATCCCTTGTTCTGCTTCAACGACCCAAATCCTTGCCATGCCCCTCTCTGACTTCTGCTTATCATCTCTGACACAAACCGTCACTATCAAACAAAACAGAAATGTCGTCTTGGTGATATAAAAGAGTTGAACTTATTTTCAGCAGGCTGTCTCTTCACCTCTCCCCCTTGTCCTTTAAATGACTGTTTCATCGGTTCTGTCGTGTTGGCGCTGAATCAAGGACTCCAGCCCTGGCTTTGTGCCTCGATGTACGTGGTTAGTTACTTTTTCGCTGCCAGAGGTCAGGACTGTCTGACTCACTTTAGATTGAGGTCTCAAAGTGCATCTCATATGGATGCAGACCTGTTCTAAATCATTCGCTTATAGTGTAGTACTTACTTATTATTACTTTCTAAGAATGCCCTGATGAAGATTTTTGGGGCCAATCACCCATCACTGGAAGCAGTGACGACCACCGATCCAACTATTTAGAACAAATATCGGCCGATAGTGGCTGATTGATCGGAGCACCCTTATTATTTACTTACAGATGTTTCAGTAATTTAAGATTTGACTACAAAACTATTTTTAACAATGGCAGTGGCATGGCTCTAGGGATGGAACTGAGGGTTTCTCTGTTGGTTGGTCGGCCTGTTAGTCCAGACTGAAATATCTTGACAACTACTGGATGGATTGCCTTGCAATTTAGTATTTCAGAAACCCATGGTGCCCAGAGGGAGGGATCTTAATGACATTGGTGATCCCTTGACTTTTCATCGGGCGTGATCAGCAGGCCATTATCCTGTGAAATAACTCAACATCTTCTTGATGGATCAGCACAAAATGTTGAACTCTCCTTGATGGTTCAGAGATGATTTTAGTTATCTACTGACTTCTTCTCTGCCATCTAAACTATTGGATGGATTGCCATAAAATTTGGTACAGACATTTATACCCCGCTCATGATGAATTGTAATGGCTTTGGTGATCCCCCTGACCAAATGCCTGCAAAACAAATGGCATTCCCACTTTGTATTCAGTGCTGATAAGCATTCCAACATGCTAGGCTAGGATGGTAAACATGGCAAACATTATACCTGCGATCAGCATGTTAGCATGCTCATGATACCCTGTAGCTCAGAGCATCCCCGTGCTAGCACAGCTGTAGACTTAGTCTTATTTCATATTATAGAAGGTTAATAGCATTTGACCTTGAACATTAGTTCATGGTCTTATTAAAGCCACTCTTAGAGATAGGGTTGGGTCAGTATGAGAAAAAAAAAAAACGGTCCGGTTTTTGTAAAAAACGCATCAAGTCGGTAATACCGGATTTTCGCCACTTGGAGGCGCAATTTTTGTAAAAACCGCATCAAGTCGGTAATACCAGATTTTCGCCACTTGGGGGTGCAACTGACTCATTTAAAATAAAAAACGACCTTAGGAGAACAGAGTGACAGTAACAAGTTGTTTCTTTTATTCCTTACAAATAAATTTTGCAGCTTACTCAATCAGTGCAAACAAGGGTTGCCTCCTTCGTCTGGCTCAAAGCCAAAGTGTTGCCATAGTGGCACATTCTTTGATTTCGTCGAGACTAAATTTG
The DNA here is from genome assembly GCF_041903045.1 of Epinephelus lanceolatus. Taxonomy (NCBI): domain Eukaryota; kingdom Metazoa; phylum Chordata; class Actinopteri; order Perciformes; family Serranidae; genus Epinephelus; species Epinephelus lanceolatus. Next base: position 34,990,816 of record NC_135744.1, read on the forward strand.
TCCGCCATTATCGACTCCCCGTCACTATTAAACAAACTCCAAGCTACAGTAGAGGCGCATGCGCACTCGCACCTCCTAGCTCAGTCCCCGCCCCACCCCCATCTCTCTCCTGCTTGCTGTGCGCTTGGTGAAGAAGCAGACACAGGTGCTCACAGACTCGGGCGTACTAGTGGAGTGGAGTGGACTCTGTGTAAAAATGTCAGTGAAAAATCCCTGCGATGTGAAAAATACATGCCGAGCAGTCTTTTGTGTGACACTGGTGCGCGGAGCGAAGTCCGCGTGGTTGTGCTTTGCGGCACAGGGCTTGCGGACATCCACTTTTACCGGGCGGACCTCCACGGCGTCCGCTCCGTGTACGTTCTGCCTGAGTATGCGGTCCGGTCGGTCTCAAAAAATAAAACCCGGTCCAAGATGGAGTACCGGACCGAATTGGTATTACCGAGAACCAACCCAACCCTGCTTAGAGAGCAAAGAAAAACATTTCCCAACTCATTTTTGAATTAAAGTTGCTCATAAATTCTGCAAAAAATGTAGATGGTTTGTCCTTTTTAACTAATGTTTAAAGCCAATGAAAGATTTCTCAGCCTTACTTGAGCCGCATCGTTTACAACACACAGCTTCAGCACACTGACAGTAATTGGATAGTTGGGTCTATGGTGCAGCTGGCATGATATTCATTACTCCCCATTTCTCTTTCTGTGTGTGACCATGCTGCATGTGTGTGTGCGTGTCTCATTAGGCAGTGTTCCAGTGACACTGTCGAGGCAGGGGTCACTTCCTAATCCTCTCGGGGTCATGCAGATGTACAAAGAGAACAGATGACACAGCACACAGGTCCATGTTGTCTGGAGAGTGAAGGTAATTAGGGTTACTATCAGTGTTTAACAGCCAAACACTGTAACACTATTGGAAATGTGCAAAGCTTCAAGGGGAAGAACGAAAAGACGGTAGCTGCCCTCAGCTGTGTCAGAAGAGATGATTGTGAGATGAGATAGAATGAAATTATTTCTAGCAGCCTTTCAGAAACAAAGTTGACCTTTCCAATGATGGCTTCAGCTCTCGGTCCACTTATTCGAATGGTGAGAACAAACAGTGGTCACAGTGTAGAGCCACATCGCTCCTGACAAGATTTGTTTTGTGCTGTAATATTCCCCCTACTGCTTCATTTGCTGTATCAGACATTTGAACTGTCGACCACAATGCATAAAGAAATTATGTCTGGTCACAGAAGCACAGGGTAGTGGGTATGCTACATCATGAATAACACAACATAATTCTAAAATAAGCATTAATAAAGTTGATTCAACAGAATTACTCAGCCTTTTAATAATGGATTGACTATTTTAAATAATAATAAAAGATGTCAAACATTTGTAGGTTCCTGCTCCTACAATGTGATGACTTGCAGTTTTTTGTCTGTCTCATAATGTAATAAAATGAATCCATTTGGGTTTTTAAATATGAGACGATGTGACTTTCAAAAGCGGAAATAACACATTCTTCTTTCAAATGAGAGTTGAATTCACGAGCAGTAAAACTCACCCTTGCTCAGTTAAATACACTCCAGCTCCAGCCTTATTTGGTCTGGTGTGACCAGCAGCTTATGGTGGCTGGTGTTAGCGGATGTTAGCAAACTTTCCACTTAGATATTACTCTGTATCTGACATTACTGAGTCAGTTCACAGACTTAGCATTAGATATTATCTGTTTACTTTATAAGTCAGGCAAAATATGCAGTTAATTAAGAAAATAATGCAGTGTTAATTACAAATGACAATAATCATTATTTGCAGACTAAAATGAAGCTTCTGGTGGCAGATAAAAATGAGCTATTACACAGCACAGACATGATGTAAGCCTAATCAGTAGTACAGTTATTAAGGCATTATGTTTTCAGGTTGCCTATCCATCTGTTTGTCTGTCCCATTCTTGTGTTCTCAGGAACACTTGTAGGGAAAGTTTGGCACAAACGTCCACTTGGACTCAAGGATGAACTTGTTACATTTTGGTGGTTAAAGGTCATTGTGAGCTCACAGAACATGTTTTAGCCACAACTCAAGAAATCATATGCTAATTATGACAAAATTTCACACACATGTCTTCAGACTTTACTGTGATGATATAATGTTCTGCAAAAATACTTTTCTGGCCATTATTGAACGCCACAACTCAGGAACAGGGGGGGAGAGTTTGGGTCGGATACTGAATTTGTGACACTAATCTTGGATGCCCATCTTGAAACTGTGCTGATTGTATTGATCTTCTGTGCTGCCGGGTTGAAGACGTGTTTGAAGCATCCACATTTTGCCAGTATATGAAATACCTTTTTGATTAAATTCCCTTTAAACCTTCAGTAGTATGTTACATGAACCTGGACAGACATGGATGTAAACTACAACTTAACTGGTTGGCTCAGGCATACAATTGCAAGGCTGTAATTCTAGTTTGAACATTAAAGCATGTAAATATGTTCCAGAGACTCTTGAGATCCTCTTTCAGGATAATTTCAATTTAGCCATCAACAACCAGGGTATGTTCTAAGCGGAACATTTTACAGTTTAAAAACAAACTTGTGGGGCGTCGGTGGCTTAGTGGTAAAGCAGGCGCCCCATGTAGGCATGTAAGGCTGTTGCCGCAGCGGCCCGGGTTCGACTCCAGCCCGTGGCCCTTTGCTGGATGTCACTCCCCCTCTTTCCCCCCTTCACGCTTAAGCTGTCCTATCAGTTAAAGACTAAAACGCCCAAAAAATATCTTAAAAAAAAAACAAACAAACTTGTCAGTGCTCTCTGGTTGGTGAACTATGTAATAGCTTCACAGTTTCTAAATTACCTCAAATGCATAGTTAATTATCGGTCAGTGTTTGCAATATGTATGCTCAAATCTGCAAATATATCAGTCAGAATGTGGTACTAATGGAACTATAGGACCAGTGATGAAACCAACTGAGGCTAGTTAAGGTTAAAGTCGTTTTAGCCTGGCTCATCTAGGTTTCCTCTCACTGTTTGTGGGTAACTCAGCATCATCAGCCCACTGTCATCCAGAATATTTATGAGTCTCTGCTCACTGCTTTGTTGATGTCTTTGATGGACTGATGATCTGTCAAAGATGTATTTATTTATCCAACAACTATGTGTTTGTTTCATTGTTTATCATGGCCAACCATTAGTTCACACTTGTTTTACACATAACAGAGACGAATGTCTTAAATTTGCAAGTCCAATCATGAATGTGAGTGGCTGCTTGCTCGAGCTGCCTTCTCCGAAAACAAATCGCTGCCAAACCCATTGAATTGTAAAATTCAAATGTTCTTGTGATTTACAAGCAACACAAGTAGAAATGTACTGTAAATTAGTAATTCATGGGACTTGATCTGGGATAGTTAATACCCACTGCCAGTAGCGAGATTCATTTGGATTGACTAATTGGTAGTCTTACACACTGTTTCATGATGCTCATAGCACTGCATCTTTATGATCATGAGTCATTTGACATTCTCCTCTTTTCTCACACCATCAGTCACAGCTATTAGGATTACAGCAGACAAATAAACATTCTGGGAAAACTTATGCCAATAAAGGAGTGTACAACAAAGATCAGGAAACCGTACATAACAGCGGCTGCCTTTTAAACAAAATCAAACTTTCACTTTACTTTTCTGAAAGCTTCTTGTTGTTGTTATAAACACTGATTTTCCTTAACTCAAAGCATTATGTCGCTACAGCCTTTAAGGTTACAGTGGCATTGTCAGTGCATATTGCTGAGGACATAAACTTTGAGAGAAGCAGCTTTTACTTAAGCAAATGCAGACACAAGGCCAATGCTTGCTACATAAATCCAGGAGTGCTGAAATTGTGGGGCCCCTGAAACAATTTCAGCAACAGCTTTGACACAGAGACACCTCCTTTCCCACTCTGGGCCCTCTGATTTAATCAGGATCTCCCCTTGAATGGCTCACTTCCATTATTGCAAAGGATTTAGTGAGAATTTTGTCTTGCTGTTAAGTTCCCAGTTCCAGATATGTTATTAATGCATGTGTTATTTCTATGGCAGATGCTATTAGCACCCAGGTGTTTGTAGCCAGAGATGGAATAGCCAATGTAGCTATTAACATCAGGGTGTATATTCCTGAGCATCTTTGCGATGTCAAAACATGATGTCAGCATCCATCCATCCATTTTCATCAGCATATCCAGGGCTGTGTCGCAGGTGCAGCAGGCCAAGCAAAGCACCCCAGACGTCCCTCTCCTCAGCAACGCTTTGCAACTCCTCCTGGGGACCCCAAGGTGTTCCCACGCCAGATGATATATGTAATCCCACGTGTTCTGGGTCCACCCTGGTGCCTCCCACCAGTGGGACGTGCCCGGAACACCTCTAAGGGAGGCAACCAGGAGGCATCCTGATCAGATGCCCGAACCACCTCAACTGACCCCTTTCAACGTGTAGGAGCAGCGGCTTACTCTGTGCTCCCTCCAGATGTCCGAGCCCCTTACCTTATCTCTAAGGCTGAGCCCAGCCACCCCACAGAGGAAACTCATTTCATTCTTTTGGTCACTACCCAAAACTCATGACCATAGGTGAGGGTTGGGACATAGATGGACCAGTATATCGAAAGTTTTGCCTTCCAGCTCAGCTCCCTCTTCACCACGACAATGGTGTTGAAGAGGCGCAATCCACCGGTTTCTGAGTCAGTTAAGTCTGAGAATAATAAGCAAACATTAAATCAAACGGGACATGAGCCCCAGTCTCAAGGAGTCGTGTGCTTGATTGATTTATCCACCACATCCTGCCCTCTCCATGGACTGTGTCGCTCTGCATACTGTGTCACCTGACTTTCTGGCAATTCATTTGTGAGTTTTTTTCTCATAAATGTATCACTTAACTTAAATCAAAGAGAATATCTGACTATGACCATTTTGGCCCAATCCTAACCCTGTCTGACCTTGAAACGTCGACGTGATGAGTGGCCTACTAGCCAATCACAGCAAAAAGTGGGATCCATGATAATGCGTCATAGGCATGGGTGGTAATAGCTGAATAGCTGCAGTGTGACTATTCTCACCCGGAGGCAAATGGACACTCTGTATTTCTAAACTTGAAAATATGACAAAATGAGAAGAAAAAAAAATCAAACTACACATCCCAAGTTGACAGGTTAATTGTTGGTACTTGTAACAGAGGTGTGTGTCACTGCTGCAGTATATCACTAAAATCTCATGGCTGAGAGTGTGTGTTGATGCTGATGTCTGCTGAGGGGAGAGGAGGAGTGTGCTAACTCTGCATGCAGCTCAGAAACCACCCTGAATACTGAATATCAATGACTTGTAGGTGACCAAGGTTCCGTGTAAAGTATACAGCAATACCTCGCGCAAAGGGGCGAATGGTAATTTTTATGCAGTAGTAATGGAAATCCTGATGTTTGTGATTGCACTGCAGCACTGCAAAACACTACATTGCAAAAAAAAAAAAGACAAAAAAATATATCCAGCCAACTCAGAGCTGCCATGAAACATCTGTCTGGCACATCTAAAATATGTTTTTATTGATATCTAACCACATAACTCAGGATTAGGATGCTGAAAATAGTGCGCATCATAAGGTGGGACACCACTTTGCAGATTCTGATATTCAAAGTTATTGCAGTGCCTTACTATCTACGACACCAATGTTTCTTCTCCTGTCAGCACCCATCCTGTTCTTGTATGGATGATGTGAACAGTTTGGCTCCCCAAAAGGATGTAGCCAACATTTAGGAAAAAGTGACAAGTGCTTTTACAAAGTGATTGGTACGCAGCAAAATCGTCACTGTTAATTAAACTCAGAGTATAAAAAAGTAAACGCTGTGCCAGTGGTTATGTAAGTCCACATCCATCAGAGTTGATTTTACTCTTTTGAGATAGTTCTGAAAAGCCATCCCAGAGCCACATCCGCTGGCTGACTGAATAAACAACAAAACAAATGACTGTCACCGCAAAATCAACACATAATAATGCCAGAAAAATTGGATGTACTTTGTAGTGCAAATTTTATGACAAAATAAAGAGACTTTCTCAAGACTCAACTTTAAGCTGGTGGCAAGACTTGAGTCCTTTTTACTCGTGGCTCTTCATCCTTGGAGATTCTGAATGAGGAATTCAAGATTTTCAGATATTAGTTTATTGGACGCACTTAAATGCAATCAAGAGACAAATCATTTTCATATCACTGCCTTTCTTTTCGTTAATAGCAATTCTGTGCTACCTCTGATGGTGTTCACATACACCTGCAGCTGAATTCATACCTGGACTGATCATGTAAAACATACTCTATCTCCAAAAATCCTATAGAGAGCAGCATCATCTAACAAGTTTTGTCTTCACCTCACATTTATGAATCTGTCTGGATTCTGTTATGCACTTGGTTTGTCAAATAAATCCTGTGCGTTGTGTTTCCCCACTGATTTACAAATCTAAATTCCAGCTGTTATTTAGAGCAAAGTCAGTGTGAGAATTTGAGCAAGTGCCTACATGTGAAGCATAACAGATCAGCCACTGCAGCTCATTGCTGATACAGGACGAATGAGACACAGGCGTTCAAGTAAATCCACCAAAAAAAAAACACACACAATATCCTCTTTCCAAAAATACCCCAAGGTTATGTACTTTTTACTTCAGGCAACATACATCTCCAGTGCATGTTAAAAAGATTATTTAGCAGGTAGTTGAACCAGTTAAGACTCAAATCGTTTTAAATGTTAAAAAGTAAAAATCTTATTAATGAGATTTGGGTGGAACTTCTTCTCCAGCTTTCTGAACATCTTCACTAGTTTCCCCAAATTCCTTTAGCCTTTGGGGGGCAGTGTTGGTTCATACCTCATGTTGAAGACTTTTTGAAAGTGCTTACAACTACTTTATGGAGGAGGGAATGACGGAGCCGAAAGCAGAACAGGCAGGGAAGTGTAGGAGTTTGGAGACAGAAGACATGTTTGGAAGAAGAAAGAAAGTGAGAGAAGCATGGATGAGTGCAGATGCAAACAAAACGGTGGGCGGGCAACAGAGGAGGAGTGCTAAGTTTGAAAGGCTGCAGAATCATCACCATTAGGGTATGATGGTGGTGAACATAAGTGTGATGCAGCAGTGAGAAAGTTGCCAGCATTTGGTTAGCGTGTCTCTCCTCTCCTCATCATAAACAAGCTTAAATTTCATCCTTGTTTTATGTATGGAGAGCAGAAATGAGCAGTGACCACGAAGTGGAAAAGCAGCGAGTTCGACTGAAGGATCGTTTTTTGTTTGGTACATAAAAATAGCTCTCTCTGTTTATGGAGGCTAAATATACAGTAAAGTGTGGCAGTCACACTTAACTGAGCTGAATGCATTTCCTTCACACCCTTCAATACCCCTCTTCCCCAATCCCTCCCTTCCTCGTCCCTCATTTTGTTTTCCCCCGTCTTCTCCTTGTTCTCTTCCCCTCTCTCTCCCCGCTGTCTCTCCAGGTAGATGAGGCCCTTGATCAAGAGGAGGCATTTATGTCAGTGTCACGCTGTGGAGTTGATGTGAAATCAAGCTACTCAGAGAAAGTAATTCACTCCAAACAAACCGAATGTCAGAGGCGTCCTTAAAATGCTTTTTCTTCCGAAGTAGGTCAAGGGGGATGCATTAAAAAAAATCAGACACAAGTGCTCACTGTCCCTTATACGTAGAGTATTAATTCAGTACTGTAACTTCACAGAACTTAAAAGTAAAAAGGATCAAAACAAGTAAATGAGTAGGCAAGAGAAGGACGCCAGTAACTACAGTAAGTGTGTAAGTAAGTCCTAATTTTAAAACAGCCCACAGAGTTGCAGCTAATCTTCTATTTTGTAGCCTGAGGCAGATTGATGTTCAAATACATCCTCTGGACAAGATGTTAGACTGTCGCTGGGCCTCACACCCAAACCCCTCTTTCTGATGTTCAGTCGCATAGAGGGAGGGACTGGCTCGCATTTTCACTTTGTCGTAATCTGACCTACTTTTCTGGGTAGTCATGATTATAATGACAGAGAATGGTGGGGAAATTGCATATGCACAGTAACATTGAGCTAGTATCAGTAACACAAGGTTAATAAGCACATGTCCCTTGATCATCATGTATAATCATATGGCAGATATAGTCACAATCTTATCAAATAGTAATTAGTATGATGAGAAACTGAAAACACATTTTTCTCACTTAACTTTGAGAGATGGGGTCTGACATGGACTCCAGCAGTTGTGTTGGTTTCCCATGAGAGATTGTATCTTTGCTATTTTTTCCTTGCTCTTCTTGATGGGTGGAAGTGGGTCGGCTGAAAAAAGGTGCAAGAGTTTGAAGCAATATTTGAATCAAAATGTTATGGAAAAGTTGTGGGGTTGTGTGCTTTTGTTGCCAGACTACTATCAGTATCAATGAAGTCTGACTACACTGCACCCACACAGTCTTGATGAAGCAGCTTAGAGTTTTTAGCTGAGCTAGCGTCGTGGGTCTAGGGATAGCAGTGTAGGTATGGTAGGTTGATCCACCACTTCAGTCCTGGCTGAAATATCTCCACAGCTACTTGAAAAATTAACCAAGAACTTTCCTCCAAGCATTCATGGTACCCAGAAGATAAATCCTAAAGACTTCGGTGATTTCTGACATTTGATTGTGCCTGAATTTTCGGAGGCAGTTTTGGTTTTGAGTGAATCCTGTTGGTTGGCTTATCAAGTGGAAAATCTCAACATCTGTTACATGGATTAGCACAGAGTAGATATAGTTCCCAGAGGATAAACCCTAATGGCGTTGGTGATCCCCCTGCTGAGTTCTCCTAGTGCCTCTATGAGGTTGGCATTTGTGGTTGGGGAAACACAAATATTGCCATCAAATTTGACAGTCATGTTCCCCACAGGATGAAATGGTATGACTTGGTGTTTGACGTGACTTTTCTTGTGTCATCATCAGGGTCTGAATTTAACACCGACTAGGCGGCAAATGCAGATAGATCATCTGTTTGGTGAGTAATCTTGGAATGCTATCAGCCACACTGGCGGGTAAATGTTTGTACTGGAATAGTCATGGAATAAGAAACTATGCAGAGTGACAACAGCATTTTGGTGTCATTTAGGGACATACTGCTCTGCTGCTCCTAGGCTGCTCTTGTGCTGTCTGTCACACACACACACACACACACACACCCCTCTAAATGGTGCCACAAAACTGACCGTCTTGAGCGCTCCTAATTTTGTGGCACTGTTTACCATAGGGACATCAGCTGATTGACAAAACTATCACGTGCCCCCAGTCTGCTGCTAACTACCGTTGTGCCCATACTTAAAGGCAATAGAATAACACAGAGGCCTCGTAGTTTAACCAAGACAGCAAACTCCTCATTGCCTCCCAAATTGTCAGTGGCAGCTCACTGGCGTGACTCTTTCCGTTCTAACCTTTGACAATAAAAGCCCTAGACTTATAAAGACTGCATTGCTGCTTACCAGAGGAAAAGTATCCACAGGCTGAGGCTGTGGTGAAAAGGCAATTTATTATTTTGGCCAGTTGATTTTAGCCGGTGGGTCCCAAAGTTAATTTCAGACACTGGTCATCATCCAGTGTATCCTTATAGAACCGTTCGTTTGATATCTTCCAAAAAGTTATGCACATGGTTCGTATGTTATTTTACGAATAAGCACCATGATATCATGATTTAGCGCCCCTACATTATGTACTTGACCCAAAATGACAACATGACATTACACCTACTTAACTTAAAATCACCCGGGGCACAAACCCCAGTCTTCTGGGTCAAAGTCTTGAGTCAAAGACTTTGTCACTCTGTATACAACATGAGCTTACCTCCTCCTTTGCTCCTGTCATGTGATGGCAGACTGCAGCATATAGGTAATGTGATCATAGCCTGCTGGCTCACGACCTGTGTACTGCATTACTTTTTATAGGTGTAAGTATGAACAGTGAATGATTACAGCCTTCTTCATCATATTACATCATTATTTTTTTTAATGAGTTCAAAACTTGTGCCAGTCCAATTATTATGATCAAATAACTGCATAAATAATGACATTCAAATCAGACGCAGCTGTGCAGGTACTTTGTTTTAAGTGCTAGTTAGCAAATGTTAGATGGTGTTAACAATGACATTGTGACCATGCTAGCGATCTATGTTAGTGTTTCGCTCAGTGCAGCTTCAGAAAGCCACTAGCATGGTTATGGATTCCAGACTTATTGAGTGTTAAGCTCTTAAGAAGTAATACCCTTTTCCCCTCTAATTTTCATTTTAATTGTTGCTTTTTAAGTCATGAATATTGATTGTTGTAGCAAACAATTTAAAATTTGAAATCATGTTTTCAGGGGATTTAACGCTCAGTGCAATGAACTTTGTTCCATTGTTAAACATTGCATCAGACAAAAATCTTCTCACAGGCTCAGTCTGTGCCGGGGTCTATTACAGTCGATGCTGTTTCATTTTTGCCCATTTTCAGTGTTTCAAATGTATGAATGGGTCATACATATTGTATGAGTCAACATGGTTTTACATTACATTAACTCCATGATATCACCATTAGGAGCAAGAGAAATATGGTGGCATTATCAGAGGAAGGTGTGCCTAACTGAGTCATAATGCAGGATGGATCACAGGTTACATACAGGGCATGTGTGGAGATGGAGAAATTTATGCAGATCATGACCTTTCTGGTGTAAAAGCTCCCAGGTTGTTCTAATGCAGGAGAGGAGAATGATGGCCTTTTGCCTCTGTCTCACTGTGGTAATGACTTGTCTGGCGGTGCAACAATACAAACAAGCAAAGCAACATGTCTGGAAGCAAAGGAGTCCTGTAGCTCACATGGTGGTTTTAAACATCAGGCTATATGCGTTGTTATGGAAATGAAGGAAAATCCAATTTGCACTAAGTATATGCAACACCTATGCAGCAACAGTTCAGAAAAAAAAATCAAACATGATGACATCCTACAGATCGGAGTGTTTTTCAGCTGAGAAGTAACTTTAAATAGGGCCTCCTGAAAGCACCCTGTGCAGCATTCAGGCGACTGTAATGAAGCCAATCACTTTTAATTTAGCTTCCCTGCGTCAGCTCTGTGATGGTATAATTGGGTTACATAATTAACACTTGCAGGAAAACAAACCACCGCACTTCTATCAGTGTCTTTGCAGGAGGATGAGAAGCTAAGAGCTGTTGCTGGGGGTCTGATTAGGTTGGTTCTGCGACCACGGAGGGAGAAAGTGTATCTGCTTGCTGACAGCTCTCATCTCTAACGCTGTGCCGGAACTAACAGGTAAAATGGTGAAAGGTGGAGTGGAGAGAAAAAAAAGAGAAGAGAGGAAATGCAGGGAGTCAGAGAAGGAGAATGGAGGGAAGGAAAGAGGAGCAGATGAGATAAATGAGGAGAGGGAGAGGAACGATCAGATGGGATTAGAAGAAAGGAGATTAGGGGAGAGAGGAAAGGAGAGGAAATTACTCCGTCCTAGGTGTAATTGGCATGAAATGTTGCTTGCAAAAATAAATGTTTGAGTTTGAAAGGTTACAGTACCATCAGGTTCTCGACCGCATGTGGCATTAATAAGCCTGCTTGTTTGAATCTCCCCCTCTTTCACAATCGCCTGTTGATTCTTTTCTTTCTACTCATTATTAGTTGTTTACTCTCCCCAGATGCCTAAGGTTCATCTGAACAACAAGTGATGATATACAGTTAGATATTTTCAAGTTTAATCTCAACCATCAGCCAAAAAGTACATTTGCAAAAAACTCAAAGCTACATTTTTTTGTCACAAGAGTGTGACACTCCAAGCAAAACAACTCTGAAATCAGTGTACTCATTAGCGAAAAGATGAGCACTTATTAATAATGAAATTGCCATATGCAATACGTAGTAGAGGACTGGTAGAGGAAGAAGAAAGGGTTGATGAAACAGAATGCAAGGTCTTCATTAAGCTCTGTGACAGCAAACCTGCTCCTCATCTGCAGGGAGTGGGTGCTCAGGGACAGCCCGTGCTCTGAGGCTACGACATGTAGGAGAAGACTGTGGAATTTACTTTGAAGCCCGTCGAGTCGTGGACTTGCAGCAGTGTTGGACAAACTTTCAACAGATTATCTGGGGGAAGAGAGAGGGAGCAAGGAGCAGAAAGAAAAGAGAGCAATCAGTCGTCACTCTGACACTGCAGCAGGAAGCAGCCAATCAGAGTCCAATCAAAACCTCCGCTCTCGGGATATCAAAAAAAAAAAAACTTACAGTAATTCACAAGTACAGACTGTAGAGATTCATTTCATCATCACTTCATCAGCAGTAGCTTTGCTGGGAAGGCAAAAAAGTTAGTTCAAAATCACGACTCCCTCTGCGTTTGAACTTTTCATTTATGGCAGTCCTGTCGCTTTCAAACCAGAGGACACATATGCCACGCAGGTAAAAATCCTAAATGAACTTACAAAGCAGCCATTTATGCAGAGTAGAGTACCATGGGTACACTATTCTGCATGTGCTCAGCCTCATTGGTCTTAGAAACCTGACAGTAATTGGCCCTGAATCAAACAAACATTTCCAGTACATAGACATAAAAATGAGTCATGACCACATTGTGTAAAACAATGGACGTAACTACTGTGAAGTCACACGTTGATTTGTGGACTGTGGCTTTGAAGCCACAAGTTTGGCATTTCAGATGTCGCTGTGTTGTTGTTTTGGAACCAGAAGTCACCATATTTGTACAAGAGGCTGGAGCTGTAGAGAAGTGAGGGTCGGATCTGACCCTTACACTTTAGCGATGCCTTGTAGACAGCCTGTCACTTAAGTGGCCCTGCCCTTACCCCCAAATTCCACCAGATGCGTGTTGGTTGCGTCTCCACTCCGGAACGGCAGCAGAGCCGGTACGTTTCAATTCTACTCAATGTGTGTGTTTCCACCGGCTGCGGCTGTGCTGAGTTCCGGCTCCGTCACAGCTGTGGCGCTCCGGAGCCCTCAGCAACAGATACGCAGGACTTCTATTTTTGCCGGACACCGGAGCACAACGCAGCAATTCAGCACGGAGCAGATCCTGCGGGTCAGGAAGTCGTGCACAGAAACAAAATAAAACATCCGGTTAATTTTCAAAATAAAATACACAGTGTTCAATCATATTTCCCTGCACTACACCTTGAAAACGTCACAATGGGCGGAGGCAGACCTGAAGTCAACAGGTCAGAGGTTTTCAGACATCATTTCACCCCGTTGACACCATGGAAGAGCAGATGTTAATCATAGAGGTGCACCGAGATGTCTTCCTACTACTCCTCTGGTTTTGTGGTTCTGTTTAGAGAAACTACATCTTGTTATATCGCGCGATTATGCGTGAATTCGCAAGATCTCGTGGATCCCTGTGACTCCCGCTGTGCGGTGGAGCTGCACAGCAAACGCAGCCGGTGGGTGTCGACGGACGGCGGAGCACGCAGTGAATAACCAGCGCAGCTGTACTGCAACGGACACGCATCCAGTGGAATTCCAGTGTTAAATAAGTAAACTTAAGCCTTAATAAAATGTAAATGAGCGCAGTAAATAAAAATTCACTCCCTGTACAAGTGTCATGAAGGTTGAACTTAGCTGTAGAGACCAAAATCATTTTTGTACCAGGCTGTAAACATGTTTATTTCTGCTGTAAAGCTGGGCATTTTAACATGGGGATCCAGGGGGGATTTACTCACTTCTGGAGCCAGCCTCAAGTGGTCATTAGAGGAACTGCAGTTTTTGGCATTTCTGTGTTGGCTTCATTTTTCAGCCCCGGAGGTTACTACTTGGTCATGACACATTATTAGATTAGATTTAGATATTACTGGACATGCTCACACATTGTAAACATAATTTGGGGTTTCTTTAGTTGACTTAGGGCTCATATCACGCTAGCAATATATATTGATATTGTGATGGGGTACTACAACAAGATGATATCTAGTCTTTTAAGTGTCATCATTTTTTGAACTTACCAGACTGTTGTTGCTATCTAAGTTGTTTATTTTACTATCACCCTACCAGGACAGCTGGAGTAACAAACTGCTGTGGTAGTTTATTGTATTACAGTCAGGTAATGATTTTGATATGCAGGTCAATGCAGTCATTTTTTATACTGATACAGCGACACAGTGCAGCTAATGTTGGTCCTACAGCTGTCTATACAACTGCTTGTTTACTTTGTCTCTTCACCATACTGGGCAGAAAACATTCAGTTGATATGGGTGAGCTGGTTTGCTGAAAACAAGTTTAAATCCCTCTGTGCGCTTTAAGGACTTCTCGTCCATGTTGGCTTAAAAGTGGAGATTAAAAGTTAATTTTTGACCTTGGAAACTGAAGTTAACAAAAACATGTATTTCACTGTGAGTTCAGCCTGCTGGTGTGTGAGTCAGCAGTAACAAGTAGCAGATGTGTCTGTGTGTGACTGTGTCAGTGTACCTGTTTTTTTTATTTGAGAGCGCGAGTGCCTTTGTAATAATGTCTATGTATGTGGTTTGTGTTTAAATATACGTGTCTAAGTGCCTGTGTGTTGCTCATGAATCAAAAGACCGCGACTGTTTTTGCGCGCTGTGGCAAATGGAGTCTATTAAAACCAGCGTCAGGTTTACACCCGCCGAGGAGGACTTTAGACTGATAATCTGCTTACAGACACCAGCGTGAAAAGAGAGGGTGGGTGCTCGGAGACAGGGAGGAAGAACAATATTTCAGACCGATCAGAGAGAGGAGAGGGAGAGGAGAGGACAGATTTAGATACGGGAAGGAGAGCGAGCTGAAAACAGACAAGTGGAAGACACGACAGGAATAAGAGACGTCTGGGTTTAAAATGCATCTTGGCATTTTTGTTTTTAACATTTACTAAACTTATTTAAGACATTGTATTCATTTTAATTGGTGGCAACATACTGGCAGGACAGAGATGATATGAACAGTGAAAATCCACTGTATGCCACAAGACTGCACACACAGTGACACTGCATGTGTTTGCATGTGTTTGTGTATGCTCACCCCACTGATTTACCACATGATAATGCATATGTCTAATGTGTGTGTGTGTGCATTTGTGTATGCTTTGTCAGCATGCCTCCCTCTCAGCTGGCTGTCGGGCCTCATTATTGACAGACAAGAAAAGAGAGTTAGTTACTGACGTGGTGCCCGCTGTTGTCTCAGCCTGTATGTTAAGGACTGGAGCAGCATGCCATTAAGCTGGCCCTGGAGGGAGAGAGAGGTTCTCAACTTGTGCTTCTGTTCAACTTGCGCTAACACCATGACTGATTTACACAAACTTTTATGTACCCATTAGCACCGCGGTGCAGCCTGTGTCGGATCTAGAGTGCGACTCGGATGTGTGTGTGTGTGTGTGTGTGTGTGTGTGTGTGTGTGTGTGTGTTGTTTTATCCTGTAGACTCAAAATGTTCACTTAGCATCATTCATCTCGATGAGAATCAACAGTAGGATTCTGGCAGTTATGTAGTCCATCCATTTTCTTGTGACAGCGGACAGTTGTGCATCTCTCTTCAATGATAAACTGGCCTTCAACCAGGGAATATATTACAGTGTAGCAGCTGCTGCTGCTGCTAAACCTTTGGGCAGGAAAAGGTGAAATAATAGGAGGCACTCAATTTAAAATACAAATAGAAAAAGCTTAATTTGATAGTTTTCAATATTATAATCAACCAGTTTAAAAGTCAACCCTCAGCAAGAGAAAGAGAAATAGATTTTTCTACACACACATCCTCTCATTCAGTTTGCTAACATTGTTCCTTTTTTCATTAACGTTAAAGTTACAATTTGAGAGTTCATGAAATTTCCTGTGTAGCAGAAATCTGGCTTGAATACATATAGATGAGAGGGATCATTTAGAAGCTGTCCCTCAAAAACTATTGTTATACTACAAATGGAATGGCAAATATGTTTTAAAAGAATTGACCCTTCGCTAAGCCCCGCCCCCCTTAGTTACTGTTGCCATGTCCGTCAAGCTTTCGCTCCTAGCATAAGAAATATGGAGTTTTCAGCAATATCAGTGAGAGATATTTCAAAGGAAATAACATCAAATTTCTGGAAAACTGTTCGGAGATATTGAGAGAAGCCGACAGAAAGGTCTTCAATATGCATGTGAGAGCTACATTCACAATATCATCTGCTGGCGGAGTATAAATCACGAGAACATTAAAATAGAGGGAAAAGCTCACCAGTCGCAATGCAAGTGTCAGGCACCCCACGTGTTGACACTTCACGTGAAGGACAAAGAATGTTCTTGTACAGCAGGGTAAGTCAATATTTAATATTTAATGTCCTTTCCCTTCTAAAGATGATTACGATTTCTATGGTTGTGTTTATACACTCACAGTGCTTGGTTAAGGTTGAAGAAAGATGGTCGTCCTGGTTAAATATTGAAAAAGTTGATGCTAACTTCACAGTACATTTTTACTTCATCAGTATTTAACTAAGCCAGGATCTTTGCCTAACCTTAACCAAATTGTAGCTGAAACTGAAGCAATCTCTTAATGTAATATTAGAGACAAGGTTGGCTTCATTGATGACTTACAGTACGAATAAGCAACTTATCATTTGATCTCTTCCCTTAGTGTTTATCCACAGTAGTAGTAACTAAGGCTGGGTAATATATCCATATTACATCGATACTGGGACATGAGACTAGATATGGTGTTTGATTCTGGATATATCATAATATTATAAGTTTTTTCTTTCCCTGGTTTTAAAGGCTGCATTACACTAAATTCATGTAATTTTCTGAACATACCGCACTGTTCTAGTTGTCCTAATATTTGCCTTTACCCCAGTAGTCAGTATAGCCGAATTACTGATAATTATTTATCAAAAATCTCATTGTGAAAATAACTTGTGAAAGCACCAATAGTCAACCCTAACATATTGTCACAATATCAATATCAAGGTATTTGATCAAAAATATTGTCGTATTAGATGTTCTCCACTTTACCTAGCCCGAGTAGTAACAAGTTAAAAGAGCTTCTCACCCTTCATGTCTTGCCAGCACTGCGGCAGCGTCCGAAGCTTCCTTTGAAACTGTCCGAATTGAATTTGCGAACATTCATCTCTAATTGTTCAAACAACCACTTTCTAGACCACTGACTGGAGACATTATGAACAGACTCTACACGAATCAAAGCGCAACATGTTAATGCTGTGTTTGTAAGTAATTTTAGTTATATGATTACAACACATCCTTTAATGCTCTTCAATGTACATATATTTATGCACAAAAACAACTTGATTAGATTTGGGTTACAGTAACTTCTTGGCAAGGTAACAGGCGGAAACATAAAAATAAAGGTAGTATTTTGTTAGGTTAGTGTATCTTCATTGTCATGGTTACAGTTACTTGGTCATGGTTATGAAACAGCTGTGGCCATGGTTGACAGAAACCAGTGTTGATGATTGGTAGGAACTGGAGAAAGAACAGTGGCTTACTGTGTAGGGGTGGGGAAAAAATCAAAACAGCTTAATATCACGATATTTTTGTGTGGCAATAGCGTATGGTCACACAGTGCCAAGTATCGATTTTTTAAATTATATAAATCATTAATATTACAAATACAAATTAAACTTTAGGCACCCTTCTAGAGTAATATAATCAGTTGCTTTTTCAGTACACGAGATACATTTTGCAGCTGAATGGCTGAAGTGAGATGAACAGACTGAAAATTTCATCTTATTAGAAGTTTTCCTTTGAGGACATGATTTACAGTTGAAAAAAGGTAATAAATGGCCATATATTTTATCGCAGTACTCAGCATATCGCAACATATTTAAAATCACAATAATATTGTATCATGACTGAAGTATCATGATAACATTGTATCATCGATTATCTGGTGATTCCCATCCATACTGCTGTGTTAAAGTCTAACGTTTTGACCCATCAAACCACCCTGACCTTGTACTTCTGTGGACTTTGTGTCTCTATTATCCGAGTATGTGTGAGTGCAACATAATCTGTATCTGTATCTGTATCTGAGTTTGAACCAGACATAGTGGGATCTAACCAAAAGTAGTTATTTTAAGCCTGATAATGAAATAGGTTCATCCAAAGATGCTATGTATTAAATAAGGACTTTCCTTTATCATGAGTATGGATAATGACACATTTTACTTGAATGATACCAGTTCTCGTAAAAAATACATTATCCATACTGGATACTTGTCTGAGTATTCGGCTCATCCCTGATTATAACGTCACACTACTTCCTCCTTCTTTTGGGGCCACTTGGTGACACAACTGATGCTCCTGTTTTTCTCAGTAGGATAGTCTCCATTTTTGTGGTGCCTGCTTAGTTCTATTCATACTATTGTCAATGCAGAAAAAACACGTAGAAACCCAAATGCACTATGTTTGGATACATACAAAAATGTATGCACTCAAATATGTTCACGTCTGTGCAGACAAATTCATACACTATTTGCACTAATTGAAGTGTGTTTGCCTTCATAAATGTCGATGCACAGTGATTACATGTTAATTGCTTTATGTATCTCTATGCACATGCCTCTGTGTGCGTGAGAATAAGATAAAGACAGACATTAGCAGTCACGCTCGAGGAAGGGGAAGTGTCCCAGAATATTGACAGTCACCCCCCCCCCCCCAACAAAGCCACACCCGCTGGGGAATAGAAGAATGAATACAATCGCTGCAGCAGCTTCAAAATCCTGTTTGAGGGGATGATTTTCTTCATGGTTCAGTAAAAAGATGTCTTGAGAGTCGCTACAAAAAGGGAAGTGTGAAGTCTTCCAAGTCAGTGTTAATGCGGGCACTTGGGTCTGAGAGCCAATGGCACTACGTAGAGTGGGCTCCCCAGAGAGTGCGGCATTGACAGAAGTATCCAGAGCACTGAGAAGAAGCTCAGAGACTAGAGCATCAGAGCAATATCTAAGACAAGATTGGGTGTCTTTGGCTGCAGGGGGTGAAATAAGGATGGTTTACAGCAGTGTACCGCACTCCAAAATGTCTTTCTGGGACTGAAAGAAAAGTACAGATTTAGAGGGGATGATGGCTGTGTTGTCGAAGCTGTAATTAGCATCTTTTGGACAGACTAACACCAGAGCCATTAGATTTCTGGTGTCAGGAGCTTGTTTTTACAGGATCAATATCTAGTACAAACATGATGCGTTGGCACACAGCAAACTTAGATTCTCTCCACTTTCTGAGAAGAGTTTTCTTTTTTTAAGTTAGACATAAAAAGTTTTTCTCCACACTGGTGAAAGCTCAGCATACTGGAAAAAAAATTGACCCAAGTTACCGTCAAGACTGTAAGGCAAAAAAAAAAGCTGAAAGGTGGAAATGTTATAACCTGAAGCTAAAGTGTGTGTGTGCATGTGTGTGTATCCCAGGTCCCTTGGTACGATGCTTCAAGGCTAAAACGTCAATTACTTGTGATGAAAGGAGGGCAGGAGGGGGGAAATCCAAGACAAAATGCAGAGCTAAGGTGAAACGCGGTCAGGTGGAATCTGTCGTGGTGCCGCCCTGAGGCCTGGATCTGTACAAGATGTTTCTCCAATAACTCTCCCCATCAGCACAACTTGTGGAGGAGTTTGGCCTGGAGTGCTGTCCCCCACCCTCGAGTGGCATGGGAGTACTTTGTACGCCTGTGTGTGTGTGTGTGTGTGTGTGTGTGTGTGTGCACAGACATAGAATGAGGCTGTGCTTGAGCTTTGACAGACACTGTGTTTATGTGTGGCTATATCTTTGTGTGCAATTACATTTGTATGTTACTAAAGTGCTTTCTTAATTATGATGTTGTAGCAACGGTATCGCTGCCCAGATTATGTTCAGTTTCTTTTAGGTAACGAGGCACATTCATGAACTTCACGGGCTTTTCAAGAAGGTGGTTGGGGAGGATGGTGGACATGCAAACTTGGGTTTTGTGTCCAGACTCCTGTCTTAGGTTTAGACAACAAAAGCACTTCGGTTGAATTAAGGGAAACATCGTGATTTTGGTATGATGTTCACAAAAATGGTAATGAATTCAGCATCAACATCTTTGTGACTTGTCAGGTATGTTAATTGGCAACATTTCCTTATTATTAGGGGTGCACCAATACTAATTGTTTCAACTGATACTGATAACTGATAATTACCTGCTTCTCACAACCGATAACTGATACGATAACCGATAACTTCCCATTTTTTTTAAAAAAAGGAAGTGTATAACTGGTAGTAGTAGTATTGTAGTAGATGTAGTATGTACATCTGAGGGTAAGAGAGGCTAAGATGGAGTGAGTAAATATGGCTGATTTAATATTCCATAGCCCTGACCTAACCAAATCTACCTGCCATCAATGATGTTAACACAACAAAAACAAATAACAGTTCTGGGCCATGGGCAGGAATCATACTTGCGCCCCTTCAGACGACTCAGCCTATACATTTTGGGTGTAGGCTAGACAGAACACTGTGTATAATTGTGTGGATCCAACATATTATTAGTAAAGATTGGGTCTATTTGTCACAAACAAACACACAAACAAAAACATTTTTAATTCACAGTATACAAAATTGATGATGAGGCTAACTGTCAAATGGATCCACAATGTATAAACACATTGATTGGTCAATAATTACCATTTTAATAGCTTGTATGCACCATATAACTGTGCGTTCACACCGGGCGCGAGTGAAGCGAATTACTCGCCAGACCATTTTGTTAATTCGCGTTATCGCGTCAGTCGCGCATGTGGCGAGCCTGTCCATTTTCATTAGATAACAACATCTGACCCGCCATTCTCTCCTCAACCACGGCTAAGATAACCACCATCGCTGCTTTGTACCTGCTCTGGAAGTCCCAGATGCGTCGGAGGGCCAAACGTCATTGTTTTTGGGTTTACCCTATCCTGCAGAAGCGCATCCAGCTTGGCGAGTTTCACCACCTCCTCCAGGAACTCCGTCTGGATGATAGCAGCTTTCAGCGGTACTTCAGGCTGACTGGGGCCCAGTTTGAGGACCTGTTGGCGAGGGTTGGCGCCAGGATCTCCTGGCAGGACACCAACTACAGGCGCTCCATTTCAGCTGTGGAGCGCCTGTCCATCTGTCTTCGGTGAGTAGCAGTTTATTGTTGTGTCAACAACTGGACGTCAGGGCGTCAAGACGTCACTGACATCATGACGCCAGTGACGTCGGGAGAATCTCAACGCTGATTGGCTTTCGCGGCACAGCATCACGCAAATTCGCCTCAGAAGTTCAATATTTTCAACTCGAGTGATGAGGCAATGGACGCGAATTTTGCAGCTATCGCGCCGCGCCTACGCGTATATCGCGTCCATTGCATCGCGCTAGACACGTCCATCGTGCCGCCCAGCGCAAATTCGCGTCTAATCGCATCTTTGCATTGACTTTGTATGTAATCTCCACACGCGAATTTGCGAATTTGCGAATTTGCGCTCGGTGTGAACGCACAGTAAGGGTTTGTTAATAAATGACACTTTAAGCCAACCTACATTTTGTTTAAGGTCCAGTGTAATACGCATCTCAAATTTTTATATGTAGTGGGGGGGTCTCTGCTTGGTCTCTCTTTCAGCTAAGGAGTGCTTGGCTCGAAAAACATTCAATACTCCTGTTATGTCTTATATATTCATACTTTATATATTTCTTATTATTTACCAAGAGTAATTAATTGTATTAAAGTGCAGCATTTAGATTAGAAAGAAAAGAATAATTAATTTGGTAAATCTTTGGTCTTAGTTCTTTGTTTGTCTTTGAGTTTTACTTTTTTAATAGTAACTTATTCAGAACTTTTGCTGAAAAATGAAACCTAATTAGATTGTGACCTCTTGTCAGAGTTGTTAATAGTTTTAGCGTGAAAGGATTTTTCCTCAAGTAATTGGTGCAGTCCTGAAAACTATTAATTATTTTCACAACAGTTATATAATTACTATTACATCTCATAACCCCTCAGAGTTTTGTCACATCCCCACCCCTGGATTGGGAACCACTGCAAAATGCATAAATAAATTTAATCCTGGATTTGGTTCGATAAAACGCTGTAGCACCAAACCCCAGTCTGCAGCATCACCAGGAGCATGTGCACATGTGTCTGTGCATGCATAAATAATCTGTCAATACTTGTCTTTGCAGTGATGCAGGACTGAAAACTTTCTGTCGGGTGCTTTATCAGCAAACCTCTTCCTCACCTCCTGTCCGCTCCGCCAAGTGTGATCATTTCTCCACACAAATAACTCCGGATATAATTATAGATAGCCACTGGCATATATAGCCAACAAAACTCTCCTGAGAGGGTGCAGAGGAGGGGGGGTGGAATTAAGCAACTGTATTTCATTTTGTAGAAACAAAAAAAGCATGCAAACTTTTCATTACTGCTGGAAGTCACCTTGATTTATTGTTTATCCGGACAAAACACTCAGAGGATTGTTTGGTCGAGGAGAGTTTGGTCTGCCCTTTCATAGAGATGGACAGGGATTATAAACACGGGGGGATTTACCATGCAAGCGTAACACTGTACTGTCAAATGTTGTTTTAAAAAAGTCAGTAGCTTTAAATGGCAAAGGGCTTACTTGTACTCACTGAATTGTTTTCCTGTGGTCAGTTTTTGGACCAACACTATTTTAATGCCTTGAGCAGCACAAACAAAGTTACGCTCACCTTTCGATTCAGCCGATTTTTAAAGGCAAATATCTCAAGAATTCTTCTGAATATTAAACCAAAACTACATGACCAGTCAGTACAAGTGGGATGTGAGAATTTCTTTTTTATTGTAATTTGTGGGAGCTGACCCTTGCAAACAAACAGCAAAGACAGACGCAATTAAAAACAATAGAAGAAGTGCTTATTTGTGCAGGAAAAAATGCTAAGCCATATTAAACCATTGCACCTTCAAAGAAGCAAATAAACAAGCAAATGTGTGAGTAATTAATTGCAGTAAATTAAGTACACATCATATACAATACATTAATTGGTAAGAAAAACAATCACAAGAACACATTTTAACAGCAATATAGAAAACATTGTGAAAATTAAGCAAACAGATAAAAACAATAAGATGGAAAAATACTCTGAATACTGTGCATGAAATAAAATACAAGATGAGAGTCGCAGTGTGACAGAGGGCAGATGTGTCTGTGTGTGTGTGTATTTGCGAGATGAGACATGACGAGTACGGAGAGATATTTCCCTTTGAGTTGATCAACTGAGGAAAAACCTCAAAGAGTTTGTTTCATCAGATAGGTGACGAGTCCCCGTTTGAAAAATTGGAGTTCTACATTCACTCAGGGCTCACTCCTCTCTTCACCCCTACACGCCTTGAAAAACTCTGGGGATGATATAGCCGAGCTTATCGTGGCCATGAATTTTCACTTCAGTGAATATATCCATTATGATAGCTATATTCAGTGCTGCGAGATTGAATGTATGCACTGCTAGACACGCTTCTCAAACCCGTATTGCGCATGGATAGTCTGTTCTGCAGTGCTCGATGGCGCACAGGGTTGATGACCTAAATAAGAATAGCAGATACATGTTTCAGGGAGTTCACATGGAGATGAACATGATGTGAATGTTCAATTAGAAGAGCAGACGGTGGTGTGTGCATTGCTTGGCCGCTGTTCTCTTTGATTTTACAGATTGCAGTGGAGGTTCTGTCAGCCGAGTTTGGAGCATTTTAAGACTTTCAAAGCATTTTTAAACACCATGTTATCATTGTCAAATCATGAGGCGGAAATACCAGAAGCAAGTTAGACCTTGATCTAGAAAAATGGCAGCGTCTGCCTCACTTCAGGGATTTTTTTGCACCACCGTTTTCAAAGTGAAGACCGCATTACAGAAAAACTGATTCCTTTTTAAAGATGTTTACTCTTTTGTTTTCATGTTTTGTCATTTAGAAGGTTGAAAAAGTGACAGGTACTTTTCCATTCATCTTTACAATTCCATCATCAGCCCAAGAAGCTTTCTAAGCTTTAGCCACTGGTGGAGTAGCAGAGTGCTCAAAAAGAATTAAGGACACACTTTATCGTCACGGTATAACACCAAGTCAGTTAAACTTCAGGGATACCAATCTATCCATTAAGGAAGCACAAGTGATTGTGAACCAGTTTCACCTGCTTTGGTGCAAATGAAAGTGACAGCAGCTGCAATGGAGAGGCAAAAGCAAAACATACCACCCCTTTTACCTGATTGACAAGTGGTATGTCCAGTCCGCTGCCCCATGACCCTCCTCCAGCCCCCCAGGTATCAAGTTTCACTCCAACACTGCACCTTCGACAAGAAGACGAGTTTCACGTGGTTCACAATGGGTAGATGCAAGTTTTTGGATGGATGGCTTGACGATACCGTATATAAATACTGGCTGGCCAAGGACTCCCAATTCACACACAGAGCTAGATGCAAGCTTTGTGTGAAATCGTTTGACATCGCCAACATGGGGGAGAAGGCGATTCTGAGCCACATGAAAGGAAAAAACACCGACGTCTCGTTACTGCATCGCTTGCACCCCTAGTCCCAACCTTTTTGCCTCAGCCCAGACATTGAACTTACCTGAGATTTTATTTGCATGCCATTGTGGTACTTGGCTACAATCGCCTACTAAGAATAATTAAATATGGTGTGAAATATGATACACTGATATATTTATTCAGATGTCACATATTCTCTGAAAAAAAAAAAAAAAAACGCAGAGGAGTCTGGAAATTAGGGTATGGAAAAGTATGGAATTTTGAAATTCCAAATGTGTAGGAACCCTGATATGTGCAGTTGCAAGAAGGTTTGCTGTATCTCCCAGCACAGTCTCAAGAGCATAGAGGAGATACCAGAAGACTGGTTGTTACATGAGGAGAGCTGGACAGGGCCGTAGAAGGGCATCAACCCAGCAGCAGGACAGATATCTGCTCCTTTGTGCGAGGAGGAACAGGAAGAGCACTGCCAGAGCCCTACAAGATGACCTCCAGCAGGCTACTGGTGTGCATGTTTCTGACCACACTGTCAGAAGCAGACGCCATGAGGGCGACATGAGGGCCCGACGTCCTCTAGTGGGACCTGTGCTCACAGCCCAGCACCATGCAGCTCGATTGGTATTCGCCAGAGAACACCAGAATTGGCAGGTTCTTCATTGGCTTCCCAATCTCGTCTCAGATGAGAGCAGGTTCATACTGAACACATCTGGCAGGGGTGAAAGAGTCTGGAGACGCTGTGGTGAACGTTCTGCTGCCTGTAACATCATCCAGCATGACCAGTTTGGTAGTGGGTCCGGCTCACCATCCACCAGGTTGTAGGGAGCGCATACAAGTATGTGGTGCCATACACACTACTGAGTCACATTATCAGCTGTGTTAAAAGGACATCTATCTTAAGTGCAGGTAATGGAGTCTGATTGTGAATGTGTGGGTGTATTTGTGCAAACCATGTGGTGACATTTGTATTAATCATTATTCATGCTGACTTTGTCGTAGGCCTGCAGCGCCTAGCCACTTCGTCCACCGTGGCATTGTCATACAACATTTATGAATGGTTCACATCATTCAAATATCAGAGTGGAGTATGAATTATTCACTCTGGAGAAACACACACATTTACTTATTGTAGATTTTGTCTTTTAAGGTCTGTATCATCCTGATGGAATAGTATTCCCACCCAAACCAGATACAATGTAAGGTGGCTGGAGAGCACCAAAAACACCATGGTCCTGGAAAGCCCCAGCCATGGAGACAGAAGTTAACATTTTACACAAGATGAATCACTGTGATCTCACCAGGTCAGTCTGTTAAATAGGCAATTATTCATTCAGCACATCACACCCATTCCACCTTACTATTCAAGTCAATACATGGATTTCTTCTTAAATTAATTTGGTCAATATCCATATCTTCCTGAGCTCTGCAGCCCATGTGCTGCAAATTGCAACAACTGCAATGACTTAAAGAGGTGGTGTTTTCCAATTTTTGTGATAAAGTGGCTTGGTTTAATCAAAAGTCATTTGTTTTTTCAGAGCTCCACTCCACCTCACCAACCTGTACTCACTCCCTAGACGTGCAGATTGGTTTGTTGGAATAATGCTGTTAAATCATGCCTGAAAAGTTCATCACTTAAAGGGAAAGATGTTTACACGTCATAAAAAGTAGGGCTGGGCAATATGAAGATATTATATCATTACTGAGACATGTGAATATATATCGTCTTAGAGTTTGGATGTCGTAGTATCGTGATATGGCATAAATGGTGTTTTTTTCCCCCTCGTTTTAAAGGCTAAAAAAAATTGACAAACAATAGTCATCCTCACAACTTTGTCACATCAGAGAGGGTATTTGGTCAGAAATATTGTTATGTTCTCTTTTGTCTCCCAGTCCTTGCATTGATGACTTAAAGGGATAGTGCACCCAAAAATGAAAATTCAGCCATTATCTACTCACCCATATGCCGAGGGAGGCTCAGGTGAAGTTTTAGAGTCCACACATCACGGAGATCCGAGGGGGGAGTGGGTAACAGCACAACTCCACCTAATGCAGACTGACGCCGCCCCAGATTAAAATGTCCAAAAACACATAATTGAAACCACAAAATATCTCCATACTGCTCATCTGTAGTGATCCAAGTTTCCTGAAGCCCCGACATAAAAAGTTGTTTGGAAAAACGTCATTTGAACACGTGAACGTGGTCCACAGAAAGGCAGTCAGAGCTACAGGCTACAATGAGGCTAAAAACAGAGTTCAAATGACGTTTTTCCAAACAACTTTTTATGTCAGGGCTTCAGGACACTTGGATCACTACGGACGAACAGTATGGAGATACTTTGTGGTTTCAATTATGTGTTTTTGGACTTTTAATCTGGGGCGTTGTCAGCCTCCATTAGGTGGAGTTGTGCTTTCAGGACATATCGACCTGCCCTAATACAAAGTGTTTCTCACTGTATGTAAAGAGTTGTATATCATCCTCTCTGGCTCTGGAGCATAGCGTTGGTTTCATTTTGGCAAGTTTTAAATTTTTAGCTGGCGCTGATGGTTGCTTTTGGGGGTTAAAATAAGGAACATCACCTGCAGCTAATTGTATCAACTATAGCTAATTAAGCTTAATTCTGCAACAGCACAATATGCGTATCATCATCAAGTTCTGAACCAGGACCTCCAGTATTTGGAGCAAGTAGCTTGTAAATCATAAGGTGTACAAGCCACTAAGCGAATTTAATATCTTCTTCTGCTTGTCTCATTTTTATGTTGGAGCTACTGGTGAAATATAAATTGCTAGAGTACCCTTTCAATTAACACCTCAGACTGAAAATGTGCTCCGACTGGGCAGTTCTCATTCTCTATAATATCCCCTCTTTTAATGCCACAGCTTCTATGACTCATCAAGGAGGATGTTGCACAAGGAAAGCTAAATGCTTCAAAGCTGCCCTTGTTGTGTTGCACAATTTGCAGCTATTACTACAGTTCATGTTTTAATTACATTTACTTGAGTTTAAGCAGTTAAGCTGTTCTTGGTGTGGATGTGGTTCTATTAGTTGTAATTTGACAAAGCACTCTGAATGACAGATGGAGCCCCATTGTTCATTATGTAGAACATACTCATACAGACAGCCAGGAGGTAACGGTGAATTGATTGTTTAAACACACACAACACGCTACAATTAAAGCCCAAACACCTGCTACTAAATACAAATTAACTACAGTCACCGGGATCAAAAATTTGCATCTAGAAGACTCCAGTTCAAACTGAAATCTATAGCTTTCTCCTCAGCTAATTATTGTGAGAACAAGGCCCAATGTTCTGCCGTAATCCTCGGCCATAATGACCGGATCTATTTAGCGATTTAGGTCTTCTCAAACAGCCACAGCTCCGAGCACAAAGAGAGTCCACTTTATCGATGGAGCTGTTGCAGCGTTATCTGTTCCTCCAGAAGTTGGGGGAGTGTGAGAGGAGGAGAGAGACAGAGGTTGAAGGAGTCAAGGCGTCATGATGACTAGTTATATCATATAATGAAGCTTTTTATCTGTATATTGTGAAATTGTCCATCATTCTATTCAATTTCCTCCAAATATAAGTGGCAAACTGAGCACTGACACTATCGGAACAAGAAATGTTTACACAAATATGGATACAGTGGTGCTGTGGACATTGGTTATTTTTGCTATGATTGCTGCTGTGATTGTGATCAAATATCCCTGGCAGTGCTTTTTTTTGTGAGGGAAAAGGGAAAGTAATATTGTATTTGGAATGAAACCAGTATATTAATACAGATATTTTTCTACTTTTAATATATATAACAATATGACAAATGCATGCAATATTACATACCACATCCAATTGGAGGATTGTTTTGCATTAGATGAGATAGGGGTGCCTTCAGAGGGATTAACTCATCTATCACGGCATAAGTAATTTATATCACAATAACGGTGATAACAGCTCAAGGTTCTTCATCACGTTGATGCAAAGATTTAAAAATTCTGATGCTGCCATGAAATACAGTTATTTTGCTCACTGAACTGATACATGCCTTGTCATGACCTAATACAACCCCAAATATATACTCACAGGATATCTACCTCAGGTACCAATGGTATGGCAAAACAAAGCCATCTTACTGTGTGTATATACTGTTCAGCAGTGGCAGCTGCTGGTCTTTCAAACAGGGGAAGCTCACTTAAAGTTTACAACATAAAGTGTGTCATATTGTAGCGAGGCAGTAACTTATAAAAGGAACATTTAATTGAAGCCGTTTTTCAGCCACACTCATGCCATAGAACCACAGCAAAACACACCTCAGAGATTTTCAGATGGGTTTAACGGTGAAAATGAGCTATATCGCTTATGGAAGTAAGGAACTCTGGATGGCACTCTGTCAGAAGACTCCGCTCGCAAATATCTGCATGGGACTGAGCTCGAAATGCGACGATGCCGGTGTGTATTTTAAAAGCGCTGTCAGTCACAAAGGGGTTCAGCCTTTTAGACCATTCCTCCAGTCATCACGCAGACACCGAGCGTCCTCTCCCGCCTACCGCTCCATTAGGTCCCAGAGAAGCTGAACCTCCCTGGAAGTGACGATTTTGTCGCATTTATCCAATGACCGTCTCGCTTTGCTGCATGAAAAAAACCTGCTCAGTGCTGTCTCATAGGAATGGTCGGAAGCTCTGCATACACTGTGTTGACACGAGAATGTATGACAGGGAGGTCGTGTTTGAAAACTGGTGATAAACACGTTTGAACATCATAGTCATGATGTTAAATGCATCCTAGCTCACATTTAATGCAATGTAATTCTTATTTTAATGTAAATTCAATAGTGCATATTTGACCATTTCTTCTATGAAATTTTAGGGAAGTTCAGCCTCCCTTTTTGTCTCAGAGCAGTCGCCCCTGCTGTTCAGTCCCTCCAGTATTTTGCGGGCTGTTTTTGGGATTGTTGCAGCCTCAACTGCCTGATTTCACAGCAGCTTTTCTAAAACATTGCAATGAATGTTACAAAGTTTTAGGTGTTTTTAGTGATGAAATTGAAAATATTTGAAATGCTGCCTCAGATTCTGAGCTTATCAATATGAGCATTCAGTGTTTCCCATAATAAGAATTGTTTTGTGATGGTTGGGGGGATAAGTAGTGTTGGGCAACACTGACCCTCTCCGTGAGCCAATGTCTTCCTATTTTTTTGCACAGTTAGCTCACGCTAACACAGCAGCAGCAGCAGCAGCTAACATCCAACACCAAGCCGTCAGACAGTCCCAACCGTCTCACACCCGCCTGACTCTCTCATTTAACTTGTTAATAACTGTTAATTAACGTTAGCTGTGTGATGCTAACAGTTAGCCCTGTCACTGTGGGTGTGTGTGACTCTGTCCTAGGCACAGAGCTCACAATCCCGCAGCAGTAGTGTCATGACAAACAGAGAAAGAGAGAATGAGAGAGTGGAACAAATTGGGGCTGATTATGGTATTAGTGGTAAAATTGCTGTGATTGGACAAACTTGCAAGGTCATACAGTATTTACTGGGATTGGCTGAATTTGCGTGAAATGTTGCAGTCACAACATCCTGGAGGAGCTGAAAATTGTCATATTGCCTGCTACTTAAAATTAGACAAATCTAATCATCAGACGCACATCTGCAAGGTTTCAAAGTGTAGTTATGTTATCATGCAGTATAATTATTTAAGTTAATGTAGTAAAGCTGTAGTAAACAATGTTTGCACATTTAACAATTTTCATTTTTGGTAACACTTTATTATTATTATTATTATTATTATTATTATTATTATTATTATTATTTACACGTATATTTCAGCAACTTTGAAATGGAAATAAGTTATGAACAAGAAAGTAGTGTTAATATGAAGCTGATTTATCAAACATTTTGTAAAATAATGACACAATATTACCATATATTCACAATAAGATTCCACACAAGTTCAACGATGAACCAAACCTGTACTGCAATCTGCTGTTCCTTTGCACCACATATAAACTCATATTGTTTCGTCAAGGTCAAAGTTATTAAGGCTGCCATTATGTATGAGTTATGTATGTGTTAAGGGGTACTGTAAGTGCCAAGAGGTGACCTTTTGTTGCTGAAAAATGAAACCAACGTAGAAGTGCTAAATACTGCAGTTCCTCAAATGGCAAGTCAGTCAGTCCCCATAGACCCCCATGTTAAATGGCCAACTTTACAGCACAAATTAACATGTTTGCAGCCTAGTACAAAAAAACAGTTATGGTTTCTTTAACTAATTTCCCCATTCATGACGACTGTATGAGGGTTGATTTTTTTTTATAACTCACCCGTATAAATTTTGAGTTTAATTAATCCAGTGGGTGATGTCATGATGGATGCGTCCATTATTTTCATACAGTCTATAGTTTGCACTTGATTCTGATTGGTTTAATCAGCTTTGTGATCATGTACATAGAAATATCTCAGTAAAGTCATTTAAAATTATATTTTGGATGCATTTAATATAATTGAATTATATCTTTTCTTTCCTTGATTCTTGATGGATATCGCTTGCCTCGAGATGATCTTCCAGGCTCTCAAATGCTAAAGATTTTAACAAACCATCCAGAATTAATCTTCCTCAAAACTTTTGCCACTGACTCTATACATGTCTAGTGAAATTTAGGGCATTTGACTCACAAAACGCAGCTGCTCATCTGAAAGAGCAATCCCCATGATGCTCCATTTATTATTCATCTGTGTGGGGGGAGAAAATAAGAGGATGAGAGGACAGAAAACGAGGTCTAAAACTTTAAAAAGATGAGGCAAAGTGCTGACTTGTGAACACTGAAACCAAGATGAGTACAGATTTGAATACAAACAGGTGGGAGGTGGGAGGGAGAGTTGTATAGTAGAGTGTGCCAAAGCCCTTTGTAAGCATTAAGCTAGAACTGTGGTGCACGGTTTAATTAACTCGAGAGCCAAGCGAGTGGTTCAAATTAGGGTGAGACTATTGGAGAATAATAATCAAAAATAGGGAAGTCGGAGTGGAATGAGTAATGAATGGTGGCAGCCATTATGCGTCAGACAGCTGGAGCTTCATAGAGAATGGCTGGATAAGTTCCCTAAAATTGTCCTGATTCACAGTCTATGTATCTTTGGGTCCTCCTTTCAGAAACAGAAATGAGAGAGAAATAAAGAGAAAGAAATGACTCATTCTTATCCAATTCTCAGCTACATCAAAATCGTGCCTGATCTCTTATCGAAGCAACTTTATAACTAAACCCTAACCCTTTTTTATCATTTTGAAAGGCCCAGAGGTACTTAATTCCTTGATTCAAGAACATTTCTAGATTTGTCCTACAAGAATGAGTTGTGCTGCCAATTGGAGAAAATGACTCTCATCCTGGTCTCACTTCATTTTGGTCCCAGAGAAATCAATTTGGCTCCCCTCTAATATCTGACAGCACCTATTCCTTTCTCATCCGTCCCTAAATCAGGCAGGCTTATTGTAAGGAGAGTCCAACGTGTAACTGAGAGATGTCAGTCAACTAGTTTGTCGACACCCAGGGGTCCAGCTGAACACTGAACGCCTGGTACATTTTGTGTTTCTCAAATGAAGATCACATTATGCATAAAACCCCACTGCTTCCTGTTGCAAAAAGGATGCCTGCGCTTACAGTGTTTCTCCGTCTCCGCTATGCTGGATTGTACAAACCGCAGCCTGCAGCTTTTCATCTGACAACTCACTGTGGCTGTTTCTTCTTGTACCATTCCTTGCTGCAATATTAAAAGTTATACATTGACGTAAAAGCACAGAAAACACATATCTTGTGGTTAAGACCCAATTTTACGATTGCACCATTCACAAATTAATGCTATCCTCTTTGAGTGCCTCGCATATCCTGTGGCTGTTTTACAAAAAAAGGCATCCAAGTTAGTGTTTTTAATAAGAAACAACAGCATGACGAGATGTTGGGTCTGCATTAGCGGTAGTCTTACATAGCCAGACCTGTCTTGTGCCGGAGAAGGGTCTGGCTAAACCCATCAATGACCTCAGAATAACGACCAGGCATTATAAATGGATGAAGCTAATTTTGTTTCATAACAGGTTATCAAAGGACAAACACTTTATATTAAAACCCCCTGCTTTTATTAATAATAGTGTGATGATACGGAGCAAATAAATAGCCCAGACCTTTATAAATAAACGGATAACCTTGGACACAAGGACAGGCAGGCAGAGGACCAAATCTGATAAATTACGAGATATGATAAATGTTTGTGTGATGATCACTTGGAACACACTGATCAGATTAGTGTACGACGAAGATACTGTGTGAGTGCAAAGTAGGCTAATAAACCAGAGCTGTAAGACCCACCTGCCATTCCTGGTGTGCTGTTCAGCTATAACAGCACCAGAGAGACAGTTAAATATACGAGTGGGAAGGTCGACGTTGATTCACCGTTGAAGGGGATGTAAATGGGAAAACATCCAACATGCAAACCAACATTTGACGGCATCACTCTGATGTGTTAATCACCAGGACAATGAAAACAACACAACAGAGCTTGTCTTCTTGTCCCCACTGCTTTGAAGCAGCTTTAGGAAGCAAATGCTGCATCACCCAGATATACTGATCACCTGCACCCTTTCATAATGTAGCCTATAATGACTTGACGATATACAACAACCTTCAGAGGATATTTTTCAGCAATGGCAGAAGTGGTGTGGTGTGGATAAATGAAAAATGAAAACAGTAAACCGTTTATTTCGGCTGGTAACAATACGATACAATACAATACGATACAATACGATACGATGCGATACGATACGATACAATACGATGTGATACACTTTATTGTCCCTGTAGGGAAATTTGTCTTGGACTTAGGAGCTGCACATGTATTGCTGCCTTAACAGTCCAGAAGAACTGAAAAGCATACACCATAAAAAAAACAACAACATGCTGCACATAACAGTATTGCACATCAGCCACTCATGTATTGCACATTACACCAGCACACAACAGAGCATCGTTAACAAAAACACAACATAGCCCCTAAGCTTCAAGCTACATTATTTAAAATCTTAATTAAATTGAATTTTTAAAACTGTTTCATTTAAATGTTGGCATCTTGTATCGTCTGCCCAAAGGTGAAAGCTCCCCATGACCTTCATGGCAATGTGGTAACACATTACGTAACACTGTAAATGTAATAATATAACCGAAAATCCGGTGGTTAACATGTATATTACTTTGTTAATACATAACTGTTATTCCTTACTAAGAAAAAAAACCCCATTCTGGATTGTTTGTATTTGTTTAAGCCAATCAAAATCTTTTTGGGTGACACCAAGCCCGTAATGTAGTAATGGTGCCCTTTACC
This sequence comes from Epinephelus lanceolatus, assembly GCF_041903045.1. Taxonomy (NCBI): domain Eukaryota; kingdom Metazoa; phylum Chordata; class Actinopteri; order Perciformes; family Serranidae; genus Epinephelus; species Epinephelus lanceolatus. The sequence goes on from NC_135744.1 coordinate 35,024,576, forward strand.
TTGGTGGAGAGGTGCAGTGATGGCAATAAAATGGCTAAATACCCAGAAAAGAAAATTCTTATAAGTTACAAAGTTATTAGTCTGAGTGGGCGGAAGTTCGCTGCATAGCTCAGCCTCTCGCTGGGCGGAACAAGCCACCCGCTGAAGTCCCGCCCTACCACCTCCGGTTGCAGTTTTTAACATGTCTTTTACTAACTTTTGCAGTGTTTGATCTTGCGGGGATGTAGCCATTTTTCTGCCATGGTTCGCGTCCTGTAGGCGATATTTTTGTGGGCGTGTTACACCAAAACCTGTTTCCCCCGGCAATATTTTTGCAAGCGCACCATTGCTGTGGCACTGCCCAGAACGATTGTGATTGGTTGAAAGAAATACAAGCAGCTGGGGCATTTTTTTCTCCAATCTTAAAGTGAGAGTCGGCCCAGCCAGACCTTTCTTTTCTTGAGAAAGGTCTGGTGAGCGAGACTATAAAGTTATAAACGTTCTAAGACATTTTAGTTTGTAGGTTGCTAGATCAAAAGTAGTTGTTTCATGCACAGTGCTTAAAGGAAGTGTGGAGATGGGTCTGGCTATGCAAGTATAGTTTCACATAGTGACTCTTCATGAGTTATTTTAGTCCTCAGCAGCAGTATGTGGAGTTTGAGTTGCAGGGTGGATAATTGATCCGTTGACCTGATCAGAGTTTATTGGATCAATGGATGAGAGGAGCAGCTACTGCAGTGGCGACTGTAATCAAACTTTTAGACCCAGCGCAATGAACGGTTAAGTTTCACTTTAACTGCACCTGGCGCTCTGCTCCTACGTCTGTGTCCAGAGTGCACTCTGTGCTCCGAAAGTGTGGTTTAATGAATAACCGAATGGTATATATATATATATATATATATTCCAACAGTCTTTTCTCTTTTTAGTACAGCCATTGAAATATAAAAATATGCTCCAAGACCTTTCTCTGCCTTTCTCTCTGTGTCTGTATAAGTCTCTGTAAAAGGCTGGGTTCATATCTCCCATTGTGCAGGTGGGTAGACTGATTGGAATTTTCTTTTATGGGGAGCTGTCAGCGGATTCAGCTTGTGATAGTGAAAAGAGAAATGGAGAGGTGCATGAGGACGGTACTCCTGAGAGGAAGAGAGACAGGGACCTCTGGCTCCACAAGGAGGGAGGAGGGATGAATGCCGGGTGGGATAAGGACACGCCGTCGAGAGAGGAGAAGAGAAAGTGAAAGAGTGAAGAGTAATGAATCCTATAACATGACATCTGTGTTTTTTTCCTAGAGAGAAGAGAAGGTCAAGAGTCATGTTTCTGGAGATAGAGCTCATTACTGAGCTCTAAAAGTCTCCGGCTTTAGCAATCGAATCACCACAATTTTCTCACCAAATTTCAAGGGCATTATTGCGGGTCAACAAGTCCTCGCACCCCAACGACAAATTAGGTTATTTGTGACAGCCTTTTGAAAGTGACACATAATCGTCCAATGCTTCACCACCCCTATGGTTAGGGCTGGATGAAGATGAGGCCGCAGAAATACTTGGTGTAGGGTTAAGGAAAGAGTGCAGCCATTGATAAATATACTCTTTTAGGTGTGAGAACTTCAGCAGAGTTTAACACATCCACCAGCATGTCCTTCATCCTTGCCTTTTGCTTTCTTTACTGTTCATATAAAAATGTCACACCATTTCCTGCCTTGTCACTGAACCTAAACATGCAGAAGGTCAAGTTTGTAATTCTAGAGGGAAAAGTCTCAGTGAGATGTGACTTGTGTCCCAATGTCATTCTTGCCATCATTGTAGAAAATATACTCGACAATACAGCTGATAAATAATACATCAATTCCACTCTTATGAAGGTTATAGTAAAACTTAACTTTTAGTCTGCCCTTATTGATATAAATAAGGTGGATACAATATTCTCTCCTGTTAGTTTAATGCAATACGATTCAATTATTATGTAAATAACTCTAAATAACAGTTGATTTAACACCTCTCAACAAAAACACAGCTTCATAACCTTCATAAAGGTAGCTTTTCTTGGAGGACTGTTTATTATTAGTTCATTAATTTTACCTAGGGTCACCTTCTCTAATAAACATTTACTGGTCCTGAACTTCAGAATAACATTTTCAGTAAAAAAGTGTCACTGCTTGGAGTCAAATTGTTATCCAAATCAGTGATTTCCATTGATTTACAAAGTTAGCATTTTTTTCAAACAAATTTGGGATACAGGTTGTGGCAAGATCAGTCATGAAATAAGACCAGGGTGGACTGCTAATTTGGTTTAAAAGTCACAAAGGTGGGACATGTATGCAACGATAATGGATGATGTAGGAAAATGTGTAGTAGCTCAGTCCATAGGGACTTGGGTTGGGAACCCGGGGGTCGCCGGCTCAAGTCCCTGTCCAGACTAAATATGGAGTGTGGACTAGTAGCTGGAGAGGTGCCAGTTCGCCTCCTGGGCACTGCCAAGGTGCCCTTGACCAAGGCACAGAACCCCCAACTGCTTGGAGCGTCTGTCCATGGGCAGCTTAATGCATGTTTAGGTCCTGTTTGTGCATGTGTGTGTATTTTGGGCCTGTGTGTACATGACAACAGAGTGAAAATTAGAATTTCCCCTCAGAGATTATAAAGTATATCTTCTACAGAAAATTAACAATTTTGCTTATCGATTCATCATTTCAGTAATTCTTTTAAGCAAAAATCATGGTCTGTTTACAGCCTCTCACCCTGGATGTCGTGCTTTTTTCCCCATGTATGATATTAAACTGGTCATCTTTGGGTTAATTGGTGGGATAAAATAAGAAATTAGGAATCCATAATGGCCATTTTTTCTGTTTATAGAAAAAATGATTGAATAAGCTGATAAATTGATGATGAAAAGAATTGTTATTTTCAGCCTTACTATAGGCAACCATCTGATTCTGGGGTCTGCCCATTGGTCCGACAGCCCATTGGTCCGACCATATTAAACCCATTGTTCCGAAGTCCTGTTGTTCTGAAATCATCATGATGCCCTGTGGTTAAGGTCTGGTTAGCTTTAGGCACAAAAACCACTTGGTTAGGGTCAGGAAAAGATCATGGTGTGGGTTAAAATGAAAAAGAAAGTGGCAAACACATAAGCCGTGAGCCTGCTTCGCCTCAAGCCTTTCCCAGCTGACCCAGAGCAGGTTGCGGCGCACCATCAAGGTAGAAATATGCCCGCCGGGAGCCGTTCAGCACCGCAGAGAGCTCCCCATACAACCCCGACCCCAGAGTTAATAACAGGAGGTTATGGTGTTTCACTCTCTTCTCTCTATGACACTTGTATCTCGACCAGTAGCCTACTTTTGTTGTGTTGCTGATCCTCTATGGTACACAAATACAGTATAGCCTAGTATAATCACATATTGGAACAACAGGACGTCGGACTAATGGGAGGTCGGACCAATGAGACAATGCTACGGCACCCTGATTCTTTGATTTGACCTGTAATTGAGAAGAACCACCACTGTGACATTTCAGTGATTCTTCGGCACCAACCCTACTTCAACTTTAAAAAATCCTTAAAGAAAAAAATTACCAGTGGGCCTCCATTATAGGTTTTCCTAGAGCTACCTGACCTTGAACATTTGGCTGGGACAGCAGCCTTGTAGAGAATTTTAATTCAACCGATCTGATCCGAAGTCTTAGATGCCTGTTTTGGCCTTGAGTGATGAGGGAGAATAGAGTGGAAGTGCAGTTCCTGTCACAGCTGCTGCTTCTGCACTTGCTTCTGTCAGACTGCCTGCTCGTCTACTTTCCTGGTGGCTACAGCTTGACTGCATATATACCAGTGAGCGTGTTCTTTCTTGCTTTTTGAATGGCAGTACCCATAATTACGGTGTAATGGAGGCAATTTGGTGGGCCTAGTCTAAAATGCATGCGTTCACTGTAAGCAGCGGGCATTGAATCACTTAGCTGAAATACTTTTAATGCTGCAATATCATTATCCCAGATAGCTTTTTGAGGGAACAATTATTCTAACTTCCAAAACAAATCTTAGCAAACTTTTTACCCTGTTTGTGGCACACAAGGACTTCAATGAGGCAACAATATTCTTGTACCCTATTTCTCTTCTTTTCTCTCTGTGGATATTTATTTCCCACCTCTCATTCTTTTTATTCCTCTCTTTCTCGTGCCTGCGCCCTCAAATATCTTCTTTCATTTGCATCAGGTCGAGAGGGCTCAGTGGGGTTTCAGCTGGCACATATTTGATGAGAGATACAGTTAGGAACATCCCCCACACACTTTTAACAGCAATGACAGGCCGTGTTATCTTCATGCTGCCTTGCCCCTGAGATGCACACCACTGGGCTCCCTGCGAAAGCGATTAGGATTATTTAAATGTCAATTTATTTTCTTTGCCCATTATCGCGAATGTGCTCCCTCCTCTGTCAGTAGGGAAAAGTCCCTTGTAAGGAGCCAGTGTAATTTAGGTTGACAAATCAAGTTTTATTTCAGAGCTCTGTGGGAATGGTGAGCTGGGATTTGTGTGCTTCTTTAAAGTTTCCACGTCTCTTTCTGTATTCACATCTGTGTGATCTTAACCTCTAACACTGCACCAGCTCGGCTAAATTAAAAGTGCATATGGAAAAAAACAAGCCCTAGTTTTGTCAAGAGAACCCTAATGTTATTTTTTTCTCATGTATTACATGAGAAACAGTTGTGAAAAAGCAATTATTTTAGTTGCCTAATTATTCAGTTATAAATCTGCAGTGGGTTTCATTTTAATTTCAATAAAAAAATGCCAAGTTGGTGTTAACATTTGAAAATGATTTAAACTAAACTAATCAGGCATTGTGGGTTACTGTTTGTCAAACTCACCAGCGAAAGTGGAAGCCAACCCCAGATTCACTCTCGTACATGAGCCTTGTCAGCTTGGCGTTTCGCTTTGCTATATTTGCGTTTTTTCTGGGCTGTGTCTGCAATTTTTGTAGCAACCTTTTTATAAAGTCCCGCTTCTCTTGCACCCTGTGCTCAGGAACGTCCCAACCACAGCAAAATATGTAAATACAGACAGAGGGAAGGATCTAAATACACGGCCACACAGTTCCACTAGGCCGTAAGTAATGGTTGAGAAGGATTACTTTTGTATGATTCTATACATTGTTTTTTAGGAAAATCCTGCACATTATACCTTTTGATGAAATTTATCCTAATCAAGGGTTTTGTGTGCACCTTTATTTTACAACATTCACCTAACATCTTAATATCAATCAAATGCTGTCTGTGTGTGTGCCCCAAAAACAGCTTTACAAAAGCAATATTACACCCTCATGCTGGTGTTTCATTACTTTCTACCCTGAAGGGAGCTGTTGTATACTGTTCACTGTTTGAATCTGCCACCGGAAAAAAACATCAGCTGTTGGGTGACTACTCCAGTCAATAATTCTGTCTTTTCCACCAAGAACTTTTATTACCTAACAAGGCTTTTGGGGCCAAGTAAAATGTCACATTGGGCTAGTAAATCTACTCCTTGGCTAATCAGGCAAGTGGTAAAAAAGAAATGAACACATTGTTTTTCCCAAAGCTGGTGATGTTAGTAGCTCAGGAATGAGCCATCTTACTTCCTTGTCATCTCTATTGAGAGTCGCACATGTGCACCACCTGTAGGGGTGGGATTCACCAGAGGATCCATGATACATTATTATCACGATACTAAAGTCACGATACAATATTATTGCGATTTTAAATATGTTGCAATGTGCTGAATATTCAGATACAGTATTTTGCAATACAATGCTACCCTTTCTTCAACCCTACATTATGTCCCAAAGGAAAAATTTGTCAATGTCTATTTCATCTAATAAGATGAAGTTTTCAATCTGTTCATCTCAGCCATTTTTTGCAGCAGCAGAATTTGTCTAGTGGACTGAAAAAGTAATTGATTGTATTAACTATCTGAACTATTATTTGTATTTGTAATATTGATCATTTAAATAATAAAAAAATTATACTTCGTATGGTGTGATGATACGATATTGCCACACAAATATATCGTGATACTATGCCATATCGATTCTTTTCCTACACCCCTAACTACTATAGGACGCTTGCGAGAAATTCCAGAGGGTAAAGACAAAGTTTAAGAGCTGTAGCGCAAGCGAGCATTACCGTTATCCTGGAAAGTGTTTTTAGTTGCTAAAATGAGTTAAGTAGCTGGCATTAGAGGATGTGGGCAAAACTCTAACTATGTATTGTGCAGTTTCCCACATGTTGGATAAAACAAGGTTGTTTTTCATGACAGTTAACTTTGGTCTTTGTTTTCATTTGATAATCGCTAATAAACAAACCAGTGGTACAAGGGCAAGCAAACATTGACTTAAGGCAAGTAGATTTCTATCCACTTGCCTGACTGGGCAAGTGAAAAAACCCCATTACCACTGAACCCTGTCAAAGTGAATATTCTAAAAGGAAATATATTCCTACCATGTCCTTAAAGGAGAAGTCTGGTATTTTGCACTTTGAGCCCCATTTCTGGGTTGTTTATGATGAAATAGAGTGGTTAAGACCAAAATATTGACGATTGCTCATTTTCAGAGAATTAGGCTTTCCTCTGCCTGTCTTAACACTGCTGCCTATGGCCATGTGTGAATCTGTCCTAAAACCACCCTAAACATTTGTTTTCAAAGCCATGAAACTCACCAAGTGGTCAATGGTGTTCGTTGATGTTCTGACATAAAAATCGTAACAAATTGTAGTTTCCATCTGTGTTTTCGCTATTCATCTCGATTCTGGAACTATTTTTTCAGCTGCCTCACACCCGTGTGTAACCTTCCGCTTGATCGTTCGTTTGACCCTGAAGCCTTATACGCTCCAGCCCACTTGATGGTGATAATGCTCCTTTACGTGGGTGTCGCCAACCGGCAGGAAACCATTGCAACATAAAGGGACACAGAGAAGAAGCAGAAGAAGAAGGCTGCCGTTGTGTTTTCTTACTTCCAAATTTTTTCGTTTGCTCTCGTTCTCCCTCCAGGAGCGCACACAGCACTGTCGAGCCGGCACTTTCGCTGAGCTTAAATGTGGCTCAAAGTGCAAAATACCAGACTTCTCCTTTAAAGAATCCAAAATTTGTGAATATGCAAAAAGTCTTCATTTTGAAAGTTTAACTACACAGACACAAGATATCTTACACTTCACTGAAAATTCCATTCTCAGTGTCCACTGGAGCTATTTCCACATCACGCTTGTGTAAGCTGCATATTGGACCGTGATTGGCTTCCAAACAAGTTGCGATGTCACAAAATGATTCTTGATCACAGTAGAGATATGAGAGTTGGAAGAGTAACGGTGAGAGGAGGGGAAAGAGATGGAGAAAGAGTGAAAGATGGCTTATATTCTCTGAGCAGTCAGTGTGGGGAAGTTTTCGAGGAGGAAATGTTAGCAGGTGCCTCTGGGTTTCGAGGGTTTTCTGAGTGATGAAGGAGCCCCTTCTTTTGGACAGAGATGGCGGGTTGCTATCTGTGAGCCTCTAGAGTTCTCTGCCTCTGTGACTACAGAGGTGCTGCGAGGACAGTATCAGAAGAGAGATTGAAAGAGGGGCAAGGAAAAAAAATGAACCCACAATATTACCTCGAAGACTTCAAACTTTAAAAAAGAATCAGGTACTCAGACCCAAAAATGTGATCGTGGTTCCATTAATCTCAACAGAAAATACAATTACGCGTAAATGCTGTACAGAGTCATTGGATTAAGTCTTTCTGGTATTGCATTTTGGTGCCTGATGATTTATTTTTATGGCCTGTGCAGGAGAACCTCTGCCATTTGAATTGTATACATTTTTCACATTATACCAGATGAATAGCTGTACAAGATGCACGTCTGTGCTGCACCCTTCAGACCCATATCACCTCTTTTAATAGTATTTTCTCTAACATTGAGAATATTTCTGTGTGTATACCAGTTGCTTTCTGTGTGTATCTTTTAACAGATGCAGCTACACTGAAAGTTAAAATAACACTAGTCAACATTTACATTCCTGTTTTTATTGCCGGTTGCTTGTGTTCACCATCTGCTTCTTCAACAACTGTGGCGGCTTTATGGATGCTGCTTACCTCAGCTGCAGGCTAGATGCCTTTTCATGATAGACGGTGCATCAGTCTGATTGACAAGTCTTGGGGCTGGATGAACTATATGAACTTGAGGCTATGAAGGTATAACTGCCAATAACTTTGCCAGTAAAAAGTGGTAAAAGTTGCATAGAGATTGGATTGTAGGGATTAGCATGCTGTCTGCATCCCAAGTTTCAGATCTCTTACCTGCTGTATTCCAAATATAGACTAATTCAGGTTGCTGGTGGAAATAAACAAGCTGTCATTACTCGGGTGGAATCTCACTTGTAAAGCACAATAACGCTGTAGTATAGAGCTAAACTGCTTTTGTACAGGTTTTGCTAAGAAATATGTCTGGGGTATTCTGTAGCACCTTATCCATGTTGAATATTCATTGAAATTCCTTTGAGACAACAGTTTATCTAAAAACAGTTGTAAAAGTGTGCCCAGATTAACCAAATTCCTGAATGGCTGTTCACCCTCAAACCACCAAGACCAGCTTACTGGGCTGTGTGGTTATCAGCTGCTACAACTGAAAAATTAAAATAACCTGAATGCACAATCCATAAGCCTCTGCTCCGTGAAGTCACGATGATTTTAATTCGCCTCAAAATGCTCTTACTCTGTCAAAAACTGTGCATGGTTATGTATCCTTGCCACAATTTCATATGTTGTTCATATGGTAATCTGCAACAATTTTTGCTAATCGGTTGATCATTTGAGTCTTTTCTCCACATCTAAACTGCAAGCTTCCCAAAGGTGAATATTTGCTGATTTTGTTAGTCTTCTATGATTTTAGACTTAATACGCTTGGGTTTTGAACTGCCGGCCAGACAAAGGATGTAATTTGAAGACATCACCCTGGGCTGTGGGAAACTGTGATAAGCATTTTGACTGATATTTTGTTGGTTTATAAGCACAACAAAGCTAATTCATTAAAGTAACCCTGGCTTAATGATTAATTTCCCTGCTGGAAAAATGGTCTTTTCAGAAAACTGGGCTGTTTATGTTGTAGAAAAATACTTTTTAAATTGGTGCTTAGAAAAAGAAAAGGGCTGTGACAACCTACAACTACATGTAACAGAATGCACTGCATTGCACCAGACAAATAATCGTTTTTGCTGGCGGGTGATGCGATGCCATCTTGTCCATTTTGACACAGGAAACAATATGGCAGACAGCTAATAACATTCTCATATTCCAGCCAAACAGTGCACTAAAACATGTTTGTGAAGACATTTAGGTGAGAATAGGCGATGCACTTGATTTGCTTCAATACTCTTTGTTTGGTGGTTGGGATATGAAAAATACAATCCATAGTTCAAGCAACAAGCCAAGAGCCAGTCTGGATGATGCATCATCTGGTGGATTTGAGCTGGGACTTGAGCAGGGAGGTCTTGGCGCTGGTAAGATGGAGGGAAGTTTACCACAGTTAATTTACACATACTACCCACATTATTCTGATACAAAGCTGGTTGAAAATTGGCAAAGTATCCCTTTGATACAGCACTTTGACATCCATGACAGGCTAGTGTTTAGTGACTGAATAACATTCACAGGCCTTCCTCTGTCAGAGGAGATGATTGCTGACTGTGATCAATCCCACCATCTGTGCTTTTACACTTTCAACTGAAACTGCTCTCAGTTTGAGTATGCCACCGCAGTAAAGGTAGCGTTGCTAGAGACTGCATCTCGTAAATCAGCCTGTGGATTTGTCTATAGCCAAGCACAAAAGTGACTACCTAATGAGACAGTTGCACCTCATCAAACTCCCACATCAAGAGCCTGCCATTAGAAAGAAACCCCTTATCTAATAATCTCTAAATTTTGCCCTGTCTCTTTTCTGCTGCCTAATTGTTCATGTATGATTGATGGGCTTCGCAGAAAAGACCACCATCTATTTGTCACATGGAGCCAAAGATATATCACATAGTCTTCGTCTGTGGTGAGAAGTCATATCTGGTGGAGTGATATTAAACCATAGAGGTCTAAAAGCTAATAATATGCACACCCTTAGGCCTGGGTTCGTTAAAAGAGATAAGGAGATTAATCTTTGTCCCAGATCAGTGCAATTTCACAACAGAGCTTGCTGGATATTGCTGGCGTGAGACAGCAAAAGCTGGCTTTGTGGAAGGAAAAATAACAGAATAAGAAAACTACAATGAGGTCACCCTTGAATGTCAGTCATTTCAGAGGTCTTTTGGAGAGAAACAAAACTGGAGTAGAGAGAGAGAGAGTTAGAGAATGGAGAGATAAAAAGCGCAGCATCGGCAAGTTTTGCCGTCTTTGATGGTGCTGAAAAGGAAATGTTCTGGATAGACAATCCATGCCTCTGGTGAAATTCTTTCATTGTGTTTCATTTTTATACCAGACGCTCCTCCAATCTTCCTCCTCTCATTCTTTCTTCTTTTTCCACTGCCTTATTCGCATTCTTCTTCCCTTCTACGCCTCATTCCACTTTCTTTCTTTGAGGCCCTCTCCCTCTTTCGCCCCTCTTCCCTGTCTCTCTGTTTCATTTCAAACCATGGCAGTCTCTCTGTTTTTTTCTTATTTCTCTCCAGTCATTTGCAAATTCCCTTTTCTCTTTTTTTACGCTTCCTTCTCCACCATCTATTCGCCCTTCCCCCTCCTCAAACCCTTTCTTCTTTTCTGTCCTTTTCTCCACGCCAGCCAAAGTCATCTTCTGGGTTGCTGTTCTCATGCATGCAAACCACATTAAAATCTCTTCCAATATCTGACCAAGCACCTGGCCCACGCTAAGCTGCAGAGACCAATCCGTTACCTTAGCTGGCCCCTAAGCTGAATTCCCATTCAGGAGCTCAGTATGACCAATGCTCAAGCAATTCCATTGACAGCCAACTTCCCAAAGGTGTGTAAGATGGAGGAGAAAAAGGGGGGCTGGTTTGTGTTTGTGCAGAAAGAAAGAAAGAAAGAATGCATGTACAGTATGTGCAAACAAATGAGAAATATAATCAATGTCCTCAAGTAGAGGTCAAGCTGTATAAGGCGCGCTGTTGGCTTTTATCGAGTACCAGCTGAGCATGCTCGCCCTTGAAAAGTAAGACAATGACCTGATTGAGATGCAGTGACAGAATCGGGTTCTTTGGCTGTGAAATTTTCCGAGCTAGAATGGAGAATAAGCAGATCTTGGACGGATTATGTCCAGATAATGGAATCATTCAAATCGAAAATGGAAGACGACAGTTTAGCCATAATCACGTCTTCTGTCTCAGTATTTCCCTCTGTCTGCCTCCTCTCTGCCTCTCATTTTCTCTCACCCGCTCTGTAGTATGCACACAAACACACATGCCCTTCTCCCTTTACCGTTCAGCGCTATTATTATTTTCTCTGAATTCCCGATGTGGCAATGTGGAATGGAACCTACATAGAAAGCAGTCTCCAATTACGGTAGCTCTTTTCATGTCAAGGCGCCGTGCTGCATATAAAAAGGGAGGGAATGCATGAATAAGGAGGAGGTGAGCGGAGTCGTCGCTCACTGACAACGTGCAAATTCTTGCATTTGCACGCAAGCAGGGATGCACACCAACACACAGAGACACACATGCATGCACATTCCTAAAAACTCAATCCCATCCTAAATGCCCACGGACTCCCTCACCAATTTCTGTTCACCTCCAAGGCTATTGGAATATGAAATCTCTGTATCATTTGCAACGGAGAAGGAATAAAACTTTAAAGGAGCTTTCCCTGATATATCCATAGTGCCTGCGTGAGAGTGCAAATTAAAAAGTTTATCTTTGAGAGTGCCTCCTGTAAAGCAGATACTTAGAGCCTGAGGTAAGATGAAATAATTTCTCTCTCAGGTACTGTAAAATCAATACACTGTTTGTAAAGATTTTGAGAGGCGATGCAGGTTTGTTTCCTCTGGTGGGAGCTGATGGAAGCGCTGCTGAAGCTTCAAAATGTTGCTGGAAATTACACATCACGCTGATTGGAGATGTAGTACTCAAACCTCCCTCTTTTTTTTTCTCTGCTGGTTTGTTTGTCTGTTCCTCTGTCTGTAAGCTTTAATTCAGAACACAGCATCTCACCATATGATAAAGTGGAACAGAAACCAGCAGGTACTAAGATTGATGTTTATCTGGCGGCGTCCTGCCTTATTACTGTTATTACTATCACTTCTTCTTTGCCTGGCGCTAGCCTTATGCTTAGTTTCTCTGAGTCAGACAAAACCATCCGTTAAACCTCTACGGGGCTTTTCTACGTGGTGGAAATATACCAGCCAGCCAGGCAAAGCAAGGGGGATTTGGCTGTATTCACAGCCACAGGGGGAGGAGAGAAAAGCAAAGGGAGCCAGCTGGGAAAGACAATAATTCAGAACCTGCCAAAATTATTCTTAGAGGCCTCTTCCCTCCCTAATTCCCCTGGGTGGAGGTGCACTTAGTCACTTAAGCTTTCTGGCCGTGTATCATGGAGGCTTTGGATAGCATGGCATTCCATTGTAACAGAGGCAGATTTAGACATCTGCACCGGGGCCTCCTCTGCCACTTTGACACTTTAAATACACCCATTCTGGCTCCCTGTTTTCTGAGGGCCTCAATTCATCCAGGTTCAGATTGTGGTCCGGGGCAGTTCTGGTGTGTGATTTTCTCTGTTTTATTCACCCTCAACAAAAGGACAATCAGAGTTCCTTCCTTCCAAAAGGTGACATTTATTGATGTTTCCTGATGTTCATCCACACAAGAAAAGTGCACATGCAGCAAAAGACCAACATCAGACTTTCCTCAGTGACCCATGAGAGGTAGAGCACTGAGCCTCAAAAGCACTGCCCGCTTATCTGAAAGTTGGGCACAGCCACACTGATGTCTGGCTATATGTGCAATTTTGTTACGCACTGTAAATTCTAAAATAAAAGCATGTATTTTGTGTCGACCAAAAACAAAAACAAAGTTTGTTCTTACTTAAGGTTGATGGGGAGTGGACTTTCCTGTGCCATAATGGCTCACGTGGTAAATGCTGCATAATCCAGAGGCTTCCTTTTCTGCTAGGCTTTTAATGTGAAACATCTGCAGGAAGAAAACCGACCTCCCAAAAAGAGCAATATCAGACGTTTCAGCCAGTGCCTCGATGAAATATGTTTCCATTTAAATGACAATGCCCTCAAGCAGTCATGGTCATTATGACAGGAGGTCAGGTGACTTTGGTATAGCGACATAGTGCACACAGGGGGGAGGTCCGTTGGATGGGTGTGTCAACAAAACATCTGACTTTAACATGGAAGACAGCTGTTCATTTATCATTTCTAACTGACCCTAACCTACCTAACCCAAAACAATAACCTAATATTTTACTAAAAATAATTTTAACCAAAACCATTACCTTTCCATAAACCTAACCTGTTCTTGTGCCTAGGCCTTACCAATATTTAACAAGAGTGTTGTCACATTATAAAAGAGATTTATTTTTCAACAGTGACTTGTAACAGTTTTGGAAGACACTTATGATAGATCCTGCAGAAATTGGCATCCGATCAGCAAACAGATCCATGTGTTCTCCTGGAGGGCATGGACAGACAATGTATTTTGTAGTTTAATTTGGAGTATTTTAAAGAGTAACTAAACCCTAAAACCATTTTTTAAAGCTAATAATCATTGTTTCTGTTTGTATAGTAGTGTTACTGACTGATCCTGCTCAAATCTTGACAGTTTAGTGCAAACTGTTGAAAATCTACATTTTATTTTAAAAATGTGGTATGGAGTGCCCTCTACAGCTTGAAACCTGGTTACTACATTTGAATTTACATTACATTACATTGGAGGCGAATGACTCTTTTTTGGGGCAAATGACGTCACTAACCGTCCATGCTGAAGCCTGCCCTCCTCCCTTTACTCCTCCTCTCCTTACTATAAAACCATTCTGTCTGCAGTAGTTATCAAACTGATAGCGAGTAGGTTGGATCAGAGCAGAGAGAGCAGTAGAGCAGAGAGAATAGCTAATAATTTGTCGAATTGTATTGTTAGTATAGTGTATTTTAGTGTAGGTTTACAGGTTAGTTGGTCAAGGAGAGGCGCAGAGGCTCGGGAGTATATGTGCAGGGCTGCTCTGCCGCGAGAGAGAGCCGAGCCTTGGGGGTATATGTGCGGGGCCGCGAGGGAGGGAGGGAGGGAGGAGTGGATGGATGCTGCGCGGTGAGCCCAGGCTCCCAGAGAGGGAGAAATAGAACCAAGTAGGATAAAATAAGTCAAAGTGTGGAGAAGGGGACCGGCTGAGCTCCGGCCGCCTTCCCTTCTGCCCGTGTGACACAGTCGAGGGGTTTTCCAAGCTACCATTGGCACAATGAAAAGCCCTCTCTCCTCTCCCCGCAGCGAGGGACAATCTTCACTCCGCCTGCCCCCCCTCCCTCAGCTCCGCCTATTTTTTCTGAATTTTTTTAAATCGAGCTGTGGGCGGAGTAATGCCCAGAGAGGGGGGTTTATTTCCCCTTTAAGCCCAAACATGGTATTTTCCCAATCATAATCAAATGGTTTTGTACCTTAACGTAACCATGCATTAACCATAGCATTATGGAAACATAAAGAAATGTAAAGTTTCAACAAACCCTCTACATAATTATGTACAAATGTGCAGTGGTGGGGGAAAAATCAATACAGCATAGTATTGAGATATTTTGCATTGCAATGTTGTATCAATACACAGATGCACGGTAGCGATTTTTGTGTTATACAAATTGTTAATATTGCAAATACATATTAATCTTTTGGTGGCCTTCTAGAATAATGAAATCAGTTGGTTATTCTGCCCATCAGATGCATTTTGCTGCAATAAAAATGATTTAAGTGAGATGAACAAACTGAAAATTTTACCCTTTTAAATAAAAACAGGTAAGGTTTTCGTTTGGGGACATAATTTGAAGTTAATACAGGGTATGTGGAAATACCCAGCACATCACAAAACATTTAAATTGGCATTAATACTGTATCATGACTTAAGTATTGTGATAATAGTGTATCATGGAGCCTCTGGTGATTCCCACAACTACAAATGTTACATATCTGTGGTTTGCAGAAACCTAAAATGTCAATAAATGTCAGTCTGGCAAATGGGTTTTAACTGACAGCCAAATAGAAGCTATTGCATTGATATATGGCTGTGTGAATGAGAGTAGTATTTCTGTGCAAAGGTGAAAGTCAGAGGAACAGATTGGTTGGTGTGACATGACGCTATTGTCGTACTGATGGAATTAATGCAGTGAAAATGACCATCATGCTGAATTTAACACAGCAGGTAAATACTGAGACAGTATTGAGTCTGTGTTAACTGCAACAGTGAAACAGCAGCTGATCAGAAAACAGAGGGGCCTCAAATGGAAATATGATAAAATGTCAGTTTAAAACGGGGACAATTAGGAATGAAGGCCTGTGTCTTATGAAAGCTTTACAATTTATGGTACAGAGTGTCCATCAGAAAGTGTTAATGAATGATTTCCCTTATAGAAAACAAGAGCTTCTAGTAGGCTTTCATCGTTTCTCCCTTACCCCCACGACATTTTACATGTTATTCACCCTCAGATTATTCTCTCCCAGTGAGAGGTTTATACCAGTCCCAGGATGTGACCCACCTCACTTTCACCTTGGTATCAGAAATAAATCGTATTATGGAAACCATCAAACCACCCATCAGGAATGTGGAGATGTTTTGAAGGTCATTTTCAAATGGTGGAGGTCTGTTGAAGATTTCAGGAGAATGAGTTATTGATTGTATTGAACCTGTGTCATGCATGAACAATTGAAAGAAATTGAGCTCATTCCCATTTTTCAATCATTTATCGAAGACTATGAGCCGTTAATGAGTTATCAATATTAAATGGAATTGATATTGAGTAAGACTCATGCATGAGAAATTCATTTGAGGGTCCCATTGCAGGACCACTGAACTGGCTCTTGGCAGTCTAATTGTGAGATAAAGATGAAACCATCCAGCTATGACATGTGAATGAAGCCTGCCTACTGTATGTATCAACAGCACTCTACTATCACAGTTAAATATTGTGATTGAAATGTTTCGAGAGTGTCCGTCTTGGTATGTAGGACACAGAGTTGAGCAGGGAAAGGATCTTCTCGCAGAGACAACCTTTGTAACTGGGTCACGGCAAAGCAAAAAAAAAAAAAAAAAAAAAAAACCTATAAGAAAATAGAACTGAGATAAATCTGGGTGGGGTATGAGGCTCTTTTGGAAAGAGTCTGCATGTGAGGATAAGAGGTGCGAAGGGAAGGCTGGTGCGTCTCACTACACACTACATTTGACACGTCTCCCAGCCTCTGGCATCAGATAAGTCACTCTGCTCAGAAGAAGTATTTTGAAATCTCCGGGCTTATGATAACTCCTGTTGGATCCGCTTAGGTAGACCTGAAAGATTAATGTGGACCATTAAAAAGTGATGATAGGAGTAGTAGAAGTTGACTAAGCCTGTTTCAACAATACAGGTCATTCAAAATAGTCCTTTCAAACGTTAAGTTAATCCCTAAGTTCATTCTCGGTAAGAGATGTAATGATTATTTTCCAGTCTAGTGGTTTATTTTGATGTCTTGGTGTGAGTGTGTTCACATGGCATTATATTGCCTGACACTGCTTGTTTCAGCTACCAAGTTCCTCTCTGGTTAATGACAATTAATTTGTGCACAATGTTAATACTGTATATCCTTGGAAAGGCCAAGCGTCAACCTCTGGGGCCGACAAATTAAGCCAATGAAGAAGTGTCAAAAACTGCAGTGCCTTAAATGGCCACTTGAGGCTGGCACCAGAAGCATATCATCCCTACAGACATCCATGTTAAATTGCCCAACTTTACAGCAAAATAAACATGTTTACAGTCTGTCATCCAAATATGGTCATTTCTACCTCCAGAAAAACAAAAAAACAGAACAACCAAGATGGCGGTGACTGAAATGCCAAATTTTAGACTTCAAAATACGTGTCTACAAACCAGTGGATGATGTCACGGTAGTAACATCTCATGCATATAGACCTAGTAAACAGTATGACATATTTTGGTGGGCGGGGCTTAGCTGGGGGTAAAACAATTCTCCACAGACATTAGCCAGCGCTAGCTAGCAAGGTCTTTTGGCTTGTTTTTGACAGTTTTTGACACAAACTGGTCTGTTCGTAAAATCGTAACGCTGTCGGAATGTACTGTTTGGTTATCAAAAGCAGCACACTCTCAGAGTGGCAGAGTGGAGTGAATGTGTGATTAACTTAACCGTTCGTCACGTTCATTCATATAGAAATATAATGCTCAGTTTCTTCGACTAACAGGACTCTCATTTTAGTGTAGAGCGTCAGACTAAATTTACGAACGCACCATGTTAAGTCGCTCACTCTCCGGGGCCGGAGTGTGACTTAAATAATTAAACACTGACTAACGGGACCAGACTGGTTAACCTGTATGTTCTCACTCAGTGGATGGATGATTTGACAGGATTGCTGAAGGTGGAATGGTCAGCTTTGTAATCTTACAAAGGAGGACGGCACCTGAATGGTTTCCTTCGTTTTGTTTACCTATCAAAGCTAACATTAGCTAATCAGTTAGCATTATGGAGAAATCCAATATTCCTCTCAATACCTCTCCAATTTCTGATTAGGTGGAAATAATAACTCCTAGTGTACATAACATTATTCTACAACAGTAAAAACTTTTTCCCTAACCTGATATGAAGTGTGCGCTGCGCATGTGAGCATTTTTGATGATCACCTCTGTCCAGTCCTTTCGTCTTATCGCATTTAATCATCGAGGTCTTTGTTTTAGTTGACGGACAGTGGCTGCTGGTATGTGATAAAAAGTTTTGAGCCATGACTTCTGTACTAGCAATAATAACCCAACAACACAACAAGACAATATTTTAAGACTCCTATGTAGCCTACAGTCCTGTGGTGGTGAGTCGTGTTTTGCCTCCAGCTAATAAAATGATGACAATGGGGCGTCAGCCCTAAAAGAGTCTGTAGTTGTGTTTGGCAATTAATAAAAAAAAACTGTGCTTTCATGATAAAGCAGTTGCTTTGTCTCAAAACAGCTTGTTGTAGGAAAGTTGCCAAATAAATGAAGTGTAATAGTGAATTTAGATTATCAAGTACTTTTTGATTATTTAATTATTAAGGCAGGGAAAAGTAAAAAAAAAAAAAAAAAACATTAAGAAACAACAAAACAACAACAAAAAAGGGCTATCGCAGGTTCCCAGATCAGATTTAGATTCAGGCTTGTATTAATACATTTTGTCGAATGAAAGCTCCAAAACCCAGAATGTTAAACTTGAAATTATGTAACAGTGAAAAACAAACAAAAAAAACTCACTTGAGAAGCTGAAAAAGTGAATGTTTGATAGTTTAATGACAATTAATCATTTATTAAAATAGTTCCAGATCGGTGTCCTTTTAACAAATACGTACCACACTAAAATTAAGCTTATGATTAATATCTAAAGAAGCAAAATGAACATTGGTTGACAAACTGGTGTATGAAAATGTTGCAGTATATATATTGTGTACACTATGATTCCATTGTTGGTCAAAATACAAATGTAACCTGCTTGCAGAACTAACTCTCTTGTCTGAAGTTATATTTTCACACACAGAGCGCAGATAATGTAAGTACTCACCATACATAATAAAACAAGCACACACACCCATTCACAGTGCAAAGCAGAGGGGAGTTAGTTTTCTACCTGTCAAGATAACGGTAACAACTCTCTTTAAACTTTGCCTGCCTCGCTGATGTGAAATAATGGCTAATCTCTGCGTAGCCCTGCAAGAAACACACCGAGGGAGGGCTGTCAGAAGCCTCAGTGTGTGTGTGTGTGTGTGTGTGTGTGTGTGTGTGTGTGTGTGCGTGTGTGTTCTCACTGGTCTGTGTCTGTGTATGCTTGAGAGAACGAGGCTGTTTCTCTGTGTGTATGTGTGTGTGTGCCCCTGAATATGTGTAAATCACCGGTGGTATTAGAGAGCATCCCACAGTGTTTCTGTCTGGCTAATAAAATAACTGGAGGCTGTTTCCGAGCCACCCACAGTGAGACGCCACCTCATTCCTTAATCTGTGGCCCCCTTCCAGATCACCATGACCTGACTCTCCATCAAAACTCACTGACCCATGAAGTGGACATTTGTGTGCAGGCCTTAGCATTTGTTTGTGAGATGTGTGCAAGACTGTGTTTTCCTTTACATGCAAACACAGGAGAATCCGTGTCTAATGTGTGTAAGTAGTGCTTTTCCCTTCATTTTAATTAATACAATTTAAATATGGAACAATAACTCAACATGGCCTTTAAAATTAGCTCAACCCCCTTTGATGGAGTAAATAACTAAACAATCTGTGAGGGCAAGAACACCAATTTTAGTTTGGCAAGGAGGATGCACAATACCAGGACCCCGAATGGAATCCAGCCATCATTCATTGTATTATCTAAAATGAAAAAAGCCTTATTTATATACATATATTTAAGTGGACGTGAGACTTGGGTCCGAGTTGTGGTTCTCTATAAAAATGCAGGATTTCTGATGTCACAAAAAGAAGCAACTCTAAAATGTGAGGACATAGCGCCCCACTACTTCTTGATTTAGCAAAATTCAATCTATGCTATGAATAAATTTTGCAGACACGATTTGGTGGAGATACAAATATAGCACATGGGAACAAAAGCAGGTGCAGTAGATATATGGAGAAGACAAGAGAAGAGAAGATTGTATCAGTTTTCCCTCGTCTCTCAGCAGTGCAGAACAGCTTGTTCCATGCCTCTGTTATCTCTCGCCATCCTTCATATCGGCTTTGGTCATTCTTTAAACTGTAAATCATGTTACATGCTAGATGAAACTGCAGATACAGATATATCATTTAAATGTGCTGGTGTAGGTGTGGAACAGAATCCTGGCTCTTTGTCTCAGCTGTGTTTTTCCTATGTGACTTTAAAGAACTTTATTATGTTTATCCTTGTTTTATATAATATTACAGTGATGGATGTTCATACTAAACGTGGCCAAAGTTTCAAATAATGAGGCAAACACATGTAAAAGTATTCCCTTTAGGCTTCTCTTCAGCCCATTCTGAATATTCTGTTTAAAACATTTTTCTTCTACTTTGGTTCAAGCTCATGTAAGCTCATGGTGGATTTAGATGTGGTCATCTGCTCCAGGCACGTTAGTGCAAGTGTTTACATTATGTAGCCTACACTGCTACATGAAGCTACATGGTAACCTAAAGGAACAACCCAATATAAAGCTTTAAAACAATGGCAGATAAAGCCAGATCTGGCATTGGATTATGGCGATTGGCTGATTTGCAGTTTTATAGACATATTTTTTAGTGTTTTATGTTATTTATCTATCTTTTTGTGTTTCTTATTGCTGCGTGGGGTATACTGTAATGTTGATTTGTCCATGTACTGTGTTGTATGTTATATTTCTATGGCTGCGATATGGGTGTAGGGCCCAAGACAAATTTCCCACTCTGTGGAATAATTAAGTTAATCTGATCTTGATCTAGCTGAAATAAGTGTTTGCATTGTATGTTTTTGCAAACAGATATGTTAAATTTGAACATTATTATGCAGCGGATACGTGGAAACTTTACCTTTCAACAAGGCTGTGGTTAATGTGTGGTTAGATTTACTCACAAAAACCATTTGGTAGTGGTTAGGAAAAGATCATGTTTTGGCTTAACATATCCATTTTTGGGGGCACTGTCTCCACTGGAAAAGTTTAGACGCTTTGCTTAACTAAAGACTGATGACTTTCCCTGATTTTGTGTTTAGAGGGGTGGATACAATTTCAGAGTTTAAAAAACTCCCTACGTTGCAGAACCAATAGTAAATCCGCAGGGTGGTCCTTCGGTGGCTCGCTGAACTCTTGTGCTCATAAACATAGTCCAACTAGAAACACGTGTAGCGGTAAAAAATGGCTCAAGTCGCTGTAAGTCCTTCATTTCCACAATCTTGTGGACTGAGCACACGTTTGATAAAACGGAGTTAAATCTCTCGGTATCCATTTTCAAGCTCTCTGTGTGTTTGTATCCTTGCAGACGAGAAAAGGGGGAGCGCACATTTCCGGGAGGGCTTGTCCTTTTCAAAAATGCAAGAGGCGTTGCTTTGTTGCCGGCAGTTTTCTCCGGTGTGTTAAACACACTTTAGAAAGGAGTGTCCCCAGACTATCAGAAGGTGGAGATCTCTGATTGTCTGGTGGCGAGACTAGGGGTCACTAAAAGAAGGTTTGGGGCCAAAAAGCCACAGGAAAAACAGGGATGGACCCTAAATACACCCACGTTTGGTCCCTGAAAAGCCTCAGCAAACACAGCAATGACTTGCTGAAAAAACAACCAGTTTTGTTGTTTGTTGGTCTTGAACAGTGGTCTGCAGCTTGGTAGGCCTCTTGCCTAGGTGTCAAACATCACCATCCCCTCCACCTCTGGATGAAAAAGTCAGCTCATAAACTCATTTTAGAAACATTGATGTATGAAATATGCAAATGTAACATTTGTTATTTGCAAACAACATACCATACTTGCATTATTTTCTGCTGACTGGGCTGCAGGGAAATATGTGATCTTGGTTGCCAATGTTGTTAATTTCATCCCAATTTCAGATTCCTGCAGGTCCGCTTGTGTTTAAAAATTCTACTGGTGATGTTTAATGGTAGAATGTGCTGCTATACACAGTCATTCCCAGGCTGCACAGTACATTGCTGCATGTAACTTCATGCTGATGTCACGGAAACATGTAACCATGGTTGTGAATGTTGTTAATTTCTCCATGATTTTGCATCATATTGCTTCTGGAACATGTGTGGTTGTGTTTAGAAGCTTTTATTAGTGATTTTTCTACGTCTGAAACAAAGAGAGAGGGTTAATACTTGGTTCTAGCACAGACAGCATGAGGAAAATAGTGTTTTACTGACCATTAAAGCAAGTAACCATGCACTGGTAGAAACCCAAAATATGAGTATGTAATGAGCATAATAAGTTCCACTTAAGTGCACGTTGTATAAGGCTTGCATGTGTAAGTGTAGCACTACCTGTCAAGAGGACTTTAGAAGAGATCCAGTCTTCACTTTTTGAGGTGAGCTGTTTTCAAGTGGAAAATGCAATTGTTTCCAACAGCATTTTATCTGCTTTGTTTAGCGTGATATAGAAAATCCCTGTGTTGGGGAAAGCCAGGGGCTTCCTTACAGCCTGACAAAGGCTAGTAACTATCAACTTTAATAAATATCATAAATGAGAACGACATGAAGAATATATAAAATGTTCCATTAGTTTTGTCATCTACCACCCCTGCTGCCCAACACACGCAGGGCACGCAGGGCATCTTAATCTTACATTAAATCTTTATGCCATATGTTTCATTTAATCTTAGTGACCAAACAGGGTTGTGTACTATATAATATACATTTAATCTTTTTGATAAATGTGTAGTAGGAATTAGGATCAGTGCAAGCAAAATGCTTTAAAAGGGATTTAGATACAATGTCCCCGGATGTATTATGCCAGTTTATTTGCTTTACATGCAACATGTGATACCGACAACATCTAAGAAAAAGTTATTGCAGAAAAGTAAACTCAGTGAACTAAACAGTGAAGGTTTGTTAAACTTTTACTTGCAGAACTGTAACATTGTTCTAATTTGGTAGAGGTGTTTTCTTTTGTTTGAGCTGTCAGCATCAGGAAATGCAAATCACATCAAGCCGGAGAAAAAAAAACAAAGAAAAAAAAAATACACTGCATTGCATAAGGGAACCGCAGGTGAAGTGCATATCCGCTAACAGAGGACACAATATCAAATCCTAAAAGATTTTCTGTGTTTAGTGTAGTATTTCAGCACAGAATACCCAAATGCATCAGTCTCATACTTATTTCATGCTGTGGGCAAACCAAGGTTCGTGAATATTTCAGTGTCCTATTACGCTCCAAAGTTGTATTTGTCAGGTTTTCTGAGTCAGACAGTTTCAGGTTCAAACTTTCTCAGTCAGAGAGTTTCACGCTGCAATTTCCCTTTCCTCTCCTACGTCCCTGGAGCCCTCAATTCCCTGTTTTCTTCCTGATTCACACCATTTTATGTCTGGGCCTTGAAGGCAGCAAGAACCCAAGTTTGACAAAGGAGTGAAGTGACTGGCAGCTACAGCTTTCTTTCCCCTCTTCTTCTTCACTCTCACCTCTCCTTCTATTTCCAACACACTCAGTCACCTTTGTTCTCCTTTTATTTCTTAAGTTCTCTCCATCTATTCCTCAGTGTTTTCAAAGGCTACGTTCAGACTGTAGGCAAATTTGATGTGTTTTGCAAATCAGATCTTTAAGACAGACGGTCCAAACGGTTATTTGCAAGTGATCAGATCGTATTTGTATCCAGACATCACCAACCTGTCTGCATGGGTTGCTGTGGTGATGACGTAGGTATCCGTAGCTTTGTTGATGTTGCAGCTTTTCAGCGATGAAGCATGAGAAATTAAGGTCCATCATTTTAGCCATCTAAACAATTGCAGGTACAGAATTTGTCCGTCGCAGTGCTGTGTTTGTAGGAGCACACCTTGTACTGCTCAGCTCTTCAGTCATTGTGAATTTGATGTTGTCTTCTTGCAAGTAACACAAAAGACATGATTCAGATTTAAGCACTCAGAGCGTCTAGAATCGGAGGCATCGGTATAAATCCGATTGGAATCACATTTCAAATCACCTCCAAATGTGGTTTGCATTTGACTTGCAAAAATCTCATTTTATGTGTTTTTTTAGCTTTGGGCTAGCAGTCTGAACATGGCCTAATTGTCCCATTGTACCTTGTCTTTTGTCCTCACCCTTTACTTCTGTCCCCTCTCTAGTGCTTACCCCCACTCAATCTCTCATGTTCTGTCTCTTCCTTCATCCCTCTCTTGCTCTCGGACTGTCCTTCACGGGCAATTTACCAAGAGTGGCATCCATTCACCTTTCAGCCCTCGAGCTTTCAACACCATTTTTAACACAAAAACCCCAAAGGTGGAAAAGCTAAAGAAGAAGAGAGAGAGAACTAGAAGGGTAGAATGAAAGACTTGGTCGAAGAAAAAAAAAGCTTGATCTCAAAAGCATTAAATCCGGTTTTTGCAGTGTGGACTGGATAGATGGAGGTGTACGGTGACACGGAGGGTTATGTGTGTGCACTTCTGACACGGTTAGAGTTGTAAAAAGTCTGCTCCTGTCTGTGGTAGCACATTCTGCGAATCAAGCACAGATCCTTGGTCCTAACGGCCCTGTCATTCAAACCCTGTCTAATAGACAGGCTGGACTGAAAGCAGGTTCTCTTGCAGTCATTTTGTTAACAGACAGGGATTTTTGCCACTGGACTTTGCTACCCTGTGGAAGCTTTCTTTCTGTGTTAAAAAGAGAAAACGGAAGGTAATGTTGGATGTAAGCTCTGGAAAAGGCAATCCTCCCAGGGCCAAACCACTTTTATTGAGAAATTTTTTGGTAAACTGTACTGTAGAAGTTCACAAAAATTCCAGTCTTTTTTGCTTTAGATATAAATGTAAAATAATATGCTTGACTCTAGTCCTGGGGCTATCAATTCTTTTAATTATCAATTAATGTCTTCATTATTTTTTGTGTTTTGACTGTCAGTGGACGCCCATAAAAAGTTTGTAAAGCCAACTTAACATTTTCACATTGTTTTTTTTTGTTCCACAAGCCCAAACTATCAAGTATTCACTGTACAACAGTATAACAGATGTCATATCATTCAGTCTACATTTTACGCATCTGAATTATAACTTCATGTGAATTCTTGTAGGTTACCCAAGTTCATGTGTGCTTGACAGCAAGGAAAACAAAGAGTTAATTTTCTGTGATTAAACAAACTAGATACATTAAAGAAGCCTGAAGAATGTTGTGTTTGTAGCTCAGAATTGCACGACTACATTTCAGGTTCAGTTATTTGTAAACCAGTGCTTGGTGTGACAACTGCTTGGCAGAATAACCAATAGCAGCACCTGCCAACCTGAGGCTTCTAAGAAATATTTATGAAGGTACCTGTAGCCTAAGGAGACCCACATTATACAGACGAATCAGCCTTTGCTCCCACTTTGTGTCCTTAAGCCAACATTTTCTATCACAAAACTTCTGTCGTCGTCGCAGCCCAATACCTCCCCATGACAGCATGGAACAAGTGCCATCTGTAACTTATTCCCTAGTCAAGAAAGTGGTGTTGCTAACATTGCTCTGTGTTGATCTGTTGCTTTTAGTCGTGCTATTTTCCAGATACAGTTAAATTTAAACTGATGTTCTGGGGCTGCGGGGAAAGAGCTGTACGATTAAATCAACCGAAAGGAAGGAGGGGATATAAGGAGGTGAGACGTGATAAGTCGAGATGAGACAGGGTGAGGGCAAAGAGGGACGGGAAAGACAGGGGCAGAGAAGGACAGAACACGCAAGAGACAAAACGAGGAGAGACATACGCTAGGGTGAGGCATGGCAAGGTAATGTTGAGGTAAGGTAACCATCTTGTCTTGGTCCCAATAGCAATGTTGTCCATCAATAACTAACAACCACAACATGATTTAAAAGGATCGATGCAGAGATTACAATGTAAACCAGCATTGAAGGCCACTGCATATTGAGAGGCCTTAATGTGGCTAAATGTACACAGTGCAATTTTATAATCTATAATACCAAAGGAAAAATAATGTATTAGTCACCCAAAAATCTCTTCTCCACTTCCAACCTTGTTAATTACATTGATTTGCTATCATACAGTTTTGGCCAATTGCAGCTATAATGTCTTGAGGACAGATTGGATGTGTAAAATATCCGTCTGCACATGGTCCAGTAGAGCAATAAGAGTTCAGGAATCATATTGTATTATCGCAGCTTTACAGACTTATCAGGTCATTACCTAATGGTGTCCCCACCTGATTACTTTTCCTCTATCTTTTCTCCCTTCACTCCTGTTCTCCTCTTTTCTCCAGAGATTTGATACTAAATGAAGTGGACTCTGTTTTGTTGGAAAAGATCCCCACTCGCTCTGTGTATCTACCTCACACCTGCGCACACCAGCATGCATCATTGACCGATGGGTTCTGACAAAGCGTTTGGTTCATGGCGATTCTCTCTGTCTCTAGTAAAAAGCAGAACTGGCATCTTGTGTCAACAAATGATTTTGTTGATCCCCATACCTTGTGCTGATGTAATCTGTAACAAGATGGAAAGCTATATATTTGGGAATATTGATAATTTATGTATTATATTTCCTTTACATAATTAATTATAAGGTAGAATTGATGTCCTTGTACCTATAACTTTGTCAGACATGTTGCAGGGGAAATGGCGCCTGACTCTGTGGGTAACCATTGGCAAACTGTTTGCAGTTGAAGGGCCAGTGTCGACAAAGCTAGATCTGGGGATGCAGCTTGTAGGAAGGCTTATTTTGGGAATTCTTGAACCCACAATGTAATCCATCGATAATTATCAACCAGTTACATTACTTAAAAGGATCAATTCAAGATTACCATTTAAACCGACAGATATAGCCTACTGCATAATAAATGACTTTAAGGCTGAACGTACACAGTACAATCCCATAATCTATAGTGCCAAATATAATCAATTATTCATCAAAAATCCCTTTTCCCCTTGCAACCTTGTTAATTACATTGACTTGCCATTGTGCTTGTAGCAATTACCCTTAGAGCCATGTTGTAGGGGAAAATAACTCCAGCTAATATAGGTATCCCATGGCCAACTGGTTGCAGAGGGGGCCAGCAAAGAGAGACGAAAAGGCCCTCTACTAAAGCCAGACCAGGGAGTGGAGGTTGGAGGTGGGTGTAGGGGCAACTTTTTAGCCATACTAAGGTAAACTTAAGTGAACAAGCTTCCTTTGTGAGGGCCCACAAAACTTAAGGGAAAAAGAAGCATTCATTGTATTGGTAGTCGGGCAGCTGATGAGGATGGAGGCCTTGGTGGACTTGACCCTGGTCTCACGGTGGGCAATTCATTACTCTCTGTATCATGGCTTGTTCCTTGTGGGATGTATAACATGAGTATATTGCGGACATCGAGAATAAATTGCCATGTTGTGTTTTTTAAGCAACTGGCATGAGACATGCTTCTGCATTTTGTTTCTCTCGCTGTCTCCTCAGCTTGCTCCCTCACACAGACGCAAAGAAACACTCAGAAACATCATACGTAACTCACACTCTTCTGTCCATCGAGATCACTTACTCAAGCGGAGTGTGAGTCTCATTTGCAGGGCTCCAGATTGCTACTATTCTGTTGCATTTTGCAACCATGGAGCACCACTGTGACTTGCAAATACTCCTACTATATGGATTGGAGAGCTGTTAGTTTGTTTCCAGCTTACAGTGTATAAATCATTCAGACATGGGGCGGCTGTGCCTCAGAGGCGCAGGGGGTCATCCACCAATCAGAAGATCGGGGCTTCTATCCCTGGCTCCTTCAGTCTGCATTACCAAGTATCCTTGGCAAGATACTGAACCCCAAATTGTTCCCAGTGGCTGTTCTATCAGTGTGTGAGAGTGTGTGAATGGTTACGGAGTAGCAGGTGGCACCTTGCATGATAGCGTCGGCCACCAGTGTGTGAATGTGTGTGTGAATGTGGCTCAGTAGTGTAGAAGCTCTTTGTGTGGTCAGAAGACTAGAAAGATGCTATACAAGTGCGGTCCATTCACTTTTTACCATTTACATTGATGCTTAGCGACTGACAGCCTAATTGGACAGGTCATGACATTTGGAATGCATTCTTGTCAAAAAAGCTAGTGTCATTTAGGAAGATTTGCGTAGAAATGTGTCATAATGGCATGGACGTGATCATTCAGAGCGGCTTTATGTTGCATTTCTTTGGATTTCAAAGAGGTTAAGTGAATTTCCATAAGCAGAACCAGAAAAAGTCTATAAAGATTCTCAGTTACAGATCAAAATGCATCCAAAAAGTTTTAAGTCAAGGGAAATTGTACTTTCTGTTTAGTCTTTAAGCAACCCTGAAAAGTTTTAATCTCATGAACACCAGTCAATAAATATGATGATGTCTCTCGGATGAGAGGCCCCATGTCTTCAAAACCAAATATTAAGTTCCCTCGCCTTTGACTAACTAGCTTTTGACAATGCTAGGAAAATACAGGCATCAGTGTCAAAGGATTGAGAGCTCCATCCTTTCACATCTTTCAATATCAGTTTTTTTTGGTCTATAGACCATCCGCTGAGAATCGATTGAACCCTGGAGGAGGAAGCTCGACCAATCGGCCAGCTTTGGGGAATGGTTTAGATGTTGTTGTGATCTGCCAACTCTCAAAACTCAAAAGCTGTGTTTAGATATATATTTGGTCTTAAGCATCTTAGATCACAGCCAAGGAGGTGTTTTTATTTATTAGTGCATCATATTGAATATCAAACTGCAAGTTGAGCAAATCTTTGTCTTCGATGCTTCTTTAAAATGTGTCTTGTGGCTCTCAAGGTCACAGGTCTTTCATTTAAGCTGTGCCTTATCAGCATTTTTAACAGTAATAATGGATGTCAGTTACTTAGTCACCTCATAGAGTTGTTAAAGAGCCATTTTCTTTCAGTATTCCTGCAGTCCACAATTTACTCTAGTGTGTCTTTTTGGCAGCTGCACACATTTATCATCTAAATTTTACATACATTCCTTTTCCTTAATAAGCCAACCTTTTGTACCTAATGCACACTTAACAATTCTTTTCTGCTGTTGGTTGAGTCATTTTGTCACTGTATGATGGAGGGAGTGGGGTGCCAGCATGCCAGCAGGAGATGCCATACTGTGTTATAGATTTTGCCTTTAGGAAAGGACATGAAATGTGGTACGACTTTAAACAAGTGTCCTTGCGTGTCATGGGTTTGAGGTTGTGGCAGGTGGAGCGCTTCGTTTGTCCAGCTGAGCCGTCGTCATCTGTACTGGATGCACACTGACTGACACGTACTCTTCCGCCCTCCTGTCCCTCTCTTTTCTGTCTCTTCCTAATGAAGTGTCAACACTAATGATGTTCGTTTCGGTGGTGCTAATTCTCCTGACTTGGTGTGTCACTCCTCGCTGCTCCTCTCTGAGAGGTCACCTCAGGTTTACCACTGCAGTAAATTTACCTCAACGGTGCATGCGCGGGTGTGTGCGTGCGTGCATGTGGACGTGTGTCTGCGTGATTGTGTATCGCCTTCTCTTGCTTCTTTTTTTGCTAATTAAGCAGGAAAGTTTTGCAGTGTTTGCTTGTCCGATGGCCCATGCATCAGAGCTGTCCTGCCCTGGTAAGTCTTCCCTGTGGACGGATGGCTTATTTTAGAATATGGGTCAAAATAAATATTCAAATATGATTAATGTTAAGGGAGATTGCATTTTTAGGACAGGATGAGTTAGTATATTGTTAGATAGACAGCTTATGTTTAGATAACAGCTTGCAAGGTGTCAAAATTGTACACTTAACAACTTTTACAGGTCTAATGATGCTCAGAGTTTAGGTGCCAACCTTGCTGATGCCCCTGTCATTTAGGAGAAACGTGTCTATTGTAATATACTAATAGTTGACAAGTTAATTAAAAAAACAGCATAACTTGTGTCACTAAAGTGTGGGAACAGCTTCTCTACTGGAGAATAAACACAGTCAAACAGTAGAATAACAGAGAGTTAAAAATCTAAAGGTATAGACACACTGAAAGCGATAACTGATGCACCTTTTTTGATGTGTATCAACTCCATGGCACACTGCAGGCATCAGATTTAAAATGCCAACAGCTGTACTTTTGGGTGTAGGTTGCTATTTATATGTAAGCAGGCACAAGTCTGTTTGCTTTACAGATATCCCCCATTAATTTTCCAAAACACTTCTGTTTAGGTGGCTTATAATGTTAGATAAGACAAAAAATTGGGCATACACTGTACAGTTTGAGCCCATTTCGAAAACAGATTTTGAGCTGCATGACTCATTTTAGAGTTGTACCAAGATCAGCTTTGTTGGGTGTTGTTTGCCGTGTAGTATACAGGAGTGAGCTAGGACCGATCATGGCCAATCAGCTGCTCCTTACCAGTCATTGGATGTTCAGATGAATTTCGGAAATTTTGGTTGGCTGTTGTTAGGCTCTTGCACGGGTCAAGCAGAGCCACCAGCCAACACAATAGCCCTGTTTCCACCAAACACTTTCGGTATGGTACCTTTTGGAACAAAAAGTAACCCTTCAGACATGGTACTTACATTCTAGTGTTTCCACCGCAGACAGTAGTCTTAAATGTGATTGGGGTTGTTGTCCATGATTGCGCAGTCTAGTGCGCACTGTATTACCTTGTTACCGGTGACACAGATTGAAGTCTGCACCTCATTTATCGTCCACAGAATGAGGCTGCACACTGACATTTTCAGAACAAAATAAAATAGGCTGCAGTGAGGGTCTCTCTCCATTGGATATTTAAAAACAGCGGATTTGTGCATTTAGGCCTTCTAAGGCAAGCTTGGGGGATTATTGTTGCCGGAGCCCACAAGAACAACGCTCCGCAATGCTTTTTCTTACTCTGAGTGAGGATTGGGATGTATGCTGTTCACACAACCCAGTCGGAATTAATATATATAAACACTTGAAAATCCACTTATTACTACAAGTGTTTGTCATGTAAAAACTAAAGTAATGGTCAAATTTGTCACGGTGTGTTGAGTGAATCACGTCATCACCTCATGCATTGAGTAAAATTACAAGTTAACGTTCCACCTTAAAAGTTGCTGGCAGGCAGCCCATTTTTTACTCCAGCTACAGCTGCAAAAAATCCTTTCATTTTATAGTTACAGTCTACAAATAAAACTCTCCACAGTATGAACAGTGGTTACAAAAGCCAGCCACGTCACAGCCCTGAGCAGAGTGACCGTCTGCTATTGACCAGTCAACGGACTGCAGTGTTCACAGCTCCACCTTTTGGTACCAGATCTGTGTGCTAGGTACCCCAACAGAGGGGGGACCAAAAATGGGGACAGTGCAGTATGGTTCCATTGGTACCATCCACAACTTTTGACAGTGAACACAGGGAAAAAAAAGCATACCAAACTGTACCGTACGGCACTGCTCAGTGGAAACAGGGCTAGTATACCCAACAAGTATGCTGGAGCTGCTAATGTGCTAACTTGTGTGTGTGTGTGTGTGTGTGTGTGCGCGTGAGAAAGAGAAAGCGAGAGAGGGAATAAAAACTTGGACTGGCCTGTTTTTACAGAAATGGACTCATAAGCTTTTTTTTGGGACATCTA
The DNA here is from genome assembly GCF_041903045.1 of Epinephelus lanceolatus. NCBI lineage: Eukaryota > Metazoa > Chordata > Actinopteri > Perciformes > Serranidae > Epinephelus > Epinephelus lanceolatus. The sequence goes on from NC_135744.1 coordinate 35,055,828, forward strand.
TCTCTTATTGTTAAAGGTACCTCAGCTAGCTAACAATTTCTACAAGCCCTGAAGCTTTCAAACAAATCTTTATTGACTATTGTCAATGACCAGAATGGTCCGCAGGGGCCGACGGGCCGTTTTATTTTCCATTTTATAGTGTGAGCGCTCAGGTTGTGGCTTGATGCTTGGAACGTACAGTGTGAGCACATAATTCATGGTCTTTTGCTTTATATCACAGATGATTTTCTCGCACAGTTGGAGTTGGAATTTAAAAACATTTCTAAAACAGGCTCAAATTGTACAGTTTTAGCTCTCTCCAAAAAGGTACTGCAGCTGCAGGATTAAACAGCTGGGGTTGCTGGGTCCTCATTTAATGCTCCAACAAGTTTGGAGTAGGAGTGTCACAGTAGTTTGATGCGCCTCACAATGCTTTTGGTGCATGTTTGGCCATTTAAAACAACAGGTGTACCTCAAAACGTGTGTGTCAGATGCTTTACAATGGAAATGCCTGTTCATCAAAGCCAGGAATATCTCAACCTAAGGTCGCGAAACCAGGTAGGATGATACAAGTTGACCTAGGATGCTGTCTTGGGTTTAACCCATGTCACTGCTTGGACCTAAAGGGTCAAAGTAAAGCTTTAATGACATAGGCCAAAAACTGCAGTTGGATGATTGATGATTTTGTGCAGGAACATTTGCAGTTGTCCACTTCATCTGTTGTAAAGAAGTTCCTGTAAGTCATATACCAAAGAAATTAAGTTTTTCTTTTTTTTTTCATTTCATATTTGAAGGTACAGAGGTGTTTCTAGCCTTTTATTTTGCACCACAGTTTGAGTAGTCCTGAGCTAAATAATAGATAAAAGCTGAACACAGCTGTGACGCAGCACCTGTCTACTGCTGCAATTTCACATTTTCTTACATAATTTTATGTAGTGTAATTGTAAGAAAAAAATAAAATAAATAACAGCAGCACTATACTGTGCAGGTGTAATGATGGTTTAAGTGGTATTCCTCAGGCTGAGTTATGTTCAAAGGATGTAATGCCAAACATCTGCTGATACACATTTTCAGAGAAAGCAATTTTACTCACTACAGACCTGTGCTTTTCTCTCCCTAGTGTTTTCCTTCTTTCCTTCCTTCCTTTCTTTCAGACGCTTGTTCCAGCCTCCCTCTAATGAAGGTGCTAACAACCTAAATGTCACTAATGCCTCTCTGCACCCCAGACAAGTGATCTGGGCCATTATTGACTTGGCATACACACAGCAATCTCAGTGATGTAAGGGAAATGTAATTGAATATGAAATAGTCTGTGGAGAGATTGAGAGCGCCTCAGTTCTCAAACAGACAACCACACTTGTGAGGGCACACACACTCACACACACACACACACACACACACACACACACAGATTCTCTGTGGTAATGGAGACAATGTATTTCTAATGGCACCATCCAGACTGAGTAGGTAATTGTGATGTATTAGCATGCCGTGAGATTAGATTACAGACAACAGGGTATTGCAGCGTGTGTGTGTGTGTGTGTGTGTGTGTGTGTGTGTGTGTGTGTGTGTTTGCATGTGTGTCCCACCTATTGCACTTCTGATTGGCCCCCAGTGGAAGAAAAGGTATTGACTCTTCTTGCTTTTATTCTAAACCATGATTAATCTCGCAGTCTCATGCTTAGTCACTCCTCTGTTAGTTAGGGAGTCTCGGGGGTCTCAGACCTGTGTACCAATAGGGCAACACTGTGCACTGCTGTGAAAAGATCAGTCTGTTTAGGATCTCTGCCTGAAAGTAGCAGTGAAAGGTAAAAGGAGGGACGTCTCCTTTGTGGTTTTGTACAAATTAAGGCCATCAGTCATTCATCTCAAATGTTTTGTTCTCTTTCATAATTCTGAACACAGCTTGATTTAGTAGTTCCTGTAAAATGCAGGATAAATCAGGGGTTGAAACTTGGATTCTGGTAATATCTAAATGAGAAACTAAAAACTGCACTCAGTAGAGCGCAGATCTCCACCAGGCGGCCACTTGAGCACAGTAACTCTAGACAATTCTTGAAATATCAGCTACTGGTGTGCATTTTTCTGACCAAACTGTCAAGGGCCCAATAACCTCTAGTGGGACCTGTGCTCACAGCCCAGCACCTTGCAGCTCAATTGGCATTTGCCAGAGAACACCAGAATTGGCAGGTCCTCCATTGGCGCCCAGCTCTCTCCACAGATGAGAGCAGGTTCACACTGAGCACATATGGCAGGCGTGAAAGAGTCTGGAGACGCCGTGGTGAACGTTATGCTGCCTGTAGCATCATCCGGTTTAGAGGTGGGTCAGTGATGGTCTGGGGAGGCATATCGTTGGAGGACTGCACAGACCTCCATGTAATAGTTAATGGTACCCTGACTTTCTGTTAGGTACTGGGATGAAATCCTCAGAGCAACTGTTAGACCTTACACTGGTGCAGTGGGCCCTTGGTTCCTCCTGGTGCAGGATGATGTCTGGCCTCATGTGGCCAGAGTTTGTAGGCAGTTCCTGGATGGTATTGAGGCCACTGACTGGCCGTCTCATTCCTCTGACCTAAATCCAATTGAACACCTATGGAACCTAATATATTGGTGCATCCGATGCCACAAAGTCCCACCACAGACTGTCCAGGAGCTCATTGATGCCCTGATCCAGGTCTGGGAAGAGATCCCCCAGGACACCATCTGCCGACTCATCAGGAGCATGCCCAGATGTTGTCAGGAGGGCATACAGGCACATGGGAGCCATACACACTACTGACTCAAATTCTGAGTTGCCGTGATAAAGTTCACACAAGTTGGATCAGCCTGTGATTTCAGTTTTTTTCTTTGATTTTTGGTGTGATTTTGAATCCAGCCCTCAGTTGATAATTTTGGCTTCCATTGACTGTTGTTATGTCATTTTGTTCTCAACAAATTATACAATGTACATCATTAAAGATTTTCAACTTGAATAATTAGTTCATCAAGGTGTGTGGCGTAAGTGTTCAGTATAATTGCGAGAATTAATATAAACGGCTGTGGGCTGGAATCAAACCTAAGCTGCTGCCAGTGTCTCAGCCTGTATTCGGCGCACATTCTACCCAGTAAGCAAGAGGTTGCCCCGACAGCCACAAGTCTATTATCCATGTTATTCATAACTAGACTTAGTACTAACTGTATTTCGAGGCTACGGCACAACAAGGTAGGAAATAACAACAATAAACACAGTTAAAATAGACAAAAAATAATAATTTAACCATGTAGCCTACTTTCCTACTTAGGGTAGAAGCACATATATAAGGGATAAATGACCAAATCAACAAAATCTGCTAGTCTACAAAATTGGGAAGGCAAAGCACTCTGTCTCAGAAATGCTCTCAGTCAGTAAAACAGGTTTTTGAACTATTATGAATCACTGCAACAATGAGAGCATATAGTCATTCATATGCACAGAAAATATTAGGCTGATTGGTAAAGTAGTTTGCGAGATGAGATGTGGACAGACAGACAGACAGACAGACAGACAGACAGACAGACGCACATTACCAAACGCATGATCCCCTCTGCGCTTTCACTTGGAGAAGAAAATACGATGTTGGCTCAATGTGTTTTTATCCTGTATGATTTCATTTGCGTGTCAGGACTGTTTGTTGTTTGCAATCTTGCGTTTACCTTTATTATTGTTGAATAAAATCATTAAATCTAAAATCTTACATACTTTAAAGTTTTCATGATAGATCTAGGGCATCTGGACCACGAGTGAACATCAATAAATCCATAAATAAGCTCAGAGACATTGTGTGTGTTCTCGGTACCCCAAACAAAATTTGATTGTGCAGAGCCTGTGTTTGAGGGAAAAGCAGAAAATTTGTTCTGATATCTCCAGTTCTTGGCTCCTTTGGGACAGGGGCAGGTGCTGTGGTTGATCTCATGATATCAATACTGTCTGTCTTCAGCAACATGTTATTACTTCTAGTTCTTCCCACTGCACAATACAAGAGTTTGTCTTATTCTGCCTAAAGCAAGTGAGGTGGGATGGAAGAGAAGTTGACATTAGATTCTGAAAATAATTGCAGCTCTGATCTCAGAGGTGAAAGCATTTTTCAACGCCATCTAATATTTGTCAGTGGATCGGCATAAAAAAGACAGGAGATGTGATCTTATGCTCCTGTTTCTTATCCTTCGCCTTTTTCTCAGCTTTCTTCCTCCTCCCGGGCTCAGTGAGAGGTAGTTTCTCCTATTAGGTACCCATCTACCATTCATAATTGGGCTGCCATTAGAGCTGAGGGAAGCAGGTTGTGCTGGCAGTGGGGGAACAGCTTTCTAAAGTGGGTTATTATTGAATAAATGAATTTTGTTTTCAGTGACATAGAGTGAAGGCGAGCAGACAGCAACGATGTATGGGGTTTATACATGCTCACGTGCTCTGTCTGCAGTGCAAAATATGATAGATGGAGCCTAATACAGTGTGTGAACAACATAATAACATGTATTAGAATAACACGCTTTGTTTGATTTGTTGCCCGTATTACAAGGTTTGCAATTTTACAGGTGGAAAGCAATATTTTTGTTGAGGTACAGTAGACACAAAAGTCCATTTTTCTAAATGCACACACACACACACACACACACACGCGAACCAAATGCTATGTCAGTAATTGATAGGCCTTGTCAAAAATTCTCGTTATGACTATTTATAATGTATCATGTCATGAGAAACCACAATAGGTGTGATATAAAGCTCAGAGATCTGCACATAATTCATAAACTGGGCACTGAATTATCCAACACTGAACTCAAAATGCCAGAACAGCATTTCCTTCTTGTTTATCCCCGGAGGAGTGGATAGCCTTTTCACTTTTAACAGATAAGTCTTCCGTGCTAGTAAGCTGGGGCACTGGCTACTATTTATCATTTAACCATGCAGCCAACACTGATTGAATGGTAACACAATCACACTTAGCCAAGACAGTATCCTTACCTTGTTTGAGGGCTCGTGCAGCTCTTCAACCGAACACAAGTCAGGCAGGTTTATAAAATCAGGGTGCTGTTGAGAATACATTTAGTTTGCCTTGTGGAACACAGGCAGTGTACAAAAAGAAAGTTGTTGTTGATGTAGCTATGGGGTTGGGGGTAGAGGTCTTCTTTAGTCCAAGAGAGACTCAATCTAGTGGGGCCTTGAGGACAGTCCGACCCAATCTGAATAGTGATGAGGATAATTAGACCTGATTCAAAATGCAGATGACCCAAACAGACCCCAATAGATCAAGAATAACAAAAGTGTTATGGGCCACCAATTACGCCATGTTTCCTTCGCTTCATAGTTCACTCTCTCCATCTTGGTTCAAGCTAAACAGATTTTTCTCCTGCAAAGCTTATGCAAGGAACGTGGTCTCAACTGATACAGATGTCTGCATATGTTTACAGAATCTGTAGGCAATGGGACAAGATTTTGGTATCTGAAGCATGTTGGTTTCCATTTGTAGTCAGAGTAGTGTGGACCCATCATGTTTGAGTGGCAGGTAGACAGTCCTTCTGGAGAGGCGGAATGCATTGGTCGAAATACAATCTCGGAACCCATTTGCTTTATATTAGCTTTTTCATTTAATTATCTACATTCATATGCAGATTATGTGCTTATAATGATGAGCCAAAATGACCTGTGCACATAAGAGGAAGTCTTGGAAATCTGATCTGCACCAGATCTCCTGAAGTATTGGTTGTTTCCTCCTTACACCAGGGCCTGGTCTATTTTCTGTGCGAGCCGTGAGCGAATGTGTCAAGTCAGGCAGTTACCCATGATGGAAAAACAACAGCTGGGAGCAGAATCGCTTGTCGACCGGTGCGGAGAAATGCACATCTGATGTGAACGGAGGTGCTCCGGCTCGCGCGAGAATTTCAGTGCGCTGCGCTTCGCAGGCAGTGTGGCCCTGGCGTTAGAGGCTTATCATTGTCACATCAATAGTTGATGGGTTCTGAGGTTGTAGATTCATCAATTAGGACTTGGTTTACAAATCCTGCAGGGGCATAGGTGTTTCGGCCCTGACCAGCTGGCAGAGCCACCCCCCGACACATCATCAGTTGTGCACCTCAACATCATCGAGTGTTTTGGCCTTTATCACATATGTAGACATATGTACAGACAGACTCCAGACCTGTGGCAGTTAAAATGGGACCCAGCTTGGGTCTCAGAAGCCATTTTGTGATGTTTCATAAACCAATTAATTGCTCAATTGAGAAATAATCATTCGCATCACTACAGGAGAGACCACCTACTTCAAAGTTCTTCAATTAAATATCAATTTAACCATACAGTAAAATAATCATTACACCAGGCGCTACAATTACGCAGTTGTTATTTTTGAAAGGCAATATGATTAGTTCTTGCTGGCTGATCATTTGACAGAGGAAAGTACTGTTTGCATAATCCAAATTTCTCTTACACACACCTGATATTTTTCCTCTGATACTTTGAGACAAAAGATCATTCAGAAATGCAGGATAATGAAGTCACAGGAGGGGGGCTTTGCTGCCTAGTGGTGGTTAATTAGTTATTTTTCTTCTTTATAGCCTTTAAAAACTTTCACTGCTGTGATTATTAAGTATTAGCTTCCTGCTTACACCTTGCTGTGCAAATCAAGCCTATGTATCAGCCTGAGTGGTAAAATCATTGAGCCGTATCTTCTGTGCTTAAGAGGTATAAAAATAATGTATAACTGCCACATTCAGCATGCTGAACAGACCCTGAACCACACCTTAAAAAACATGTTCAAAACACAACATATCAGTCACTTAAAAAAACAGTTAATACATAATATTGCAGGATTAAAAGAATAAAAGCTACCTGTAGCTTGTAGGTCAGACTTAATTTAAGGGGATGTTTAAAAAGTGAATATCATGATTATAAATGACAACTGACAAACTTTGAAAAGAATAAGAGAATCACAAAATTACTAGTAAAGTTACTGCAGTCTACTTTGCTCATTAACTTGCGACTGGCTGCTACTTTCCTACTTAGTTTTATTTTATTTAAATATTATGGGCAGACATCCATAATCTCACCAAAAACAAAGGAAATGCGTTAATTAGACAGCGTGTCTGCTCATGTGTATTGTTGATTTTATTGTTGTCGCCACATGAAACAAGCTGTTCAAATATCAAATTATTCTCTTTTGCACAGCTCATAGGTCTTCACATTGTGAAGGTTACCACTGTGTGCCAAACAATCAGAGGCAGCAAACAGTAATTGTTTTACAGTTCCTAAAATCTAACATCCAGTATTTTTTGAAAGAAGTAGAAAGGAGTTGGATGTTTGAAGTTTAGAGATATAAACTCAAAGAAGAAAAAACAAATCTAGTAGACGTCTTGCACCTCTCCATGTGTCTGCTCTTTATGAATCTTACTTCGCCGATGCACTTATTTTTAATTCAGTGTAGTCAATATAAAAATGATCAATCAAAGATAATGTGCTGCATTCTGACATTAAGCATTGCCAGACGTCTGTAATTCATTCTGCCATAAGGAGACTCCCAGCATGGCTTTCTCAGCTTGATGGCTCCCTCCTTCTTTTCCTGCCCATCTGTTTTCACGGATAAATCCTCCCCTGCCAGGCTCCATCACCATGAGGAATTCATAAAGAGCTGACCCACACATATGGCCACTTCATTCGATGGCCATCATAACTGAGCCGAGCATGAATAAGTTGTGGATCTTTGCTCGCTGCATCACGCTGATGTGATTAGGTCTAACGTGATGACTGTACTTGCTCTTGGTGTGGACACGAGCTATGACTTGTTGGCAAATATAAACTACGTCTCACAGATGCAGGCCATTACCAATACTTTTTCCCCTTGCCGTAGTGTCCTAAATGCAGTCAAATGTATTGAACATCTGGATCAGGTGTCCATCCATCCATCTTCTAACCGCTTCATCCTCTTGAGGGTTGCGGGGGGGCTGGAGTCTATCCCAGCTGACATTGGGCGAGAGGCAGGGTACACCCTGGACAGGTCGCCAGACTATCGCAGGGCTGACACATAGAGACAAACAACCATTCACACTCATATTCACACCTACGGACAATTTAGAGTTATCAATTAACCTAATCCCCAATCTGCATGTCTTTGGACTGTGGGAGGAAGCCGGAGTGCCCAGAGAGAACCCACGCTGACACGGGGAGAACATGCAAACTCCGCACAGAAGGGTTCCCACACCCGGGATCAAACCGGGAACCCTTTGGCTGTGAGGCGACAGTGCTAACCACCACACCGCTTGTCCATTTGTCAAATAAAGTCATGTTGGAATGATGGATTGCAATTTATTTCAGTGTTTATGTAAATAAAAAAGACCAATGAAAAGTCAAGGCATGTGAGATGCAGTCGGTCTGTTTTTGACCAAATCTTAAGTCTTACACATTTCAAGCATTATATTGAAAGTATGGTGTAACTCAAAGGTCTAGTGTGTAGGAATTAGTGGGATCTAGCAGTGAGGTTGCAGATTGCACCCAACAGAAACTTCTCCCATGTGCTAAGCATGTAGGAAAACTACGGTGGCTGACATGATAACTTGAATGGCCGTTTGGTTAGTACATTCTGGGCTACTGTAGACACAACATGGCCGATTCCATGGAAGAGGACCTGCTCTATATGGAGACATAAACAGCTCCTTCTAAGGTAACAAAAACACTACGGATTTTGGTTTCAAGTGATTATCCACCTCTGTCAATGTATCCTCCTAAATTCTACACACTGAATCTATACACTCAACAGTTCTTTCTCTTCCTTTCTTTTGTTAAAAAAACGTTTTGAAACAGGTAACAAGTCCTCCAATATGACCTCATAAGTTGTTTTTTCATAGCTCTGATTGTAAGGCCCCTGCCGGTAATCAACAGAATAACTTGTATTACTGGTAACAGTGACAGTTTTAAACATGTTGGTAACACTATAAAATGGTCGCAGTTGTACCAAAACTATGTGTTTAGGTTTAAAAAGATAAACCATTATGGTTTGGCCTAAAATAAGCACATTTGTTATTAAGGTATCGTAACATATCTCACGTGACATACGTCGTGACACACGTAGACATATTACATTTTGTGTCAAAGTAATACTTTTACATTGACTTTTGTGCCACACGAGACACGAACACCAGTCTCCTGGATGATTTTCCGGTGCATGTTCAACCCATCTACCTCTCCTCCCTCCCACCCTTAGCAGACTTTCTCACTCTTTTTATTACATTGCCTAATGTCTGCCTTTGCACCTATGACAACTACTATGCCACTTTACAAAAACTGTAAATATGGGTCATAATTTCTGCTTTTAAAATGCCCTATTTTGGAGTACATTCTCGAAACAGTGCAAGTTGCAAGTTCCCATGACTATAGATGTTGTACTGAAATGGTGTGTCTTGTGTGTATCTCTGAGGCTGGTTTAGATATGACCTTGGATCCATTTGCCTTCGAGGCGCTCCTTTGACCCTGATCCCTCTGTGTGTGTCCATAAGAAGTGGGTTTGTGTTGCAAAAAGACTAAACGGTAATTATTTGGAATACAGTACCTGGAAGGTATAGAAATGTACAAGGACATCGGAGGACCAAGCAAGCTCCCTTTGTCTTCTCACGAATATTCATCTCAAACCAGATAGGCTGAAAAGGCTTGTATTGCTGCTTCTTTGATGGCTGATGGCTGTTATGTCTTTGGATGACCTCTGATGTTCCTGCAGGTCCTGCAGCGCAAGAAACTGGTCAATTTATGTCTCTCTGGGAGGCTGATATCGCAGAGTATACTGCATTCTAAATTACCCATTCACATTTGTTTAGGACATTTTGTTGCTTACCCACCACCTAACCCTATACGATTTTGAATTCTACATTCATTCTTACACTGTATCTTTGACTGCCCTTTTAATGAAGACTTTGGGGAAAAGGCTGGTAAAAACAAATAAATGTCATGTTTGGGAGAAGCCTTGCAGTGTTGAGATTCACTCAGCATTGCACCTTTTGAAATCTCCATGTTAAAACTGCTCCGTCCTTCTTTTTGGTGCAAGGAGATATGTTTTACTCCCTTTGGTTTTCTGATAAGCTCCCTAACCGTTCAAAGTGGATGCAAAGCATAATGGGACTTATCCCTATCAAAGCTATAAGTTTTTTGGCTCAAGGACAACCCTTTGAAGTCCTTTAAAAAATTGAAAACCCGTCTTAGATAATATCAGAGACAGGGGGGTGCAGGCTTTCAAAGAGTCCCCGAAGAGGTTTTGTATGAGCCGAGCTCTCTAAAGAAACATTCATATGTGAGTTAAGTCATTTTAGTGTTCAGTATTCTTTTTGCTGCTGCATATGACTGAAGGCCCTGACGCACTGTACTTTTGTAGTTTTGTTGTAGTTTTTTCATAACTTTGCATGGCCTTTACTCTTACTTTCTGAGTAAACATGACACAGAACTTGCCACATACATCCAACCATAGTAACAAATAACACCCACAGCGTTAATGAGGATTGGCTCGATGCGGGTGGTGTAGTCAAAAGTTTCAAATGTTAAAAGGCAACAACCCCTTAACAATATCAGCAACACTGAGCTGAATTTACTGAAAGGCAGGAGACATGATGTTGTTTGTGGGGGAGGACAGTTACCTTTTTCATATATTATTCTCCTGTATAAATCTGTTTGTCTTCTTACCTCTACCTTTTTCTCAATCCTGACTTGCAGTAACTGTCATCATTTACCAGCTCATAGTCCTCTCTATATAGACACCGATTACCTGGTGCTGTCGGGCTCCTTTTCAGTGCACCAAACGAAGCCGAGACCTCTGCATGTGCCAGATAGTTAGACATCAATTTATATGTGAAGAATTCCCTCACTCTGAGAATGCTGCCGCAGCAGGAAAAAGTCAGAATTGACCTTGCTGGTGTCACAGCAGCTCAATCACACTGTCTTAGCCTCTTTCCTCTGCTTCCTCCTGCAGCCTGACAAGGAACAGGAACAGAAGCTCCCCTCTCCACCCACCCACCCAAAATCCTTCAGAGTCATGTCAGTTGCTCTTTCTGTCATCACTCCCAGAAGTGTGTGTGTGTGTGTGTGTGTGTGTGTGTGTTTTGTTGTAGGAAGTTCTTTTTGTGATTAAGAGAACAAGGCCTAAGAGTCAGACATCACTGTGTGAATGTGTGCCTCTCTGCCCCATCTGCACATCTGTTTTTCACTGCCATATGATCTGTCAGGTCTGTGTGTCACAAATCAACCATACTTAGGTTTTGGATGCAACAGGGGGCGGTAGGCTGTGATTGATTGATCTGTCCTTAATATGACAGCCATTATGTTCAGTCTGACAGGTCAGTATTAAAAGGTTACAATGGATGTAGCAACTACTGAAGCAGCAGGGTTTGGGTGTTATTTCTTTCTGAGCCTTCTCTTCTCTTCTCTTCTCTTCTCTTCTCTTCTCTTCAGAAATTAACCTATATGTTCAATTCAATTCAGTTCAATCCAATCATTTATGTGTACATGGAATTAAACAAAGTCCAACTCTCATCAGCTTCTAACTTGTGCATTGTAATTTATTTCTTTTTTGCATTGTCTTGCATTGATGGCTGTTTCATAGCTGTCCATGTTTTCATTATCCATGGTTTCTCCTTGTGTAATGATTTCACTGTCCACACATGCCGACCCTGACAAGACGGCCTTACAATTGCTTTTACTCACACAAGCAGCAGTGATCCACAGCAGGACAGGGACATCAGCTCACAATCCAGCCGTCACAGTGGTCCTTATTAACTGTAAAGCACATGCCTCCTCACCTTCTCTTGCCAGACTCCTCTGCTCTGTCTGAATCGACATACAGAAAAGAGTCACCTTGTTAAATGGCGCTGTCCAGGATTTGCCATGTTTCGGTGAATCAAAGGAAATTGGAGTTCCTGATATCCTGTTGGAAACTGATGTTGTTCAGGTTATTTCCAATGTCTGTGCAATGGCTAGCAGGATGCTAGTTCAGCTGGTACCCATCTTCTCCATCTTTCCTTGATGTTTACAGATGTTAGAATAAAAAACATCTAGCTAGTAGAAGTCAGCAGAAGGAGAGTTTACAGACTGGTGGGTGGATTTTCTCATCCTGATGAGTAACTCACAGCCACATGCCACCACTGTCTAAAGCCAACCACAGAAAGCACCACTAAGACTTGTAAAATAAAAATGAGAGCCTAAATGTAGCACAAATTTAGCGTATCTGACAAAGAGGCAACTGGAAACGTTGTTGTATCCATTTTTGCATCTGGCAGATTTGCAGCTTTTTCCCAGCAGACAGAGTTTCTGTTTCGTGCGACGAATCAATGTAGACCCCTATTGCCAGGAGCATTTAATGTCACAGTGTGAAGAAATAAAGTATATGTATCACTGACACTAATGGAAAAATGGTCTGGAGGTGTTACAGGTCTTGCAGTGACAGTCAACATGTTATGGGAGGAACTGGGAGTCACTTTGCTCCCTCTCCTTCCATTTGACAGGACCTCAGACAGAAGCAGTTAAGCAGACCTTACAGTGACTAAGCTTAATTTACACAGGAGTCAGCCAGCTCTTATTGCTGTGTTTAATCTTTCAGCTATGAGAGAAATGTCTAGTGCTAACTCAGCTTCATCAGTCTCTCTAAGGGGAGCCTGCTGTGAACTGTATGTTTATGTGTGTTCATGTTGGTGTGCTTGTGTGAGTGTGTGAGAAATGTGTACAGCAAATGCCTAATGGAGGAGAAGTTATTTCTGCCAAAGTATTTTAGATAATTGGAAGCACTCTGTAACTTTATATATTTTATGGCAAAAAACTGGCACTTTTAAAAAGCAAACGTTAGGATGCACGGAGCCAAAGTCTGATTGAGAGCATAAAACAAAATCCCTGCTGCCAAACTATTTGTAAAAATTAGACTAGTACTTTTTGGGTTCAGTGTATGTTCACATGTTGCTGCACAGTATGTGTGGCTTTGCATAATATTCACTGAGCCACAGTGTCAAAAATATAATTTTAGATCACTTTTATTAGGCAGGCATTGTCAAAGGACAAAACCTAATGACGACAAATACTCCATTTGTCAACAGGTCAAAGCAGTGCAAGCTAAAAAATGGAACATAAGTACAGCAATTAATATGCTGGTTGACAAGGGCAAACGTGCATGCTGCAACAGCCTAAATTTGGAGAAAGCAAGCAGCAACTTCAGAGGCTGAAAAATGAAGCCAATGGGGAATAGTCAAAAACTGCAGTTCCTCTAATGGCCACTTGAGGCTGACTCCAAAAGTGAATCAGTCCTAATAGAAACCCATGTTAAACGCCATAATTTACAGCAGAAATAAACATGTTTACAAACTAGCTCAAAGGGTTTGGTCTCTATAGCTAATTTCCCCAGTCATGACAACTGTATGGGAGGGGTGAATTTTTATATAACAGACTGGTTGACATTTTATTAAGGCTAAAAGTTGAGCATAATTGGCTGCTCTGTGACAGGCTGTCTGCTGATAATGTCCTTTGGCTCTCAGTCAGGTCCATCTCTCACTTCTCCAAAGCTCCATCCTCTTGTTAAAATATGGTCACCTCTGGCTCCAAAAAAACAAAACAAGATGGTGATGGCCAAAATGCCAAACTTGTGTCAATCAAAATGGGAGTGCTCAAACCAATGGGTGACATCACGATGGCTACATCCATTAGTTTTACAGTCTATGGGAGAAAGATGCTGCAGTTTCAGAAACTACTTTACATTTGAAAATCCAACACAGAAAAAGTGTACAACAAAGAAAATGAGTTGCAAATGAAAAAGCATGCTGCAGAGTGCCAAAACAAATACATTAACCCCGAAAACAAATGCAACGGAAAAAATGCTGCATATCTAGTCAACACTACGGAAGTTCTTCAGGCCTCTATGAGAAGCACTGAGTGGAACTGATTTTCCACCCATGAGTTGGTACTGCAGCTGCCCTTAAGAACTACGTACTGTTGCATGCAGTCTGCACACAATCCAGACATACTACTATCTCATAACATTAGACCTTGAACCTTGACCCTCTTGCCTTTATATCTGTTACCTTGGAGATAAAACAAATGCCACTTGCGGAGTTTGCCAGAGACAGAGATCAACCCGGAGAGCTCTGCTGTTGTTTTATGATGTATGTAGTTCAACTTTAAAGTTATAACTGCACAAATTGTAGATTCTAACATATAATTGTGACTGAAATTACATCTGCATTCTTCTGTCATTGTTATTTTCATAGTTATGTTCTTCTGTTGTTTGTAATATCAGTGATTATTTTGTTCACTTAAACAGTCAGTATTCCTGTAATTAGCCTTCTATTTAACTGCTCATCACTTACTTGAATGCATTGTCATCCATCATTGCGATGTGTGAAAGCTGTCAAATAGCTGTCAATGAGCTGCTATTTTTTTGCGGCTTAGTTGATGTGACCTATCGTTTGCTGTGCAGAGGTTAGTGGGTCAGAATAGGCAGAAAAGCATGCTGGTTTGCACACTGCAAAATCTGAGCGGATGCAGTAGAACAGTAGAACGTCATTTTGGCATACTGCATTTGACACTGTGGTTCGACCTCTGCAGTCGAGAGACCCGGGCTTCAACCAGATTCGACCGAACCGGTTAAAACTACCTAAAATAGAAAATGTACGCCTGTGCAAAGTTCGTCTCCACGCCGGCTCTGGTCCGTGCTGGTTCCCGGGCTCTTTACAGACCCCTCTCTGCCTCTGTGCTGTCCAGGCCTGAGCTCAAAACAGAGAGCACTGTTGCTGTGATGCCACAGAGCCCCCTCACCCAGGTCACACTGAGGGGCTTCCAGACCAGTGCTATCAGCAGGGACGTTGACACCGCTGCCAAGTTCATTGGAGCTGGAGCTGCCACAGTCGGAGTAGCTGGATCTGGAGCTGGAATCGGGACTGTGTTCGGCAGTCTCATTATTGGCTATGCTAGGAACCCATCTCTGAAGCAGCAACTGTTCTCATATGCCATCCTGGGATTTGCCCTGTCTGAAGCCATGGGACTGTTCTGTTTGATGGTTGCTTTCCTTATCCTGTTTGCTATGTAAAACTTTGCTGTCATACAACACTTTCAGATGTGACTACATATTTTATTGTGGCTACCAAAATTGTTCCGTGTTGGTGTCATGGAAATGTACATTTTCAAGTCTTTCAGACACTGTCGAAATACGCAAAACATGTATTGTACAAATGTAAGAAATTACGTGATTAAAATACATGTATTTGACTATTAACAGGCTATGTACCACAGTCTTTTAAGGTAGCTGTAATTAAACCTCTCCTAAAAAAGCCCACCCTGGATCCAGAGGTGTTAGCCAACTATAGACCAATATCTAATCTTCCCTTTATGTCAAAGATCCTTGAGAAAGTAGTCGCAGACCAGCTGTGTGATTTTCTCCAGGATAATAATTTATTTGAGGAATTTCAGTCAGGATTTAGAGTGCATCATAGCACTGAGACAGCTCTAGTTAAAATTACAAATGACCTTCTGATTGCTTCAGACAAAGGACTCGTCTCTGTTCTTGTTTTATTAGATCTTAGTGCGGCGTTTGACACAATTGACCATCAAATTCTACTGCAGAGACTGGATCACTTAATTGGCCTAAAAGGTTCAGCACTAAGCTGGTTTAAATCTTATTTATCTGATAGTTTTCAATTTGTTGACGTTCGTAATGAATCATCCTTACGTACCAAAGTTTGTTTTGGAGTTCCGCAAGGTTCTGTGCTCGGACCAATCCTATTTACTCTATATATGCTTCCGTTAGGTAACATCATTAGAAATCACTCTATAAATTTCCATTGTTATGCGGATGATACACAGTTGTATTTATCGATGAAGCCAGAAGAAAGTAATCAATTAACTAAACTCCATAACTGCCTTAAAGACATAAAAAATTGGATGAGCACCAATTTCCTGATGTTAAATTCAGACAAAACTGAAGTTATTGTTCTTGGCCCCAAACAACTCAGAGACTCTTTATCTGATGACATAGTTTCTCCAGATGGCATTGCTCTGGCCTCTAGCACTACCGTAAGAAACCTCGGAGTAATATTTGATCAAGATTTGTCTTTTAATTCTCATTTAAAGCAAACCTCACGGACTGCATTTTTTCATCTGCGTAATATTGCGAAAATTAGGCCTATCCTGACCCGAAAAGATGCAGAAAAATTGGTCCACGCTTTTGTTACCTCAAGGCTGGATTACTGTAACTCTCTATTATCAGGTAGCTCTAGTAAGTCCTTAAAAACTCTCCAGCTAATTCAGAATGCAGCAGCTCGTGTACTAACAGGAACTAAGAAACGAGATCATATTTCTCCTGTTTTAGCTTCTCTGCACTGGCTCCCTGTAAAATCCAGAATTGAATTTAAAATCCTACTGTTAACTTATAAAGCTCTAAATGGTCAAGCTCCGTCATATCTTAGAGAGCTCATAGTGCCATATTATCCCACCAGAACACTGCGCTCTGAGAACGCAGGGTTACTCGTGGTCCCTAAAGTCTCCAAAAGCAGATCAGGAGCCAGAGCCTTCAGCTATCAGGCTCCTCTCCTGTGGAATCATCTTCCTGTTACGGTCCGGGAGGCAGACACCGTCTCCACATTTAAGACTAGACTTAACACTTTCCTCTTTGATAAAGCTTATAGTTAGGGCTGGCTCAGGCTTGCCCTGTACCAGCCCCTAGTTAGGCTGACTTAGGCCTAGTCTGCCGGAGGACCCCCTATAATACACCGGGCTCCCTCTCTCTCCTCTCTCTCTCTCTCTCTCTCTCTCTCTCTCTCTCTCTCTCTCTCTCTCTCACTCTCATCCTATTACTGCATCTTGCTAACTCGGCCATTCTGGATGTCACTAACTCGGCTTCTTCTCCGGAGCCTTTGTGCTCCACTGTCTCTCAGAATAACTCATACCGCAGCGGTGCCTGGACAGTGTGACGTGTGTGGTTGTGCTGCTGCCGTGGTCCTGCCAGATGCCTCCTGCTGCTGCTGCCATCATTAGTCGTTAGTCATACTTCTACTGTTATTATACACATATGACTATTGTCACACAAGTATGCTGTCTGATATTAATACATACTTTCAACATATTGTACCACAGTAGCCAGAACTATAACTATAATATTATTACTTTCATTAATGTTGTTGTAAGCTACTGTCATTACCTGCATCTCTCTCTCTCTCTCTCTCTCTCTCTCTCTCTCTCTCTCTCTCTGTCTCATTGTGTCATATGGATTACTGTTAATTTATTATGCTGATCTGTTCTGTACGACATCTATTGCACGTCTGTCCGTCCTGGAAGAGGGATCCCTCCTCAGTTGCTCTTCCTGAGGTTTCTACCGTTTTTTTTTTTTCCCCCGTTAAAGGGGTTTTTTTTGGGGAGTTTTTCCTTATCCGCTGTGAGGGTCTTAAGGACAGAGGGATGTCGTATGCTGTAAAGCCCTGTGAGGCAAATTGTGATTTGTGATATTGGGCTTTATAAATAAAATTGATTGATTGATTGATTGACATACTGAGTATTGGGACATACTAAATCGTGTTTTGGCATACTATATAGTATGGTAGTGTGGGTATCGGAATGCAGTGTTTGTTTTTGAAAAGGGGGAAAAAGTGCAGTAAAGCAAAGTAAAGGTGCAGACGTGGAACTGTGGACCAGCTCTTTATCCTTGCCAGGGTGCTGGAGGGGCATGGGAGTTCGCCCAACCAGTCCAGTGTTTCCCATTAATTAACGAAACTATGGCGGCCCACCATAGTTTAATTTGACCCGCCATAGTTTCTAAATAAAAGATTTAGGCTGCTGAAAGTATTGACTTCTCATGATATAAATACTATCTCGAACGCTGTAGCGTTTTGTGCCGATGTGCTCAGGCTGTCAGATGTAGCGCTCAACAGTGCGAGCGTTTCACTTGACTAAAAATACGTGTGTGCGAACTGTAAAAAATATTTAGGGGCACATGTGCGCATCAAAAAAAATCAGCCGAAGCAGCTTATATTTTTGTCAATAAAAATATATGATAATCTAACCGCAAATGTTGGAGGAACTCCAGCCGCCTTCCCTCTTCCCTCTTCCCCGTGTGACACGGTTATGGGCGGTTTTCCAAGCCACTGTCGGCACAATGAATATAAGTCCCACTGTCGGCTGGGTGGAAATAAGTCAAAGGGCTCTAGTTTCCCGGCGCAGCGCAGGGTGGCGAACCCCACGCAGAGCTAGTTTCGAGCAGCGCAACCCGAGGCGCGCTCAGTTTGGTAGTTTGGCAGACCGAGGTGCACTGAGATGGGTTTGGTGGCGCAGCAGGGGGAGGTGTCGACAGATCCAGCTTGGCGCAGTGACAGTTTCGTGCCAAAAGGCTTCACCGAAGGTGCGCTAAAAGCTCGTCATCTGAAACCAGGTCTACTGTCAGCGCAGGGGGAGCGCGCCGGTGTAAGCCGAAGTTTGGCTGACCGGCGGACAGTGCGCACACGTCACCAAAACCTCACAGGCAGGTTTCCAGAATATCAGGCACATTAACAATGCAATAAATAGCCACAAAACCACTATTCAATGCAACTATCTGCAATCAGCACATAAATGTATCTCCATATCGACTGTCCTGTCACATCTGATGTCAGATCAAAGGGGATTGGCACCGTTTGGCACATTTGGCACGCGTAATGGAAACCCAACCTGATTTGATTAAACAGCTGCAAACTAATGAGTTCACATCCCTCTCAGCCAACCACAAACAGCATCAGATAGGGAGTATATATTCAGCATCTGTCATCTTAGAAAAGTCAAAAGAAAAGAAACAGAGTGAGACTGCGAGAGAGAAAAAGAGAGAGCGCGCACGCACGAGAGAAACGCATCATTGATTTACAATTGTGTTGACCTCCTCCCAGGCTACCTTTGCATCATCAGCCCATGGAGGTCTGCTCACAGTTCCGTATATTCGGACACTGCGAGCTTGGACCTCCCGGACCAAAACATCAGGTTCCTCCTGGGAGGAGTTTGGCCGTCTGACGCTGCTGCTCTCTTCTGCCATGGCGAATTGAGTAAACTCTCATTACGCCTTCGCGCGGCACATTTAAGGGCGAGGAGAGGGGCTCATTTGATTGGTGTGATGTGTGTAAAACCCACTCCACGCCTTCTCTCCTCCCTCTTTCCGACTTGCGCAGGTAGGAGGGACGGAGGTGGGACAGACGAGTAGCTGTGCCAGCGCGCACGGTGTGCCAAACTTGCAAAATCCGCCTTGCCACACCCAGTTGGCGAAGCGCAGTTGCGCTGCACCCCCGCCTCGCCCGGTCTAGAAACTAGAGCCCAAAGTGTGGAGAAGAGGGACCGGGAAAAGCGGTGGACCTCCGGGGAAGCCTGCTCCATTCTCCCCGCAGTTAGGGACCATTCGCCACGGTACTGCTGCTGGGCAGGGTGGGAAAAAAGTCCTGCAGAGTTACAGAGGACCTGGAGAATGTTTTAGGATAGTAATAACATTATATAAGATAATCATATTACAAAGATAATATAAGATAATAACATTAAAGACAAAATGAAATTGCAATACTTTTTCAAAACTTGATGATTTTACCTTTCTGTACATTTTGTATACAAATTCATTTCAATTTCAATGCACAATGTTCAAAATTTTCTTCGGGGGGGGGGGGGGGGGGGGGAGGACATTCGCCGCCCCCCCCCCCCCCCATAGTTTCCCAAAATCCTGTGGGAAACACTGCACTCCACATGTGTTTTGTGGATTTGGAGAAGGCTTACGACCGTGTCCCCAGGGGCATCCTGTGGGGGGTGCTCCGGGAGTATGGGGTTGGTGGCCCCTTGCTATGGGCCATCCAGTCCCTGTACCAAAGGAGCGCGAGTCTGATTCGCGTGGCCGGCAGTAAGTCAGACCTGTTCCTGGTGAGAGATGGACTCTGCCAGGGCTGCCCTTTGTCATGGGTTCTGTTCATAACTTTTATGGACAGAATTTCTAGGTGCAACCGAGTGGTGGAGGGTGTCAGGTTTGGTGACGGGAGGATCTCGTCCCTGCTTTTTGCGGATGACGTGGTCCTCCTAGCCCCATCGAACAGTGACCTCCAGCTCTTGCTGGGACGGTTCGCAGCTGAGTGTGAAGCGGCTGGGATGAGAATCAGCACCTCCAAGTCTGAAGCCATGGTCCTCAGCCGGAAAAGTGTGGATTGCCCACTCCAGGTCGGGGGGAGAAGTCCTGCCTCAGGTGGAGGAGTTTAAGTACCTTGGGATCTTGTTCACAAATGAGGGTAGGATGGAGCGGGAGATTGACAGCAGAATGGGGCGGTGTCTGCAGTGATGCAGGCGTTTAACCAGTCCGTTGTGGTAAAGAGGGAGCTTAGCCAGAAAGCGAAGCTCTCAATTAACCGGTCGATCTATGTTCCATCCCTCACCTATGGTCACGAGCTCTGGGTAGTGACCGAAAGAACGAGATTGCGAGTACAAGGGGCCGAAATGAGTTTCCTCCACAGGGTGGCTGGGCTCAGCCTTAGAGATAGGGTGAGGAGCTCGGACAACCGGGAGAGAGCCGTTGCTCCTCCACATCGAGAGGAGCCAGTTGAGGTGGTTCGGGCATCTGGTAAGGATGCCTTCCGGACACCTCCCTTGGGAGGTGTTTCTGGCATGTCCAACCGGGAGGAGACCTCGGGGCCGCCCCAGGACACGCTGGAGGGATTACATCGCCCGGCTGGCCTCGGAACGCCTCGGGGTTCCCTCGGAAGAGCTGATGGAAGAGGCTGGGGAGAGGACTGTCTGGGCTTCTTTGCTGAGGCTGCTGCCCCTGCAACCTGGACCCGGATAAGCTGAGGACGACAAGTACGAGTACGAGTATGAGTACGAAAGGTGTGTTTTTGTGCATTTGGTCTTAGTCTTGCAATATAATAAGAAAGCAAGTTTGTGTGTTTTTGACTTTGCATAGCTTTTGCAGCATGTTTGCTGGGTTTCTTTTTTTTAATTGAAGTGTGGCACTGTTGCTACATTTTTTTTTGGATTACTGTCTGGTTTTGAATTGCCATCATTTCTAAAGCTGCAGCACGTTTCTCCTAATGGGAATGCTTTGAGACATTGTAGCACGCTTGCCCTTGTAGGCCACTGTAATTTAAGGGACTTACAACATAGATTAAAAGTTGAGATACTTTTCCAGTTAAGAAAATTAGCAGCAGTAATGAAGAGACCTGACTACGACTGGTGTTAATTGAAGTTGTTTTATCCATTTCTCTTCCTTACATACTCAGCTACTCTCTGTGCTGAAAAATGGCACTGGCGCAAAGCATAAACTCAATCTGTTGAAAAACCAATTAAGAGTGTTCTCTGTGGTCTCTCTAATTGTCAGCGGTGTTTCTGGGGATAGCCACCAGATTTACTTTGTGATGAATCTGTGTTTTAGGGTAATGGTCTGTATTCTGTGATTCTCACGCAGCCTTGGGACGGTGCCACCTTGGCAATGCTACGTACATGGTTGATTAATCTACCTCTTGTGCCTTGTGTTCCTGCTGTCATGGTGGTTAATGTGTTTTGGTTATCGTACCTACAGTAAGTCAGTGAATTTGAAATTGATGAGCCTGTCCAGGAGACGGAGACAGAGAAATGCAGATTGGAGACATAGCATGCAGTACAAGAAAACAAAAAATGACCCACCTTATGAAAACACAAGGCTACATTACACTGCATTTATCAAGCGTGTCATCCTCACAGGGAAACACATGATATTGCAGTTGCTAAGATCTTTATTCACAGCAGTGAGTAACATTGCAGCAAGAGTCAAGTCATTTACATTATTGTGCATGTGTGTGCAATTTATTCGGCTTCAAGGCAGATGCAGCAGCAGCTGTTTGGACCTGTGAAGTCTTCAAATGAAATGGAAAACATTGGAGAGAAGGAGGGAGTTTTGACAGAACAGGTGGCTGTAAGGGAGAACACAAAGCCAGGTGACTCTGGGGGAGAGGAGATGGAGATGAAAAGGCGAGAGACTTCCTCAGTTACGTACCAACACAGAAACGTTTCAGATCTAAGAGAAGATGCAAAGTAGTTTGTAGTGAGCCATCTTTAATTAATCAAACCACAGGCAGAAATCGCTGCAGCATTCCAGGTATATGAGAGTCTTTGGGTAATGTTACACAAGCACACAATTTGTTGTACAAAACAAGTATTGGATACAATGTTTAGACCTTTATGTTGTTGTTGTTTTTCATTTTAAAATGTTATTTTTGTTGAACCTGGTGAATATAGAATGTAAGCTTTTGAAAGAGCCACTTGTTCTTGCCCGTCTTGTATCTCTCTTTAAACTTGACCTTGGCTTCCCGCCTGGCTTTGCACATGAGAGCAGGATCCTTGAAAATGTCCTTGTTAACAATCGTTTTGTCCAGTGGACTATCCATAGCGTATCTCATGGTTATGGTTGAACACCTTGACAAAGGCCTTGATCTTGGACCTCTTAATAATCTCCCTCTTGCCTATGGTTGTGATCACTTTATGGGGATAGCAGTCGACGTCTGCAACCAGGGTTTGGCTGTAGGGATGGTCAGTTGTGTCATCAATATTCTTGATGATGACAGCTTTGCACTCAGTGTAGTGTTCAGCTAGGACCATCACCACCTTCTCAGGCTTCATGAACTTGCCCATTTTGATGCTATTCCAGACATTTATGATTATCTGGTCCTCTTCTGCCAAACACTAGGGTTAAGCAAACTTTCATTGACTCAAATTCTACTGACTCTTCAACCATTTGATTGGTTGATGGGGGGAAAGATCTGCATGTTATCTCTAGATTAACTAAATCACCACAGTGCAGTGCACTCTACCCAGTAGAGTTGTATGTCCACCAAAGCATTTTTTTTCCTGTAGAGTGCTCAACATTGTGGGGTTGACAGTGTCATATACAACGTAATGAGACTTACTTTTTTTAGCCCAGTAGCTAACATTAGCTACTGGGATGCCACTCCAACAGGAGCTCCAGAGTGATTGTATTCCTTTCAGAAGTTTTATAATCCAGGCTTGAAATGCAGTGTCTTTTTGGAGATTTTATAAAATAAATCCACATTGATAAATCAGACACCGAATGTCTGCTTTGATTATCTGTTTACCAATTAAAAATGAGAGTTGAAAAATGTTTAACTTTGGGTCAAAGGCTGCACTTGTCACTGTCACAAGTCATCCAGTCACAGTGGAGAAGGGGCCCAGCTGGGAAAAGAAACAGTTTGGTGGACACATGGGTTTATTAAAGTAACGGCAGTGACTGTCCGACCAATTAGAATGTAGAAAGACAAGACCGTATTGACCAACCAAACGACCAACTGACCAGAAATTTACACCCCTCCCAAACACTTCTGATGAGCTTTCTTTCTTTCTTTCTCTCTTGCTTTCTTGCTTTCTCTTTACCACTGATGACTCATGTCATACCTGATAAACTTTGGTATTAAGTCCCAGACTCCTAATCAAGCCTGTTACTAAACCAACTATATGAAGTGTTTTTCTAAAGCAGACATGGAGTGTTTTATGCTTTTAAGTGGGGTGCTTACTTAAAGAGCACTTCCTCACGAGGTCAGCTGGTGAGTAAATCGACAAATTCAGAGAAATGTTCATTTAGAGAGTTACTTGACACAATACTTTGTAGCACAATGCTGCTATGACATGAAAAACTCTGCAGCACTCAGAGTTTTAATAGCGACAGTAGGAACATGAGTCATAATGGACACTGGGAATGTTCAATGGTCATTTAAGCATTGGCTTAATATCAGCCCTTAATTATGCTAAAAGCTGTCAAATTTCTTGGAGCACCAAAGAAATTTAGCATTAATTTTAGAATAAAGGGTTCTGCTGGGCAGTGTGAGCTCTGCCCGTTCAGTTGCACCAGAACAAGGGGAAAAAAGAGTTTCTCTCTTTTCCATTGGCTCAGTTTCTCTCATTTTACTACAAAACTGTCCCCTGGTCCAAATAAAAGGCACATCTGTCCACAGAGAATCTTTTTAACAGTGTCATTAAGTGCTACACTTCCCTCGCCTCTCTAAATGGGTGCTAGCTGGCTGCTTCTGGCTGGCACCGGCAACAGCGGGGACTCTCGAAATAATTGGGATGCCATTAAATTGCCCTCACCAGTTGCTGTTAATAAAGCTCTGTTCAACAAAATACCCCAAAGACATCGTCTATTGGATAATTTATACCTCTGCTCTCACATAAACAAGTTACCTTTAAATAAGTAATGGGGCCCTAATTAGCTACAGAACGTCACTCTTTTAGCAAGGACGCTTGGTTGGAGGCTGATGACACACAATAGGGAGAGCAGGAGAATGGATGATTGAGACAGACAGAAACTGGACTGACAGAGAAGTCTTCACGGTTAACAAGCATAAAATCATGTAATTTATTTGATTCAATGGGGGACCATAAAGGGTCTAAACTTTATAATCTCTTAATGAGATTATTCCGATACAGCTGAAGAGAATTTCTCTGAGGTGTGTCTCTGAAATTGCTGTAGTCCTCAGTATCCTAATTCCAGCATTAGTTGCAAAGACATTATATTATGTGTGTCTATACAAATTGCCAGGACAGAAGACTTTGCAGAGTAATTACATAACCCTATGAACACAGTGAGGAAAATAAGGAGATGAAATATTTAGACGAATCAAGCTTCAATTATTGGAGTTCATCTAACATCTGCACCTCTTAATTTTAGAGACAAAGAAAGCGTCAGTATTTCTATCAGTGATGAAATTACTGCTTATATCTACATCACTGGAGACTTTCTTTGTTGCTTGGTGCTCCATTTCATTAGACCTTCTGACACACTCCGCTCTTCAATCACATTTGAGTGGAAAATGGACAAATGCCAAATCGAGGATGAATTGTTGCCAGGAAGTGTAATGCCACCAGGATTGTTTAAACTGTAGCATTTTTCACTTTACTGCAGTGTGATTAAAAACTCATTGTCTTTGAATTCGCACTTGCTTGTTTTGAATGATTTTCCTGATGGTTTCCGGATGGTTTAGGCAATTGCTGTATTTTGCTTCTTGTCTTTTAGTATTCTATTTACAAACTGATAAAATCAATTACCAAATACCTCTGTGGCATGATGGATGCACCAAGTCACTAATGTGGTAGACTCACAAAAGAGCAGGATTCTCAGCAGAGAGCTGCTAAAAGGCCTCAGGCTTCAGCAGTTAGCTCAAGGGCCATTTGCATTGGAAATTTAAAATGTGATAACGCAGTAAGGCTTCAACAAACAATGTTAATTATCGCTTAATCCATCCATCACGTTTTAGATATCAACTAATTGTTCACAGTAGAAAATGTCAGAAAACTAAAAATGCATTTTGGCATATTTGGCTTTATTTCTTCGATGGATAAAGTCGTTTCCGCCAAACACCTTCCGTATGGTACCTTTGGAACCAAAATAAACTGTTAAGGGGCTAGGCTAACCTAGGCTCGATGTCTAGTACTACCCCGCCCCTTATGCTAGCCCAGCACCTAACAGAAGCCTGCTGGTCCCTACGTGCTGTAGGTAACGTGAAGGTGTAACCTGCTCTTACCTGGGTGAGTGCGATACTTCCCTAACTGGAGGGGTTTCGTTGTTTTCGGGGACTCACCCAGCCTGTTGTTCACGTTGTCGAGGACGGCAAACCCGACCCGGCGGTGTCTTTTGTCGTCCCTCAGCCAGCCCGCTCTCGAGTCTTGGTTGTTCAGTTTTATTTTGGTATATTTATATACCGTGAAGAGTGGTGGTGTGAGTTGAGTGTCTGTTTCCAGTCTCCTCTCTTGTCGTTGCTTGTGCTCTCCAGATGACGTCTTTTCTCTTCCCAAACCTCCTTAACAGCCCCAGCGGCTGCCAGTTTGGGTTGATGACCCCAAAACCCCACGCCCCCCTCACGTGTGTGCTTCAGTAGGTCCCTACCACCTGACCAATAGATGCCCAAGAAGACTGAATCCTAACATAAACCCTTCAGACATGGTACCTAGACCCTTGCATTCCCACTGCAAAGAGTACTCTTTCATGTGGGCGGAGTTGTTGTCACTCACTGCTCTGTCCAGCACTCACTGTATTTCCTCCTTTAGCAGTCTGCACCTCGTTTATTGCCCACAGAATGAGGTTGCAAGCCGCATTTTCAGGACAGAATAGAACAGGCTGCAGTGAGAGTCACTCACAATGGGATATTGATGGATTCACTTCGTCAACTCATGCATTGAGTCACAATACAAGTTAACGTTCCACCTTAAAAGTCACTGACAGTTGGCCCATGAATATAGTTATTTTTTGTCCAACTCCAGCTGCTGTAAGAGGCAGCAAAACATCCTTTCATTGTATAGTTACAGATTACTAATGATGTAAAACTCTCCACAGTATGAACAGTGGCTACATGAGCCTTAAAACCAGCCACAATTTGGCCCTGAGCAGAGTGACCGTCCGCTATTAACCAATCAACAGACTGCAGTGTTCACAGCTTCACCTTTTAGTACCAGATCTGTGTGCTAGGTACCCCAACAGAGGGGTGATCAAAGATGGGGACAGTGCAGAACGGTTCCATTGGTACCATCCACAACTTTTTACAGTGGAAACGGAAAAAAAGCATACTGAACTGAACTGTACTGTACCGTACCGTACTGCTTGGTGGAAATGAGGCTTGACTTTAAAGGTGAATTATGCATGATTTTCAGAGAAAAACAATGTATTGACTCATAGAAAAATAATAACTCTCGATCATCACTAAAGGCCCACTTGAAGTGCATGGCGGTCTATTTAGGGACAGATACTCTGTCCTCTGCCTGTATTCTCTTATTTTGCTGTGTTCGGGACATTAGTGGTCACAGTGCGCAGGTGATGTTGGGACTTTATAAAAAGTTAGTGATCTGCCAGAATATAAGCGGCACATATCCAAATGGAAAGCTACGAAACTGCGGACACAGCACCAAAAAACACTATATATATATATAAAATAGTATTATAATATAATGAGGTGAATCGCCAAGTGGACAAACCTCATTCCAAACAGAGAGTGAATCTGGGGTTGGCTTTCACTTTTACTTTCACTGGCAATACTGTTTAGGAACAGTAACCAACAATTCCTGTAAAGTATACTATAGCAATTGAGGGATTATTAAAATTAAGGAGATGAATTGTTTCAGCATTAAAGTAAATCTACCCTTTGGTTGCCAGCTCTCCTCTGTGTCCAGCAAAAACATGCCTCAAATATTCATATACTGTGTACCATACTCCACAGCAAGTGGGTC
This sequence comes from Epinephelus lanceolatus, assembly GCF_041903045.1. Classification (NCBI taxonomy): domain Eukaryota; kingdom Metazoa; phylum Chordata; class Actinopteri; order Perciformes; family Serranidae; genus Epinephelus; species Epinephelus lanceolatus. Next base: position 35,083,009 of record NC_135744.1, read on the forward strand.
ATTACACACTTGGAATCGATGTCAGTGCACCTGTTAATCCATTAATTCTACTTTTTCATGGCCTCCATGATCATGCTGAATTTGCGTTTCTTGCATTTAAATCATATATGGTGCCCTTAATATGGTTACAGCCACATATGGCTACATCCAGCATACACTGTAACACAAGCCCTGTCCCTGTGCATTTTTCCTTACACACACCCAACCTTATTCCAAACACATGAACACAAGACACATTTACATTAGTGCTTCCCTCATGCATGCTTAACACCCACATGTGCCGCTCAGTGACCCCTTCCTACAAGCACACAAACACAATGCCTCCACACTGGGGACTCATTAATTCACTGGCTGGCAAGGGAACCCCCCTTTGGGACAATGCAACGCATGGACGTGTCACATAATCCTGCTGACACTGATAGCCAGGGGTTTCAGCCTGCAAACAAGGTAACAAGCCACTGAGAGAGCAAGAGGTCTGTAAATGAGAGAGGGAAGAGGGGACGACTTAGAACTAAAGATACAGAAGAAAAATACAATGAGGATGAGGGAACAAAGGAGTTCAGCCAAGGAGAGAAAACAAGAAAGAAAATGATATAAATGAATGAGAATGGGACAGTGAGACAAAGAGAAAAATAAAGAGACTGCAAAGGTATCAGATACCTCGAATATAAAAAACTGTGTTCTCTTTGGGACACAATAAAACAAACAACGCAGAGCAAATGGATCCATTTGAGAAATGGAGAATGCCATAGAGGCCCATAGGGCTTAACACATTTTTAAAATCCCGTCAAGTTATAATATCACAGTGTTAGCTTATTGTACATGGTGTGTTTTCCGCGTTAGGGACATCAGGGTAGAGCACATCAGCACTTGTTGTCTTGGATTTTAGGAGAAAGGGCACAGGCCTGGAAACGCAGTGACATTTACAGAGGGGAGGTGGCCATGTGAAGATTGGAGGTAGTGAAAAAGTAACAAGTTGTGGGTCTTCAACCACATCAGTGTCACATCTTTGATATTTAAAAAAAGTATTACATGTCATTTGTGATATTGTTGATATGGCTATATCATTCACAGGCCAAAGAAGATTCTGGTACCACTCAGTAAGTTCAGAGTTTGGTATTTTGTTATATTATCATGTATATGTGAACTTGAGGTGATCCTAAAAAAAGGGTATGCAATGCTTAGTTATTTGTTCAATTGCCAGATATAATAAATGTGCAGATTTTACTCGTGCATATCTCAGATGTCGATACAGGATGAATTGGCTTTACTCACACTAATGCTAAGGCTTTCATACAGTCTGGAGATCAGGGCAGATTGACCCATAAACCCAGCCATAACTTGGCTTTTCATCTGGCTGACATTACATTAACTGGTGGTGAATACCAGCGGCACAAGAATAGAGCCATTCACAGCTGTGCAACTGCACACAAAAGCAACTGGGAAAGGGGAAGTGAGACGAGCGAGTGCTTTTCAAGTACGTTATACATGACAGGTGCACTTGCTTGCTTGAATGTGTCTGAGCAATTACATTTTAGAGACTGAGAGCATCTCCTCCACTAGTCGTTTTAAAGTCAGAGTAAAGGTTTAGTTCTTTTATACATATGTCAATGAGACGTTGAATAACACCACTCAACCCCTAGATTCCCTAAAAAAAAATCAGTTTCATGTTGAAGCAAGCAGGTGGCTCCTCTGAATCTCTGTGTGTTTCTTCTTTACTGTGGTGCACCCTTAATTGCTTCTTAAGCTCTGGCGAAATCCTTGCTCTGGGTTCGATTGTCATCAGTCATTGTAATTGGTCCAAAAGAAAACAAAGAAATGCACATCTCCCCTAGAGATTTCCCCCAACAATATTGACTTGATAAACGGCTCTGGTTAGATGCTGTGCTTGGATTGGCACTGCAGATGTCTTCAGAGAGGTAAGTAGTTTCATTCATCTCTTCCATTCAACAGCATTTCAACTGGTGCAGTGAATCTTGATAAGTAGAGAAGCACATTAGGAATGTTTTCTTGATAACTCCATAGGGTAAAAGCTTTTTTTCCCCTTCATGTCCCATTTCAGCAACACCAGCTAAAAGCAGAAATCCTCTCCAAAACATCAGCTTCACTGACCCATCTGTTTAGTCTGACATTTCCCCTTTTGTCTCCTCCAAAACTTTTTCCCTTTAGAGCCCAAAAGAATCGACTTCTGTCCCACTCAAAGGCCAAATCACAACAGAGTTGGATTGTGCATGGTTATGTGTGCTGTATCAAGGGCCAGGGAAACAGCTGCAGAAGCACTGGGGCAGGTGCGATGGGGACAGCAAAGCAGGATGGCGGGGAACATCTGCTTAAGTGCTCTCCAACTCACGGAAAGAGATGAGAGGCGAGGCTAGGATGGGGAGTCAGTGGCTTGTGAAATGTCGATCCAGTAGAGCATGATATAACAAACCTTTGACACAGGTTTTACGCATGGTGCAAGCCTCTTAACACGTAATGTTCAATACACTTTTCAAACGTCCCTTTCTGACGGTGTTGCATATATGTATTACAAATATGAACGTAGTCTGATCCACCTCCTGTTTCTCCAGCAAAATAAGATAAATGAAAGAGAGATAGAAGCACACGAAACAGATGGACTTTGAGGAGAGCAAGCTATTAATAATTACTTACACCACATCTTTCTCTACCATCAAGTCACTCTTTTGGAAGGAGCTCTGCGGTTGTTGGAAGAGAGCTAAGAAGTAAAAAATATATAACAGACAAGAACACACTGTTTTCAGTGCAGCTCTGTGTCATAAAATTTGGAATTTGGAAATTTGCTTTTGCAGTTGCTTCACATCCTGTGGAGTTAGTGAGCAGATATAGCTTTTTTTCATATGACTTCATACATCGGTGTGCTGTCCAGATGGAAGGCAAACACTGCGCAAATGCTGTTTATGGCTGTTTGAATCAATCAAATTGAAAAAAAACAAAAACAAACAAACATGGGGCACATTACGTCCCAAACACAGTAGGTTGTAAAGGGTAGAGAAAAAAAAAACTCACTGAGAAACAGCAGCAGATGTGGATCAAAACATCTGTCTTCAGTCTTCAGGGGAAGAGTCAACTGATGTCAAAAAGTTAACATTAGCGTTGTGTTAAACATCCCTTGAGTTGGCTGCAATTACAATATGCTGTGAGAACTTCACCATGCTGTTAGTCATAACTAGGGCTGTTGTCTCCTGGTCGACTGGTTGATTATTTGGTTATGTTCTTGTCCGACCAAATTCTCATTGGTCGAATAATCACTGTGTTACGTTCATAAGGAGAAAAGTGCTACATCAATACCTTTCCAGGATTAATCCATCATTTCCTGAGATGGGAGGGACAGGCTAAACTTGAAAATGGGGGTGTTTTCAAAACACACCTTTGTTGACAGAAATTTGAACTCGCCCACCCTCACACTCAGCGTCGCGGTGACGCAGACCTCGTGTCTGTTTCTGTATACTGACATCATTTCCCTCAGTGGAAACAAAGCTTGTATTTACTTGTATTTCACAGATAATAAACAATAAATTGTGAAGACAGTAAAGCCTCCACTAAAATAGCATTTTAAGTCTTGTGTGTGATTTATCCTTCAGGGATTTATACTTCGGGATTTATCCTGGCTTCATATGAGCAGAGGAAATCTCTGCTCGTCACTAGGCTAATTTATACAATGTAAAATGCCATAGGCTTGCGCTAATAACGTTAGCATGTTGTATTTGTTTGGGAAACGTGTTTAGTATAAGACAGTTGTTTTGTCGGTGAATGTTGTGAGTTGTAATGGAGCCAAATTGTGTGCCGTTACCTTTGTTAAATGTTGCTGTTGTCCCTGGTTTTATATGAGCAGAGGTAAAGATCGCCAGCTAGGCTAATTTATACAATGTAAAATGCCATAGACTTGTGCTAATAACGTTAGCATGTTGTATTGGTGGGGTACAGGTGTCCAGATAAAGACAAGTGTTTGTCTGTCAATGCTGTGATTTATAGTGCAGCCAATTTGCGTACTTGTGTTTGAAATTGTCTCTATTAAGCCATATTTAATGTGTGTTTTGAATCAACTAAACTTTACAGCACTTAACAGAGTCCTCCACCACCGACTAGCATTTTGGAGGTGTAACTGCAGAGTGACAGACACACCACCGCATAAGTAAAAATAATGTGCAGATTTTATTTTTTTTTTTTTTCACGACTAATTGATTAGTTGAAGATTATGTACGACTTCAGTCGGCCAAGATTTTCTTTGGTTGACTACAGCCCTAGTCATAACCCACATTTTTAATGGTGTTGCACCAGACCTCTGGGAAGTGTTGATCTAGTAGGTATAAAATAGGAGCTAAGGTTAGCTAGTAACGTTAGCCTGACAGCGCTGCATCCATTTAATGTTTCAGAGCTGAAATATAAAAGACACTTATACTCAAGCACGTTTGCGCACCCTGCCAAAAACAAGATTGTAGTCATCTCAGTTGTGGACCCAACTGCACAAAAAATAGTTATAGTCCACTAACGTTAGACTCATGTAGTATTAGTAAGGTAAGGAGGTCTGGAGGATGATGCAGTTTGTAATGACAATCATGTCCACACCAGGCAAATCAGTCAAGTTTTGGGAAAAGTTGCTTTTCTTCATTTCACGTGTATCACATCCAACTTGAGTTGAATTTTTCTGAATATGCCAGCTGCCTGTAGGTTCATCCAGCCCTTTTATATTGTCACATTCCCTTTTTCCAGATTATGCAGCATGTGGATTTATCACTTCCCGCCCTCTGTCTGAACTTTGTGTGTCATAGACACGTGATTGCACACAACCTAGCCTATATGGACAGCACCAGTCTGTCATTGCAACCCACATTGTGGTCGGAGGGTGTATTATCCTAAATCCCTGTTAACAGGATTCAAGCATGCTGCTGCCACCTTTCATCTACTGTTACCAAGCCCAGCCATCCCCCCGTCAACTCCATAGCATCACTGCCTTAACGCTGCGGGAAGTGCGTCAGATGAAACATAAGTAATAAAACTCCCCAGCCTTTTCAGCTGGTACAAAAGAGGATTGACGGCTACATTTGCTACTGTAGTATATAGCAACATCCTTGAATATTATGGCATTGTCAATGGCTGACACTTCAGCACTGCTTTAGCAAACTCCTGTTGCAGCTACTATAACAGAACCATGGTCAAATGGCTCCTTCTTTGTTTTTTGTATTTATCCATCCTGCAAATGTTGTTGCTTCCTGCTGCAGAGTGAATCTTGTACCATAGTCAAAGTTTTTTTTTGCTAATTTTATAGAGGATAAACAACTTGTTCCACCATCTGCTGTAATAATAGCTGCTGAAAGCTTTGGGTCCATTTGGTACCGTAAACTGCTTCCACTCTGTGCTATTAAACAGTCCAGCATGTCTCCAACAGAATCGGACCTTGTTGCACTCATATTACAACACCACAGCTTGCTTACTAGAGAGTTAACTGTACTCAACAACCTCCCATTTGGGCATTTACTGTAGCTGAATACGATAACTGTTTTTTGCTGCTGTTGTTTATTGTTTTATTCATCTTTCTTTTCCTTTCCTCATGTTTTTCAGAAAGACAAAGACGACCCAAGAGTGATGCAAAGAGTGAAAAGTTGAAGGTTAGAGGTGAGTTAAGAGGTCAGTCATTACATTTGACATCTTTCTCCCTCACCGCAGGCTCATTAATTTAATCACAGGGGCCTCTACACAGTGAAATAATGTGATTGTTTACGTCGGGTGATAGCATGAGGCTTAGGGGAAAGTGAAATACCGCCTCCTTTCAATCAGATGTAATGGGTCATAACTGCGGAGCTCAAACACCGCACGGGTGTGATTTACCGCCGACATGGATTAACGGAATGAGGGAGATTTATTCAGACTTTATTGAACATAAATAAAGCGGGCCGTGTGCTAAACTGTGACACTTTCTCATTATGCCCTCCATCAGTGTTGACTTTGTGGCTGAAGAGGGATATTTGTAGGAGGCACATGCACATACTTATTCCCGCGTTGACCCCAAACTATGTCTGTGAACACCTGGTTGTATGTGTATCATGAAGGTGGAGAGGCGTTTTCACATTCAGGAGGAATTTATTCAAGTCCACAATGACGCCAGCAAGCAGCAGTAAAACCAGAGGTTTTGCCGTCCTGCTGTGGGTGACATCATTACATCCCATGACTGTCTATTTCTCCATCTGTCTGGTGGACTAAAAAAACTTGTACTTAATTTAAATCAGAACTGCAGTCCTTTTATCAGACACATAATTTCACTAGAAATAACATAGCAATAAATGTACTGGTATGTATTCCTCAGTTTCACGAGATGATATGACTGCCAGTCCAACATTCTGTAAGAACATTATATAGCCTGTAGTCTCCTGAGCTATTAAGAAACTCTTGAATGTTTGATGTTCCAGCCCACTGACTAGACTTTATGTTCATTTGAATATATGCTTCTTAAATCCTGAATGGAAAAATCACACATAAAGAATATGCCTTAAAATTGTATATTCTTTAGCTTTACTGAAGAGGAAAAGTTGAAGCATCAAACGCTTCTTTAATTTCCAGCAGCTTCAATCCACCTTGGTGTTTCGCTGCCACTCATAGCCACATGCCTCTGATTCAGCCCAAACCTGGGAGACAATGTTGGACAGCAGGGGAAACAACTCATTAAACTTACAGTACAGGCCAAAAGTTTGGACACACCTTCTCATTCAATGCGTTTTCTTTATTTTCATGACTATTTACATTGTAGATTCTCACTGAAGGCATCAAAACTATGAATGAACACATGTGGAGTTATGTACTTAACAAAAAAAGGTGAAATAACTGAAAACATGTTTTATATTCTAGTTTCTTCAAAATAGCCACCCTTTGCTCTGATTACTGCTTTGCACACTCTTGGCATTCTCTCCATGAGCTTCAAGAGGTAGTCACCTGAAATGGTTTCCACTTCACAGGTGTGCCTTATCAGGGTTAATTAGTGGAATTTCTTGCTTTATCAATGGGGTTGGGACCATCAGTTGTGTTGTGCAGAAGTCAGGTTAATACACAGCCGACAGCCCTATTGGACAACTGTTAAAATTCATATTATGGCAAGAACCAATCAGCTAACTAAAGAAAAACGAGTGGCCATCATTACTTTAAGAAATGAAGGTCAGTCAGTCCGTAAAATTGCAAAAACTTTAAATGTGTCCCCAAGTGGAGTCGCAAAAACCATCAAGCGCTACAACGAAACTGGCACACATGAGGACCGACCCAGGAAAGGAAGACCAAGAGTCACCTCTGCTTCTGAGGATAAGTTCATCCGAGTCACCAGCCTCAGAAATCGCAAGTTAACAGCAGCTCAGATCAGAGACCAGATGAATGCCACACAGAGTTCTAGCAGCAGACCCATCTCTAGAACAACTGTTAAGAGGAGACTGCGCCAATCAGGCCTTCATGGTCAAATAGCTGCTAGGAAACCACTGCTAAGGAGAGGCAACAAGCAGAAGAGATTTGTTTGGGCCAAGAAACACAAGGAATGGACATTAGACCAGTGGAAATCTGTGCTTTGGTCTGATGAGTCCAAATTTGAGATCTTTGGTTCCAACCGCCGTGTCTTTGTGAGACGCAGAAAAGGTGAACGGATGGATTCCACATGCCTGCTTCCCACTGTGAAGCATGGAGGAGGAGGTGTGATGGTGTGGGGGTGTTTTGCTGGTGACACTGTTGGGGATTTATTCAAAATTGAAGGCACACTGAACCAGCATGGCTACCACAGCATCCTGCAGTGACATGCCATCCCATCCGGTTTGCGTTTAGTTGGGCGATCATTTCTTTTTCAACAGGACAATGACCCCAAACACACCTCCAGGCTGTGTAAGAGCTATTTGACCAAGAAGGAGAGTGATGGAGTGCTGCGGCAGATGACCTGGCCTCCACAGTCACCGGACCTGAACCCAATCCAGATGGTTTGGGGTGAGCTGGACCGCAGAGTGAAGGCAAAGGGGCCAACAAGTGCTAAACACCTCTGGGAACTCCTTCAAGACTGTTGGAAAACCATTTCAGGTGACTACCTCTTGAAGCTCATGGAGAGAATGCCAAGAGTGTGCAAAGCAGTAATCAGAGCAAAGGGTGGCTATTTTGAAGAAACTAGAATATAAAACATGTTTTCAGTTATTTCACCTTTTTTTGTTAAGTACATAACTTCACATGTGTTCATTCATAGTTTTGATGCCTTCAGTGAGAATCTACAATGTAAATAGTCATGGAAATAAAGAAAACGCATTGAATGAGAAGGTGTGTCCAAACTTTTGGCCTGTACTGTACATAAATGCCATATCTGGTAACAAACAGCAAAGAAATGCCAGGCTGCACCTAGAGTTACAGAAGAGTTGCCGGCATGTCTTTGAATTTCTAATCTTCATGGCATTACTTGGCAGAAATATGCACTGATTCACTTTCTTTTGTTGAGTTTTTGGAATTTAGTTTAAAATTGTGAGTCATTTTAATAGAAGTAAGTTCATGTCATAACCAGCTTCACCAAGATTTTCATTTTTTGAAATCATGTAGTTTTGAAGTAACATCCAATTTCTTTGTGACTGACTTAATTAAATTCTGATGTTAAGTATGGTCACCCTGAAAGTTGACATACAGGTGAGATGCACATGTGAAGGATTAAACCCAAAAGGTTGGACATACTTTCCACACTGAATGTCTGTCAACAGCTGCAATTAAGTGGACACACACGCATCTCCATTCATAGTACAATTGAGAGTCCGCGTCAGGACCCACCAGTAAATGGGAGGGCTGGAGCTGAGCATACCATCAGGGTGAAACTGAAACTTAGAAGGTGCCACTGTGTCTGGAGTGAGTTTCTGTTGAATATCCAACTTAAAACTAACTGCATTATGGTGAGGTGGCTGGGACTAACTTGATGGCAGTGTTTTGGACCGGACTGGGGTGTGAAACAAGAGATTGGAGCATGCACAGTTGGCTTGCTGTGTGTACTGTCTGTGTAGTAACAAAAAAATGGACTGCACACGGATGTCTATATAGGAGTCCGTGCGGACATGGGTGGATAGCAACATTGCCACGCAGACCCTCACAGACATGCGGCCATGTCGATGAGGAAACTATGAATTGGCCTGAAGAGAGCAGCAGATTTTGTATCCACGTTTGCTGGAACAATCGCTGAACTCCTTCTCGTTTATCTCCTCTTGCCAGGAAGAGAAAGAAATCGAGGTTGAAAGCGTATCATGTGATCAGTTAAGGTGCCTATGGCAGGATTACCCCTGTAATAACAAGTCAGGACGGGTACCAGGAACGAAAATATAGACAGCGCAGGCAGTGTAATTGCACTGGGGCCCATGGGGTGGAGGTGCCACTAGAGAGTGGACCTTCCAATGACATGTTGTGCGGAGAACAGGCTCTTGCCACTGATTCAGATTGCCACCTTAGGGATACATCTTTGATCAAAGAAGAACTTGCCTTAAATCAAAAATAGTGCCATTTGATGTATGTCCTCTCAAAAAGGCAAACAACAGTGAGTAGTGGTCTGTGACAGAAATCATATCATGAATAATTTCTTGTGTTATTTGGTATTTTTGTCATATACAGATATGAAATGATGATTGCTGGGTAATATGTATGTTGTCCATGACCAGATGATATATGGTACTGTAGCTACTTACAGTGCAAAATCTGTCAAGACTGACAAGTTGAGCGTATCTGCAAGCTGAGCGAGCAACACAAACACATATTTTATGAGCGCATTGTTGGTGAAATATATATACAGTATGCCTAATGTTGGACTTGATAACAAGTAGTTAGCACATAATAGGGCCTGTCATAATAGTATGCACTGGGGCCTGTCATAACTACCTTATACCACCATTGGGTCAGTTGTGTAAAGGGAGTGCTGCAACATTACTCAGTCTATCTTATTAGCCACTACAACATGAGGTCCAGTAGTGTCCACTAAAGAGTGCACTATGATTCCAAAGTCTATGGTTTTATCCCCTGTACTCATTATTGCAGAGCAAGTATCAGCAGGTGGACGGTGTGGTGAAGTGGAATAGAAAAGGAAAGGAGCCGGGGCTTCATAGTGAGATATCCATAACCCGGATAATTAATCTTGTGGAAGCGCTGGCAGATTGATTAGCCAAAATAGATTGCAGGTGATATGGAACCTAGTTGTTGCGGTGAACCATAATGTCTGCATTATTTCATTTAGTTCCGCTTAATGTACCAAGGCTATGGCACCTTCACGTTACCTGGCATGGGAAATTAATTGAAGGCTCTCCCAGACTCATACATCATAGTTTGAATATGTTATTCTGGGGTGGAAGTCACATTTTTTAACTTCAGAGGCAGACGGAAGCACTTTAGAGGCTCCAGCATGACCCTCACCTCGTAGTAAAGCAGTACCCCTCATTTTCAGAAGGTTAAGCTTCACCTCAGTGCATGCAGGACACATTATTAGTACTTACCTTTTAGTGTCTTTGTAAGTTTTAGCTCTGAAACTTCAGATTATGTGAACTTTTCATTTTTGAGTGCTCTACAGTTTTAGATTTTTGGATGCATTTCCTTTTCCAACTAGTTCCAGGCAGTGGCTGCTTTCCATTAATTTCTGTCTAATATGAAATTTAATTAGAAGACTCATGAAACTTTAACTGTTCAGTAACATTTAACAGTTGGTGGTAAGTGGTGTTATTATTTTATCATCACAGAATACAACAGTTGTTAAAGTGCAGATTGATTTGAAAAGCATACACTGCATGACCTCACAGCAATCTTGTAGCTGGTACGTAAGAAAGATAAATGTTTTACTGAGAAACACAAATCAAGTCGACAAATATATATTGATACTGTACAAAAATAAATGCAAACTACTGGATTCCCACAGTGCAAGAGAAAATATATTTTCTTTTCTAAAAAACATTTTGTGTGTTTGAGTAAATGGACTAAAACATGTAAAAAGGTATGATATAAAGACTACACAATATGAGCATGTGTACTTATCCTGTTCCTACTAATTGTGGAGGAAGACAGAGCCTACCTTCTTTGCTTCACTGGTATTATATAAGTAAAAAGTGGTTTGTTGGAGAGTGAAATCAGTCCCACGCACCTTACTGATTACCTGTATACACCAACACATGAAAGATGACAAGCTATGATTGGTCCAATCTGTTGTCTGCCACGTCTCTCAGCCAAGCAAAGGCAAGGATATCTGAATCTATGATTACAGCCCAGACGCCAGAATAAGTTGTTGGCATTGTATGTTTCTGCAAACCAGGGAAATGTTACATTTGTACGTTTTATACTCATATCAACGTCTCTAAATTGACGCAGTTCTGATCACATGTATATGAGCTGACTTTGTGATTGGGAGACGGAGGGGATGGTGGATGGTGTAATTTCTAGGCGAGATGGCAGCAAAGCTGCAGATCACTGTTCAAGACCAACAAACAAACAAAAAAAAGTGGTGTTTTTTGGCATTTTGTGCAGTGTTTGTGTCACCAAAGGAGAGGCATAAGCACCATTTCCAGCAGCAATGGTGCCACCAAAAGCATTTTGTTTTTCAGTGAGCCATTGGCCACATTTCCAGCTGTGATTGTTCCTCAAATAGCTGATGTTTAAAGCCAAAACCCGATCCTTTCCTCACCCTTTTTGTGCCTAAAAGCAACCACACAATAACCAAAGCATTGCTGCAACGTAAAGCAACATAAAGTGTAATGTTGCATATCTGTGGTTTGCAGAAACGTACAAGGCTAATGGCTGTTAGGTTGGTGACATTCTCGTAACCCATCGGCTGTATTCGGCGTCTGACTTCCAGCAGACAGCGATACAGCCTCTGGGGACAGACCCCTGATTTTTTGGCATTCCGGTTTGATTTGGGCGGAGGAGGCGACTTCCGTTTATATATAAGTAAATATGCTGAACCATTGCGATGGATTCAGAGTTTGCAGTGACACCAATTATGTTCCGCCACGTTAGTTCACCGCACGGACCGTTTAACCTGGCAACAACTGCAGCCGGCTCAAACGTGATTGGTCAATATCATGCAGACTACAAACAGCCTACAACCAGAAACCAGGACTCTTCCTTTCTTCTTCCGGAGGCAAGATCTCCGGGGTTTGCCTACAGACTCTACATTCACTGAATGTAGAGTCTGTATATAGAGACTAGGTTGGTGATAGTCTCAAAAGACAAAAATGAATTGAAAACCTCTGTCCAGCATGTGATTCCTCAGTCACTGCAAAATATATACATGCTTTGTGTTGCTATTTTGATGAAATGAAGGAAGTCTAATTTATAAGCTCAATTACACAAATGGATGGAAATAAACTATGACATAGTGAACCAGCTTTTTGAAACCAGTGCTTAACAGTGTTAATTAGATGAATGCAGCCAAGTGAAAAATGATGGAACCCAACTGTAACCAATTAAAATGATCATACATCAGATGCAGTAGTATATATACATAAATACGGTCTAATTTTCCATGCAGCTGATTATCAGGAGACCTCATCAAGTGTCCTGGGACTTCTTTAGTCCTTTGAAGCGTTTTCTACAGACCTTGTCTCTTCATTCCCCTGTACCCGCATGTACACACTCACACACACTCATACGCACTCCATCCCTTATGCCTTATCTCCCCTGAGCTTATCCCAGCGTGATGATCCCATGTTTTATAGCCTCTAGACGAAGCAAGGCCATTATGAGCTTATATTTAGTATTCTCTATTCAGATCAATACTCAGTTTGCATTGCCATGGTCCAACGGCTGCTGTTATGAGACTATATCTCCAATCTGGTGAGATTCAGAGCCCCTGTAGATGTTGCATTTCCCTTGTGGTATATTCTGCTTGTCAGGGGGGGACAACCTCAATGTCACTGCAGTAAGAGCAGTGCTTGTGAGGAACAGATTTGTCCTGTTGTGTAGCAAACAAAACAATCTCACCTGCAGTATATCTCTTGTTATTGCCATTTAGTGGCTTCAGAGTATAATGGGCAGTGATGGTTTTCATGGTTGTTTCTCGATCTCCTTTATTATCCAAAGACTGATGAGGGCTGATAAAAGCCACCATGACTGAGAGATTAGTTCTGTTAACATTTGATCCAATAAATTATCATTTAATGGAGGAAAATGTGTGCCTGACTTTGCAGGCTGGTATTGATTGGATCTGGTCATTTTAAGGTTTAGCCTCATTTTCATCTTGAGCTCTTTTTTATTTTTTGTTACCCCTGTTCAAATGTTGTACCTTTAATACATTCAAGTATGTGGTTGTATTATATTTCTTATATTTTTGGTGCATTTCAATTCTCTGTTTCATTCATCCCGTCACTATTTCATTTTATTTTGTGCTTCCAGACTTTTAGATCAGATCTGATTGCACCTTACTCAGGTTTATCAGTCATTTTGGTTGCTGTTAGAGCTGTCCTGAAATTGACTGAAGCTCTCACAATATATTCAACCCGCATCTCAAATGAATCCCTTGGTTGGGGACCCAGTGGTCAAACCTTTCTGAGGACATATCGAGCCGATTATTGATTTTTAACACTTCACTTCATCTTCATCAAATAGCAGTGAGACCTGAATGCTCCAAAACAGACAGCTTTGTCCATCCCCCATTCTCTCCTTCTCCCTCTCGTCTATTCCCTCATGTCGTCCGTCTGCTCCCTCCATCCCATCGTTTTCCCACCGATCTGTCACACCCTCCTCCTCCATCCCACCCACTCATTGTCCGAATGCTATGGCCAATACGCAAGGGAGGGTATCGACGTTAACGATGATGTTTCGACTTCATTCTGCTGGTGACTCTCATGCATACTCCAGTGCGTCCCAAATACTGCAGCATGTATAGAGGTCAACAAATAAACCAACCAACCCAAACAGCAGTGCATGCTTCAGTAACAAAAACCAAAGTGCCTCATAAGCATTTCCTCATGAACTTCGAAAAATGTCCAGACAATCAGCTACGGGCAGTGTCTGGATATTGTTATGCATTTCCATTTCAGACATAGCACACAAGAGGAGACTGTATCAGAATTGGTGCCTGGGTAGAGCATGCAGGAGGTATGATATGACGTTGAATACATAGCGATCACATTGCCAGTTCGTAATTCCTTGAATTTGTCTGATGTTTTCTGCTTCAGCCCTCACCGACAGAAGTTTCAGAATCTAGTCATCTCTCTAGTTAGACATTTTTGTTGGCACCTTTTTGAAAATAACCCTTCCTCTTCACTCTCAGATGTTTGTTTTCTTCTGGTTTTGCAGGAGCTAACTCCCTGCTGGGAGTTCTTGAGACAGTTAGCTGCTGTATTCACACATGGCTTTATCAGACATTACACAGACTTTGTAGGAGGGAGCTGGCAGAGTAAAGTCAGTTAAAGGTCCAATTAGGGCTGGGCAAAATAACGACTATGTACGGTATATCGATATATTTTCAAGCAAGATATAAATTTATGCAACACTCTTTATATCGATATAGGGTCCAGCTACAGGGAAGCTTTACCCTACTCACTCACTCACTGGTTCTCCAACACCACTCAGAGAGAGACACAGAGCTGCCACTCTGTTTAATCTGTGTGTTAATTAGTCTACAGTGTGACATCGGTCTATATCAGACTTTGCACTAGACTTTTTCGTCGCCGGTCATTTTGACCAACAGGGTCATAAAAATCCGGTCATAATCTATTTTTACCGGTCATTTTAATTTTCGTTTTTAAATGATAATAAAGATATTCAAAGCCATTTAGTTTTTATTCGTTCGTTTTTAATAAATTCAACAAGCAAGTTATAAAGTGTGCATTAATAAGGACATAAACGAAAAGATGAACAGACATCCACACACCCGTGCCATTAGGCTTTGGCCTGGACACACCAGACGGCACTAACGCGTCCGGTGTGTCCAGGGCATTATGTTGTTATGTCTGTAGGCTCGGTGACACAAAATTAAAATTGAAATGAAGTGATTAGGGTATTGAAAAATGTCTTCGGTTATGCACTGTTGTGTTATTTTGAATTATAAACATGGTATTTTCTCCTCACGTTCCTCAGTGCACGCTGTTGTTATTTTATTTTGAAAATTGGCCGGATTCTCTCGTCTTTCTGTGTCCGACTTCCTGTTTGGTACGATCCGCTCGATCCAGCTTGACAGAAGCGCTCACGGCTTGTGTGAAAAATAGACCAGACGCCGAACTGAAGCGCTGCCTCTACTCCGCGTGCGCTCTGCTCTGCTCAGCAGCCTGTGTGGACAGTCAGATAGGTTAACATGGGCGCCAACTGAGAACTGCCTCCGCTGCCGGGCGCCTTGCTTCGGTTCCGCGTCTGGTATGTCCAGGGTGTTATGTCCAACAACGCTACATGAAACAGATGAATGACTTTTTCTCTGCAGTGTGAAAACGGCAGCCACTTAAACCACTGACTGTGCACTCTGCTGCCAAGTGGGCAGGGGTGGTAATTGCAACCGGTCAAAATGACCGACGGCCTTCAGATTTCCCGGTCATTGTTGTAAAAAAACGGTCGATGACCGAGAATATCCGGTTAACGCGACCCCTGGTCTATATGAGTGAAATTACCGCAGTAGCACACGTGCAATCCAGCGCTGCACTGCTAGTTTGTGTGTGACAGACATGGGGGAAAGTCACACATGTGCAAGTCACAAGCAAGTCTCAAGTCTTAACCTTCAAGTCTCAAGCAAGTCCCAAGTTAGTTGTGGTGAGAATCAAGCAAGTCAAGTCAAGTCATACGTCACATACAGCAAACATCTCCTCACGATCCGCTAGCTACATGTCCTCTGAATATGCTGTGAAAAGTCCGGTGTCTGTAGGCAGCCCAGGCTCCGCAAATGGCACCAAAAACATTTGGGTCCAGGCTGTACCAACCAGCCAGCGCAAGACCAGCGAGAGAGCACACACACATGAAGGCGGTGCCCATGTCTCACGGTCTCGCGCAAGCACGCAAATTTGAACGCAGTGCCCAGAGAGGCAGTTAGAGCTACAGGCTACAATGAGGTTAAAAACAGAGTTCAGATGATGTTTTCCCAACATTTTTTGTAGGGGCTTCAGGACACTTGATCACTATGGATGAGCAGAATGGAGATATTTTGTGGTTTCAATTATGTGTTTTTGGATGTTTGAATCTGGGGCGCCGTCAGCCTCCATTAGGTAGAGTTTTGTTGCTACCCCCTCTCCCCTTGGATCTCCGCAAGTGATGTGAGGACTGTAAAACTTCACCTGATCCTCCATCGACATATGGGTGAGTAGATAATGGGTGAATTTTCATGTTGGGTGCACTATCCCTCGAACAGGTGTGTAAATCCAGGGTAACTGTTGAACGTAAACATAAGTGACGTCCAAAGGTGCTTAGTGTGCCTTTCATATTGAATTAAAGCCAAGTCTTTTCAAGTCATCTGTCTCAAGTCAAAGTCAAGTCTCAAGTCATGAATACAAAGTCAAAGTCAAGTCGAGTCTTTTATCAACGTTAGTCAACTTGACTCGAGTCAAGTCATGTGACTCGAGTCCCCCATCTCTGGTGTGTGAGGTGGATCATAGCGCATCGCCGTTTTTCTTGGTAGTTGTAGTCTGTTTTTGACATTGAGACAGTGCCTGTATTTTAAAAAAGTAGCGACAACACAAACGTCACATATACAAGACGTGTATAATGAGGACAGTGTCTCTCGCTCCTTCCCTTCCTCAGCCTCTCTGTTGATGCTATATGTGCATAAATGAGATTAATAGTTTAATAAATAAATATGATTTGAATAATTTTCCAGCACTAGATTCATTTGAAAAGCCATGGAAAACGACTTTTTAACTCCCCCCACAAACATTTTTAATGGTTCCAAACTACATTAGATTTAGGCCTACTTGATACTTTTATACTCATGTTATAGTTTTGTGTCCTGTGCTGCAAACCTTTAAACCTTTGTAGCTCCAGTGCTATGTGCAAAAACATTAATTTACAATCCTGCTATTTACTTTATATCATTTTCATTTTGTGCATTATGTCCAGTTCAACTGATTTGGACATTTGTGTTTTCACAAACGGCTCCTCTGGATAACGTCTGGATGTCAGGTGTGCGGTGCATGTATGAAAGGAGCTTTAGATAAAGTCAGAGTGAACATTCTTCAGCCTTTATTCTGGATTCTTTATTCTTTTGAACTAAAGTTTATACACACCAATTAAAATAGAGAATACAGACAACGTGATCTGAGGGACAGTACAGTATTAGTATCAGAGAAAGCACATTTCTTGTCACATGTTGTCTTGTGAGATATATTTCTATATTGGCAACAACTTAGACATAGGTGAATTACAGGCTAAATTATTTTGCATAACACTGAAAGTCTCTCAAAACCTGAACTGTTTGGGGAAAAGATAGAAACAAAACAAAACAAAAGATCAAAAAAACTTGCAAAGCTCTAAACAGCGTACCAGCCCCAGCTACTTCTTAGTCATCACAAAATAATGTTTGTTTAGTTCCCCAGTAGAGTCACAACAAAGGAACTGCCTGATATGTTATTTTTATCTTTCACAAACAAGAACATACAGTATGGGAAATGCGAGACGGTACAACAGATACCGGCGCTCTGGATCCGTGCTCCCTTCTGTGGTTTAATCAGCAGCATTTTGACAATAGCTGACCAACGTGTCTGACAAAGTAAGTTGCGGTAGAACCCCTGCTAAATGAATCTCACAGGGAACATCACACCAGTGTTTCAATTCGGGGCCAAGAGGCTTTTTCCTTTGCTGGTAATTGAAAAATAAATTAGGAAGGAGTAGATGGCTGTGGTCAGAAAAGTCAAGTTTCCAAGCAGTTTTATTTATAGCCCCAAAAAAGTTAAGATGGAATTGGCAACATAAGGTTTATGTGTCAGTGCTTCATTAACGTGGAGCAATCTCCATGATTCAATTAACTCTGGACTTAAATTACATTCCTGAATAATTTGAACACTTTGAGTGACTATGTGAAAAATGCCAAAGGGACCCAGGTATTTTTCTCAGCAGCAGAAAATCAAAAGGTGGCTGAGATCGAACCTACATTCATTAGGTTGAATGATACAGGACTCTAAAGGGGTGCACATGTTGTTCTGTTTTAGTTAGATGTCTAAGTAGCCAGTTTGCTGTGAACACCATTTATCTGATTGCATGTCAGAGCTCTGTTGCTATGAGTTTGATCAAAGTCATTGAGTGCATCTTACACCACAACCAAATCTACAGAGAGCGCTAACACTGGGATCTAGGTGGGGAAATACCTCCTTAAATGTTGAAAACATCATGCAAACATATTTTTATATTCCACTTTTCTCCTTGATACATCTATTCCCCCTTTTCATGCTGTTATCTGGCATTTTATTGTTATAGCTTTTAAGCTTGGATGCACTTTATTCTATTATTTTATCAGCTCATTGTGCCGTTTTTGACCTTTTCTCCTTCTCTGTCTTTGAGTTGTTCAGTGTTACCAGCTGTTTAAAGGCCTTTTGGGTGGGGGGCTTGTGTTTAATTCAGTTTTGTCACATTTTGCCAGTTTTATAGTGCTTAATACGTTTTTCATTATACATGAGCGAGTTACCCCATCCTGGGAGTTGGAGTTGGTTTTCATGCTTTGGAAAAGGTCTCAGTTGAGCCCCTGCAGTTAAGTCTGATGGGCTTGCGTCAATCAATACACACCAATCTGAAAACCAATTACCTAGGCTCACCACTCCTGAAAACCAGTGCCAGAGCCTGGAAACCAACATATTTATCAGCATTCTGTGATTTTTATCTGTATCTATATATTTGGGCTGCAGTAGTCAGTCCATAGGGACTTGGGCCGGTTTAAGTCCCTGTCTGCACCTAATATGGAGTGTGAACTGGTAGCTGGAGAGGTGCCAGCTTGCCCACTGGTGCCCGAGAGAAGTGGCTCCCAACCAGTGGGTCGCACTCCAAAAGTTGGTCACAGGTCCATCTGAATAACACACGACTCACATGACTCACAAACATGTCAAGTTTGTAAAAAACACATATTATTTCAAAGTACAGTGAATTTCCCACATAGAGCTTTTTTTTTGAAGTGCTGTTTCCTGTTAGGGTAAGTGACAAATGGACAGCTACTTGACAGAGACAGCAAACTAACTTGACAACATGACCAAAAACAAGTATGGTGCGTAATATTTAAAACTGTGGACCCCGTGGCTGGACCAGTTGGGATCCACTGCCCTAGAGCAAGGCTGTTCCTGAGTGGAGCCCGAGCAAATGAGAGTCTGACTGTTGTGTTACATCGCGCAACATTAGAGCTCTCTGTCACCACTGACTTTGGTAAATATCCACTTCTGTCACATTATGTAAACGAGCCACATATCAGGTGTGCAGGAGCCTTCTTGCTATCTTTCTGTGTTCTTTTTGCATAGAAAACTACATGTTTTCAATCAATCAATCAATCAATCAATCAATCAATCGCTTTATTTGTCTCCCGTGGGGCAATTAGTTTTGTACTGTGATATGGCGTACACTATAGCCAACAGCAAGTACATTATTATTAGCAATGGTCATTTAGTTTACCAAGACGTTCAGTTTCCTGGCAATCTCCTTCCAGCAAGCTGGCACCTTATTTTGGTTTTGTGGTGAAATAAGGAGGTATTTATGAATCAGCCGTTCTTCATACATTGCTGAGCTTTCTAAGGGAGTGGCAGGAATAAATAGAATCAGGGCATCCCACAAAAGTTCAGACAGGAAGGACACTTCTTCATCGACTTCAAATCCAATGTCATCACCCAGGAAACACAGGAACGTTTAGTAAACCAACACAGCCTGCGCCACTTTTATCCCCTCTCACCTCCTCTGAAATTTGATCTCCTTCATGTTGCCGATGCTCTGCTCAGCAGTAAATTGCACACAATCTGTCAGGCACTAGTATTTTTGTTAGTCCATTTATAAACAAACATACTATCATATTACCACTTTGTCAAATTACTTATTAATAATGCCATACAAGTTGGATCTAACAATGTGACGCTGTAGGCACGGGTTTCTGGTTTGCATAAAGTCAAACTGGTTCAACCTTGTTCACTGCACCGGACTGGCAAAACCAGGAAACAACCCAACTCTAATGGCCGAGGGTCATAACAGCCACTCATTGCTTTAGAGAATATGTAAAAAGAAATTATTGAACTGAGAAAAAAGCATCAAAAGTGAAGTTACGAGGTCAGTGATTCTCTGTTGTTGGGGGGCATTATCAACAGCAGAATAAGTGCACGCCCTGGTCCGTAGCATCTTAATGTGGTATGCTTCACTGGCACATTCATTCCATACTCTGAGGCAGCTTTGCCCGCAAGGCCACAATCATTTCCCTCAGCACCGGAGGACACAACGTGACTCTTATTTTGCAATCTGTGCTTAAAGAAGCATGAAACATCTCATCAACAGAGAATGGCTGGCAGTGGCTCGGATGGTGGTGTCATTTCCCTCCTCCCTTCCATAACATAGGCCGCCACAAAACCTTGAAAAGATGTTTTTACTCCGTGTGTCGCTTTTCGCGGGGAACTAACGGCAAAGAGGCGTGACAAATCTTAATGCCCGAGTGTCAAAGAAGGATTTTGTTCATGTCCCCCCCTTTGTGATAGTTATAAATAAAGGTCTGTGTTACTTCACCGTCGCCCCCAGATCTAATGAAGATGAGTGAATGGTCGCCTTTTCCCGTAAATCCCATATTGCATGTCAATGAAATCCATTTATAATGTTCCTCTCTCTCTCTTTCTCTCTCTTGCAACATCGAGCAAAGTTGATGGGATGATCATGGGGCATGTAGCGCATCAAATGCATTTCTGAGCTGCTCTACCCTTTGCATTTCTAGGGCACATCCTCACTGACAGCACGCCTAATATAGGTTTATTGTATAATATGCAGTGCGTATACAAAGCATACAGTCAAGCATCATAGTCTCTTCAAGCATTTCATTTTAATGATGATAAACTGTGCAGTTAAGACGGAGGAGAAGGGCTGGAGAGCATGAGATACAGAAAACGGATCAGAATTAGGTCTTTATTAAACCTGTAAGGTTAAATTAAAAGCCAATACCTTACATTTCCTTTCCTTTTTCTTTGCATAGCATGAACAGTTAAAGGAAGAAAAGTCACATTGAAACTGCAAGATGGTAAGACATGGTGCCAGGAAGGAATAAATGAACAGAGTGGAGCTCAGTAGGTTAAAA
Organism: Epinephelus lanceolatus; assembly: GCF_041903045.1. Taxonomy (NCBI): domain Eukaryota; kingdom Metazoa; phylum Chordata; class Actinopteri; order Perciformes; family Serranidae; genus Epinephelus; species Epinephelus lanceolatus. The sequence goes on from NC_135744.1 coordinate 35,104,196, forward strand.
TACAATGTGACAAAATAAACTAAAGAAATTAAAATTCTAAAATAGTTCCTGCATGACTGTTTTTGATGCTTATCCATATTGAGCTGAGTGAGTTTCAACCCTGCAAACACCCATGTCTTGCTCAGCAGAGTGTGGAGGTCAATGGCTGCTTTAACAAGCAACCTTTAAAGAGTAAATGACTTGAAGTAAACACACCTTGGTAAATAAATAATGCATGGCAATGCTGTGAATGATCGACCAAACATCAGCACAAACCTCAGGAGGGGTTCTTACCATATGATGTTAAGCTACTTATTGCATGCACCGAGGGGTTTCTGCTCTGAGCAAAAGAGGAGGCTGAAGATGTTTTTGTTTTTTTTTTTCTGATTTAGTTTTCTTCACACTATGTCCCCAGGCAGGCTGTAACGGCGGGATGTAGGAGCAGAAGGACGACGAGAGGGATGAGGTTGTTCTTGGTGACAAAGACACGTTGTCAGGCTCCTGGGGTACTGGAACACGACCTAAGTTAGAGGGAGTGTGTTAGGATGAAGAATTGCTGGGAGCTGTTGTGAGACTTGTTTTTGGGTGCACTCCAGTTGTTCTCTGGGCTGTCCAAGAAGGATAAGGGATGGTGGGGGAGGGGGAGGGGTAAGGGTGAGATATGTTTATGAGTGTAGATGGAGGGAAATAGTGCCTGACCTACTGTTTGTCCGACTGACTCACTAAATGAAAGAGAACATGGTCATGCCAAACATGTTTTGGCAGTTTGTTTAAACAGCTTGCTTAACCATTTTGTTTAACTGTAAAAGCTTGCAGCTCCAAAATGATAAGATATGATAAGACTTTATTAATCCCACACTGGGGTAATTCACGTCACAGCAGCTCAAGAGCCAAAAGGAAGAAAGGAAAAACGTGATGTGTGATAAATAAGGAAAAAAATACAACAAATATAGAAGGAAGATAAAATAAAAATGAAACTTTATACACCTTTTATTCATGTGATACTACGTATGTCCATGATTGATAGATTTTCATCAGTTAGGACTTGGTGTTACAATCCCTGGGGTTTCCAGCACGCTTCATGCCAGAGCATAGGTGTTTCGGCCGTGACCACCTGGCAGAACCACCCCCTGACACATCATCAGTTGTGTACCTCAACATCATCGGGTGTTTCGGCCTTTATTGCAAGACACCCTCTGTTGAGGGAGACCCATCGCAAGCTGACCAGGCCTGGGTGTGTGTCAGAAGGTTGGCTCCTCTGTGGTCACCTAGGGGTCCAGACAGGATTCTTTCTCTTCAGCCATGTCCAATGACTGCACCTCTCAGCTGTATTGGATGGATCCTTCACCACCTTCCCATGGGCCTACCCATGTATCCCAATTTCCTTGAGGAGCCTAGTGAAAGATCTAGCAATGAAGCCTCTGCAGCCTACCTTGATTGGTCGCACCTCAGTTTTCCAACCTCCAGTCGCCGCTTCAGTTACAAGGTCAGCGTTGCGCAATTTCTTGCCTCCAAATGGCTCCTCAATGGCATCATCCCAAGGGACAGTTAGTTCTTTGCGGAAAGCACGCCAACAAGACTTCAACCAGGTCAAGACCAGGTCTGGTCGTAAATTGGTTGCTAAAATCTCTGGTGGAACTATGAGAAGTTGGCCCAAGTCAGCGCACATTTCCCAGTCCTTGGCTCCATTGAGCAGACATGACTCGGAAGGCAAGAGGCTTGTTACTTGTTTTTCTCCCTCACATAAACCATGCAAGCCATTGGAACTTATCCTGGGGTTTGAGAGGCATGGTGTTGGTGGTTACCCTCTTGGTCTCAAGCTCAGCTGCCAAGCACTTAAGTACCTGGCTGTACCACCAGGTGTATCTTCCCTATGTTAGGTCCATGATTGATACAAAAGAAAAGTTGTTTTACAGTTGCTGACAGTGCATTTCCTACTTAATCCAATGACTTTTGAGAAGGTTTTATTAGGTATAATATGTTTCTTAACCCATAAAGGAGTGAAAGTGTGACCAGACTTGGAGAAACATAGTTTTTACAATATATGCATGCCAAATAATTTCATATAGACATGTTAAAATGTTGTTCTGTGTCCTCGTCCAAGCAGGCTGCTCACTGGGGGTATAAACACAATTTGTGCCAGTCAGGAAAATGGCTCCAAAATACACAGTTTTATACAGTCAAATGGGGTTGATGTACAACTGTCTAGCAATCAGAAATGTTCTGGAAGCCCACACAGAGCAAAGTTGCCGTTAGAATTAAGTAAAATGTGTTGGTTTATATAGTCAAGATCAAACCACAGCCTGATATTCATACCCAAACTTTTCTGTCTGTTTATTCCACCATTTGCATTTATGGCATACTGTAATTACGTGAACTTGAATTTGATTTGGCTCCCTTCCTTCAGCAATCATCATGCACTTTTCTCATCTACTAAAAATAAGTTTGGGTGGAATGTTACCCAAAATGAAAATCAGCAGAACGGAGTTTGTGTAACGGTCCCACTTTGCTTGTATTTTAGCAGCGAGAACTCATTTGCAATTAGGTTTCAAACCAAAGACAACAAACAGTCAGCGTGACAGCGTCATGTGTTTGACTGAGTGACTCACTGAATCAGTATGCTGTGGATAACTAGGACCTCGTGGCATCTACTTTGATCCTGCGCCTTGTCTTTATCCAGAGGGTCTCATTCAGGATGCTTTGGGACGGCAGAGAAGAAAGAGACAGAGTGACAAAGGAAGAAAGATTAATAGAGGAGAGGGATGGAGGGAATAAAGGCCAGACAGAGCAGGAATATTACTCTCTCTTGTCTTTTGGATCCTTGCTGCGGTAGTCAAGGGTGCCTTCTGCACTTTTCAACTGTGCCTCCTTATTTATTATTAAAGCAGCGAGATGAATCTTTCATGCACAGGAAATTAAAGAACACAGTGGAGGAGTACATGGATGAAGGCGGCGACGAAAGAAAGCAACAGGAACAGAACGAGGCAGAGAGGGCACCAGAAGAGATAGAGAGAGGTAATGTGAGAATGAAAGAGGGAAGATAGAGAAACAGACGTCATTGAGAAAAACTAAGAGAGACGGGGATGGTGTCGGGGAAGCAGACTGAAAGACCTTGATTGTGTGTGTGTGAAAAAGAAGGATCAGGTGCAGATGAAAGGAAGCACCCCGCAGCTATGGCCTGGTTCACACATCCCCAACAAACAATAGGAAAAGCTTTCACCTGTGTACTACTCGTTTCACACAGTCACGATCAATAGCTATAATTCATACAGTGCATTGTGACATATTTGAATTAATACTGGAGTGTTGGGTTGCATTAGTAGCTGGATGTTCCAAAATTATCGACACTTTAATGAGGACAAAACTGAAGTCATTGTTTTAGGGGCCATGGAAGAAACACTTAAAGCCTGTGCTCACCCAACAGTTTGTCCTTTGAGAGTAAAAATAAAGATTTAGACCTTCATTTCAGTTGTCACGTCACATCCATTACAAAATAAAGGATCAGACACTTGACGTCAAAACATCATCTAGAGAAACTTGTGCATGCTGTCATCTCCTGCAGGCAGGACCACTGTAGTAGACTGTTCACAGCTTTATCGAAGACAGCAATCAAACAGCTTCAGCTGATCCAGAAAGCTGCTGCCAGGGTTGTAACAAGGCTCAGCATGTAACTCCAGTTCTCAGATACATTGGCTACCAGTTTCTCCAGCAGAATCAACTTCAAAATGTGATTGCTTGTATATAAGTCGTTGAATGGTTTAGGTCCAAGATACCCAGTACGAACCTTGCAGACCTCTCAAATTGGTGGGTTTTGCATTACTGGTTGTTCCCTGAGTCAAAACTAAATATGGTGAAGCTGCCTTTAGCTTCTGTGCTGCTTAAATGTGGAACAAATCGCCAGAGGAGCTGAGACTTAAAGGAATACTACCCGCAAATGACCATTTGTCTAACAGCTCACTGTGTGTTTTGTCAAATTCTTGAGGAAAATGTCAACCTTACATGTCTCCATGGTAAACGGAAAATCCTTAAACAGAGAAAATTCTTTTTGAATTATGAAGTAAATGAGGACCACAATGAAAAACTATATCAAAACTGAAAAAGCACTCAGAGAGTGCAGACCTCCGCCAAGTTGGTGATATTCCCTCCTCCTCTGCATCAGATTTTGCAGCCTGCATCACAATTAGGTTATCTGCATCACTATCATTATTAGGTTATATATGCCTTCACCATGGAGACACTGTGGCGTATTTATTTAGTTTTTATTTTGTACCAACACAGAATATGTTTTTTTGTATTTTTCACCTCTTTTTTTTCCAACACAGAACATTAATTAAAGCTTTAGAATTACAACAATATTTAACAAGTAGAACAAGACGTGCTTTCCAACCACCAGATGGCGCTATTTTCACCGTCTTTAGGAATTGGAATTGCTGCTGAGGCTGTCAGACCATAGACTTTTTTTTTTATTATTTTCTCCACTTTGCTTCAACCGATCAACACCAAAATTTTATCATCTGTTCCTTTTCCCATTATCCACCTTTCCTGAAAATTTCGTCAAAATCCGTTTATAACTTTTTGAGTTATTTTGCAGACAAACAAACAAACAAACAAACAGACCAACACCGGCGAAAACATAACCTCCTTGGTGGAGGTAACTACCATAAACTACCATTAAATGTCCCAATTAAACGCCCAGTTCCTTTTACTAGCCCGGTGTGGCTACACATTTTTGACAAATGAACACCTGTTACAATCAGACGCCTGGTCTGGTTGCCAAGCAGTTCATTTTTTTTATAGAAGTTCTTTGAATGTATAAAACCAGGCTGTTGGCTACCTCAAATTATGTGTCCATTCTTCAATTACCGTGTGAGTTATTCATATTCATTCAGTCCGTAAGGGTCCTCCGATAAAAAGAATCAAACGGGTTTTTCATAAAAATTAATCCAAGTTGTGAGCATTGTTTCAATAGGATAAAGTCGTGTTGTGTCAGTATACCAAGTGCCGTAATACGACTTTGATAAGAAACTCACCCGTGAAGTTCAAGTTGTTGTTGCCTCAAAGTTTTTCCTCTTCTTCTTCTGTTACTAGCAGTTGGCAACCGTTGGCAACTAGTGTAGGTACAGCCACCTAGCGGGCTGGGGTAGGAAATACATGTTGACAGTGCCGCTGCACGCCGCTGCCAGTGTGTGTTGGGGGCGGCACTTGACGGCCACAGTGCTGCGCCGGCGGCGGTGTGTGTTGCACTTAACTCTCTCTATCTAGCTAGATCAAATGAATGATTCACAATGATATATTATGTGAAGCCTTATTTTTTAACAAGTAATATTCACACTGGTTTAAATAAAAAATCTGATTGTATTTCTCATCTTTACTGACCAACAGTTTCATGTGAAAGGAATTAAAGGCCTGTCCCAAATATAAGCCTGTTGAGTTAAGTGATTCAAGCAAATACTAGCCTGGGCTACTAATTGAGGCTTTGCGGTATATCAGAACATCAGTTAACAAACTCTCACACAACTCCTGCAGTATAATTCAAGTCTCCCTTATCCAGTTGTGTGCTCAGTACTTCCCAAACACATGCATTTTAATAAAATGTCACAATTTAAAACCTGTCAGTTCAAACAGTCTCGGCCAAAGATAGTGCCTGGGCATGCACATGCATTTCAACTCTGCGCAAGTGGAGCTCATACATGCGTGTGCTCAGGCATTCTCAGGACACACGACTCTTAGGCAGAAGTGTAATAAATGAGACTTGGATAATTCTGCTCGAGTTGTGTGAGTGTTTGTTAACAGTTGTTTTGATACAGTTTTGCTGTTGTGAAATGTATTCCCTGTTTACTTCAATTCTTGAGAAGGTTCACCTTATTTTGCTTCGTCATTCACCTTGGAGAACAGCTAAGGACCTTCCTGTTTAACCCTGCTTTCAATTAATTCTCTTTTAAATCAAGTTTATTAAGTTTGGACTGATAATTGTTTTAATCCTCTGTGCTTTTGATCGTTTGTCCTATTGCTTCACCCTGTGTGCTTCTGCTTGCTTGCTTTTATTGTTTTTATCCTTTGTTTCCTGTGCTTTTACCTGTGTAATCTGTAAAGCACTTTGGGTTGCCTTCGGGTATGAAATGTGCTATATGAATAAATCTGCTTGCCTTGCATGTGGGGCATTTTGGAATAATGAAGATATCTTGTATTTGTGTATTTTCAGTGATTACATATCAGAGATGCTGGTATGACTCAAAGAGTTTCAAGGGCATTTCAGGGGCTTTTTGGCGGCATAGTACCCCTGCCGTCACTCTACATGGTGCTGAATACACAAGCAGTGTCCCAGTGTTAAGCATCCAAAGAAACCACTCTTGCAACAACAGGGGACCACTTCACCACTTCATTACATCTCGCTAAACACATAGAACACCGTAGCAACAAAACCGATGAGACTCTAGTTTACATACATCAGCGAGGGTATGTAGACACCACCCAGCAACCTTGTACCACCTTATTCATTTTAATTCAAGAACCTAATTGTCATGCAGGCACAGCTGAATTGCAGCTGCATCGGTCTCAAATGGTGCATTACATTCAAGACTTCACATATATAAAGGTAAAAGATGATATCAAGATAGTTGTTAGTTAGCTCTGAGCACATCAGCAGCTCAGTGCTCTTGTGCTCCACAATATTTTGGTCATTTTGTTTACCGGCATACCCATATAAACCTCCCTAATTCATGTTTGTTTCTTCTTTCTACTTTTAATTCATGTTTTTTAACCAGCTAACGTGATTACACAGGAAAAAAAACAACTAATTATGGCATTAATGTCAGCCAAACCTAATGAAGATTAATGGGTGATTCCTACCAGCTCTGTCTTCCACCACAGAAGGCCTTTGCTTTACTCCACTGAGTCTCTCTGCCATCTAAAGGCAGCAGGTATCTGTTCCATCTGCAGCCTCCCACTGCCAGGCCACAGATACGCACAGCAGATCTGCTGGTTAAATTTTGTGCAAAAAGCACCGCACTGTTTCAAAATAGCCACAATAACAATATGACGATTAAGCAGGCAACTGTTACATTCCCAGACTGTCAGCAGTCGTGTGCATGTAAAGCAGTCAAATCTAACCGGACTGCATTTTAAATTCTACTTTCATTGTATGTATGGCATACTGCTGAGCTGCTGTTTTTACATTTGAAGCCCTGCACGTCCCAAACAACAACAATTTTCTTCTGAAGAAATTTCTCCACAGACTCCCACACTGTCAGGGTGTCATGCTGGGGAGTCCTGTGTTTAAACGGATAAAAGTTGTCAGTGTGATTGGCTTTGATTGTCACAGCCTCTAACATGCCCATCTATAATGCATGATGATGTTTGCTTTCTGTTCTCACCTCGAAGTTTGCCACAAGTATTTTTTCCCCACATATGCTGTATTACTCCTTAAGATGTGTAAACAGACTTTGATGTGTAAAATCAGTGGAGTTCCTTCTGAAAAAATCAGTCCCCCCCGTCACAATTCAGTTTAGCTAAACAGGATCACACAAATTAAATCCAACTTTAAAGCAGCTCTGTGCAGAATTCTGAGTGCATGAGTTGTTTTTTTTAACATAGTGGTAGCGGTGCTAGTGGCTCACAGCTAATGGTGCTAACTCCATTAACAGAAGAAGTTCAGATTACAACACACTCACACCCTTTTTCCACAAAATTAGCTCTGGTTCTTGAACTGGTTCCAGTCAGGATTCTTGAAACCTTGGTGCTATCTGGCAAACTAGCCCTCATTTTTTAGTAGTAATCAAGCATGTGTCACTGACGGACAGCATTGCACAGTGGAAGTAAACAGTATAGTCGCAAAATTATGGATTACATTGATTACCTATGAGCATTTGTTCTGTTATTACAGATATTTGTTTGTAAAAAAACAAGCATGGACCAGCTATTAATGAGACCGCTGGATGCTCTTCTTTATTTTCTCACTTGACTTCTCCATTGTTGCCTTCTTCATCCTCTCTTTCCACTCTGCAGAAAAAAGCCCAGTTCAGACCAAAGATTCACAATGAGACAAGTTGAAGCAGGCAACTACTTGCAATGTGCTGTTCTGCAACATTTTGAAAACCTGCCAGTTCACACCAATGCAACTAGATGAGACCGTGTATCATCTCTATGCAACAACTCTCTGTACTTCCATTATGATTTCCAGCTCTTCAGGCTTATGTTGTGGCTGAATAGTATTTGTAGCCTTTTTAAATATGAATGAGGATAGTGATAGTGAGATACTGGCTACAGTTGCTTTTGTAGTCATGGTAAAACAGCGAAAAACAGAAACAAAACGAGTATCAGATGGGCTGTATTCATAATCACTATGCCACAACAATGTAAATAACCATAATTATAAGCATAAGCATATACAGTCAGCAGCAGCACCGTCCCACACAGGCACACTGTGAGGACAGGAACAGAGGGCTTGGCGGGGATGGAGCACCTGCCACAGCAAGTGCACACGCTGCCTGCGGTCATTTTGACTTGACCAGCGGACTTCACTACAAGCTGATTGGCTGTTGAAACAGGTGACGTGCTTTAGGTTCTAAAACCAGCCGCCAGCGTTTTGACCAGCTGAGTTGAAGGTGACACCATCAGCCGGCTTGAGTTGAGCTCAGAACAACCAGTTCACATAGTCTCGCGTGACCAGCCTCCCTTACTTCAGAATGGGAGTCTGGGGACATTCGTCTTTCATTTTGTAACGGAAATGGGCGGGGATATCCAGACCACGTGACGGCGTTGCTATAAGTACGGCACGTGTGTTACATGTAACTGAGACATACCAGAAACACAGAGAGCAGGTTACCGGTGCGTAGTACTGTGATGTAGTTTCGTAATGTAGTCAGTCATGGCTCAGGCTACTACATCGAAGAAACGTGTGGATATTTGTCAGGTTCGTTCAGCATCGGGGAACAGCAATTCCAGTGTAGGCAGGTGTAAGGCAAAGCTAATCAGCCGTTGGTCGAGGAAGTACCGAAGTACATGGATTTGGATGCAATCACATCACTGCCGCTGGCAGCCAGCGCTAGTTCTATTACAGCTTTCCTATGGGAATGTCCACAGACGACACAGTCAGCCAGTGTGCTGATGTCATCGGCGTCAGTGTAAGAGACTACAGTTCACACTGCTGCAACTTTTTTTTTTGCGAATCATTGGTGTAAACGGGGCTTAAGATGCGCCCACTGATGTCATCACCTCAGGTCAAGGAAAACCTGCTATATTTTTGGTTCCAGCTGAGAACCGACTTTTCAGGTTCTGAACTAATGTAATTTTGGACAAAATACCCTGAACGGTTCAAAATTTGGTGCGGGAACCAGAGCAAACTGGTATCATGTCAGTGAAAAAAGGGTAGCAGAAATAGCCTGACATCATTATCTACTCAAGACACTATTACTCTATATTTTTACAGAGCAAACAGTGGTTTGCAGCTATATTAATGCTCTGAGTGCTCCATACTGACCCTTTTAGTTCTGACCTTGCTACTAATATTACTGCTACTACTACTACTAGTGCAATGTTACTCTACAACCACTTCTACCTCTTTGACTTATGTGAACACATACTTCACCTGCAGCACATCAGGGTCATTCAAACATGAGGGAATGAAATTCATTACCCAGGTCCAGCAGCATACAGAATAAATAACATTTAAGACAGACCTGTAATAAATAATTAAATAACTTAAAAGCCAATAATAACACATTGTCAAAAAAAACAAGCAGCATGTTAAAGCAGAAACCCTCTAGCAACCACCTTTAATCACCATAGCAACCTCATTAATTTGCTCTTTTTTCCCCCCAATAACTATTTATACTTTTTAAATTACTGTTGTTTTTTTTTCACACTGGCAAAAAACTCATTTACTTGACATACTGAAGGATGAGTGGTTACAATACCAAAACTCTGTCCGTTAATTGAGTTAATCTGTGAGTCCATGTGACTTTGTTTTTCACACTGTGAACTTAAACAAGCCAAATAACAAAGTGCAGCACAGTATCTGTAAAATATGAGTTTTATGTAGTTTTTCTTTAGGAGTGCTTTGTGTTTTTTTTTTTACAAAGCATCAAATTATAGTCATCTTTAGTTTCTTTAAAAAAAAAGACAAGCTCTGCATCTTGCTGCTGACAGATCAAGATATATGTTTGTGATCTTATGAACATCTATAGGGAAAAGAAGAGCCACGAATAAATACAGTATTTCAAGACAGAACAGAAGAGAGGGGGCGGGGCAGGGTTTAGAAAGTTAGAAGAAAGTGATACAGAAAGATCAGTGGATGGAGAGAGACAGAAAGAAAAGGAAAGGAAAGAAAGGAAGTATACAGCAAAAGAGGGAGACTATAAAAGCTTTGAAGGATGGGGGGCCACTAGGTGATACCCATGGTTATCTCCCTGAGGCATCAGAAAGGAACACAAACTATTAAGTCCTCAGATGAAACTCTATAAAGTAAGCTACTGTATAGGAACTTCCATTTCACCCAACCATAAGCTAATAGATCAATACTGTGCTGGGTATTTTTTCTTCTTCATCATGAAATATGATCATAGTCTGTCACAGTGTGTGGCATCCATACACACCACATCTGGGAGCTCAGGGATCTCTGTGGAGAGAAACCAGCTCCCACAGCCACCAGCCCATACATCATAGATCCCATAAAGTAACATTGTCCCCAAGTATTACTCCCTCAGAGGGGGGGGGCATCTTTGGAAAAAAGTCAAGCTTCAAAAGCAACAAGCTAGTACATCTATAACCCCTTCTGCTGCACACCCATAAAACAACTCTGTATTTCTTGAGAGGGTGCTCTCAGCGGACTAAGGCTAAGGGTCTGCAATAGATATGTACAGTTGCCAAGGAAATCAAGACTCTATGCGTATTTAGTCAGGACTGTAAGAAGAAATCAAACATTTTTGTTGTACATTTACACCAGTAGAGGGCGGAGAACAGTTTTAGTTCGTTTATTTTTGTTTCTTTGTGTGTTTTTTTTTTTTTTTTTTTGGCTCATCATAATAAAGAAATGTGCCACTCTGTGCAAGTTTATGGATGATACTGGTTTTCTATGGCACATAGGCACACCTTTTTATTGAATCTTTGATTCTGTAGATGGATTTTTCATTGAACTTTTTTGAGAACAACTGACATTAACAGACAAGCCATTGCCTTTATTATTGCCGTTATTTATGCAGGAGGGTTTATTTCTTAGCTTATTTCTGTAGTTTTATTGTGGATTTAGCCTCTTTGAAACTATTAGGCAGAAATACCTATAAAATGTCAATGAAAAATGTAAAATATTTTATTACTGGTAATTATTTTTTTTCCCTCTCATTACATTATAATATAAATCAGTACAACGACAGGTGACTATGTGTCGTTACAGTTTTAAAGTAGACTTTTTTCCAACCATACCGCACTAAGTAAGTTGTCTTTGACACAAAACATTCATTTAAAAGTGCTTTTATTGATGTAAACTATTCTATTGCTTCTCTCAGAGTTTTTGATAAGAACTTTGTCCATTGCAATGATATGTTATCCATAGCAGACCACTGCTGTGGATAACATATCATTGCAACTGAATCTCTCCTAAGTAGACGACTGGCAATTATTTTGAGTTACAAAGGTATGTGAAATTGGCAGACTTGTTTATTTCTATTGTCATTTTCAGCTGGTACTATCACGTTTCGAGATATAAGGTTAAACACGGTAGTCTGACCTATCTGATGTTTCTGTCGTGTGTATTTGAAGTGCTGTGTTACATTTCCAGCATGTTTGGCATGGAAGCTAAGCGATGTACTGCTGAAGGAGCTGCAGCAAAATGTATTTTAACCACCTAAAAATATGCATCCAAAAAATTATAAAAGTGTACACTATATTTGAGCAACTCCTTTTTAAAAAAATAAATAAATAAATAACAAAACTGTTACTGTTTTTTTGAAGGTGTCTTGTGTAGGCTGACCAAACGTCCTCTTTTGCCCGGAGATGTCCACTTTTCACATCCTGTCCGGGGGGTGTTTATAAATTGATGATAATGTCCGGTTTTCCTTGTGTGTGTGTGTGTTAGAGTGCGGCACGGGCCGATATTTCTGTCTGAACCCGACAATCATTCTGTTTTGTTATGTCCGAAACCGAACCAAGCCCGACATTATTTAATTACTAAAGCACTGAGTTTGTGGGAGAGGGGAGAGGTAGAAACAAACAGCCAGTGTGTGTGTGTGTTCTGTTCAGGTGTTGTCACATAAATAACAGTCCCCAAGCAATAAACAGGACAGACAACAGGATTTTATTTATTTTTACACTACATTTTCACTGAAAGCTGACCGAATCCGACCCCAGCCCGAATACAATTTATACATTTTTGACCGAACCCGGCCCGACCCGTTGGGTAGGCCTGCCGTCGGGACCCATTGGGCTCGGATCTGGGAGCCACACTCTAGTGTGTGTATGTGTCCCCTATCTATAGGGGCCTATCTGAATTTCTGTCTTTGAGAGATATTATTTTGTAATATAACTGAATTTTCTATCCATACATATAAACTTTAAATATATAAAAATTATAAAGCATCTTTGAGTAAAGGCTGAGGCTATCTCGTGGCCGGGCTGAGTGTCCTCTTTTTTGGACATCAAAATATGGTCACCCTAATCTTGTGGCTTTGTGATAATGGCTGCAGTTCCCCACTGGAAAGGCCTATCTGACAGCAAGTCAGAGCAGTTTAAGTATTCTAAATATAGTGTACACTTAAAGTAATATCAATGTTTCACTATCACTATCTAAACTGAACTAAACTTCACCAAACAAAATCTAAACTACCATCTCGAACCCAAACTAAATAACAAAGCCCAACAATCTAATCCATGCTGGGAAAGAAATGGGAAGAAAACCATTTTCCCCACCGCTCCTGTGCTGCTGCTGCTGCTGCTGCGTGTATTGTATCTCACACACTCTGTAACCTGTGCCCCTCAGCTACCTTTTGTCCTCTCCTTCCAATTGCTCTCAGGTGCTGCAGTCCTACAGAGAGAGACAGGTAGAGAGGGAAAAAAATGCGCAATACAAAATAGTACAATTCATCGCCACATGTAGCACCCCCACCCTGAGATGTTAAATAGCAGGAGTGCAACAGAGGCTATTAACATACCAAGCTAACAGCGCTACAACGTGTCGGCCAGGACATTCTCTCGACATTTAACATGCCTTACCTCCACGTTGAAGGCTTGCAAGAGAAGGGCCCACGCATCAGTCTCTGGTTTGTGTTCTGTTTCTGATTAATGAACACAAAGGGGATTGTGGTCAGTGTAAACAACGGTAGATGGGCTAGAAGAGCATACATAAACTTCAAAGTGTTAAAGTGCCAAAACTAGTGTGAGAGCATCTTTCTCAACTGTGGAGCACACCCGTTGATTTCGATTACATTTCGTAGAGAAATATATAAAGGGAAGCTCAACACCGTCATCTCCTTTTTGAAGTAGAAGAGCACCTGCTCCCGCATCATTTGCATCAACAGAGAGTTTGAATGGGTGATCAAAGGTAGGCGCAGCGAGTACGGGGGCATTACAGAGCCAGTGGGGGGAAAAACCAACAACCACACCCACTAGGATGCACAATACAAAGTAGTACAATGCATGGCCACATGTAACATAGCATTTAGATATGGTCTATTCAGAAAAAAACACACTTTAGAATACCATAATTGACCAAATAGAATCAAGCAAAGCTATGTAATAACTGAAGATGGATAATTAGTACCTCCAACCCCACAGGCAGAGCCAAAACCATGTGTAGTGTTTGATTGTGGAACCAATTCTTTTGTGTCAACCGTGCTACATACTTGCCTCTATCCCAGCTATAAGATGGATGGAGAACCTCTGTCTATACAGTACGTGTGACCTCTCAAAGGGGACTCTGTTGGTGGAGTGACAAAGTATGCGCTGGCAGCACAGCCACTGCCACCCCTGTGGCCCATAAAGTCACACCGTCCTCGTAGCACTGCCTGTGCGAACCCATAGATCTTGATCTTGCTGAGCAGTGGGGGTACAGCAGATGTTTGGGGAGCAGGTTAGAGTTATGGCCTGAGGGACTGCCGGCAAAATTGTTGTTAAAGTGCATCATTTGTCTGTAGAGATGAGGTTTTGCTGCGTTGCTGTTTTTGGTTTTGCGGTTCAAACGTTTAATTGCAGTGTTAAGATCTTAATAAGAAAAGTCAAATAATAAGCACTCAATACTGTGTATTCAAACTAAAAAGGGTGTCCTTGATGTTCCACTTTTTGCCTGTGGCTCCCATTTTGAGTCAGTTTCTTTAAATACAGTTTAGAGTGCGGAGGAAAAAAGTGGGTGGGGCAGTGAGGCTACGGTATGCTGCTGCTGTGCACACAGGGTAGAAGAGATGCTGCTTATTTGAAGTTTTGCTGTAGTGAGATGGCAGCAGCACAGAAGAGAGAAACAGAAGCAGAGCTCTGCTGCTTCACTGAACATAATAATTATAAGTTCCTTAAGAGATGAGATTTTAGCACTGGATAGCCACCAACTGTTTATCAGTCCAGAGTCTCTAGTTTGACAGTGTGGTAGCTCAAAATATTATCAGCACACACAAACAGTTGTAGACAGACAGGGGTGTTATCTGTAAAGCTGGCAGTGAACAGATGAGAAGGTGGGGCTAATTATAAGTTGTGTGGGTTGTCATATCACAATAATAATCTTAGTCCTAACCAGTATATCATTCCAGACAAGTACATTTCCAGTTCACCATTAAGATCAACCAGCCTTCAGACAAAACTATCACATTTTCCTGAGAGTTACAGCACAGTAATTTTAAAACTGGTCCATCTAAAGCCTCCTGTTGCAGAAGAGGTGGTTGATTAATGTGGATCAAAAGCAGCCATGTAGATTATTTAACACACTATCAGTATGAACAGAGTTTCAGTTTTTATTACATGGAAACCATAGACTGTATAAAATAAAGGACGTAGCTACTGTCATGTCAACCATCGGTGTGTAATCTGCCATTTTGAAGCCTCAAGTTCAGCATTTTGGCCGTAGCTGCCTTGGTTTTTTGGAGCCAGAAGAAACCATATTTGGATGAAGGGGTGGAGCTGTGGATGAGTGAGGGGTGGATCTGACTCAGAGACTGTAGCGGCACCTCGCAGACAGCCTGTCAATCAAGCTGTACCACCCTTAAAAATGCCAAGCTTTGATACACTTGTAGAGGGAAACATTTTTAAAAAGTTTGAACAGAATTCAATTCAGGAAAAGGACTTATTCAGATATTTTCAGGTAAGACACTTTTAGAATACAGAAATTAAAAAAGGAATTCATGAGAAGGTAACGATGTGATTAAAGTATTGACAGGTGCATACAAACTTACCCCCTCCAAAATAGTCTCCAAACTGTATAAGCGTTTACAGAATGTAATGGAAGGAATATATGTATGTGAAATTGAATTGGGAAGCAGAACTGAATGTTAATCTGTTGAGAGATGACAGGCATTGCCTCTGTAGCACACAGCAGACCTCTACCAGCTCTAAAAGATGGAGAGAATTGGGCTTGAAGAATATAATCTCATTTTTTATCACACCATATACAAAATACAAACTATCAGTTAATCAACAACACTGCTGGAGACTCTGTGGGCAGGTGAATTCCTTTCACTCACATATATTCTGCTCATGTATAAAACTACAAACATTCTGGGATATTATTCTGATTCTTGAGAGAGTTTTAAGTTACAGGATCCCAATGGACCCATGGATTGTGTTAATACCTGGGGACATTTTTTCATTAGAAGGACTCTTACTTATTCAGAATCCTTACACTGGCATGCAAAAAGGCCATTACTAGAAACTGGCTGAAATGTGACCCTCCAACTCCAGGACAGTGGATGGACATTGTAGAGGAACTATATTTCATGGAAAAACCAACCTTTCACCTGAGGACTAAAGCAAGGACATGTGCAATGCTGGGATAAATGGACAGATTTTAAGAGAAATTAGGTGAGGCTAAGAGGTAGAGCGGGTCGTCCACCAATTGAAAGATCAGCGGTTCGATCCCCGGCTCCTCCAGTCTGCATGTCGAAATATCCTTGAGCAAGATACTGAACCCCAAATTGCTCCCGATGGCTGTTCCACCGGTGTGTGAGTGTGTTAAAACTGAGTAGCAGGTGGCACCTTGTATGGTAGCCTCGGCCACCAGTTTCTGAATGTGTGTGTGAATGGGTGAATGTGACTCGTAGTGTATAAAGTGCTTTGAGTGGTCGGATGATTAGAAAGGTGCTATACAAATGCAGGTCCATTGACCACTGACCATTTAGTCAGCTGGTCCGTATATCCAACATGTATCAAAAAGTTGTAAACTGAAGGCAGTGGTTCCCCCTGATGTTTTGTTAATGCAACTCTTACCTTTCTTGCATTTCACACAGCACTTAGAAAAAAAATTTGAACATCTGCAACTCCCGCCTCCCTCCAAAGTCCCATCCTCCTCCTCCTGCAACTCCACCTCCCTCCATTACGTCCTCATTATAGACGTAGCCGTTGGCAAGGTAACGTTAGATACACGGAAGAGGAGAGCGAGTGTAATGTTACAACAAAGACAGTCAAACGCAACCCCGGAGTTTTAAAACTCAACCGGAGTCAGTGATGACTGACGAGTTTTAGAATAAGGTTACAGTGCTAACGTTAGGTAGTAGCGTTAACGTTACTAGTAAGTGGAAACGCACAAGGAAGATAACGTTAATGTTTCAGAGGCTACGCTACAGTAGGCTAACGTTAGCCATTAGCAACTGGATGCTGTGTTGTCATAATGTTATGAACTGAACTGAACCAGCACAAAAACGAAATGACATTTTGCATACCCCAAGCAAACAGAAACAAAACATATTTGTGCAACATATAAGAAAGAACATATAGTGCAATAGTAAGATGAAAATGGTCGACATTTCACAGTCAAAAACTCCACATCCTGAGAGCAGAACTGGGAGCTCCTCTTCACATCACAGCACCATAAATTGTTTGTGTATACCCCTGTTAGCTCAACACCGGAGTCTGATATGTTAACATTCATCCATGTCTCAGTGAACACAAGGATGCAGCAGTCCCTCACTCCTTGGTGAGTGGATCTCCATAGTCGGATGTAATCCATTTTCGTGTCCAGTGAGCGGACATTCGCCAGAAGGACACTGGAAACAGCTGGTTTGATGGGGTTAGCTCTTAGCCTAGCTAACCCCTTCGTGCTTCCCCCGTTCCCGCGTCCTGTCACAGCGCTCTTGGCTTCTCCCCGTCGGGACAGCTCCAGGCGAAACCACGGTCATCTCAGGGCTAGTTTAAGTTTAAGTTTAAGTTTATTTACTTTATTAATCCCCTGAGGGGAAATTCAATGTTTTCACTCTTGCTCGACGTAGCTCGATGTCCGAATGCAATGATTGGTTGGAGTTTTCTTAAAACCATACAAGAATGGTATAATGATGAGTTTTCATCTCTGGTGGAATTCACTTACATTTTAATGTGCCATCAGCGTATTAATAGTATTTTAACCTAAACAAAGAAAAGTGTAAAATTTCCAGAAAGGTAAGGGTTGCTTTAACTGATAATTGAAAAAGTACTTTTTTTTAAAAAAAATGCAAAGCTTTTGGCCGTAATAAAGTGTACACAGGTGAATTAATAATAAAGATCACCTCCAGTACAGCTGACATAAATGTTGAAATTAGCGATAGAGACAAAAACTGTTTTTGTACCAGGCTGTGAACATGTTTATTCATACTGTGATGTAGAGCATTTTAACATGGATGTGGATGGGGATCTACATTGTTTTGTAGCCAGCCTCAAGTGGCCATTTGATGAACTGCAGATTTTGGCACTTCCACGTTAGCTTCATTTTTCAGTCGCAGAGGCTGCTGCTGGACTCAGACTGAATCCCACCTAATGGAAAAAACTCATGGTTACATTTTTACATCTGTCTAGCCCAGGGGTGGACAACTTGGCACCTACTCCTAAATTTTGGCGAACCTAAATAGTGGCCGCTAGTTAGGGGTGCAGTCTCCCTCACTAGGCTAGCTGTTGCTTACAACTCCAAAAAAGAAGAAGTCTCAGTGGAAAACAGAGAACCTAATAGTGAGTAGAGAGACGTTCAAGCACCAAATAATCATTAATAGCCCATTGCAGAGTAGCCACCTTGTGCTGAAGATATTAATGAATGCTCATATAGAACTATTAGTAATATTGATAGGCTAATTTAGACCTTATAGGCTTTGTTACCTTTACTATAAAGCACAAATATGTACAAATAATCTTTCGACCTGGAATAGAATATACATGGATTTATTAACTTAAAGGAGGAATTCAGTAATTATCTGACATGAATGTATTGTCTGAAGTCAGTGTTATACTTGTCTCTTTTGATTTGAGTCTCTGGTAAACATGAACAGAATCACTGTTAAACATTCATGGACTCGTAATCAATCTGATACAAGGCAAACTATCATTAAGCCAAGTGTCATTAAGCATTCCACCTGTATGTGACATTTGGCTGAACCATAATTGATTTGGGCATGTCCTGTATTTGTGAGATAGGGTAAACAGATGAAAATCAAAGGAGCCAGACGCCGAGATGGAGCATCTGCCAATCTGACATTTAGTTGGCTCACTGTCTAACCACCCGTAAAGGTCTGTTTGTTTGCATGTCTGTTTTTCTGCATCGGCACGTTTGTCAGGACAGAACTCTCTCTCTGTGCGTGTGTGTGTATGCGTGTGTGTGTGTGTGTAGACCTGAGGGGTAAAGAGCCCTCAGCTCAAAAACGCAAATCTTGGTCTCCCAAAATATAGTTAAATGAAGTGATGAATTAGAATGCAAATATATGCTCTGTGGATGAAAAGTGTGAGAAATGTCCTCCAGCCACAAAAGTCTTACATGAAGGAGACACAACTATCAGTACTGTGGCTAGCATAAATTTGGAAGCTGCAGAAAGCTCATAGCTGGCTGTGCTACAGTTTACCCCAAACATTGTGTACACATCCAGTACATGCAGATACACAATAAAGCTTTAGAGTGTGGTGAAACAACTGGTTGATTATTAGAGAATATTAATGAGAATGAATGTTTTAAAAACCTCAATGTAAAAGTATCAGGGACTCAACTATCTCAGTAGCTACTTAACATAGATGACTGGTTACCCTGTGTACTAAACAGGAACAAAAGTGTGAAACTGGGAAAAAAATGGATACACAGGTGTGGCAATCCAGGCACTCCAAAATAAAAGAAAAACTATCACAGAGAAATATTGAAAAGCCTGAACTGTAGTGGCTAAATCATTACTAAAAAACACAAAGCTTCACAATGTCAGGAGAGAGTTAGTGCCTCAGGCGAGGGAGTTCAAGCATCTCGGGGTCTTGTTCACAAGTGAGGGTAGAATGGAGCATGAGATGGATCGGCGGTTTGGTGCGGCATCTGCAGTGATGCGGGCGCTGCACCCGACCGTCATGGAAGGCGAAGCTTTCGATTTATTGGTCCATCTGCATCTTAACCCTCACCTATGGTTGTGAACTCTGGGTAGTGACCCAAAGAATGAAGTCGCAGATGCAAGTAGCCGAAATGAGTTTCCTCTGTGGCGTGACTGGGCTCAGCCTTAGAGATAGGGTAAGGAGCTCGGATATGCGGAGGGAGCTCAGAGTAGAGCCGCTGCTCCTTCGCTTTGAAAAGGGTCAGTTGAGGTGGTTTGGGCATCTGATCAGGATGCCTCTTGGGCACCTCCAGCTAGAGGTGTTCCGGGCAAGCCCCACTGGTAGGAGGCCCCAGGGCAGACCCAGAACACACTGGAGGGATTACATATCTCATCTGGCCTGGGAACGCCTGGGGTCCCCCAGGAGGAGCTGGAAAGCATTGCTGAGGAGAGGGATGTCTGGAGTGCTTTGCTTGGCTGCTGCCCCCGCGACCCCGCTCCGGATAAACAGATGAAAATGGATGGATGGACAAAGTTTCAACGACTATACATCTTTTTCAGGACTTTCAATGACCTATAGTGTTGGCTCCTTTTAATAATATTTTAGTCTCTACAATGAAGGCTTTTTAATATTTCCTTCCTCATTGGTATTTTTTCATATATTATTAAATGCCTGGATTGACTTTCATATGTACAGAGTAAGTGATTATAAAAATAACAGAAAAAAATGGAGGAGATAAATCAAACTTTTTCCTAATAATCTTTAACAAACAATGCAATCAGACAAGTATAAAAGACTATAAAAAGTTAGTCAGTCCCTGGATGCACAATGCACCCAACTGGTACTTCCCCTTGTGCTAAGCATGTAGAACAACAGTGGCCGATGGGAGAACACGAATCGTCCTATCTCGAGCAAGCGTTTGATGTGTCTGTTCTTGTAGAAACAACATGGCAGACTTGGTGACTTGGCCAACAGATTCCCCTAAATCCTACACATTGGACCTTTAAGTTTGATTTTTAAAGGGTTAATTGTCCAGTTTTTCTGCATCTGAATAGAACAATCCAGTCACCTCTTGCCCTGTTTTCTTGAGTTTAAAGGCTCACTTCGGAGTTTGTGATCTCTCATAGTGCTATGGAGCTGTTTTTTTATGAGTGGGTCCTTGTTTTGTTTGTCTCGTGCACATGCTCGAGGACCCAGAGCATGTCACCTTGGGACATTTTTCACTTTTATGTTTCATTTTACAGATTAAACAACCAATCAGTGAGTTAAAAAAAACAAAAACATAATTAGCTGCAGCTGAAGTGTGCTCACGCATACATGTGAAAAAGCATTAACAGATAATTAACCTGTAATTGCTTACATACACACTGCACAGTGACTCTTGCTGGGTTGTTGTATTTTATTGCATGTGTTGTGTTGTTGCATTTGGCTGTGGGCTTGCATGTTATATGTATCTTTGGACTGAATTTTCATGCTACACTGCTTTTAATTTTAATTTTGTGCAGACTGGTATGCATTAAGCCAAAGCCTCTTGAATACTGAGCGTTCCTCATTCAGTCAAGAAAGCCTTTCTCGGTAACACAATATCCAAGTTACTTCACAGAGAATACGGAGCTGTGAAAGTTTGTGATCGCTTTATGTAAATTGAACCCCCTTGTCTCTGTAACTTATTCCCTTACTTCTTCATTCATCCTACATATTTTCCCTCATTACGACCACTACCTCTCTTCTCCTTGGTCTCATTTCGGTTCCTCTGCCTTTCTGTTTCTGTTTCTACCACTCTCACCCTCTTCACTTGGTTCCTCCTTTTCTCCGTCTCTCCCAGCATTCGGACTCTTTCTTTCCCACCTTACTCTCACTATGTCTAATGACATCTCAGCTTCCTCCAAACAGAGAGTCCACGCCGTAATGGCCTCAACCGTAACGAGCTCATTTAAAGGAGTGGAACAGAGGGTAGCCATTGCTGTTCTGACAGACAGCCATTTAAGAGCCGTCTACTGAGGTGTCTACACCACGGGCCCCCTGTCAACCCGCCAACTAGCCAGCCAGCCATCTCTTTTTCTTCCTCATGCTTTAAAACGTCTCTTTCCTCCTTTTCCTGTAGTTTCTCCCATTTTTAAAATATATCTTCAACATGGCTGATTTGCTGTCTTTCTGCTCTTCTACGCTCCTGCTCTGTCAATCACTTCTCTCTTTCTCTCCCTCTCTCCTTTTTCCCTCAATCTCTCTCTTTTTGTAACCCCTGCCTATCATCGGCAGCATCGTCTCAATCTCCACGGCTCCCTGCCTCATGATGACATATGAACCCTGGCCTCCTAATTGTGGGGCTCAGTCTCACACAGTCGTACAAAAAAACCATTTGCCATAACGAATGGACCTCTCGTCATGCCAATGAGGAGTAATGGTCCTTTTATTGCGGGATTAATCTCAATAGCCCAGTTGTCCATTGGCTAGCTGAGAAGTCTCTCATCCATCAGCAGAAAGGAGTTAGAGAGGGGGGAGACCTGAGATGATAACCTCCCTGATCCCCTGCAATTACTTTGGGTTTCAGGCTGCCCTTCAAGCTCTCCCATTGATCTTTGACAGTTACAACTATATGTACGTTCATCTCCAGCTCCATGATTGTCCATTGCCCAGATATCAAATGATATTGTCCCTGGGTGCTGCTACCTCACCCACCTTATGTTTTGTGTTTCCATCCTCTACTGTCTTCGTCTGTACTCCCTCCCCCTCCCTACCCACTGTTTCTATCTTCATCAGAACTAATTTGGGTTTGATTGCTTGATTTGGTTTTTATTTTTTTTATTGTCGCTTCATTATCGATTTAATGAAGACTGCTAATTAGGGAAGATGAAATAATGTGGAAGGGATTTAGGAAGGAAGGGACTCATTTCACCAATGCCATCAAAGGCCTTTACAACACTTTGACTTGTCCTAGCAGGAAAAGAACAGGTGTAGCTTGTGAGATTAATTACGGTTGCATTCCATTTAAGTTTCCTAGTAAGCCATGCCAGCAGTGAGTCAGCATGCACAACAATAGGGCCCTGTAACACATAAATTTAGCCATTAGAAAGCCATTGCTTTTGTCCACTTGGGGGCAACTGTATAAAAACAAAGAGAGCAACATTTGCTTTTATTTGGAGTCGTGTTTCTGTCCACCTGGCAAATGTAAGTCCAATATTCACTCTCCTTTTAGCTTTGATTTGGTTCCCACCAACTGTGGAGAGGCAGTATCTGGCTCTTCAGCTGCTAAATGTCACACAATATTCACCAGCGTGACACTAATATTGTCTGTCTGCTATTTTGTGCTGGGCAGCAAGCATTCAGTGGGTTTATCAGAGAGTTTTTTTATACTGAAAACTGCTGCTGCTGCTATAAGTTAGGCTGATGGGGCTGAAGCAAAACAGTGAGGTTGCAGGCTGTAAAGCCAAAAGAGTAATTAAAAGATGCTAAAATACTCCATAGAGGTGAGGGGAACTAACTTGGGAACCAGACGAATCTGTGAGTTGATCTGGCAGATCTCTTTTTCAAACTGATTTTCAATCAATCTGGTAAGACCAACCTGATAATGTAAGCTTAACACTCTCGCTGTCTGTATCAGTGTGGACTCAGTACCCCATGCTCTATTCAGAAATTAAAGTCCAGCTGGGGCCAATTAGGGACTATTTTCTAGTTGATGACATAAAATGCAGGCCACAGCTTGCAGAAAAGTAATGGCATCTCTTGAAGCAACAAGCGCTAACCCTAATGTGAGAGTAAACATAGTCTCTATATACAGACTCACATTCAGTGAATGTAGACTCTGTAGGCAAACCCCGGAGATCTTGCCTCTGGAAGAAGAGCGGAAGAGCCCTGGTTTCCAGTTGTAGGCTGTTTGTAGTCCGTGTGATACTGACCAATCACGTTTGAGCCGGCTGCAGTTGTTGTCAGGTGAAACGGTCCGTGTGGTGAACTAATGAGGCAGAACATAATTGGCGTCACTGCAAACTCTGAATCCACCGCAATGGTTCAGCATATTTACTCATATATAAACAGAAGTCGGAAACGGAAATTTGCCTCCTCCGCCCAAATCAAACCGGAATGCCAAAAAATCGGGGGTCTGCCCCCAGAGGCTGTATTTGGCGTCTGCCGGAAGTCAGACGCCATATACAGCCGATGGGTTCCGAGAATGGAGTAAACACAGCAATAAGTGAAGGTATTGCAGAAATAGAGTCAACAACAACAATTGCACAAGAACAAGAATATGCAGTTTTTCCGAGGAAATTCTTTTTCTCTGTTCTTTCGACTGGATTTGACCAAAACTTGATTTATCAAGTGTTCTGGGCAGCACCAAGTCTAGACTGATAGAGAGAGTGAATCAGAATGTTTAGCTCATGTCATCAGGGTGGTCTTACCAGGCGACAGTGCTGGGCAATGACTGACAACCAGCAGAGCCTGCTAAAAGGTCTATTGTAGGTAGGTAGGTAGGTAGACTTTATTGTCATTCAAAACCACACCGTCAGCAGTGCACATAAGCACGAAATTTCATAGCATTTCACTCTCTGCATAAAATATGGATAAAACTATACATCAGCAGCAAAAGTGCTAGTGCTAGAGCCGTTTATATCTACATATGGAGCGGGTCATTATAGATGGAGTTTACCATGTTGTTTCTACAGTAGCCCAGAACAGACAAACCAAACACTGGCTCTAGATAAGGTCATTTGTGTTTTAATGTTGGCCACCGTAGTCCTACTACATGCTTGGCACACAGGAGAAGCTTTAGCTGCCATTAAATCCTGAACACTAGACCTCTGACGCAAAATATGTGCAAGTGAAAACCTAGAATAGTAAAGAGGTGTGCTGTTGAGGCATTTTCAAAAACAACCAACATGGCTGCAGCTGATGTGGAACTTTTCGTTGAAGTACTGTTTCCAAATTCTGCTGGGTCCATGTCATTGGTCCGACAGCCCATTGGTTCGACATCCCATTAGTCCGACTGTCTGCGGTGCTGAACGGCTCACGGAGGGCGTATGGTGCGGCTGCGACCGGCTCTGGGTCAACTGGGAAAGGCTTGAGGCGGAGTAGGCTCACGGCTTATGTGTTTGTCACTTTCTTTTTCATTTTAACCCACACCATGATCTTTTCTTAACCCTAACCAAGTGGTTTTTGTGCCTAAACCTAACCAGACCTTAACCACAGGGCATCATGATGATTTCGGAATGGACTTCGGAACAATGGGTTTAATATGGTCGGAACAATGGGATGTCGAACCAATGGGCTGTTGGACCAATGGGCAGTTCCAAATTCTGCTGGCCTAAACAGTGACACTTTTCACAGACAAGTTCTTTGATGCACCACAGGTCATCTCTGGACACTGTAGTCTGCTGCTCAGAGCTACATCATGTTTCATCGCTCTGATTGGTTGTAGGTCTGTCCAAATGCATCTAAAGGCATTTTGATCTACAGCTCTTAATAATGCCCCTTGGAAATTAAAAATGACCTGAGACTAATTAAGTTAAAAAATTACCTAATAAATACCAGGCTGGAGGGGATCGGCAGAGTTTGGTGGTTTGCTATACCCATTGACCCCTTTTACGTAACACGCCATTTGATCCATTGTTAATAGAAGTATGGATTAGTTCAGCTTCAATTACACCTTTGTTATGCTGTGACATCTGAACGTGTCTGGTGTAAAGAGAAAAAACCCGACAACACTGTGTTTAGAGCAAGATAATGACCATGCAGTTATGAAGTCCAATAGTTATTTAAGATCAGGTCAGGACTTCTTGATCACCCACTCCTTTTAGACCGAAGCAACCAGTGCCAGTTTGGGTGAAACAGGATGAGATGTGTGGGACTTTAATATTCCTTCTTGCATTTATTTGAATGTTTATTTAAGTCTGAATGGGGCTTTGTGCGAGCCTCTCTCCTCACACTGTTGCATAACAATACATTAAATGTCCTCTGCCCTTTGCTAATGAAGTGTTGAGCTATTTCTGATCTAATTAAGAGCTAAAGTTTGTTGTCTGAGCTCAGCAAAACTTACTGGGGCTGATAAGACGCATCTAGACAAGACTACTTAGAACATAAAGTATTTACACCGGGAGGAAGGTTGTTGGATTTCACATGTCGGAAAGCATCACTGCTGCTTTACAAAAACCTACATGTGTTTGACTTAAATCATTAAATCAAATATACATTGTAATAATTCAGCCCTAGAGTCCTAGGTTTCAGCAACTGTGCTTGGAGGCGGCTGGCACTTCTGGGCTCGGTACTCAAACCTTTTTCCTCCACTGATCTCCCCCTCCTCTCCAGACCCTCCACCTTCTCCTGCAGATCCCCTTCTCTCTTGCCAAGTTTCCCAGCACGTCTCTGAACTCCCTCAAGACTTCCCCTCTTTCATGGAATTACCCACACGCTTCCTCTTTCTTTACTTTATCTCGCCTCTCTTTGGAGTTTCTCTGCCCTCACTTCCTCTTCTCCTGGCCATTGCCTAAATCCTCGTACCTATTTTGCCAGCCTCGTCTTGCGCTCCCACTCCCTCTCTTGCTCAGTCGGGGTTGCCTGTGGTTTTATTACTCTGGCAGCTGCAGTATGATATCGACCTCCCTCCACCTCCAAGTAAGCCTCTGCTAATAGAGAGACAGAGGAGTGGAATGACCAGGACCAGGTGGACCGACCTCGGTCTCAGTGTAACAGCAGGGGGCACTCTTCAGCCTTCACTGCCATTTGTTGCTGTCGTTGGCAGCTTGTGTGTGAATAAAGTGGGCAGAAGGAGAACAACAACAATGCTGCAGTTTTGTGACTGTTAGTGTGCTACGTGTGTGTTGTGAGTTAGTGTGTGCTCATGCATGGTAAGCCTCTGTCCTTTACTGTACATGAGAAAAGGGCAAAAGCTTAGTGGGGGAAAGCAGAAGATGATGTTAATCTCTCATTAATATGTATGGCCTGCTGTGTGTATTTGTATGTGTGTGCATGCATGACTGGGTGTGTATGTCTTCTGTGTGTTCTCCAGCACATGTGTCTGGCTCTGTGATGAAATTTAAGGTCATGTTAGAAACTGCAGTGAAGTCAAGTGGGTGTAAATTGACGGCAGAAATATTCGCTTTAGGGCCACATTACACACTGGGGGGTGTTAATGCACAGCATATATGTGCATCATATCTTGCACATCAAAATAAGATACGCTCTTTGATGTTTTAAGCGTGTGTAAGGACCAGAAAAAAAAAAAAACTAAGTAATTTGAATCTTAAACCAGTAGCATATGCTAATAGTTTAAGTTGGTCTTTGTTTTTGTGTTACCGAGGCCTCTTAATTAATTTTAAAAAGCAGAGCAGCCACCTGTTAAAAGGGCAAAAAAAGTCATGGTGAGATCTGATTGGGAATAGGGAATGAGTTTTGCATTTTGAATACAAATTTGACATTTGTTTAATAATCTGTGGTGGCATTGAGAGCTCAGCGCACTGCAAATAGACAAGACAAAAGCAAATGAAACATCATCCCCAATTTGACAGCACATGTGCAGCATTTAGAAAATATTTGCCGACTCGACTACACACAAAAACAACACCAACAGTGCTGCAAGAAGCTCACAGAGACATGTAAAGCTGCAGCCACGTTCTGTTTAAAGCTTATTCAACACACCCCACAAACCACGACCACCACCAGCACAAGACAAACTCACCAACGTGACGGTTATTTTAATCCTGCTACAACATGACATTGTGGAGAATAAATTCAAGGCCAAATGTAGCAATAATCAAGTTTATTTAACATATTCATTATACATGAAAATGTAATTCAACCTCTAAGTAATGATGTCTAACCTTAACCTTAAACATCACTCTTTTAACCAAGCTGCAACCTCCAAGGCTGTGCTGCAGTGCCTCAAATGTCCAACTTTATAGCATCAGTCAACATGTTTACAGCCCGGTACAAGAAATGGCTTTGGTCTCTATAGCTAATTTCAACATTCATGACAGCTGTACAGGGGTTACCTTTTTATTAAAGTCACCCGTTTACATTTTATCAGTGTTTAAAGTTATGCATATTTAAGGGTGGGGCCGCTTGAGTGACAGGCTGTCTGCGAGGCGCCGTCACAGTTTCTGAGTCAGATCCACCCCTCGCTCCTCCACAGCTCTATCCTCTCATCCAAATATGGTCACCTCTGGCTCCAACAAACCAAGATGACGACGACCAAAATGCTGAACTTGAGGCTTTAAAACAGGAGTCCACAAACCAATGGGTGACATTACGGTAGCTGTATGTCCATTATTTTATACAGTCTACTGTATTCTTTTAATCTAACACTTTATTGTAATTGCCAACCTAGCATTTTCTTCAAGGCTTCAGCTGAGGGGAGAAGTGGACTGATTGTGCTCATATGGTGGGCAGGCGACGTAGCTGTACCTATACCTACTCAAGGTCACGAGACAACCAACAGCCCTACACAAACCACCCTCTACACCCTCTCCCTACCCACTTTCACTCTGTTTCTGGGTTCACATGGAGGGTCCGCCACATTGAGTGCTGTCCCAAAGGAACTAGCACAGAGTGGAAGTGGGTCATAAAACCCTCCAATAGCGAGCTTGCATCAGTGCTGACTTACTCACAATGTGCAATGTGTTCATCATGGAAGATGCTCAGTACAAATACAGTTCTATGCAACTACCTTAACAGAAATAAAATGTGTTTTTTTCATAAACTTGACACGTTTGTGTGTCACTAGTGGTCAATTCAGAATGGACCGCAACCCACCAGTTGGGAACCACTGGTCTAGAAAACAGTCACATTTATATAATTGTAAAGTATTGTATAGTTATTGTACAGTTACAGGAACTCTTGCTAAAAACAAGCAGCTTATGAACATCTGATTAAAAAACGAGAAGAGAGAAAGAAACTAAATACCACCAAAGGAGCTTAGGCTTGTGTTTTATCTCTGTTTATTTCTTAATTTGTATTTGTTTAATAATTTACTTATAAATCAATGTATCAAGTTATCACTTTCTTTTAATGACAAAGGGATAAAATATAAACATTCAGGTGAACAATAGCGACACATACAGATCAAATTTAAACGTAACAAATATATATGAAGAACATAAAATGGGATCAAGCCTTAATTTTCTCCATGGTTAGGAAAACTTATGTCACTTCCTTTTCTGCTGCAGAGAGGGAACTTTGTACCAAAGCTTGCTGCTTGTTTTAGACCCTACACCTTGATGAGGGGTGCTTCATGCAGCTGTGAAGGTGACTACAAACGCAGTTACACTCCGTGACGGAGGGTCCGGTTTGGAGAAAGGCCTGGAAACCAGCTGTGTGCGTCACTTTTAGAGTGTCCCCTTGAAACAGTTTGCGTTTAGTTGTTAGCATCTTACAGCGCTTTTTGTTTCACGTGTTGTGAAGTTGGCAAATATTTTTTAAATGCTGCGCATGTGTTGTCAAGTTGGTGTCTTCATTTGCTTGTGTTGTGTCTTTTTGCAGTATTTTGAACTCTCAGGGCCACTGAACAAATCTGATTTGAACCTCACTCCCTTTCTTGTATTGACCGACTTGAACAGATCCATCTACTTAGTCTCCCACTTCAACTTAAATGAATTAGTACCTTCATATTTGGCATTCTGAAGGTCTGATGTGATTGACAGATTACATTGAACTATCAGGCAGTTTGGCAGATCACATTTCTTGTTGAAGTGATTTTGTAGAGGAAGGCCAGATCCTTTCTCACTGGATTGAAATTTGAGACACATCAGACTGACTGCTTGGCCTTATCTCAAGGTTTATTATGCAGCATCTTTATCCTGGAAATGGATTCAGATGCACATTTGGACTGAACACTAAATGCATCATAATTCATTACAGAATGTGGTATAATTAGTTTTATAATATACTTACTGCTCTGAAGAACAAATTTAATCCTGTGTAAGTCCTTAGATGGATGTCCGGCCAAAAAAAAAAAAAAAAATATTGATTGGGCTTTTTCAGAGAGGAGAAAGTTTTAAAACTCCTGCAGCCGGCCAACACTTTCTCCTGCTGTAAACATTTTCTGTGAGGTGACAAGTTCCTGATGATGAGAAATAATACACGGAGAAATTCAAAATGTCATGGTGGGATACTGTACCTTGACATTAAAGACCTGCTTCCCCTCTGCTTTTTCCAGCACGAAACTCGATATGAAATAAAATGAAACTCCAAAGTGCGCCTTCCAGCTATGGCCCCAAAAATAACAATACCGCAATAGCACTCTTCTTTTCACTTTCCCTCCTCGAGATGCTGCCTTAACGCGGCACTTTCAGACTTTTGTGATTACACTTTGATTTTCACGTCTGCTTCTTTTGTTGCTTAGGCTGCATGTCTTCACTCCATTAATTTAGGAAACAAATTAGGCTAATCGTTATCAGGTTCATCACTTTTTATGACCTCATCATTATACTGTGAGAGGCTCTAATTGTGGCGGGATCAAGGTGTTTCTCGTCTCCTACAGTTTAATGGCTGTTATATATAGCTTGAATGTCTGATGGGTGCCAAATACATACTGTATGAGCCAGTGCTGACACAAAACTGTACATGAATCCCCAGTGTTTCTTATGCAGTATATGTTCTATGACTACACATATCTATAGCCATATGGTGATGTCAGTGAAAAAGGGGAAAATACTTGCACTATCAGAGGACTCTACCCCTGATTGTTAAACAATAACTGTGTGCATGCTTATGCATATATGCTATGAGCACATACTGTACTTTGAGCATATGTTTATTTAGGCACCTTGATGCTTCACTGACCCATACACCATTCTGCTTGAGCTGCAGCATGGTTTTTCACAGAGTGACTCCATGCCACTTCTGTGGCGGTGCCATAAGGAGGAGCTTAGAACGAGGGAATCGGTCATCCCACGGTCAGATCCGTCTTGCTTAAGTTGTTAACATGAATTCCTCTGCTGCAAATTTCAGATTGAGACACTTGCAGTAGGCTAGTGTTTTTTAAGACATTAAAACAGGAGGGGTAGATGTATATTTTATGTCTTAATACGATACTTTGCATACTGAAAAGTAGAGACTTGAGCAGCTAGTTCAAATGCTGAGAAATTACACATATATATTTAGGCAAGAAAAAAAGGATTATAACACCCATGCCTCATAGTCATCCATCAGCTCACCTAATGGAGACTGCATTGTTTCCTGATGGATATTTACTGTTTAGCTGGGGAGAAAAAAAACAATGTTAGATGCATTATCAAGCCACAGCTTTCACCTGCTTTTAGCCGTTCTTTTTCCCATCAAAGGTCTTTTTTTATTTATTTATTTTTTCAACCAGTAAAGCAATCTGGATGATATAAACTATCAGGCTGTTTTTACTTAGAATTAAACATAACCAATATACTTTTTATCATAATTGTGCAAAATAAGGCGTCGGATATATTGATCGTAGTTAGTCTGCTCAATACTGTTGGCTCAGCATATGAGCCAGTAATGAATATTCCAACCATTGGTGACAGGAGGGCCGAGTAGTTAGACACAGTTCTATACAGCAAAGGTCACTGAGTCAATGGTTAGAATAAGCAGAGGGACGATTATGTACTGATAAAGTATCCTGTAGCAAAACATCCTTAGTCAATGGCTTCTTACATCAGAAACTTTCTTTTAACCCCTCAGATCCATTTAAAAGTTTTATATCACCAGCTATAAACCCAGTGCAGCCACAGTCCTGCAGGCCTCTGAGCAGCTGCACTGGAATCAGTCGGGTGAAGTGCTTTATTCAAGGTCACCTCAACAATAATGGTTAAGTGAAGTATTTAGTTATTCACATTCAAGACTCAAATTTCCACCATGCGGTCCAAGGGTGTGACCAAAATGTAAATAACGTATGTCTCTCTGAACTCCATCCTACCACCAGTCTTATTTGTGCACTGCTCTATTGTATCATTCATGATCCCATAATGCATCACATCAAAAAACTGCAATGAAAAATATGAATAGAAATTCACCCATTATTTCTGTGAACCCCTGTGCTCACCCGCAGAAGTTTACTAAGTGCAGTTTAATTCCCATTTGTGAGTATAGAGATGTCTAAAGCATGGGCAATTGATTGATCACAGAGAAATGACTCTCTGGTTACTGAACTATGTTTTGTTAAAATGCATTTCAACCGGAGTTCTCACCTACCCTCAGCCACCTCCACCAGCCCCGAGGTAGCTGTCAACCTGTGCCCATCTTTGCACCTGAACTGCTTAGCAGACAGTGTAGTTAAATGCCAGGCACTGCTGTAGGCCATTGGATGTGTGCATGTGTGCACGCGCACACTCAGGGAGCCCTGTGCTCGGCAGGTAGGGCAGGAAAATTCATTATTGATAGTGTTTGAGGTATGCAAAGCAAAGCAAGGAACCTCTTTGATCTCACATAGACGCCGTGTCGCCTGCAATCTCCCTCAGATTCAGTCGTGTGCACACAGCACTGGGAGGCAGGAGCCACAAATTTCTCCTTGATCACTTCTCCCTTTTATCTTTTTTTTTTTTTCTTTCTTCATCTTCTTTTTCTGTTTAGGAGATACTGCCCCAGGAACAATTGTTTTGGTATTTGTCTTGCTCTGTCATTGGGAAAGAGAGAGAAGGAGAGTGAGAAGAGAAGAGAAAAAAAAGCCATTATGATTCCTCCGGTAATTGCGGAACGATTGAAAATTGAACAGGGGAATTTGCTGCCAATTAACTGTATATTCATAAGGTACTCTTATCACCCGAATTGAATTTACATGCAGAACGATGCAGCATGTGTCGGAACAGGGGGCATAATTGCAAAGCACGGCCAAGTGAGTTATGCAAATGGTGCTCATTTCCCCACAAATTTGAAGTGACTTAGCCTCTACCCATATTCATACAATGCCTTAATAACTTAAACATAAGCTAGCGCCACTGTAATTGCTGTGTTAGATTAAAGTTTCTAGTGCAGGTGAAAGAAATGAATGTCCCTGAAGGCAACAGCAGAAGAGGAAGTGAGAATAAACAAAAAAAAAAACACTCAAACTACTGGGTTGGATATTTCTAACCTTATTTTGAAGGACTAACGTTGTTGTTGGTTTTCCGGAGATTAGGTTCAAAACGGCACACATGCCCCTTCAAAGGCTTAATGCCACATAAAATTTATGGAGCATAATCACACTTACAGAGGCATACTTGTCTGTGATGTGAGATTAGGAAGGTAGATATCACGAGCAACACCTGCGGCCCATTGTGGTGTTCTTGTACGTGTGAGCGTGGAAGCACATGTGTGTGTGTTTCACCCACAGGTATGCAGCAGTGAAGAGATCAAGCTTATCCTTTGTGACAGTCACTTTTAAGTCCTTTTTCGAAACTGGGTGGTTCAATTTACCACCGTCGCCTCCCTTCACCCCACTCCAATCGCACGCGCCCCCCACTCTGACACACACACTCTCGCACAGTCACGCACACACTCCTCTGATAGGCTGTTGGACAAACCATTGACCTTCACTTTGCAATCTCTGAGGTCGATCAGTAGGCCATTCTTCCATGTAATGTTTACATCTCTGTGGGCTATTTGGCCACAATGGGGAGATTGCCTTTGGTCAACAACCTGTGTCCACAGTGGTCATTTTCCCTGGCTTGGCCCAAGGCGAAAGGCCATCAAAGCAGCACAGTGCACTGTCACTATTTCCACTTATTGAAAGGAGTGAGACATTAGGGGTCAGGGGAACGCATCAGAGTCAGATTGTTTCTGATAAACTTTGTTTTGCTCGTGGGTTTTTAACATCTCCGACACAGCATACTCAACATGACATCATCTGTGTGTGGGTGTGTGAACTCATCCCTGTGAAAGCAGCAACTGTAGAACAATACATGACAGAAAATTACATTCAGACGTAGGTTACCCATCAGACTTTGGTGCATATGTTGCATATTGATGCGGAAATACTAATGTTAAAACCTCTGATAAACTGGAGCTCACATAACTAAATGTGTCATGCTATTTCAAGTGGATTAATTGGAATGTAAATATTTAGTGATGAGTGTTTTGATTAGCTTCATTCATAACCTTTAACATAACCATTCTTCAGGTTTAGCAATAACACAGTGTCTCTCATGTGTGTAAGTTTTAGAGTCTATTCAAAGGAGAAGTCTGGTATTTTGCACTTTGAGCCCCATTTCTGGGTTGTTTATGATGAAATAGAGTGGCTAAGACCAAAATAGTGACGACTGCTCATTTTCGGACAATTAGGCTTTCCCCTGCCTGGCTGAACACTGCTGCCTATGGCCATGTGTGAATCTGTCCTAAAACCACCCTAAACTTTGGTTTTCAAAGCCATGAAACTCACCGAATGGTCAGTGGTGTTCGTTGATGTTCTGACATAAAAATCGTAACAAACTGTGGTTTCCATCCATGTTTTCGCTATTCGTCTCGATTTCCAGCTGCCTCACACCCGTGTGTAACCTTCCGCTTGATCGTTCGTTTGACCCTGAAGTGTTATACACTCCAGCCCACTTGATGGCGATAATGCTCCTTTACGTGGGTGTCGCCAATCGGCAGGAAACCATTGCAATGTAATGGGGCACAGAGAAGAAGCAGAAGAAGAAGGCTGGCATTGTGTTCAAAGGCATCGTACTGCGAAGGTTGTTTACAAGCGAGTAATCCATCGTGCAGTTTTTTAAACTTATCACAAAACTTTTGTGTTCGTTCTCGTTCTTCCTCCAGGAGCGCACACAGCACTGTCGAGCCGGCACTTTCGCTGAGCTAAAAGACTACAATGACTACAACCTTGTCGTAAACAACCCCCTTTCCGTTTCAGGTGGCGGATTACTACCAACGGACAATGAGGCTTCCTATAGAAAACCAATGGGGCAGACACAATGTCAAATAAATCATCACGGAAACCACAGTTTGCTACAATTTTTATGTCAGGACATCAACGAACACCACTGACCACTCGGTGAGTTTCATGGCTTTGAAAATGAACATTTAGGGTGGTTTTAGGACAGATTCACACATGGCCATAGGCAGCAGTGTTAAGACAGGCAGGGGAAAGCCAAATTCTCCGAAAATAAGCAGTCGTCACTATTTTGGTCTTAGCCACTCTATTTCATCATAAACAACCCAGAAATGGGGCTCAAAGTGCAAAATACCAGACTTCTCCTTTAACTCTCTTGATAACTGTCATTGTTTGATATGTCACGAGATGTCTGCGACTGATATCTTGGAGGCTGGAGGCTTTTTAAATGCTATAACAAATGTCTGCTCTGCCAGTGTTTGAACCAGTGATTTATCGAGCACCAACGAGATTAATTTAGTGTTCTGGAAATTTTGCATATTGTTATTTCTCAACTGAGATGAGAGGGTCAACTTTTAGAAGTGTTTCATCATTCACAGAAGGCTAACGTGATCAGACAACTGGCGATTCACCGCCTTTGATATTCATTGGGTGTGTGTTAAAACATGGTAAGGAAATCAAAGAATGCTTTGAACCAAGTTGTTAGGAGCAGAAACAAAAGGGAACACGCCGGCCCCTGTGATCAGCTTGAATAAAGCGCTCACTTATCATTTACATCTGTAATACTTAGATGCTCAGAAGTTGGACAACTTCAGATAAATCATGACATGAGCTCCCCAGCTCCATTCAGAAAACAGTCCTCATTACAGCTCGGCTTACATCCGCTCGGTGACTGTGAATATTTTCAAAATCATAAATCTAAAATAATTTGTTAATTAAGCCAGCATTAGGTGCAGATCTTAAGCCGCTTCCGATCTTTTGTTTTTGGAAGTTAAATCTTCCAAAATCCTTCGAAATCTGTTTGTTCGGCTCTTATCAACGTAAACCCAAAATACTGTGTTACATAACAGTCCTCATCAGAACCACTAATGCTGCCGTTTGAGGCTGCGGTGTACCTCTATTCATTTGTCCCCATACACAGTCACAGATCACTGGGAACATATGAGTCATGTAGCTGCCTGAATGTATAGTCATGGTGTGTATGTGCTGTCGAGGATTTGCATGTGTGCTATTAAATTCTATATTATGAAATAAGATTTTAACTGCTGCCCTTAATATGTGCAACATTAGATGTTTTATAACAAAAAGAAAGCTGTCGGAGATCAGGGATAAAAAGCTCTTTTTCCGTGGCCTTCCAGGACTCACGGATGAAAAATCAAAATAAATGCATGACAGCATCTGTGTGTGTGCACTGTATACGATTACTGAATGTGTGTTTGAGTGTGAGAGCTGACCGTCTGCCTGTAGATCCACAGGGACTGGACTGAGAGCAGGTGTACTGCTCCGTCCCACAGCCGTGCCAGGACACACAACCACGGCGTGCCAGCGACGTCCGCCTTTCAACACCCCTACCTCTCCCTCTCCCTCCGCCTCACCTTATGTCTTGCTCTTTCTCTCCGCCACTTCCTTCCAACCTGCAGTCCTCCTTACTTCCCAATTTACCTCCCGTCTCTCTCTTGTTCTCTTCCACCTTCCTTCCTCTCCCTTCCTGCTTCCACTCACCCCTCCTCTTCCTCCTCCTCCCCCTGCTCCCAAATGAGCTAAATCCCACTGTACCACTCGTATTATTCTGCATTTGCATTTCCTGCCTGTGCCCAAACCTTATCAAATGTCCTGGGGACATTCTGTGGGCTCTAACCTCCACCTGTAAGGCACCCTCGTCCTATCATTATTATTGTTTCATTATTTATCATTAATATCACAGTCTCACTGCTTTATTAATCCCTGGAGGAAAAGTCCTTTTATACTTTTCCTCCTCCGGTACGCAGCCAGAGAGCAGGCAGACAGTGACCGCACATTGAACCTGGCTCGTTTGTTTTCAGGTTGATCTACCTGCACGCTATCCCGCCGCATTAGTTTGACTATTAAAGCCGCCATTGACCGTAAACACCATTATCTCACTGTCTAATAAGGTAATTGTCGTGATTACAGCAAATGCAGTGCAGCTCACACAAACTTCTTGTTTAATTTCCTGAAACATACATAATAAAGCCTTAATCAGATTTTATTTGGCCTTTTTGAAAAACTTTATGTGCATTTAGATTTATACAAACAAATGTCAGCTGATGCAGTGACCTGGATGCATTAAGCAAATTACGGGGCATCGAGGCACGAGCTCCTGTGAAAACACTAATTTTAATGGGGCTCCAAAATATTAGCTTGGTCATGTTTATTCTAATTCCTGCCACTATTTACATTTAATTTTGTTTTTCATCTCTAAATTATACATATTTATAAAGCACTTGTATATAAAAACACCATCCCCTGATGTGAGTGGCTTGGTCACACACACTTTATTTCCCCTGCCGGAGCTGGCTTCTTTTCTCTCTTACTGCCATGTTACGCAATAAAAGTGATCAGAAACAGTGTCAGTGCATGAAAACACTCGTTGAGACACACCCGACTTTCATGTTTTCTCTCGAACTTCGTCCTGCCATCCAAACCCCGCCCTTTTATTACCACCTTTCTAAGCCCCCGGTTGTCTTCCAGGCTCCCCCACATATATTAAAACCCTCCAACAGTCACAGCCACCTGGTTTATAGCTTCACTCCATCTTCACCACATGTCATCAAATACACAGACTCACTCACACACGCGCACACACACAGAGCCATGCACGCTAATTTAGCCACACAAGCCAGACCACAGAATCTAATCAAACCTTCCCACCGCATTCAACTCTGTGCTCTGTTCATCTGCACCCTGCTTTCACTCCAGCAGCCAATCACACACACACACGCACACACACACACACTCAGAGTCTCCACAGATACGCGGCCACTTATCATTACCCATCTCTGCTACCTTTCACCACATTAAGCCTTCACCTGCAGTTCTTTGCCCTTTTACTGCACCTCTATTTCCTTTACCCCCAGTCATCCAGTTCCTCTGTCCTCATACCCGGCTGATCCGTCCAAATGTTGTTTCATCCCTTTACAGTGTAGAGCATTGTTTAATTAACACTCTGCCATCTTTTGTTGCTGTAATACAAGCTACACGAATCAACTCGTACTATTGCTCACCCTGGAGAATGTTTGCATGTGCGGCTCAGTCAATTATTTGTGGTATTTCAGACATACACTTGCATAATTAGCTTTTCATGCAGCATACAGTCGTTTCAAGTGAAACCATCTTTGTTGAATAATATATCATTAGAGTCTCATTAGATGCATTTTTTGTTTACCCAGAGACTGACAGAAGACTATTTGGTTTACACTGTAGTGGAACAGGAGACTGTCTTGGCAGAGCCCATTTTGAGCTCAGGCATTTGGGGTTTATTAGCAAGCAACTGACTGCACTTGCCATCGGCAGCACTCAGTTCACGATGCAATCAGCGTTCTTCCAGATTCTTAAAATCCCATGATTAAACTGTGGGAGATTTTGAGATGATGTTATGATGATTTCCCATGGGGGAAAACATAATTCACAAAGTTTCCAATTTTTTTTTAAATGTTTTGCACATGACTTGATGAAAAAAGTGATCTTACTTTTTATTCTTGGTCTTTATTCTCATGAAATTGTGTAAAAAAACACACAACAGATTTGTATTCTGCACTGATATTTATACTGTGTGTCATCAAGTCAAACCACAGTAAATCAGCCCCTAAATCCCACGACACCACTATGCTTTGCACTATTCCTTTTTCCATCACATCCTTGTTAGTGTTGTGCAGCTAACTGGATGGCTACTTCTGTTTGTGGCTCACATTTGGAGAGGGGTGGGGCGGAGCTTGAAAGAAGTGACACACACTGCACAGCGAAAAGAGAGGGAGTCAGCCAACGTGAGGATTAATCAAGTGGCTGACATCTGTGAAGCTCGACTACAGTAGTGAAAGCCACAAGAGGCAGGAATCAAAGCTTGCCAATCTTTTCGCCTGTCCCCGTCTCTGCCTCAGCGCCGCCCACGCATGTGGGTAATTGGTCAAATGCAGGAGGTTATATGGATTCGCAGAAACTGGCCTTTAATGTTGGTTCGGATGACCTGTTTGTCTTCTCTGAACGCGGCCTGTTAAGTGTAAAATGTGAAATGTGGCTTGTGCTCCAGGCGTTACACGCCGTGTGTGTTCATGTGTGCGTGTGCTGTGTTTACATGTGCCTCTGAATAAGTGAGCATGTGCACGGAGTGGTTGAACAGTTCATGTGTCTCTGTTGCTGGCATACAGATGCTCTTTTTATCTGTGTTTGTGTGTCCATCTTTTCATACTTGCTTGTGCTTTTGTGGTTTCAGAGATGAATAAATGTATGGACACAATCCCGTGGGCGCTGCTTTATTACTTTTGGTTCATTGTGCAGCATAAACATTTTGACAGCTTGATTCCATTTCACTTGGCTCTTCCCGTCCTTATCTGATGTTCAAATGAAAACAGCTTCATTTGTTGTTCACATGCCGGCCAACATTTCTTATTGTTTTCACTTGCAAAATAGGACAGCTCGTAGGGCTTTACCTAATGCAGAAAATTTAAAGCCTCATATATCTGTGTGGCTATAGGACATGCAACCATATTAATCATTGTTTACAGATATATCGTGCACTTTTTGTCAGTTGAAGGTAGATGTTGAGCTTATTAACTGAAAATATTGATATTGGAGTTATATTTTCTGTATCATGTTACTCACATGCCAAATGTTAGCATTTCTGAGTAGCTTGTCCTTTAAAATAACAATTAATGCCAAGTCTGATACATGAGGTGAAAGCTGAGAGAAAAAATCAGGTTCAAAAGCAAACGCACGCTATTTCAAATTGAATTCTACCACATTTAAATATATTTGATTCAATTTGCAAGCTAAATGTGATTGGATTTATTGAAGATAGGTTTTATTTGATTGTGATGTATTTGTAATTTGATGTCTTGCTAATGAGTTACTGTTTTAAATTAAATGTTCTCACACACACAACACAACTTTGGAGTGATAAAAACACTATTAACTGAACTTGTAAAATTAGCAGTCGCATAAGCATAGATGTACAGCTGTGTTATTAAAAGCAACATCTCCCCTAAACATCAACATGCGGATCCCCATTTAAACTCCTAATGGACATTAACAGGCTGTTTGTGTTTCAAAACACTGAGTGATTAATTACAGATGCAGGTCCTCCAGGGTCAGGGTGACAGAATCCCATTTAGAGCAGCTTCATCAGCGCGAGGTCACCAGGTGTTCAGATGATGATGGGAATGAAGGGAGGAGGCAATGCTGAGGGTAATAACATCATTATAACTGATTAAAATATTATAGTGTGTTAGAACTGTAGTCGATAGCGGGAGCTGATCTGTGTCTCCATATGCGAACAGATTTTGTTGTTCTTTAGCGCATTATAAACTGGTCAGAATGTGAATAAGAGACGCTGTGTTTATTCCCGGGCTCAGGTAGAATAACAATTGACCTGGAAAGATATTACAATGCAAAGCACCGTACCAGAGTTCCTCCTCAGAGCAGCTTGACACACAATGTGGAAATGAGATAAGTCACTGCAGAGTGAGAGGTAAAACCAATATCTTGCTGTGATATTCCTCCCCGTTGGTCTTTGGATATTAATTACATGCTGTTGCTTTGGTTATATTACCCACAGAAAGTTTATGATACCATCAACAGAAATTAAAGTATGTAAAAAAGAATAATTGCATTGTTAAGAACTGTTAAAATCACATAAACACAAGTGCTGTTGTTTTTCCACTTTACTGCATTGTTTGCAGTGCAGTGGTGCAGAGAATACAAATGAGGCTTTAATGATTTTCTTTTGAGCTTGTAATTTAAGGGTTACAGTGCCACAACACTCAATGGTAAACAAATAACCTTTAATTTCCCTAAATACTCCAAATCTCAAATTACATCTGTTGTGCTTGCATGGATCATGAGACATTAAAATTAAAATATCATCAAGTTTATCACTCAGTACATGACACATGTAACAATTTCAGAACAATATACACACAGAGGGAGCTCTTCTGTGTGGAGTTTGCATGTTCTATCTGTGGGTTTTCTCCGGGTGCTCCGGCTTCCTCCCACAGTCCAAAGACATGCAGGTTAATTGGTGACTCTAAATTGTCCGTAGGTGTGAATGTGAGCGTGAATGGATGTCTGTCTCTATGTGTCAGCCCTGTGATAGTCTGGTGACCTGTCCAGGGTGAACCCTGCCTGTCGCCCAATGTCAGCTGGGATAGGCTCCAGCCCCCCTGCGACCCTCAAGAGGATAAGCGGTTACAGAAAATTAATGAATGAATATACACACAGGTAACAAGCTGTAGGAAAAACTTGCATTGATGTAGTGGTTAAACATGCAGATACTTCCATACAGGGCATGAGGGTGTGGCTTGATGAAAATCATGTGAATTATATGTTACAGCCCCAAAACAGTCGCCACATCTTAAAGGTCCAGTGTATAAGAATAAGGGGGATTTAGTAGTAGGCTTGCAGATTGGAACCAGCCAAAACTTTTCTTGCTTAGAATTGCTTAAGTGTTTGATGTTCAGGAGGTTTTTAGCGGAAGCCAAACTATTAGGTGGTGAAAACACTGAATAAAGCAGTCTTATGTCACAAATCAGTTTAATGTCCTGAGACCTGAACTTTTGTTTTTTATGCATCTTTAATTTCCACTAGCTATTTGGGATTAGTAGAACCTGATAAGTATAAAAAAACTAAATATTGTCACTGATAATTAAGTCCTAATGTCCTCAAACGAGACGATAACAAAGTCACAATGTCTTCAAATTAGTACTTCC
This sequence comes from Epinephelus lanceolatus, assembly GCF_041903045.1. NCBI lineage: Eukaryota > Metazoa > Chordata > Actinopteri > Perciformes > Serranidae > Epinephelus > Epinephelus lanceolatus. The sequence continues at coordinate 35,145,299 of NC_135744.1, forward strand.
TAAAAAAGGGTGTCTTAGCTTGTTACTGTTGCTTAAACTGGTCAAATTTATTGCCATATCAAACTACAAACATCAATAATCAATCATCATCGGCACTTTTGTGTCGGGATCGGCTGCAGACTGACTTGGCAGAGATGGCTGCCATCTTGTTTTTGCACGGATTAGTGTATTGTGCTTTTGCTACCACTAGATGGCAAAAAAAGTGTACACGAATAAGGACAACAGGTCTAAGCTAAGTAGAATGTATACAGTCAAGTAAACCCAAAATGCGATGTCCTCATATGAGGACACAGGGTCTCAGGAGGATATCTCCAACGCTGTTTGGCACGCCGCAGATGGTCCACTAGCTCAGCACTTGCAAAAATGTGCTCAGTTATTTACTCTGATAACTTAATGTGTGTCCATCTTATCAGCGTTTTTCCAATGCTGCTTGTCACTGAGGAGCCGCGAACCATCATTGCTGATGTGAAAACTTAAATGGCCCTATCTAGAGCGAGTGTCAAGTTTGTCCATTCTGGGCTACAGTAACAACATGCTCATCTCTGTAGATGAGGACCTGCTCTCCAGGTAGATATTAATGGCTCATTCTGTGGTAGCATAAATACAGTTCTTATTTTCAGATGATTATATGCCAGAGAAAACATCCTTATTTTATTATAATCAATTTCTGCCAATATATTCCTCTAAATCCTACACACTGGACCTTTAACTCAGTTGAACACCTGTGGGAGATTTTGGGCCGATGTATTTGACAGTGCTCACCATCATCAAAGCACCAAAAATTAGATGCATAAAACTTTGTTTATGCAAAAGAATATAAATGCAGATTGTGTTGCATCAAAGATTCCATAACAAGGCCAGTGCAGCTATCATTGAGCATGACATATATCCAAGGCTCCGGCTATTTATAGCCCCTGTATCGTTAATGCATCACATTGTACCTGTTAAGCATCAAAGAAGAATTCACTGCTTTAGTTTATAGTGCTCATGCATATCGAACAGATAAGATGAGAAGAATAGAAAAGAAAAGAAAGTGATGTCTCCAGTGCAAATAAAAAGTAAGTTAACATTGATCACACATCAGTAATTCATCAAAATTAAGTTTAGAAATATGTCTCTGAGGGGAATTTTACAGATCGCTGTTCAGACTGAAAATAAAACTGATTATTGGATTCAGTCCCTCACCTTATTTACTTATTTATGTATTCACCTCACGTCTGATCACTCTGGAATAAATAAGTGTACGCTTGGTCTGAGGTATGCATGACGTGTGGCAAGTCCCCAAACTAAGGAATATCTTTTGGAAGAATGGTGTTCATCCCTCCAGTGGAGTTCAGAGACTTTCAGAATCTGCAGAGGAGCACTGATTCTGTTTTTGTGGCCTCGACGGGGACTAGCGCCTTGCTTAGACACTATTTTGGTCTTTTAGTTTGATTTGAATCTCATCTGTGTGATGGCATAAATGTCAAGAAGCAGTCCCCTTAAAATAAAAAGTTAAAAAAAAAAAAAAAAGTATCTCTTATACTTGTTGAGATATTGTTCCCTTCACCTGGTTATCACTTTGGGTTCTTACCAAGCCTCCCGAGTTGAGAGATTTAGACAGTGCTCTACTGCTGATTTTAGGATTCTCTACCTCTCTCTTTTGTTAGTCCTGCAGTTATTTTTGTGCTTGTGCTCTTTTGGTGTTTTTCTTTTTGTACAATGTGTGAACTCTCTTCACTCCTGCTCTGCTTTGGTCTTAAAAAGAAGTCTGAGCCGTGAGTGGGTTGCAGGTGTTAATACTAAAGGAGGAAAATACATCTCTGCAAACTGCATTAGTGCTTACCTCAAACTGGGTTTATTAAAACTCCATAGCATAATGTAAAATGAGTCTCGGTAGTGAATAAAACAATGAAGTCATACATTTAATTCAGCAGAGGGGGAGATGGAGAGAGATGAGCTGCTGTTTAATTTCCTTGCAGAAAATATTTGGTTTGATCATCATATGAGGAGTACTCTATAAAGGATTGGCTCTTGCAGTGGCTGAAATTAAAAATCCACTTTTCGCCCCCCCAAATATAATGCTGTTATTTCTATTTCATGGTCATCTTTAACCACTCTGTGGAACAGACCACGATTTAAAATGAAAAGTAGCGGTAAGATGCATTTCTAATGAAGATTCTCCACTGATGCGTTAGATATCTCATGAATCAAAGACTGGATTTTAGCAGCAAAAACTGAAAGCGTGTGAAATTAAAATGTCCAGAGATGAAAATATGCATGATCATGCACACATGATGATGAGCTGTAATAAACTGGAGACCACGGAGTCTGGCTAGCCTCTGGTGGTCCAGGGACTGGGACAGTTTAATTGAGGTTGTATTAGGGACCTCTAGGGAGGAATTTAACTTGTCAGGCTAATCATCATAATGTTGGCCTTGGGTCAAGGCCCATTTTCAACCATTCCATCAGAAAGGCAGGGTCACTTTGGTCAGCTGAGGACTCCTCTGCAGTCAGAATCCAGGCCACAGAGAGAGGCGAGTGGTTACGTTGATTAACTTTTAATTAACTATCTGCTGGGTTGCCATATTGTCCCGACAATATTGCTTTGGGTCTGGAGAGAGATCATTCAAAGGGTCATTGAAAGTGCTATAAAAGTTTTCATATTTTTTTTAATGCGGAATCAAACGTCTCTTTATGAAAACATGTTGAGGAAAACACATTGTTTCATTGCAATTCAACACAAATGTTTTTTCTGTTTTAGCTCGCTTCTGTTGGAAATGGCCAACTAAATCATGCTTTTCTTTTGAAGTCTGTTTATGTCCCAAGGGTGTGAATAACTTAGTTGTGCTTCTTTGCCTAAAACATGCATATTTGAGGGGGAAAGAAAGCAATGAATCAGCTTGTTTGCATTTAAATTAGTCTCTTACACCAGCATGTATTCAAAAATAATCTTGCAAGCTTATCAAGTAATTCCATGAGGGTGTAAACCGTACCATATGCATACGTGTTATACTGTTGGACTATTGCAATACATATGCTTATGATAAACCTTAAAGCAGTTACTTGCATGCAGTGACACAGTGACTTACTAAAATACACCATCCCTTGAATTTTACATCACATTACAATCACTTTTGTCATCGTCATGTATATCAGAATGAAAATGCACCTGCAGGACTTTCCCTGTCTGTCACATTTTACTCATAATTCATGATCCTGATTAGCACATGTAGGATAAATAAAGATACTGAATATGTTTAGGATGTGAGACGGGGGGGATTCAGTCAGCAAATCCAGTTGACACTGCAGTCGAGAGGGCCGGGATTTATCACCCACTGACACATTTTGATGGAACCAGAAAAGCATGAAATTGAAAATAAACCATTGGATATATTGATCTATTTCTATCCAGTGGTGGTATAAAAATGTTTCCATTGAGAACAGAGGCAGATTTCATGTGAACTGTACTCAGAATATTTGCATTTGAATGTGTGGGGTATCGCATCAACACTATAGTGGAATATTATAAAACAGATTTGCTTTCCCAGAAGATTCACCCAAATGTGAGGTGTTGGCTTCATCTGTCTTTTAATCGTTATGCGAGATGATAACTTTAATGTAGAGCATCAGGACTATGGTTGTAACCTCACAGGCAGTGGTGTAGTGGAGGGTATATGGAGGTATACACCTAAGTGTTTAGGCGGCACGATGGTGCAATGGTTAGCACTGACTACAGTAACATGATGGCTTCTCATTCAGAATGAAATAAATCTGAATGAAATCATTTGGAATTAAAGTTTTTCCAGGTAGTTTACATGGGAAATATTCATTCCAAATGAGGGTTTACACAGGGGATCAGTTTAATCGCCTTTATTCGGGTCTACGCAAGGTTTGGGGCAGGGAAGGTTCCTGATTGGATAGGAGGCGGGGTGGATGTTACGTGTTTACGTTTACCAGAAGAAAACACTGTGGTCCTCGCTCCGGATAACAAGATGCTTGACGACGAGCTTCTTAGTGCCTTTTTCGGGCTTGTTTTGCTTATATTCTTGAAGCAGCAGTACGACAACAACCTTGTTCTGCTAATGCTTCGTCTGTTGAGGAGGAGAAGGGAGGTAGAAGGTCGAAGAAGGGAGATAGAAGACCGTGCTTTGGCGAATGGAAACCGGTGAGTGCAACGACTCCGACTGCTCTATCTCAGCCCGTTGCTATGCATGCAATATACAGTACAGGCCAAAAGTTTGGACACACCTTCTCATTCAATGCGTTTTCTTTATTTTCATGACTATTTACATTGTAGATTCTCACTGAAGGCATCAAAACTATGAATGAACACATGTGGAGTTATGTACTTAAGAAAAAAAGGTGAAATAACTGAAAACATGTTTTATATTCTAGTTTCTTCAAAATAGCCACCCTTTGCTCTGATTACTGCTTTGCACACTCTTGGCATTCTCTCCATGAGCTTCAAGAGGTAGTCACCTGAAATGGTTTCCCAACAGTCTTGAAGGAGTTCCCAGAGGTGTTTAGCACTTGTTGGCCCCTTTGCCTTCACTCTGCGGTCCAGCTCACCCCAAACCATCTGGATTGGGTTCAGGTCCGGTGACTGTGGAGGCCAGGTCATCTGCCGCAGCACTCCATCACTCTCCTTCTTGGTCAAATAGCCCTTACACAGCCTGGAGGTGTGTTTGGGGTCATTGTCCTGTTGAAAAATAAATGATGGTCCAACTAAACGCAAACCGGATGGGATGGCATGTCGCTGCAGGATGCTGTGGTAGCCATGCTGGTTCAGTGTGCCTTCAATTTTGAATAAATCCCCAACAGTGTCACCAGCAAAACACCCCCACACCATCACACCTCCTCCTCCATGCTTCACAGTGGGAACCAGGCATGTGGAATCCATCCGTTCACCTTTTCTGCGTCTCACAAAGACACGGCGGTTGGAACCAAAGATCTCAAATTTGGACTCATCAGACCAAAGCACAGATTTCCACTGGTCTAATGTCCATTCCTTGTGTTTCTTGGCCCAAACAAATCTCTTCTGCTTGTTGCCTCTCCTTAGCAGTGGTTTCCTAGCAGCTATTTGACCATGAAGGCCTGATTGGCGCAGTCTCCTCTTAACAGTTGTTCTAGAGATGGGTCTGCTGCTAGAACTCTGTGTGGCATTCATCTCTCTGATCTGAGCTGCTGTTAACTTGCGATTTCTGAGGCTGGTGACTCGGATGAACTTATCCTCAGAAGCAGAGGTGACTCTTGGTCTTCCTTTCCTGGGTCGGTCCTCATGTGTGCCAGTTTCGTTGTAGCGCTTGATGGTTTTTGTGACTCCACTTGGGGACACATTTAAAGTTTTTGCAATTTTCCGGACTGACTGACCTTCATTTCTTCTTAATGATGGCCACTGGTTTTTCTTTAGTTAGCTGATTGGTTCTTGCCATAATATGAATTTTAACAGTTGTCCAATAGGGCTGTCGGCTGTGTATTAACCTGACTTCTGCACAACACAACTGATGGTCCCAACCCCATTGATAAAGCAAGAAATTCCACTAATTAACCCTGATAAGGCACACCTGTGAAGTGGAAACCATTTCAGGTGACTACCTCTTGAAGCTCATGGAGAGAATGCCAAGAGTGTGCAAAGCAGTAATCAGAGCAAAGGGTGGCTATTTTGAAGAAACTAGAATATAAAACATGTTTTCAGTTATTTCACCTTTTTTTCTTAAGTACATAACTCCACATGTGTTCATTCATAGTTTTGATGCCTTCAGTGAGAATCTACAATGTAAATAGTCATGAAAATAAAGAAAACGCATTGAATGAGAAGGTGTGTCCAAACTTTTGGCCTGTACTGTATGTCATCGCGCCAGAAGGGCAAGGAAACGAGCATGCGCAGAAAGACCGGAATGAACTTAAAGAGGAATGAGCGTTTACATGCACACAAAATTCTTTCATTCGGAATGACAAACGGAATAAACCACCCCCTTTAATCGGATTTAATTTTCAATTGGAATGACCATTTTTCTATCGGAATGACCGTTTACATGACCACTTTAAATCGGAATGGCCTTTCATTCCGAATGAAAGTGGAATTAAACTGTCCATGTAAACGTACTGAGTGTCGCAAGAGGGTTCTAGGTTCAAACTCAGGGTGTGGGAGACCTTCTGTGAGGAGTTTGCATATTCTCCCTGTGTCAGCGTGGATTTTTCTGGGTACTCTGGCTTTATCCCTCAATCCAAAGACATGCAAGTTAGTTGGCCATAGGTGTGAATGTGAGTGTGAATGATTGTCTGTCTCCAGCCCTTTTTAAATAGGAGTTGTGCAAATTTGCAGGAAAGCCCAATCGGTCTTTTTTCAGCATTGGCAGTATATCGTTTGCGAGGACAAGGAGGGCGCGGAATTCCTTGTCTCCCCAGTTGCTCATCTTTACAGTGTCTGTCAGGTTTGTGTTTCCCTCTTGCTACTAGCTGCTCGCTAATTCCTGCTATCAGCTGTTTCCTGTTTATCCACCGCCAGTGGGTCACACTTGCCCGGTCATCAACAGCTCCTCCCACAAGTCTTCAACAGTCCCTCCCGTTGCGGAAGGCCACCTCGGTCTCTTTAAACTAAAAGGGTTCCGCCAATATGACTACCCTACGAGGCGGAATCAACTCACCATTCCGCCTCTGTGTGTATAAACGCTCGCAGCTGGCCGGCAAAACAGCCCAACATTCGCGGAAAATCTGGCAGTGTAAAAGGGGCTTCTATGTGTCAGCCCTGCAATAGTCTGGCGACCTGTCCAGGGTGTACCCCACTTATCATCAGCTGGGATAAGCTCCAGCCCCAATGACCCTTAACAGGATAAGCTGTTACGGAAAATAAATGGATGAATGTATGAGTGTACCCACCTATCAGCCAAAAAGCCATTGAAATATATTGGACAGTATATCCACTTCCTCTTTGTTAACCCATCCCATCTACCTAGAAGTATACCCACCTCCTCAGCTACCACTACACCGCTGCTTACAGTCACTGGTGTTATAGGCTGGGAGCCAGGTCCAGCCCTCATGATGTTTTCTGCTATCTTTTTTCATTATTATTTTCTGTTGGCCTATAGCTAGGGCCATCACAAGTTGATAAGGAGCACCCCCAACTCCCAAAACACTTTTTTGGGACATGTTTCTGGCAAAATGATGGGAATACAAATATGAGGGCACTATGATGGCATAAATAGTTTTTGGCAAGGAGTATCCTGACACAAAGGGGAAAGTGGCAAAATAAGATTCTGGGGCTTCCTGACATTTTTATTCCAAAATATCACACACAACAGCCCCACAGAAAACAAAAAAATGACTGTGTCACAAACTCTCATCAGAATTATTATCTTTCATCACTTTGTGTTTAATATCACTGCTTCATTTTTACAAAGAAGCCTGCCCAAGATGATAAGCTTTAATTTGAGTACACGTTGACCTTTCAATCTTGAAAAACAGGTCCCAGAAAAGGGTTTTGGGCCCCCTGAGACCAAACGGCCCTGAGTTGGGGGTGCTCATTTTCAACCTGCAATGGCCTAAGGTACAGGCTAACAGGAAATAATAATGAAAAAATGTAGCAGAAAACATCACAAGGGCCGGACCTGGCTCCCGGCCTATTATTATTTAAAAGGTAACTACACCTGAGATTTCTGCTCCAGCCCTTCCTCCCCTTGCTACAGTATGTAGTGTGTGATGCAAGGGTCAGGCTACAGTAAAGAGACTGACAGTTTAGCCTGGACTGCAGCAACCTAGAGCTGGCAGTCAGATTGGACAGCCAAGAGCAAATAATGTCAGATTCTCTGTGCTTTTGCTGGAAAACGAGGGAGTAGTGCTTTGACAGTCACTAGAGCCACGTTTATGGCCCTTTGAGAGAGTTACACTGTGGTCACATGGGTTGTAGCAGAGCAAGTGGCTCTACTTTAAGAGGCAAGTGGGGGAGTGTCAGTACATAGCCATAGCCCTGGTGTTCAGCGCTGTTAACAGTACCCTTAATCAGCCCTAAATATCTTGGTAAACTCTGAACATAGCACAGTTACTGTATCATTAGGCCGTTTACACCACTGAATAAGAATACATTTCGTTATTGCATGACGTCATCTGCCTGGCACAGACTGGGGCCATGGTCAGCCAGTGCTCCGTTATTTATAGATGGCACAGGCTCAACATATGACATAGACCTCAGAGTCTGCAATGTGTCTGCTCAAAAATTGTAGGTCAAATGCTGGAGTCAAGTTTTTAAGCGGTGTTTAATAAAATAATGTTGTCTCTGTCTGGTATCATGTCTGTTCCCTCTCACATTCTGCATGAAGAATATCCGCTTCTGCCGTCACACAGAAGATTTCTAGGTCCACAGGCTCCATTGACCAGGTTCAGAAAGTCTTTTGTTCCTCAGTTTGTCAACCTATTGAATCAGAGTTTGGGTTCCAAATAGCCTCAGTGTACCACTGAATATAATAGGAATGAATAATGTGCTGTACTGCATCCATTGTTTTGTAATGTCCGATGATTTGTAGCGTTTGTAGTATGGTTTGTTCTGCTGAATATTGTTCTGTATAGAGTTGACATCCTGGGATGCAAGATAACTTTCAGATTTTGTTGAAACAAAAAGGTGAAATCGTATCTTGCCTTTCATGTCACAGTAAGGGAGGGGCCACAGAATTTCATAGAACTTAATTTTCAATATTGTCTTGTTGGAAAAATGTCCTGTAATAACATGATATGCCACCAATAATCTACATGATTATGTGTTCAGCACAAACACAAGTGAATAGAATACTACGACTGAAATCTCATAAAACCAGTGAGAAAATCTTTAAACTTTATGGTTGAGAGTTAATTATTGCTGATGCCAGAGGGAGAGAATCTGGAAATAAGAAGACAGAGATAGAGAGAGACTATTGTCAACCAACTCAGCCAAGGGCATCTTTTTTCAATCTAGATGACTGTCCCTGATCCCTGCAATTATGTGTGCATCCCACCATATCACAGGGATCTTAAACTGGGGGCAATTAAACAGCCTTTTTATTGCTGCTGTGGCCCTCTGTATCGCTGGGCTGGGTTAGTCCATTACCTCCCTTCAGCACGGTGTGCAGCGTTACTGAGGTGAACTGAGAGATGCAGTGTGAGGTCATGACAGATAAACAGCAGTTTAGTCGTGGGGAAGTGAAGTTCAGTAAACAGGGTGCGGGGTGGCTCAAGGACAGAGGACTCATCCTTCCACGATACTGTCGTTATATCTGCTGAAGCCTCCTCGAGTGAGACATTAAATCTGAAAAAAGACAATAATTTGGGTCCATTGTGTTGCATATATATCTAACATTACACAGTACTGCTTGGTATACACAAAAAAAGACACCCAGAATCATATTGTATACTGTTACTAAAAGAGTAAAATGAAGGTGTACAGAGAGGAATAAAAAATGTAGATTAAAAACACTGTGACCAAGATGTGCAAATTATGCACTTGGTTTAGGTGAAGGTCATCTATAGTGGTTTACAAACCTCTCCTGCAGAGACTGTTAAGTGCTTTTGTTGCTAATGATATGCAAGATGCAAAATAGCAGGCCTACCAAGGACAGGGACAGGACACAGTATCAGCGGTGGAGATAATTGGGCTGGATTTCAGACGATCTTGGTTCATCGTAGAAAAAGCACACATGCCATGCATCGAGCTTTTCATTACACCTATTAAAATGTGGTTTTGAGAGGAATAGTGCAATTTATCTTTCGTATTACTGAGCATGAAGGATCAGCTTTACTTTTATTGACCTGGCTGTATAATTTATAGCAGCTTTAAATGTGATTCTACAAGAACTGAAACAGATGATGGGCCTGTAACTTCAATACAGTTGGAAGATTTTGAAGTTTCCATTTCATCCAAGCTACTCATACAGTTCTGTTAATAGTCAGCTTGCAGGTAAAAAAAGAGAGTGGTGGTATGCTTAGATGGGACGTCTGTGCATTTTATAGAGCACAGGACTGCCCCCTAATAGTCGACCAAGTGTTAGTCAACCAGGAAGGTCATTTGTCGGCAAGATTTCGTTGATCTCTTAGTCGCAGAAAACAAACAAACAAACTAATGCAAAACTCTATCAGGAGCTGTGCCTTGTCAAAATAAATAAAAACCAATATGACTGGACCATGTGTGAATTTAATTTGAAAGGACAGACACAGGAAGTGGCCACGCTCAGCAGTCAGACAGGAGTCACGTTACAAACCAATCACAGCCAGATATCTTTCCCTTCTTCTGTAAATATTCAGTCTGATAAACACGGAAATGTTGATCATGTTACTGCAGGGCTACCCAGAGCTTTACATCTGTCCCACGGTCGATAGGCCTACACACTTAAAACAGCGCCTGGAAGAAGATCAGCTCTGCACTCAGGATTCAGGTCAATAGGCTATAGGGTGATTGTTAACATTGCTTAGCAACTTCAGACACAACCTGCCACTGCGCTCTTGAAAGCTGGCACAGAAAAGGCAAAAGAGTAGCACCCAGCGCCCAAGCGGTTAAAGGCGCAGCATGTGTACGATCCCTAATTTCCAGGGCTGGTACCTGTGGCAAGCCGTTTTAACATTTAATAGCTAGACTGGATATTTATTACTGATATCTGCAACATAATTTTGCCTAGTCAAAACTTTTATTCAAGATATCTGTAATTAGATTTTGCCTTGTCAAAACTCTAATATCTGTAATTCAGTTTTGACTAGTAAGATTCAAACTACTTTTGCCATTCATGTGTATGGGGTTTGTCATTATAGATATCTCCAATGTAGTTGCGGATATCTGCAACTGAATTGTGGATATCTGTAATTCCAGTTTGAGATATCTACAATTTAATTTTGACTAGTCATAATTCAAGTTCAAGATAACAGATATCTGTAACTGTAGTTTTGACTAGTCAAAATGACATTATAGATATCTTCAATTAAAATTCATACTAGTCACAATGACATTACTACTAGTCAAAATGACGTTGTTGATATCTACGTACAGTACAGGCACACACCTTCTCATTCAATGCGTTTTCTTTATTTTCATGACTATTTACATTGTAGATTCTCACTGAAGGCATCAAAACTATGAATGAACACATGTGGAGTTATGTACTTAACAAAAAAAGGTGAAATAACTGAAAACATGTTTTATATTCTAGTTTCTTCAAAATAGCCACCCTTTGCTCTGATTACTGCTTTGCACACTCTTGGCATTCTCTCCATGAGCTTCAAGAGGTAGTCACCTGAAATGGTTTTCCAACAGTCTTGAAGGAGTTCCCAGAGGTGTTTAGCACTTGTTGGCCCCTTTGCCTTCACTCTGCGGTCCAGCTCACCCCAAACCATCTGGATTGGGTTCAGGTCCGGTGACTGTGGAGGCCAGGTCATCTGCCGCAGCACTCCATCACTCTCCTTCTTGGTCAAATAGCCCTTACACAGCCTGGAGGTGTGTTTGGGGTCATTGTCCTGTTGAAAAATAAATGATCGTCCAACTAAACGCAAACCGGATGGGATGGCATGTCACTGCAGGATGCTGTGGTAGCCATGCTGGTTCAGTGTGCCTTCAATTTTGAATAAATCCCCAACAGTGTCACCAGCAAAACACCCCCACACCATCACACCTCCTCCTCCATGCTTCACAGTGGGAACCAGGCATGTGGAATCCATCCGTTCACTTTTTCTGCGTCTCACAAAGACACGGCGGTTGGAACCAAAGATCGCAAATTTGGACTCATCAGACCAAAGCACAGATTTCCACTGGTCTAATGTCCATTCCTTGTGTTTCTTGGCCCAAACAAATCTCTTCTGCTTGTTGCCTCTCCTTAGCAGTGGTTTCCTAGCAGCTATTTGACCATGAAGGCCTGATTGGCACAGTCTCCTCTTAACAGTTGTTCTAGAGATGGGTCTGCTGCTAGAACTCTGTGTGGAATTCATCTGGTCTCTGATCTGAGCTGCTGTTAACTTGCGATTTCTGAGGCTGGTGACTCGGATGAACTTATCCTCAGAAGCAGAGGTGACTCTTGGTCTTCCTTTCCTGGGTCGGTCCTCATGTGTGCCAGTTTCGTTGTAGCGCTTGATGGTTTTTGTGACTCCACTTGGGGACACATTTAAAGTTTTTGCAATTTTCCGGACTGACTGACCTTCATTTCTTAAAGTAATGATGGCCACTGGTTTTTCTTTAGTTAGCTGATTGGTTCTTGCCATAATATGAATTTTAACAGTTGTCCAATAGGGCTGTCGGCTGTGTATTAACCTGACTTCTGCACAACACAACTGATGGTCCCAACCCCATTGATAAAGCAAGAAATTCCACTAATTAACCCTGATAAGGCACACCTGTGAAGTGGAAACCATTGCAGGTGACTACCTCTTGAAGCTCATGGAGAGAATGCCAAGAGTGTGCAAAGCAGTAATCAGAGCAAAGGGTGGCTATTTTGAAGAAACTAGAATATAAAACATGTTTTCAGTTATTTCACCTTTTTTTGTTAAGTACATAACTCCACATGTGTTCATTCATAGTTTTGATGCCTTCAGTGAGAATCTACAATGTAAATAGTCATGAAAATAAAGAAAACGCATTGAATGAGAAGGTGTGTCCAAACTTTTGGCCTGTACTGTATAATGGTAATTCTGGATAGTCAAACTTAGCGATTAAATGTTTAAACGGCTTGCCATAGGTACCTGTGATTATTCCACAGGCTAGTTAATAACATGTCGGGCAGGAAATCCAAAGTGTGGGATCATTTTGAGAAGGTGAAAGATGAACCCAAGGTGATATGTAAACTCATCTTCATTGGTCGACTACAAACATGATGTATCATCTGAAACATGGAAGTAGCTACATGCCCATTAGCCCACAGCGTCATTAATAGGCGGCTCGCTCAGTGTGTGACGTGCACTTGTAGATAAAATATAGGCCTATATCAATGAAGGTTCTCTGTAATGTAGCACAGTGTTAACAATGTTACTGATACTATTCTTTCTCACACCTTCAACTCAAACCATTGTGTTGCCCAAAATATGTAATTGAATAATTAAATTAATATTGTAAACAAGCAGGTGACTAGTTAAATAAGGCCCTAAATGACGACTGTTGGTTGACTAGGAAACTTATTAACACGTAAGAAAAGTATCTTAGAAAGTGATTTTTGCCAAATCTGGTTGAATTTTTTTTTTTTTTTTTTTTGAAAAGCATCACTCTGTATTGTAACCCTGAGGTACATTTTGCCAACAGGAACCAAACTCGCCAGATGCGCAGTGTAACTGATCCATGAGAGTCTGAACCAATGTTCAGGTTGGCAGCACTTTCTCAAAACAGGGCAGAATGTCCTTTCTTTTGAAAAAAATAAATAAATAAATAAATCAGTGGATTGGATATCTGTATTCAAAACGTTGCACGGCCAATGGTCTGTTCAATTGTAAAAGGTCATAGGGACTCTAATGAGGTGCCTGCTGGGAAAATAACAAGCCCCTTATGCCTCGATAGGCACCTCCCCATGTCAGAACAGGTCAGCTGTAGCAGGATGGAAACGCTTCACCCCGGAGACAATGGCAACATTTTGAAGAATGGGACTTTTTTTTGGGGGGGGGGGTTTGCACTACATCCGTTTGTCATATCAAGTAACCTAAATGTAAGATTTTAAGTTCAGTTCACCCCAGAAATCCAGCAATATGAAGGAAAATCATAAATTATTCATTACTGCACATCAATACTGTATCAAATTAATGTTTGTGGGAGTATTTCCACTAGTGCCCTTCTCCACCTGATGGATATGAAATACCTCAAGCCTAATTATTTTCCGATACAGGAGTCACAGGTGGCCAGACCAGCTCCATCACTTTGAATGAGGCCCGTTGAGCTTTTACTGATTTAATTAACAGAAACATTAACCCTCCGTGTCCTTGGTTACTCGTTAAACAGTAACTCTTAAGAGAATTATAAACCTTGATGTATGTTACACTGTGCCTTGAGCTGACCTCTGTCCTTGCAGTTCGTTTGCAAGTGCTTTAATAACACCTTTTTAAAACACTGGGGACGCTAATGCCAGGTACAGCCTTTAACAATTCTGCTGCTTCTAATTTACAAAACAATTTGCTGTTATCAGCACACTTAGACCAATACAAATATGCCAACCTGATTTAAAAAAAAGAAATGAACTAGAAATTCACTGTGTATGCCATTAAAATCAAATATCACCCGACAATGGCCCATGTAACACTTGGACACAGTACGGTGTCTCTAAAGCTCTTGAGATGAAATGTCATTTTATCCCACTCACAGGCTCTTAACTCACTGTTACACAGCTACAGTCCTTTTGACATATGAGAGACCACTCATACAATAGCACACAATGGCTGCTGTCATGTGGAGGAACATACACCCCACACAGTGCCTGCGCATGATACTGTAACTGGCAGGGACATGTTGAAACAGAACGTTGTTGTCACATACAGTACTCACATGTGCATGTGCGTGCTTACGTATGCATGTATACATGTGATTGTGGTCGCACTGACAGACGCGCGGAGAGGGAAAACAACTGCTCAGGCTGAATAAAGGTGAGAGCACATCGGTGGGTGGAGGAGAGGAGGGCAGAAGCAGTCGTCTTCGTGTGCAGGTTTTTGTGATGAATGTGGCATCCGCTGTGGTATTTGATGTCCCTCCGTCACGGTTGACGGATTGTGGGCGAGTGGAGCTTTCTGTGTTGTTGACACCGCACAACAGCACATAGTGGATTTGATGTTTGCTGACAGTTTGTCACACTGCTGTTAAAATGAACCCTGGGTGGTGAGAGGGGCGGGGGGGAAGAAGGGTCTTGAAAGAATCGAGATAGGGTCTTGCATTCGGTTGCATTATGTGCACCAGTGTCTGTGAGGTCTTTGAAGTGTCATTTAAGCATAGAGCATAATGCAGATCAAAGCTGACTTTACAAAATAAAGCTAAAACACGGCCAATTTGATGGTAAGCTTCACGAAACTTTTCAGTCCTTGTAATGAAACCCTTTGAACCTATTCTGCTCCGCAAGATGAGATGACCAGACATAATGAACACAATAAAAACACTGCAAGGCCACATACAGCCAATCAGTGGCTCAGTGTAAATGTTTATCGCATCCTGCAGCACGGCAATGCAGTGCTCTCATTCTGTAGCTCCTACAGTGAGCAACAGGTAAACAGAAAGTTAAGATCAACAAATGAATTAAGGATAATAGGCCGACTAAAGCCAAGTACCCACTCCTCAAATGTGCAATTTGCACTTCAGTGTTATTCCCTCTCACTTACCGAATGGAGCAATAATGATGTTACTGCTGAAAACTGTGCTCAGGGTTTAGTTGGACGACCAACTGCCTGGTGAAAGGCCTTAATTCAGAGCTCAGCTCTGACCTCAACCAAGTTAATACCGAGCCATAATCTCTTAAGGTTATGCTGCCTTTCTCAACTCTTTCACTGTCTTTGCAGGGTTTTATATCAAGGCAGTACCATTTCCCTTTTAACCTACAGGCATCAATGCCAGACTTGTCACTTCTACTTTCATACTTACCATTGGGGAAAACTTTAAGGAAAGTCTGATGTGTCACAAATCTCACTTTAGATGAAGCAAATATGAGGCTTCGGCAGTCAGAATTAACCTAAATTAAAGATCTGTCTTCCATAGTTAGTCTTTTTTCTTTTAGAGCAAAATTCCCTCTGTGGCTCCCTGTGTTTTCTTGCAGTGGAGGAATATGTTCTGCTAGTTGTTTGCAGGTTTGTGAGCAATCACGCTCACTGATGCTCAAACTAAAAAGTGAACTTTTGCCCTGCTTTAGTTGCGCAATTCGACAGTTGGGATGTTTTGCAGTCTGTGTTTATTCGACACAGGCGGCTAACACAGCTAACAGTGTGCGCTGATGTTAGCTCCAGCAAACTAACAACATGTTCAGACTCTGGGCGTGCGGAGTGTGTTTGATATCTCAGATTCGAGATTAAGCATCGACTGGTTCTCTTATTTACCTTCAGACTATCTAATTTTAGCTTCAGTCTCAGAGCACAGTGGGAACAAACATGTTTTGAACATGTTTTTCCAGGGTGTTCTCAAAGGACACCGTAACTTTGGAAAATACCCTCTTGGTGTGGCAAATAACGACTGTGGATTTTGCCCCTCGCCTTTTATTGTGTGTTCTTCACAAGAGGAAGACTGATTACAGTAACATTAACTCAAGATACTATTATGATAGACTTGTATAAATGTGGACCAGTCCTTTTTTGGGTTGAGTATAGCTTCAGTATTTCATTTTAAAGTGCAACACTCTACCCTGACACCTGATACAAAGGTGAACAAAACAGACTACAGAATTTGCATTCAGTATCCTCTTATGTTAGCTAATACCTCTTAACTGGTATCATGCGATTCATAGCAAACTTTGTATCTTTGTACTCATTGATTGTGAATGCCGTGATGGCTGCTGGGATAATAATCTAATGATAAGCCAATATATATGCAAATTCCTCACAGCATAAAGATGATGCTTCGTGATGCATTATTAATACGTTTCCATACCCACCAAAGCAAAAGTCGGAATCGAATGATCACAGTTAACTTTAAGAACTTTAACTCCTTAAGACTTATCAAAGTGAAAGGCTCCTTTGAAGTGGATCAAGGAAAATGTAGATGAGATTTGGACTCGTATCAAGTACACAGAAAAGTTCTCACACCTTCATAAAAAGTTTAATCATGTCAGACACCCCATTGCTGCAGACTTTAATTGAAAGAGCAGAACTTTTGGAACTCATTAAAAACTAATGTTATAGCAGTGAAACAGTCGGTTTAATGTATATTTGCATGAACAGTCATTGACATAACATATGCAATCATGACAACTACCTTTTGCCACAACTTTCTTTAGAAACCAGACTGTTGTGATCAAATTTTCATTGCATGGAGACTTGACCGAGCATTGCTGCACTTCTAACAGGAGGAAGACAAAGCACAGGAGGGCCCGCTCCAAACTTCACTTCAACTTTGCACCACTGGGTGTTAGAAGAAGTCAAGGAAAATGATCGAGGTCAATCGTGTTTAGTATGGATTGCACCAGCATGTCTTGCAGTGCAAGCTCAGGGTGATTTCTTTCTTTCTTTTTTTTTTTCACGGTTACATCCTTTTGTTCCCCTCATGCTGGACATTTTGAAACAGTTTGATATATGTTTCACGCCTGTCTGAGGCTTTGATATTATAAAAAATTGATTACCTCTACCGGCACACTAACCTTCTAGACTTATACCCCTCTCTTATTCTCACTGCCTCTTTCATGTTGCTCACATTACACCTTTCTCCTTCTGTGTCGTTCAAAGTACTCCCAATATTTTATTCATTACCAAACACAAACAATTTCAAATATATAGCTAAATAAAAAACATTCTTAAAAATACATTATATCAAGCTTAACTTTAATCACAACCTCGCTTGAACACGATGGCACATTTAATATGTAAATCAGTAATTAAAGATGTAAGGTTGTGGTTACATAATTCAGTATTTCAATTCAGGATGGTAATTCAGGCGTCCTGGCTAGTTGATTTTATTAACCAAGCATGCCATCAGTCATTATAGCAGCATGGTGAAAATGGGAGTCATAGGGGAAATGGACATTACGACCATTGACTGAAGCCATTGAGAGTCATGGACTGGTTTAAATAATGGAAGCACCTCTTGCATGACAGATTCAACCTTTTTAATTAATATATTGAATTTCTGGCTGTTGCGGATGCATTTGTTTGGCATGAAAGTTCAAGCTTTGGCTTAATGAGATAGAGGTTTTCTGTATCTGAAAGCTTATCGACAAAAGCTCAAGTTTGGCCATGTTGACCTTCCCTTGAGCAAGAGAGCGACTTTATACCACTACCCGCTAAGTCAATCTGCAGTTTCACTGAACAAGAGCTTCAGCTAAATGCATTAGATCACAACCTGAGTTCACTCCTCTGCAGACCATTTGCCCTGGCACATGGAAAACTACTGAGCTAATAAAGGAGTCAAAATCATCTCATGCCCTTGTAAACTCGTATTTGCTGAATTGCTTATACACTCATGTTTTATCTAGCGTTTCACCTGAGAAAGTCTTCAAATCTGAGCATGTGGTCCTCTGTGGCTTGGCTCAGCACCAAACTCATTGTCAAGCGGAAGAGATCAGAACTTTGTGGCACCCAGAATCGATTTCCTTTATGATCAGTGTTCTGCTAATGCAGGGGATGCTTTGACATTTTAAATAAGAAAGTGTCAGTTTGAAAGTTCTTGGAGAGGCATTAAATGCGATCGATGTGTCGTGCAGGATATTGCCAATGCTATGATGAGGGACAGTTTCAAGAGTGATTAGTTTGATGTGCCTCCGCCAGACAACAACGCTTGATGCATTGCCAAGTCTGCATCATTACCACCACCGCTCGCCTTTAATCTAGATTCACAGCGGTTACGTCAAACTCTCCCATGACCCCTTCACTTTTCCTCTGGTCACCAGGACTGATATCACAGATTATGACACAGCCAAGCTGATTTTGTTGGAGGAGATGCTGCAGTAAGAGGGCAGATGCAGCATAAGAAGGACGGTAATCAGTCATTCTGTGGGTGCATACAGTCGACCTGTTATCTGTTCTCCACCTCCCATCCCGATCAAACACAACAGGCACTCCAAAACAAATATCCGTCTATCCTGTGGGACAGCCAGCCCTTCTGGGTCGCGGCTCAGATGAAAACGACCTTGACATTCAGTGGGTCTGCAGAAGCAAACACTCACCATGAATTATACAAGGGCTGGAGGGGCCTAATGAAGCCTTCATAGAGTGTTTGAGTAACGTAATGGGCCGTGCATGCAGTGGACAAGAAAGGTATGACTGAATCAATAGTATCTTTCATTGGATGGTGTGACAGTATACTTCCTCATCATCAAGGCTCATTTGGCAGACCAAATAGGCCACAGGATTGTATTTTTGCCATGTTTGCCGTTTACCTGTGTTTCAGTGTCTGTATCCATGTCTTATCTTATGGTGTTGAGAGGCAAGTGTGATGTTCTCAATCCATGGCTGCGTAATAGACCGACAAGGACTTACCACCCTTGCAATCATCCTTCGCTCTGTGCCAAGTGCAGCAGGGAGCTGTATGTACTGTATGTGGCTGCCCATCATCATCATATGTCTCGAGGGGGTCTGATAAATCGAACATGCTCGCATGATAAATTGGCAAAGGGAAGCCTCACAAAGCACTTAATAATCACTGCTAATTGCTCCATTCATTATCCTCTGATTGGGGAGCCGCATAAGGGTCTTTGCTACATGGGAGCAGTGGTGATTGCTGTCACATGAGCCGGATCTGTGTCACTCTACTTCTGCAACAACTTCTTCTAATGATATGAGAAAGAAGAATTTAGAAGAAAGGTGAGAAAACAATTCTTCTCAAACTTTCTGCGGGATCAAATGACACCAAACCCGCAACGATTATTAGTTTGCTGATAATGCTGTAATAATTGCAAGGTTCTGGCCGCCACCAAATGGCATCTTTCATGAACATTCCTAACCATGATGAGCAGGCTAAAAAGCTTTTTCATACGCTGGAAAAGAAAAGCTTGAAGCGACTTGCTACCCCATACTTGTTTAAAAGACAGACGCCCAGGAAAGACTGAAAGAATATAATGAATTTTAGATCACTGGTGTCAGTTTGTAGGGTGTTCATCAATAGAACAAACCAAATGCATATGCAAGTCCTTGATCTACAAAACATCTTTCATTCAATGTCTGAAATCCAAGCCAGTATTTCTCTGCCTTTTTATCTTTTAGTTTATTTCTCCGCGAGCTGTCAAAGGAACAAAGATGTCGGGCCTTTTGTGTATGTTTAAAAAGCCTTCAATTAAAATACAATATCAAAAAAGGTCACGACGAGATGAGATAAATCGTCAGCGTCATCATTGTCAGCCTGATATAAATGGTGCACAGTGCAACTAAAAGACCGTCAGAAGATTTTTCATCACTGCAACTTGTGACCCGAAAAAATACATTAAAAAAAATACAAAGAAAGTGGCTTTTGCAGTTTCAGTTAGGGAGTTAAGGGTCGAAACTTAAAAAATAGAATTCGGGGGAACAAAAAATTGCTTCAAATGTCATTGCATTTTAATGGACTGCATTTACAAAGCAAAAGTTTATAGAGTATCACTGTCTTTCACTTGTGCAAATGGCACACTGGACTTCAAATAGATAATACACAGAAAGAGAGGCTCAACTATATCTTTAAAGTGCAGGAAACAATCACAACTTTTACAAAGCTCTTTTTTCTTGGGTGTCCAAAGGATCCTAAACAGTAATAATAGTCTAGACACAAAATGTCTCCATTGTGTCTGTATTTACTCCATCTGAGCAAACAACACATTCTCACAAATACTGACACCTGAGGCCTGTACCATGAAGCAGGCTCAGCAGATACAGACTCTGTTTGCCTGAGCTGGCTCGACAAACCTTTAAGCATCAGTCAGGGATAACAGGCTAACACAAAGGTGGTTATCAACTGGCCCTCTTAAACCAGGCTTTCTTCTTCAGGCTCTGTGCATGTTCACATAAAATGAGACCATTTAGTGCATCATTTGATGCTTTAAAATGATCAATCTGTGCCGCCTACTTCCCCCTTTGAGGAAAGAAGTGGTACAGTAAGCAGGGAATGCTTGCAGGAAATTACTAATAGTGTGAATATATTTACTTTACCAGTCCGTGACAGCTGCACATTCTACAGCTCTTAAACTTTAAACTTGATGCAGCAGATTTAAACTTTATACTCCAGAACTGCATTTAGTGTAACTTTATGTTGCTGCCTGTCTTGGCCAGGACACTCTTGAAAAGAGATTTTTCATCTTAAGAGGTTTTTCTGGTTAAATAAAGGCACTGACACTGTCCCATAATGACAGGTGCATGGAAATCACTTTAGTTTTGTGCAAATCAAAGTGAATTGCAAAGTTAAGATTGACAACAAAAGTAGTAACATAATGGCATCCATAACTTGTCAGCAACATCCACTGATGGGAAACACGCACATTCAATAAAGCTCCATCTTTTTTAATACACATAAATTTGAATCCTACACTGGCATTAAACTGCTTGTAATCTCATGTCCTTACATCTGCTGTATACATGCACAGGAGCATCCACACAGCACAAATGCACATCCCTTAACTTGAGATTTTCTCCCTGAGAAGGATCTATTTTCTTGCTCATTAAGTGCTTGCATTCTCAGTCATTTCTCAACTATAAACAAACTCTTCCCCAGAGCAATTCTTAACACTCAGAGGGGAAAAAGAGATCTTTTATTTTTTTAAGCTGACTCTGTTTCACTTCATTTCAGAATTAACTTTGGAAACCAACAATGAAGTAACAAACATCTCTGAATTCATAAGCACATAATTCTCATGTTGACTGACACACATCATCCTGAAGAGAGTTCGTTCTTTCTTTCTTTCACATGAACATTGATACACTAATGGCAGGAAACTGGCATGCAAGTCGATGACCTGCTCATTTGGAGCAATTTGGTTGCTCAGTCTGTTGCTCTCAGCCATCTTTCCTGACAGCTGTTGTATTCAAGTTTAATATTAATTTGTGCGTAAGCCTTTCTTTTCTTTTGTAGTGGACCCACTCCTTCAAAAAACATCTGAGCCTCTTTGATTCGCTGTATATCCAGTGTTACACACTATATCCAGTGTTCGGCTCACTGACATCTCTCCGGTCAGGTATTTGTTATTTTGTATTTGTGACATTTCAGCTGCGTGGAAAATAAGAATATTATTCCTAGTATACCATGTTGGAGAAGTCAGGGGATCACTAAAGTCGTTAGGTTTCATCCAAACCCTCCAGTAGATGCTGAGATATTTCACAGCATAAGTGAAAACATTGAGCGGCTGGTGACACTGCAGGAAAGGTCAAGTGAATTGCCGAAATCAAAAGTATTGATTCTCTGGAGACCAAGAGTGTGTATGCAAAATTTCTTGGAAATTCATCCACCAGTTGTAAAATATTTCAGCCTGGACCAAAGTGGTGAGCCAACACACTAGCTTGCCATCACCAGGGCAACCAAGTGCTCCTCCTTCCTCACTGTCCATTGAGCAATCGCTGTGATTGAACAGCTAAAATATGGCCCTTGGTTGTTTTATCTCTAAAGGAAACACTTTAAGATGTAAATATTCTTTCCGATAATGTGCAGAATCATCATCACACATTTCATCATCACATTTATTTGACAACCTGACAGATTATCATTCAATAGGCTTATGAGTTTCATAAGCATCTAAAAGTCCAGTGCTGGATTATGCTGAGTTGACAGGGAAATCCTTGAGAAGATAAGTGTCTTTGTATCAAACCTCTCAGACAAATGATACCTCTCAGCTTATCCACACAGCTACTCAGGAGGACAGGCCACTTTTTTTTTTTTTTTTTTTTTTTACAAAGGCAGAAAACATGTAGGTGGAAAAAGGTAATTGTCTTCTCTTTTCTTTAAAAGCTTTGATGTCTGGTAAGTTAAAGACAAAATATGAAGCCACATATCACGAGCCATACAGCTGGGAGTAGTTAAATAACTGCTCTGAAATTTACCATCAAACACATGGCTGAAACCGTGTATCCTGTGGATGACTTTGAGGTCTGCTGATTTAAAAGAGACTCCACCAGCACCAGAGGGACTGCTTGCAAAATGTGAGGTTACCTATGAGATAGTAGCAGAGACTCTGCTTCTTTGTTGTCCCTGCTTTCATGGTCCCATAAAGGCATAAATCCCTTCATAAAGCCCAAGGCTCAAATTAATTTTAGGAACAATACTGGGTGAAATGTAGCTGATGCTGTGGCAGCAGTGCCTCTGCACAGCTGGGTATGCCCAAGCACGGTGTGGCATTGCAACATTTCACTGTGGCCACAAATGAGGAATTTTGACGGAAGAATTTTGCCCAGGACTGGCAGCTGAAGGTCAATGTGGGGAGACAACTCAAATTTCAAGACACCATAGCTGTGACCAAGCTCAGGCCTGATATTTGTGTCAGAATCATCAAGGCAGGTGGTCCTGCTGGAATTGACGGTGCCCTGGAAAGACCGGTTGGGAGAGGCATTTGAGAGGAAAAGGCCAAGTATGAGGAGTTCGCAGGCGAATGCCGCAGCAGGAGATGGAAGACCTGATGCTACCCAGTCGAGGTCGGCTGCAGAGGATTTGCCAACAAGTTGCTCTACGGGGCCCTCAAGTTGCTGGGGCTCAGAGGGCTGCACAGCAAGAGAGCCATCACGAACATCACTGTTGCTGCTGAGAGGGCATCAAGGTGGCTGTGGATCAAAAGGGGTGATCTGTGGACCACACAAGCTACCTATACACAGGCCGGGGTCTGATCAACTCTGGCTCTGTCACCTGGGTGATATTGAAAGACCAGGAACACCCAATGAACCCAGGTTACATCACTGATGATATGTGTGGGTTGCACCTTAAGGTGTGTGTATCATCAGTTTGACTCCATTTGTCTGCAGTTTAAATGCTATCACTTATTTAAGGTTCTCTGAGGGCACACTGACACTGCAGACATGTAAGACTGTCAGCCAAGCTGTTTAAAGGTACCCTGTTGTGTTTTTGACCACTGGTAGCTTTTATTTGTATCATGCACTCTCATATGCACGCACATGCAAAGACAGTGAAGTAGGAGATTGCAAGCTACCAAACATGGATTTGAAAAACTTCAAAACGTGGCTTTGCAAATGTACGTAAGGAACCTAATGCATTCAGTGCGTTTTTAGCCCTAAAGGATACATACATTGGGCTTTGTTTAGGAATAATAACTTGGTCCCTATTAGTGTTTTCAGTTTAACTAAAGTGTAAGTTGCTTTAGCAAAACTGCTAAAAAATAACGGGTTTATATTCATGTTCATTTTGATTTTACATTTTATATAGATAAATGGTTGCATTCCAAATATGAATTGCATTGATAACCCCGCCATAAGAGCCTGGTCTAACTCTGAAGTCATCGAAATCCGGCGCTTGGGAACGACTTGCGGTGTCAGAAGCCAACAAAAAAAGGCGTCCTTTCATGTCGGCATGATATGCGGCCAGCTGCCATTATAGTTTAACGTTGCCCGGTGGCGTCAGGGGGAAACGTGGCGGGACAAGGACGAAAGTTAAAGGAAATGACCACTTTAGAATGAAAACAGACAGTACTTACTGACCCTCATGCTGACAAGAAATCCAGTGTAGTTTTTTAATCCACAAAACTCGTTCAGGGTATCGGAGGATAACAGCTAGCTGGAATAACAGCTACACTTGAAGTGCACGAAACCCACATTTTGAAAATGTAATAAAACTCCGCTAATGCATTTCAAAAACATCAGAACGGCTCATCCGTCGCAATCCAAGTGCCCTGAAGCTGCGGCATGCAAAATTGACTTGAAAAGACGTAATTTACTCCACTTTTATAGCATCATTTCTCACAGTGGTCAGTTAGCCTGCCCTGCAGGAGTGCTGTGTTTACATGGCAACTCGCGCCAGACTCAAGAACTAGCACCACCACTAGCCATCAGCTAGTCTACCAGTCTCAGGTTGTTCAAACGACTCCTGGCCTCCAAATCAACAAGCTTGTCCTCCAGGGTTTTATTTTTTGTCTCCAGCGTGTGTACTTTAGCTTGCAGGTTAGCCACCTCGTCCTCAGCGTTCGATATGCGTTGCTCCGCCTGCAACACCCGCTCGTTACAGTCATTTATTTCCTTCCTCATGCTTTCTATCACCGCCATAACTCCATCAAATCTCGATGTAAAGTCTGTTTTCTTGGAGCTAATGGCAGCTAAGTATTGCGTCCACCTTCTCAACTCCGAGTTCAACTTCACCGCTGGCCACCTGCTCCGCCATATCTTCGTTAGCTGTAGCTGTTTCACCGCGAACTCGGTAGTCAGTTAACTTCGGCTGGTTTGATGCCTTGCTCCCTTTTTTACTTATTTTGCTAACCCTCGGCATTACAACTTCCACACTGTCATTGTGTTGCTAAGTATTGTTACAAACGGGAGTATTTTTAGTAGGAATTATAGCAGTTACAGCAGAGCAGTGCGAGACACGTCTTCTCAGGTGGCCGCCCATAACCGGAAGTCTACGGAAGTGTATCTTGAAAGACGACAATGCATGTAACAGGCAGACATGGTGTCCCAGAACATTCCACAATCAACAACCAACACACCCAGGGTACCTTGCACGTCATATGATGACGTGGAAGGTCCATGACCAAGCACGTCAGTATATGATGAGGTTGGAGTGAGAAAGTGTTGACAACAAACCTTTCCAACATGTTAACAACTTTGAAACATGCTCCATCCATCCATCCATCCATCCATATACTTATAGGAGGCAAAGCTTTTAGTCCATTATCTCTCCAGCAAACAACAGAGTGTACATTTTGCCATCAGTTAATGCATGCAATAATAAATCAGTTCAAATTATAAAAGTGTTTCATTGTCCATCTAGGCAGAGCTCTCTAATTCAGACCTGCATGTATCTTTTTTGCAACTTTGAGAACTGCTAACAGTGGAGAATGTAATCCCTTCCATATTTATTGTATAAGTTAACACTAATGGTGGTAAGCAGTATGGATCTGGAAAAGAATGTTTCCTGACAGGAAATCTATTTTGTCTACGCAGCAAACGAGCAAGCAGCTTAAGGCTCTATTTTTGAGACAATACTCATCCCCTCTCTCTTCAGTGAATCCACATGTCATCAGAAATCCCTTCCTTTCCTCTTTCATCCTCATCTTTTCAAAACACCCAATTAGCTAAATTCATATTCCCAATGCTTGTCTGTCACTGATATAGAAAATATGCAGTTTGATATTAAAAAAACAACAAAAGTACACCTTGCAGATTCAGATTGTGGGATGGCTAACGCAAAAACACAAACGCAGAGACGTGTAATTTCTCTCCCTGTTTTGATGATTTGTATGAAAATGATTGTCTTGATGAAGATGAGTGATTGTAATTATTTACAAAACAAAAATTACAAAATTAGATTATATGTTATGCTCCAGATATGCTTGTATAAGCGGATGTTTTTAAGAAGATTATCATCTGGAAACACTTTGTGTCCCATACAGATATCAGCATTATAGGGGGGAGAGGGTGGGTTTGGAGACAGAAATGCCATGACCTAATAAAAACAGATGCTTTCTCTAGAATTTGACTCCTTAATGACTTTAGTGCACTTTACTTATTCGTTCTGATCGGGGTATGTCCTCCCCTGTGCAACTAATCCTCTATCAGCGTTTATTTGAAACACAAAGGATTTAATCTTCACGAAAAATCTGTACACGCCAGCAAAATGTTTGGCATGACAACACAGAGCTGCTCTTGTATGTCTTTGTAAATGAGTATAATTTGGCTTGTAGTTATTTGACATTGGAGTAACCTTGAACCAACCAAATACCAAATCCCTGCTCGCTAGACTGTCTTTGATCAGGTTTTATGAGCCTGTATTCAGTTCCCACAGTAGGATAGTTTCTCAGGCAGCTGTGGTGTGGCCTTGACTTTTAAATATATTTACTTGTTGGATGCATCACTTTTAAGAAAAAGTTTTCATGATTTGTGTTTTTCCCTTCTTTTCCCCACATGCAGGTCACCTCTGGCTAATGAAGACAGACCCAAAGGTGAGGAGAGACGGCCGTTACTCTTTCTCTCCAGATGACAAATGAAGTTGTCACTCTCCTCAAGTGTGACTAGCCATTTCGGGCTGCATGGCATTCATATTTGTTTTGCCACCTGTGCTCCAAGCTGTCTCCAACGGACTGTAATAGCTCCCTCAACACCTGGCCAGAAGAGCCACCAGCAGGGGGTGGTGTTTATCCTCACAATGTCAAGTGAGACAATCTGGTAAGTCAAGATGGGCAGATGAGGGAAGTGTGGTCTTTGATTAATCCTCTGTCTGTCTGTTTGCCTATGATACCGTATCTATCAGTCTGTCTGATTTCTTTTATCAGTCTTGCAACTCTTTACTTTCTTCTTCTCTTTCATCTCATCATTTATCTGATGCATAAGGTCCAAGACAATACTTTGAGTGGTTTAGTTTTGACTGGCTTACTGTAATATTCTCTCAGTTTGAAATACCACTCAATCTGGTGTATTTTTTTGCATGAACACCCATTTGACTTCAGCTTTTTCTGCATTATCTGTTAGACCGCAGATAAATCCAGCAGTTTTCGCCAACTGACTCTTTCTTCTCGGGTCAGCACTTCATTATGAAGTCTGTCTGGGTTTGAGGATTTGCAAGGCCAGTAGGCTTGTTACCCCAAATTGTAACTTATGGATGATGCTTGGCTGTCCTTCTGCTTTGACAAAAAAAAGGCTTATTTTCTCTCTCAGTGATGGTGGGAGGAATCAGATGAGGCTTTGAAGTGGAGGGTGCCACAAACACACAACGGCGCAGTTAATGAACAGCCTCTGTGAGAAGCACAATGCTTTTGTTCCATTGGTTGGTTGTTTGGTTGGGTGGGTGGGTTGGTGAAGAGTCAGCAGGGATATGGAAGATGTGAGGGGTTTTGAAGTCGAGTCATTTATTCTAGGCTCTGCTCCCAAGGCACCCGGGCAGCTGCATTTATTTAGCTCTTGTTTAGCTGTTGTTGTGTGGCAGTCTGCTCTGTCGTGTATTCTTTTGTGGCATGTATTGTGTGTGTACGAGTGTATGCTTTTCCCATATGCAAACGGTTTTAAAGGCAGTGTGTGTGTGCGCGCCTGTGTGTTACTCTGCACTTCAACTTCAACTTCAAAGGCAGGCTTTAAGAAAGCTTCTCTGTGCTGTCTCATGCAACTCTTGGTCCCTTTAATGAGGTTTCATCCTCCCCAAGACTTTGTGGATAACAAGACACAGTTTGCGGAGAGAGGAGATATGTATATATTCTTGTTTGTAGTGTTGGTATTACAGATCATACAATTTCATAGTGGGGTAATGTATAAATATCTCTATTACCTCATATATTATAAGCCTCCATGCTGCAATAATTTCAGGAAATTGAGTGCTCCTTAACTTTAGAGGCAGTGTGCTTTATTCCTGAGTCAGTGGAGTATTTCTGAATAAATTTAAAGTTGAGAAATAGGCCATGCAGTTACACAGTCATGCTTCATTTAGAGTTGAATGCGTCAATCTAAAATGCCTAGATTAAAAAGTTGTTCGTGAGTTTTGCGAGACACTGTGTCACGTCATTATGCGACTTGCTCCCAATAATTCACTGATTTGTTGAGTTCCACCCGTTGAGCTCAATTGATTCGGTAGTTGTTTTCCAGACTTAAATCTTTCTGGCTTGTGTGTCACTGAAGCAGCCCTATGTTTCCCAAAAGAAACACATAATTATAATTATTCACACTTACTTAGGTCTTAGCAAACACAAGTAGTTATCCCCTCCAGGCATGTTTTAAAGTATTATACTAATACTAATATTTTGTCTAACTTGGTTTTACCACACAATTGTTAAAACAAAAAGCAGAGTTACTCTTTCTCTATTATTATTATGTTTATCCATATTATCTATGGATTTGGCCTCTGCTTGCACCCGTATTAACCAGTGAAAGAGCAGTGCACATAAATATGGTTAGCATACCTCATTCAAAAGCACATGTCCCATGAACAACACTGTCAGTCCTTCAAAGTGAGTGCAGGTGATTGCGGAAAACATCAGATTGATAGTAAATAGGTAGATGCACCGCACACAAGAGGGCTGGATTGCTTCTTCATTTAATTTAGTCTTTAACTGAGATGTTACTGGCAGCCATGTTTGAGCCTCAGTCGACCCAGACTCAGATGAGGAGTTTGTGATGCACCAAAATTGGCGACTAGCACATGTATTAGAATGGTAAGGGTAGTTAGCATCTTTTATTTGTTCGTGTTGTTTGTTAGCTCGTAGGCTAGCTGGCAGTAGCTGACACAGCGTTAGTGGTTGTGAAACATACAATAATATCTGCTCCAATGGGCTTTTTGGTAGAAAGAGGAAGGAAGCTCCAGCGTATGGTTAACATCCAACAACTGCACACTCTACTATGTTTGCTGTTGAAACTTTAACCATGCTAATGCTAACTCTACTCTACGCTGATATGTTCACTCAGTGCTGGCGGTTCCAGGTTTCTTGCTGATGTGTCAAAGTCTGTTTCCTCATTGATATGTATTCTCTATATTAAATAGCAATAGGTTCTTGTATTTATGATGTTCCTTACCTAGCTTGCCTGGCATACGTTTGAATCTCAGATTTTTGGGAAGCACCCAAACATCGCCCTCTTCTGACAAACATTGCACAGATACAAGTCAGTATCATGAAGGTCAGATATTTTAGGGGACATAAACAGAAGAAAAACACATTATTGAGTCAAGGGGGAATTTAATATCTGGAAATGGACATTTTCTAGTAGTCTTTGGTGAGTATCTGGGCAAGAAAAACGATAAGGTATTTGTTTGTTGTAAATAAAATTCAGCAAATTGTGTGTAGCTAATACATTTACAGAAATAATAGATGGCATCAGATTTTGATTTGTCTAAAGAAAGCTTATCTCTTGCGCCTGCCCTTTGACCAACTTATGGAGCGATCTGTCCAACTGTGGGGGAATACATACAGGAATCCATAGTAAGTGCTGTCTCCTGGTAAAGTGCTGCTTTTACAGGAACAGCATGTAATAGCATGTTTAAGTATAAATTGCTTAAGTGAGCCTCCATTAGATTCCTATCAAGAGCCTATTTCCATTACTTATAGGGTGCATTGATCAGATTCTGGCAAGTGTGTAAGATCAGCATTTCCACTGAGTCAGCTAGGATTTCGTGTGTGTGTGTGTGTGTGTGTGTGTGTGTGTGTGTGTGTGTGTGTGTGTGTGTGTGTGTGTGTTTGTGTTTGTCATGGAGTGTGTGTAGGGCTTTGACTTTTGTCAGGTCGTTGCAGCTTAGATAAACACCTCCAGGTAATTGATTGCAGTGTATTAATCACGTACGTTTGTGCATGTGCTTATTCTTAACCTAACTTTGACCACCCACCTTAGAGAAGCTATGGTTTCCATAGAAAATCTCAGTTAGGCCTGAAGACAACAGACATTTAATTAATATATTTTGAGAAAAATGTGCAGTAATGTAATCATCTTGTCGTTTATTTTAAGTCATTTTCTGTTATATTTTGGAGCACTGTGCTTGATGTTGTGGCCACCTATGTGATTGAAGAGGAGACCCGGCTTCTTTATAGTCCCTGCTCAATGTTCAGAAGACTTTCCAAACACAAACAAAACTAATGAATTTTGTGCACAAAGTTTTCAGGTTAAGCTAAGGTTGGTGCTTGAAGAAAACTTATGAGGTGTTTGAAATTGAAAGGTAGAGAGCATGACGGTGTTCAGACATGGCAAAGTGCCGATTAGATTGTGAAATCTTATCAGTTGTTCAGATAGATATCGTGTGAAGTGTTGTCAGAGGGAAAAAATGACCTGACAGTGGCACTAGACGAGCTCAGAGGGCTTCAAAAATAATTAAGAATGCCTCCTCTGGGGGCCATACCACATTTTAAAGCAGTCTGGTGAGTTGCTCAGTGGGTGGATGGACTGACAGACTGACTGGTGGACTGGTCAGCATCACATTTTTTTTTAATACATCGACAACCACCAATAGCAGGTCTGGACAGATCACATTATAAATGTCACAAATGTTTAAACATCAAAAAGGTTTGAAAATGAAAGATTAAAGAAGTGTTTTCAATCATGACAGTAAACAGTAACTTCTCTTAGGCTGAGGATACTGGGGCCCCCTCTTAAATTCAGGCCTGGGAGGCATGTGTGTAATAGCCTAAGGCCCAGTCAGGTTCAGCCTAAGGAAGTAACATTGGGCAACTGCCATGTGGGTTTACCACCTGCAAGTTTAGAAGAGGAATCTTTGTGTTACCAGTCAAGTCAGTGGCTTGTTGGAACATCTTCTCTCTGTTGGGGTAGCAGCAGGAGTGTGTTACCTAATACTCTACATATTGTTGGGTTCACCACTACACACAGCAGCAGCCCGAGGATCCAAACTCTTACTGCTTTCAATCGGTGGGATGGGAAACAAATGGCTTCCCAAGCTGAGGTAAATTAAGAGTCTTGTTCACAAGTTAGGGTATGATGGAAGGATGAAATATGTTCAACTCATGTGCTCAGATGGGTAACGTCCTCTGTAGATGGTTCATATGTAAATGTCTGCATTTCTAAAACTCAGAAGAGGCACACCTCCCTGTGCTGTGTTGCACAGTTATAACAGTTTGGAAATGAGCCCCTCCCTCCTCTGATGTTGAAGTTGACATTAAATGGCAGAGTGAATAGGATTTGCCGAAGCTGTCCGAGCCTGTTACATTCATTGTTAGGTAGGGCCTTGAGTGGCTGTAATTATGATGGAAGCAAAGGAGGGAGTCTGGCAATGTAGTATAAAGAGCAACAAAGTCTGCTTTGGATGGGAGGGAGGGGAGGTGGTTGGGTCAAACAAGCGCTGGACTTTCATCCAAGAGACCGCTGTTTGTGTTCTGTATAAAACCACAGTCTATATTGAGTTATTTTAACAATTTAACGTAGTAAATCAAAGCATGTCACGCAAGTTATGTCATGTTACCTTATGTTAGTAACACAAGTACTTATCTTAAGCCAGGTATTTTTTCTAAATCTAACCAAGGAGTTTTGTCGTCCAAATCTAATTACGTAGTTCTGGTGCAACTGCGACCATTATATGACCACCAGTAGCTGTGCTAATATAGGAAATGCTCCTGGGGGTCATACTGGGAGGTAGAAACATACGACCGATGTGATCGTATAGTTTGGAGGATGTGTTGGATTTGTCTCAATGGCTCCTCTTGGATGCATGCTTATGGTCTGGCACCTGGTTGTCCCACCCTCACACCCTGCCTGCTGCTATTGGTTGGGGGCTTTGCAACACTGCCCAGAGGTTGACGCCCAGAAACGTCCTGAACACAGGCAAATAAGAAAATTTAGGCAGAGAGCAGGGTCTCTGCAGTTACAGACATCGCTACAAACATCTAGTGGGTTGTAAGTGTTGATTGAGATGGATTATTTTTGTATGAGTCTCGACATTGTTTTCCAGGAAAACCCTACTCATTCTGCTTTTATGGTTAGATTATGGTCGGGAGCACTGTGTATGTGCATTTGCTCAAACGTGTGTGTCTGTATTGTAATAGTTGGTATGATGATATATCATAACAATAAAAAGCATTTGCCATTTAAAACAGACTGAATGATTAATTTTAGTGTTGCCTCTTACACTTTCTACATCATAGCATCTGGGCTTTGGTGTAGATCCATGTGTTTGCGTGTGTGTGTTTTTCTAATCCATCATTCTTTGATGGATTACACACAGCTGAGGAGCAGCAGTCAACTAGGCCATTAGAAAAGCTTTATTAACACTGTAAATAATGACAACAGGAAGTCCTAGAAAAATTCAGATGAATGCTGTAGCTAGGGCTGAGACTCTGCTGTCGCACAATGCTTAAGTGTTCTCCTGCTGATAACGTATATTATTTGGTGTGTAATGGTTTTATATCAGGTTTTACATTGTTAAGGTGTTTTAATATCTTACAGTGCACCTGCGTGTTTTTTTTCTTCTTCTCAAAATCATGTGCAAATACTTACTTAGACTTAGTTCCTCTTGTTCCTTTTGGAACAATGGGCTCCGGTCCCTGGCGACCCTCCTTGCACCATGCCAGCTGACACCCATCTCGCTTAGGTCTTCTTTAAACGTCTGTCTCCACGTCTTCTTTGGTGTGTGAAAATAAAGTATTTTCAAAATAACGTTTTCCTTTTCCGAGAAGGTAGCTGGAGCTTTTTTTTCAGCCATCCCCCAAATCTGAATTCACATGCTCTTTGTAGCAGTGACCTATTTTTTTTTAATTTACGCAGTTTCACTCATTCACAAATGAGAGCTTCTCCCTTATCTGGCCACAGAGGCTTGCTACAATTACTGGAGCTGTGCATAAGTGCTTGCTCAAAGACATCTCAAGAGAGTTAGAGGATAACGTAAAAACAACCCCCCCCCCCCCCCCCCCCCCCCACAGTTCATTTCTGTAAGCTTTAGGACACCATTACCCTCACAGTCAGCAGTCTGTATACCTGAAATTAACACATCATCCAGATTAAAGATTACTGTTTTTTCTTAGATGGACAATGCTTTCAAAAATGAGGAGCTCTCTCAACACCAGGGTTTTATTTTTCATCATGTAGTTGTCACCCTTTTAGGCATATCATTGTTTTAAAAAAAGAGTCATATTTTCTGTTCTGCTTCAGGATGAAACATTCTGATGAGATTTAATGTGAGGGGTGCAAGTCTATTGTTTTGAGCTGCCCATTTGCTGCCATGACAGTCAGACACCTGAGGGAAAGTTTGTCCTTCCCCACTACCTCTTGCTCCTCTTCAGCCCTGACTCATTCCAGGTGTGCATGTGTGTGTACGTGCACGTGGGAGACAGAAAGAGAGAGACAGGAGGCAACGAGTATGTGTATGTGCGCGCAGATGTTTAAGTCGGCAAGTGTTTGTATCGGCGTTCGTGCATGGGTCCTTACGCGGCTGCTTACGTGTCAGCAGACAGACACCCTCTGGCCAGAGCCAAATAAAGTCTCCTCACCTGTTTGTGGCCTTTGAGGAAGACTGTGTGTGTCACCTCCCAGGGGCCAATGCCATGCTGACTTAAAGCTGCTGGAACAATCAGCAGACTCTACAAGGCTGGGTCAGATAGAATAGCCTCAGCCCCTTTGAGTCCAGGATCGGGAGCTGTTTTGTCTCTCTATATACGCCAAATGATTTCAGCCCAAAGTGGATGACTTCAGAGGATAAGTGTAGTGCATGAGCTGAAAGAGCTTAGACCAAGACTTGGGCTTTGCTCATGTAAATTGTTTGAAGGGTGTTCAGTGATGGAATTTATGGATTAAGGGCAATGCCCCAGTGAGACTGTTTGACTTTCCATACCATGATATCTCCACTTGTTCCCATTCAGAACATCTCTGGACGAAGGCTTCTAGGCTGGCATCTTTGATGATTTCACAGCATGACATGGGGAGGGAAGTCTTCGGGTTTCAGTCCAAAACCCAAGTTTTTGGATTCTTAGAGATAGATGAAGAGAAATTCAATTATGGTTTTGGGTTTTGACTTATCCCCCCAAGATTTTCAGTGGCCCCATCTGGCCACCCTTATGAAATATTTCTGGGAGCGCCACTGAGTGGAAGATGCAGGACCAACCAAAATACTATGGTATGATGCTTTATTCTGAGGAGGAAAATCCTTTCTCCTCTTGAAATTAAGCCAAGCTTGTAATCATAACTGGACGTTGGTATACTTCATTTTACTTAGCAGTTCAGCAAATCACAGGCATACCTAGAACTGTGTGTGGGCAACCCCCACCATCTCTCACTTGCACACACATACAGTATACATGGTAACTCCCATTGGGGCTTTGCAACTCCTATAGATAGATTACACTGCAGTCAATATCCTGTCTATTCAAGCAGCTGGAAATACATTTCATGAATATTCTATTGTGTTTAGAAATGGTCAGACAATACGTTAACCCACAACATTCAGCTTAGAGGGGAACGACTGAAAAACAGCAGTCTTATGAAAAGCTCTCCTGACCTTCACAGCAACCTTTCAAAAGCCCAGTTTCCACCCCGATGAACTCATTCCTTTTTAAAACATCCACAGTCAGATTTTTGAATAAAGGTCAGACTAAACCAGGAGAAATGACAACGTTAATCGAATGTCACTTTCGTCTTACAGTATTTTAATGTCCTCTGTGGCCACAGTTGACTTTGCCTACCTCTTCTTATATTAACATCTCAATCATATTAGAGGTTGAGACAGGTATAATCTGTGCTGTAAACCCTCCCAAAAATCCTACTCTCTAGCTGTCAGTTTACACAGTCTAGATTGAAAACAATTTCACACATGGTTTCAGAGGAGATTTCTGGGAAGCAAGCTTTTAGACCAGGTTGTTTCTGTGAAAAGAGCAGACCATGTGGAGATTGGCTCTTGCCAGAGAGCTATCTGTTGATACAATCAACCTTGGGGATTACATGAGGTAGAATGGATAAAGCAGCAGCGGTGGAATTACTTAGCTGTAACAAGAAAGTCATTTCTTTAACCACCTCATGAATTAGTTTAGCCATTGCTGATCGTGATTTACTGTACATGTGTGATGCATGTTTTTGTGTCATCAACTTAAACACAATAGACATTTCGTTGTGTTGTTCACAAAGAGGGAGCGTTCAATCAGATTATCAATACTAAGCTTGTAAAAACGAATTATGCTGCATTGGTTTGGTTTGCATCACATTTTTCACGTCACTATCACCGTTTGGACTAATCTGATGTTTGTAAAGTCTATAAACACAATGATTGAACAAACATTACTATTTCTGTGTGCATGTTTTGTAATTAATAATATGGTTATCATAGATTAGCTGGGCTAACCGTTAGCTGGTAGCTGTTAGCGGTGTCTGTAATAACGGTCCGTGAAAAAAAAAAGAAATTCCAGCAGATGTCTTAGTTGCAGTGGTGTGAACTGGCATGTTTTTAGAAAGTTGTAGAATGGAACATTGCAAGTAGTTGCCTGTTTCAACTTCTCTTGTCGCCAATCTTTGGTTTGAACTGGGCATAAGGAGCTCACCATGTTGTGCTACAGTAGCCCAGAGGGGACAAATAAACCACTGGCTCTACATAGGGCCTTTTGCATTTTGAGTTCAGAATTTCAGTTCTGCAGCCTCACTGCTAGATGCCACTAAGTCCTACATGCTGGACCTTTGAAAATAATTAAATGCAAGTGTCTGATAACTGTCGACACCCTGTATAAAGCCAACTGAATATCAGCCAGACATGACTAATGAAGATCTGATGCAGTTATCTGCACCCGTTCCATTAATTTAGCTGTGGTGAGCTGAGGTTAAAGCTCAGCCTTAAGCATCACCTCCTGCATGTGCCTCACAATAAATGCTTTTGAAACTGAAGGCAGTAGTAGGCCTTTACTTGGAAGTGTTGAGAATGACTTTCTGTGGATTAAGACAGGTTCTGCGCTTTTTGTCAGGATGTCATTTTGAAACATTGCATAGATTTAAGTGACTTTATTCCATAAAAATAGCTCAGTATAGGAGAATGTCTCAAAAATGGCGGTGACATGTTATTAATGACAACGAGTGGAGATTAAAATAACTTTCAGAGTGTTCTCCACATTTAGGATGTGCCTCTCCACTTATAGTTGAGATGTAATGTTTAGTTACAGCCTGACATTACTATACACAAACAGTAGAGAAGTGATGTTAATCAGTCAGTCTAAATTGTGTTGACTAAGTTTATTCGACATTTTCTCTGTGCCCGTTAACTCTGCACCCTTGTCCTCAGCTGCAGTTTCTGCAGTGTCATAACTTTTATTTGTTCGTTATATGATTGATATTTTCTTTACCAACTGGCAAAAACCATACCACTTTCATTACGTCTAATTTGCATCTGATTTGAATCAAAAGAGCAGCTGTAGCAGGAAGTCGGAGCTGTTTGTCAGTCTGATGCATTGCAGCTTTGTCGGTGTCTCAGCAAAACTCTGAGCAGTGCATGTGTGTTTGCGAGTGCGTGCGCCTGTATGTCCATTATGTTGTGAGCATGACTTCCTCTCACATCCATGCTGGTCATGCTCTGTCGATGAAGGGTGTTGTTGCATTGCAGCATGAGATAAGAGGATCAAGAAGATACACCATTGCCCTGGATGTGCGCTGGTGTGTTATCTCATTTTTTTGATCTTTTTGAGAGAGCAAGCTTGCGATCTTTGCCTCTAGGGGCCTCCTCAATATTTCATGACTGTGCAATGTATCTTTTTACACTGAAATATGCTGTGAATTAAACATGACTGACTGCATAACCAAAAGCTTTTAATGCAAGTAGAAGGGCAAGCCTCTTTGGGTTCGCCTTTTAATTAAAGAATGGCCGCAGATTATGATGAATTTAACAAGCGTAGATTTGCTTGATATAGTACAGGAACAGCCTGTGTCTTCTTAGAAAGGAAACCTCTCTGCTCTCGGTGCCCCCTAACATTTATAGCCATTTCAATCACTAGTGAAGCAGGTCCTCTACTTCATAGAGGCATAAAGGAGCAATAAAAAAGTTGTTTGTAGAGTATTAAATGCGGTGGCAGCCTCAAGGCTTTTATTTTCCTGCAGAAGCTCTATGAAAGGAGATGGTCATGGTAGTCGGTGCTTAAGAGTAGACTTGGGAGTAAAATGCTAAAATTGTAAAGTAATTAGCTCAAGTAAAGCCTGGCACAAGAGACTTGTAAATTAAATGAGCAGACCTGCTTATAGTGGAGGTAGTTAAGAATCAACACATAGTATTTCACATCAACATTTTTGGATCAAGTGCAGGGGTGTCAAACGTACGGCCCGCAGGCCAGAACTG
The DNA here is from genome assembly GCF_041903045.1 of Epinephelus lanceolatus. Lineage (NCBI taxonomy): Eukaryota > Metazoa > Chordata > Actinopteri > Perciformes > Serranidae > Epinephelus > Epinephelus lanceolatus. Next base: position 35,182,698 of record NC_135744.1, read on the forward strand.
GCCCACCAGAGGATCTCATCCGGTCCTTCGGATGACTGCATGAAAGAGATGATCTTACCCATGACATTTTTCTCTGCCAATTTCATCAGTCCTCCATGTTCTTCTACAGTATTCTTACAGTGATTTCTTTATTATTTGATGTAATAATTACTTATTATAAGCACCAATGGCACATACTTCCAGTAGATTGTCAGAAAATACAGCTCGTCTGAAGAAATGTAACAGCTACCTCATTAATGGAAGCACAAAAATGACAATTACCAAGATGAGCCACCATGTTCTGAACACATTGGAACCACCCTGAACATATAGGCCTATCAGTAAACTTCAAACTACTGTATAAACACTAGATCAGCACTAGAAAGCATGATGGGAAATGAGGGCGGTCCCATCGTCTAGACTCTCACCTGCACTGAGGTGAGCATGACAGCTAAGATGGTGCAGCAGAGTCAAGCGGTGTGCTCACAGTTATAGATGCAAACTATAAAATACATTGCTGGAAAGTTATGAAACACTTATTCCAATATAATTCTGCCGCTGCCAGCTGATATGTCAAACATGCTTATCTTATCTGTTTGCAGTGTTAGTGAGGTAGCTAGCCAGCCACAGCTAGTCAATACAATTAGTAATGTAGCAGAATGAACTGCGATCAAACCAGCAGTCACTCTAATCTCCATGGTCACATTAGCTAACACTACAATTGTAGTGCATCCATATACTGACATTAGTATATTTTAAATTGACCAATGCCTTCAAACGGCCCAGATGGAGCTAACACGGGGAGCTAGCAACAGACTTAGCAAAGTTAGCGGAAGGATGTTTGACAACGCTCGGTTTTCAAAGTAAGGTGATACATGCAACGTTATGGCAATACGATTAATTGGATTACATTCAGAAGAAGTGTAAAATGAATTACCGGTGTCCCCTGAAAATTAAAAAGTAATAACCACTAATTTGTGAGGGAAATGTCTCTATTTAATTTTTGGGTTGCTGAAAATAAAAATTAAAAAGATAATTCCTGATGTTTAGGACATGTCCGACAACAAACATTCACAAAACTAAAAGTATTTTTATGCAGTATTTAGAGATATTTTAAAGTAAAAGTCCTACCAGTGATGCCTCTTTCTTGGTAAAATATGCATTCAAAATCCACGTTAAGTACAACGGTCACTCTTTCTTCCTCATACTGTGTAATGAGCTTTTGGATTATAAAGTCATGTTTTTATAAAATAACCCCCCTCTGTGTGTGTGGGACTTTATCTTTGACTCATCTTAAAATAACCCATCTGTGCTTCCATGTCATGAATAAATGATCACGTGCAGAAAACCAAGAAGCAAAAGCATATAGTATAACAGTGTCATAGAAGGGGAGACATTGCCACAGATCTATTATGAATGTATTTTATGATCAAACATGCCACATATCCATAACAGAATGACACATCACTCATCACATTTCAGCTGGGACGAGCCCGCATGTCATAATATTCTATGCTAAGTCATGTTCAGTTTTAGATCCAACAGTTTAGAAGGTGTCAGCATTTGTATGAAATTATAACTGAGTAAAAGAGGATTGAAATCGATCCAAGAATTCTGACTAAATCTATAACTGGCATACAGGAGGTATCAGTCTTTTGTGCCTCTTTTCTCTGAAGATACTATGTGTGCGTGTTAATCTCTACATAGTATGTGTGTGTCTGTCGCTTGATGCTATACTCATTTAAAAGACAGGTCTCAGATACAGCTATACTGTGGTGGCATAGCTGACTGACTGCCTAAAATGACCCTGTTTTCTTTATTGTACCTTTTAGTTGAGTCAATGAACTTGTTACATCTGTAACAGGAAACCGATGGAATTGGGAGCCGGTGATGTTTTTATTCCCACAGCTGTTCGCACCATTTTGGTATTCCTCTGTTTACCTACAGCAGCTGACGAGGGTGTGTCGTGAGCCTGAGCCGGTGTTCACACTGTAGTAGTAGGTATATATAGGGCTAGTACATCTTTTTCCTCACTAATAATAGCCTACTGGTTCTCTGTGGAAAACAGCCGATGAAGTTTTCGTTAGCCGTTGCTATCCTGCGCACCTGCACGGCGTGGTGATGAACTGTCTAATTGATTTCTGTTGGTGTGCTGTCTTTCGGGCCTGCACGGCGGAGTGATACTGGCCAGAAAATAGTCCCAATTGATAGCAAGGTCTGACGTAATGCAGGGATGTTTTAAAATTATTGAAATAGTCTAACAAAACACATGCATACTTTTTTGTAGCTTAAAACCTTTTGGTTACTTTTTCTCCAGTAAGCTACGGGCGATCTCTCAGAGCAGGAGGCTCATTGAGAGTAGTGACACCAGCACATCAGAGCTACAGATGGTCAGCGTTTCACACAACTTCATGTCCAAAAACCTGAACTATCACTTTAAAGCCGCTACAAGGAACTTTAACTGGATATGCAAAAGTTTCTCGTTTCTGCTGATGTCTGTGCGTGACCTACAACAGCAAATGAGACCATTGGTGTGAAGATAAGCTATTTCTATATAGTGTATATCCATACCTTTAGGAAACTGTCTCCAGGTCTGCCCCAGGTCGCTTCCAGGACAAAACGATTTACGGCACTCAGGCGGCACACTTCATCTTACCTAGCTGCTTACATTTATAGTGACTCTTATAAACAGTCGCTATTCCTCCTCCTCGACCTGACGTCTGCGGGAAGTTAAAATAGCAGCAATCATTGGGTAAAAGTTCTGTGAAAGCACTGGACTCACCAACAGTCAGCCACGTCTCAGTCACACAGAGAAAATCCAATCCTCAGGAAGTCAGGAAATCCTTCAGGATAAACGTTTTGTTTGCTAGCCATCTAGCTTTTACCAGCCCGATCCTGGCAGGAACCGGCGGGTCCACGGTGTTAGCTGTCTGGGGAGCCACACACAGAGGCCGCAGGTTGCATGGATTCACCCCGTGCCAGCGGGGATGAGGAGAGCAGGGGCCGCAGGGCTGGAACACCTCATCCGGGCCGACCACAGGTACCAGCCAGGCGTCAACAGGGTCCAGTGAGTGCCGAGAAAAAAGAGGCGAGGCACCGCTCCATACTCAGTCATTCATCCCCAAAACAAACACATGCGCGAGTCAGGTAAGCGTCTTTACGACAATACGCGCTAGAGCTCATGGGAAATGTAGGCTTCATTCCAGCAAAACACTACCGCTTCTGTCCACAGGGTCGCCAAAATCAACTCAAAATGAAAGTTCCTTGTAGGGGCTTTAAATCACTGAAATCAACAGACCTATATTTGGAACAGGTCTTTAATTCCTTTCACACAACTGTTGCCCAGCAAAGATGGGAAATACAGTTAAGTTGGTTATTTAAACCAGTGTAAATATTATTCATTCATTTGATCTAACTCTGACAGAGTTAGTGGAGAGAGAGAGAGAGAGAGAGAGAGAGAGAGAGAGAGAGAGAGAGCACCTGAGGAATACAGCACCAGGCAACACCACTATATCCTGTTAAAACAATTCAACTTGGATTAATCTTTAAAAAAAGATCTGATCTGAGGGCCCTTACTGACTAAAGAAATATGAATAACTTAGAGGACAATCAAGGAATGGACACAAAATTTTAGGGAGTCAACAACCTGGTTTTTATACACACAAAGAGCATCCATTAAAAAAATGAAATGCTTTGCAACCAGACCAGGCATCTTATTGAGACAGGCGTTTATTTGTCAAAATGTGTGGCCGCACCAGGCCAGTAAAAGGGACTGGGTGTTTAACTGGGACTAGGCATTTCATTAAAGTTGTTCTATATGTTGGTTTGGTGGGTCTGGGCAACAACATAAGTATAAGCCTCCTCTACCAAACTGTCCTCTCAAACCAAGTGTGTTCCCTTTTTAAATTTTCAGGATACACCTCAAATTTTCCCCCAAATATCTCCATGGTACACCAACTAATTTTAGGAAGTCTTGTTTAATTTTACTGAGTGGCTCAAGAGGAGATTGTTAGCGCTTCTAAAAGATGATGATCACACATGCTCCAATGGGCACCATCCCACCATTTAAGCTATAATTACTCCTGAACGCAGCAAAATGAAGGTGCAGTTGCACAATCTGTTCTGTTGCAATAGGGTAAAGAGTTTGACAGTGTTACATATCTGCTCTCTTCAGCTCAAAACAAGTCACAGTACAGTATGTCCATATTCTCAAGGCACAGAGCTGTATCTTTGTACAGTCATCCTACAGTAGAAGTAGCAGCAGCATGACAAAAATAGCCCGAGGCATCAAAGTCAGAGGTGACAGCAGCTCAACCAGCCTCATGGCCTGTGCTTAAGCTAATTATTGTTTTATTCATACAAATTATCATGTGATATATTACACTTAAAGGCTATTTGCAGCACAATGAAACAGTGAGCGGCAGACAAAGTTTTAGATTTATCATCTTTTTGAAGGGAACAAGTAGCTCCTCTCAGATCTATATACTCAGAGCATTTGTCATGACGCAAAGGGCTGAAAGGAGCAGTTGGTCAGGGTTTTTCACATTTTAATGATCCTCTCTGGGACTTATTCCCCATTTCTCTCTCTCACTCTTTCTCTGTCTCCCACTCCCAATGAAAGAAATCCCAGAAATATGGATAAGGATTGCCCCACAGAGAGTACATGACCTCATTTCCATGTGTCACGGTGATCTAATAGGCTTGGACAGTGCGAGCGAGGATCTGAAGGGTTTAAAAATGTTCTTACTTCACTCTGTCTGTTTGGCCATTATAGGTGGGGATAATGAGACTCCGGCTGCAGAAAGGGTAGAGGCACTTTAAAGTGAAACTCAACCTTCCTTTACTCTGGAACCAAAGAGGTCAGACCAAGTCACAGATCTAAACCAAGAAACCTGAAAAATTGATGTGTCGTGGCAGTCTTTAGCTGTGGGTTACTTGAACATTGGAAAAAACAAGGATTATTTACGCAGTTTACTCAATGCTTCTGGGTACTTAATTCCAAAACACACTGTAATTAAATTATTTCTAAAGAGCTTTAAATAATTTAACCAATTTGACAAAATACAAAAGAAAAGCAAGAGTATACCTTAGAGAGCTTTGTGCAGGAAATTAGAGAAAATAAATCCTGACATTGCAGCACTGGGATTTTGTACAGAGCCGTCCTAACAACCACTGACAGCCGCACATTAGCGGAGAACTGCATGTAACTAGCAACCATCAGCACTATAAACCAATTAGAAGGTGACAGGAACCAAGTAGACATTAACACAAAGCAATTGAGCAATCTCCTTCACAGCTTTTCACGAGCCCACAAAGGAGATGTCACTTTCTCTTTTTTTGGTAATTACTACTCTTTCAATTATCTTTGATGAGGGGGAATTATTTAATTTAACAAATTACTGTAAATTAAGCCGTAAATGTATGTGAGCTTGTGAATTTGACATGCCTAATAAGTGGATTTATTTATCCTGCAGCTAATTCTGTTTCGTACATATCTGTGCTGTCGTATGTTTACCTTTTGCACTGTTTGTGAAGCCACATTGTTCTTTTAAAAAATATATGTAAATAAGTGAAATAAAAAACAAATTGTTCTGTTACGGTTCTGCAAAAAAAACTATTTCACTGTGGTAATAATTGAAGTCAATCTGAACATAATTTAACAATCACCTTCAAGTCAGCTGAATATTTACTTAAGTTTCTATTTTTATTTAATAGAAGCTGGTGTCCATCTGCACGTTGTTGTCTTAATCCTCCTCCTGAAACTCCACAGCTGTCTGCCCATCATAGTGCCGTCACCATCTATGAGTCAACCTACTTTCCCTGAACAAAGCTGACATCTTACAGCAAACCACTTAGACACTTCTCCCACAGCTGTTTATACTCACACAGAGGGGATGTCATCCGTTGAAAGTTTTCAGTTAGCACCGATCCCCTGAGATTTTTTTTTTTTTTTTTTTACTGACAATGCACTTGGCCCAAACTTGTTTTTTCACATCAAGGACTCACAAATAGTCGTCTGCCCTTGTCTTTTGATAACATCGTATAGCAGTGACACCCATCTGAAAAGCTTTTTGTTGTTTGATGTGATTTAATATGGAATTTTATGTTTGTTTCGTCCTTAAGAGCAGAGATGACAATGGTGTCGTCTGCCATTGTGAGCGTTACAGTTTAATGGACCTTCTTGAAAATAAACATTAAAAAGGCCCCTGTATGAGTCACCAGGTTAGAGACTAAAACAACAGTGTCAGTACATTTTATTTAACAGTAAGTAAAGATGACATACAATTAAGAAAATACCACAACAATTTTTTTTTCCTCTAATAGTTTGAGTGTATGTCAACCTACAGTGAGTCACAGTTCAAAATGAAAATGATTATCTACCCAGAGCTGAGACACACAGTATCCCACCAGTTTCCATATTTTGTTCCTCAGTGTCACAGTAAAGTCAATATTAGGGCCGCCCCAGCCTAAGAATAATAGTCATCATTTAGGGCCATTAGTCAGCTAGTCGCCCACATGTTCATTCATTCATTCATTCATTCATCTTCTAACCGCTTCATCCTCTTCAGGGTCGCGGGGGGGCTGGAGCCTATCCCAGCTGACATCGGGCGAGAGGCAGGGTACACCCTGGACAGGTCGCCAGACTATCGCAGGGCTGACACATAGAGACAGACAACCATTCACACTCACATTCACACCTATGGACAATTTTAGAGTTATCAATGAACCTGCATGTCTTTGGACTGCGGGAGGAAGCCGGAGAGCCCGGAGAGAACCCACGCTGACACGGGGAGAACACGCAAACTCCGCACAGAAGGGTTCCCACACCCGGGATCGAACTGGCAACCCTCTTGCTGTGAGGCGACAGTGCTAACCACCACACCACCGTGCTGCCTCGCCCGCATGTTTACTATATTAATTTAATTGTTTAATTATACATTTTGGGCGGGGCAACACAATGGTTTGAGTTGAAGGTGTGAGAAAGAATAGTATCAGTAACATTGTTAACACTGTGCTACATTACAGAGAAATACAAAACCGTACTAATGAACCTTCATTAATATAGGCCTATATTTTATCTACAAGTGCACGTCACACACTGAGCGAGCTGCCTGTTAATGACGCTGTGGGCTAATGGGCATGTAGCTACTTCCATGTTTCAGATGATACGTCATGTTTGTAGTCGATCAATGAAGATGAGTTTACATATCACCTTGGGTTCGTCCTTCACCTTCTCAAAATGATCCCACACTTTGGATTTCCTGCCCGACATGTTACTAACTAGCCTGTGGAATAACCACAGGTACCAGCCCTGGAAATTAGGGGCTGTACACATGTTGCGTCTTAGCAACCTTAACAAGCAGCGTATAGCCTACCTGAAATCCTGAGTGCAGAGCAGATCTTCTTCCAGGCACTGTTTATAAGTGTGTAGGCCTATCGTCCGTGGGACAGATGTAAAGCTCTGGGTAGCCCTGCACTAACATGATCAATTTCTCCATGTTTATCAGACTGAATATTTACAGAAGAAGGGAAAGATCTCTGTCGGCTGTGATTGGTTTGTAATGTGACTCCTGTCTGACTGCTGAGCGTGGCCACTTCCTGTGTCTGTCCTTTCAAATTAAATTCACACACGGTCTGATAGAGTTTCACATTTTTTTGTTTTTTTTTCTGCGACAAAGCATCCAATGAAATGTTGCAGAGTAATGACCTTTTGGTTGACTAACATTTGGTCGACTAGGGGGTAGCCCTGGTCAATATAGATATATTACTTTGATACCCAAAAAACAGCTGTGTTAATGTAATCACGTTATTCAGAGAACATGCACTGGGCCAGTAAAAGTCCATGGGAAACAGGCATTTTCTTGTGCAACACGATGCAAAGACATAGCAACACAATGAAAATGCAGATATGCTAAAACTCTAAATGTCTATAGATTGTATAGCAATTGTTAGCTGATGCACATATGCAATATTCATATTAAACCATTCTCCAATAGCTGATAAATAACAGCGGAAGGAAAGACACAATGGTGGAAGAGGACATCTTGGGCAGATGTTGCATCCATTATGTACTGAATGACAAGAGAATGCTGGCTGGAGCGTAATTAGTCATTAATGGGTATGTCAAAAGTTCACAGTCAAACTACAGTACATCACGGCTTCCTGTGTGTGAAGAGCCACACATTCTGTTTCTATATATCAGAGTATATCACAGAATAAATACAAAAGAATATGAGTAAAATACTATCTGGTAGGCTGTGAGAATATAACAACCAGCAGATAAAAGCATACCTACCATACGCCAAGTTATTTATCCACCCTGTAATCTTTAACCCAGCACACTCTGACAGAGATAAACATGTTTTGTTGCAGAAGACAGCGCACAGCGTGAGGCCTTCATTAGGCCCCGTGTAGCCGTGTCCATTGAAGCCCTGGGATCTCTCGAAGATTGATTGTGGCAGAGCACAGATCAGTTAGGAGACCTCCCCCACTTTCTACTGCTGGTCCAAACCCAATACTCCTTGCTAGGGAGGAGCTTAGGGACCCCCACTCTACACAGAGGCAATATCGTCTGATAAATTGCCTTTCCTGGCACGATTATACACCGGGGTGTTCCCCACGGTCTTTGGGAGCAATGTTTTAGAGCTTCAGCATTGTGGGAAGGTAGTAAATGTGGGGCAATCTGTTATAAGAATGGACAAGCAATGATAGGCTTAAATCATGTGGCGTGAAGGCATTAAATCAAATGTAGGCATTAAAACTTAATATACTATCCATAGTTTATTATGTGAGCATTATGTGTCTATATTCATTGAGCTGCTGGTTTGTATTTTTTCCTTTTTTTTGATATGGAGACAGTTGAAAACCCAGGAGGGTTCTCACTATTTTCTCAGACAGAGTAGAATACCCAGCAAAGTGAGCTGGAAGGATATTCAGAGTGAGTGGAGGTGGAAATGCTTTTTCTTGTACAGAAATAGAGAAAAGTCAGGATTTTTTTTGTTACCTACTGTATGGTCTTTGTTGTCAGAAACAATCTCATGTGGCCACCCAGAAAGCATTGCTTCAAAGCACTGGACATAGTAGGCAACTATCATTCAGTCTTTCATGACTTCCTCACAGCCACTGTTGCATTATTTCTTTGGCTGGTGTACAGTAACAGAATACCCAGATTGTTTAATCCCCAACTTCCCGCTGCAATGTTTGTTGCCCTCAGGGTGCTTCAGAATGGGCCTTGTTGTATTTTCAAACCTCAAATAACTCAAGCCTGGAGCATGCGAGAGCTTGCTGACATTCAGACCCTGGAGTATCTCGAAGGTTTTCCGAAGGGTTGGCCCGTACACTGGTTCACTGAAACAATGCAAAGTGATGTGGCTATGAGGGGAATGTCTGCCAAAACTGTTGGGTGCACTTTAATTATGGAGAGGGATTGTGCAACCCGCCTGACTGGCTTGACATTATTCAAAAGTAATTAGTTGCTTGTTATTTTAATTATGGATGAAAGGACACAAGAACAGAATTAACTCTGAAATGGAATTGCTGCATTGCCAGAGAGAGAGACAGAGAGAGAAGAGAGGGGACAGGGATTTAGTACACACTAACGAATTTTCATGTTTTTGTCGCAACCTGCATGGAATCAAAATTCCAATGATATAAAAGTCCTTTCTCGTGCTCTTTTGTTCGAATCTATTATGGATGGACTCAAGTGAGACGTTTCTCAATCATGCCAACCTTTGACAGGCGAGGGAACCAGGTAGAAACAGAAATGCTAAAATAAAACCTGAACATCTTGCTCTATTTTTTATAACCTTCGTGAGCTCATTTGTTTGGCTTGATTGCCTTATTGTGAGAATTTTATCTCTTACATGCGATCCCCTCAGTTATCCCTTAAAGTACCAAACAGAGACTGTGATTAGGAATACATGAACACACATAATTACAGTCCACACAGAGCCTGAATGTATCTGGCATTGTGAAGGTGCTTCAGGCAAGTTAGTCCTAAGTGGCAGCGAGTGCGCTATTAAAAAAATTTAAGGCCCTTATTTTAAACCTGGCACATTTGTGGTCGCTTATCAGATCTTGGCTGCCTAATGTTCTTTTACGGGCTTTATTGTTTCGTGTTGTGTAATTACATAACAATATGAATGTAATAAGATACATATTTTGAATGGGAACTCAAAGAACACACATGAGCGATTGGGATGTTGTATTATATTGTAGTATTCTCTCCTGGCAGAGTGGTATTTACCCTGAGGGGACTGCAGTGCTACAGGCTTCCTACAGCTTCTTCATCCACTTATCTTCCCAACAGCATCTTGATTCCCCTCTGGAGCTCCAGATAGATTGCTTTAATTAATCACTAACATACTCAATGCACACATAACAAGTGCTAAGTACTGGCCAGGTCAGCCGTTAAATGCCCCAGAGGGAAATATCTGGAGAAATCTGGGAACCACTGAGGTAGTCTTTACACAAGGGAAAGTGAGCAACTGCTGACAGCTAATGCAGTAAATAAGCCTCAGTGATGTGCACTGTCCTTACAGTGACACTGTGTATCTGTATTTTAATAAAAATTCACTTTAAATATTTGTGTACTGATCGAACAGTTCATGATATGTGACATTTCATTGACATTACTCACCATTCCTCAATCCACCTCTGTTAAAAATGCCTCCTATCCATTTAACTGGTGGAGATAAAAGTCAAGACACTGTGGTTAAATTGGAGGCCAGCTGATTTAATCACTAACTATTAACAGCTAATTTAGCTCCACTGACCACATGCAGCACCTTTAATTCCTGTCCTTACGGTGAAGCCACAAGCATCACACACCTTCTCAGTTCTGACAAAGACACAGGTGATTCCTCGGTGAGGCAACTGGCCAAAGAAGTAATGAATAAATGAAGTAATAAATGAATGACTTTATTTCGAGCAAAACCAAAAATAAAAACAAAACATCAACAACATGCTTCATGCTTGAAAAGGAGTAGGAAGAAGTGTACACTTACATAAACCTTCCCCCTTCTTAGTATTTATGTCTCATTTAAAAATAAAATTGTCAACAACTATCCCAAACTAATTTACAGCCATTAATATAGATAAATAAACAATAGTCTTAGTTATTAAATATACAAACCCCATCTCAACCAAGGCCAGATAAATACCTTCTAAATATATGGCAAAAAATTCAGCAATTTTGAAGCGCACACATTCCTATTGCTGGGGGCTAGCTGCCTCTCATGCCTTTGCAAAGCTAACACATTTTGGCCCTAAAATGTGTATCCGTGCAGGGAAATACAGTGCCCTCCAAAAGTATTGGAACAGTGAGGCCAGTTTCTTTATTTTTGTCGTAGACTGAAAACATTTGGGTTTGACATCAAAAGATGAATATGGGACAAGAGATCAACATTTCAGCTTTTATTTCCAGGTATTTATATCTGGATCTGATACACAACTTAGAAGATAGCACCTTTTTTTTGAACCACCCATTTTTCATGTGAGCAAAAGTACTGGAACATGTGACTGTCAGGTGTGTTTTGTTGCCCAGGTGTGTCCCAATTATATGGATTATTCAAACAATAAATAGCACTGAATGTCTGAGCTCAGTTTCACATTGGGTAGGATAGGTTTTGCCTGTGCAGACTGCATTTAGAGGTGGAACCAACATGAAAACCAGAGAGCTGTCTATGGGTGAAAAAGAAGCAATTGTGAATCTGAGAGAAGATGGACAATCAATCAGAGCCATTGCACAAACATTGGCCATAGCCAGTACAACCATTTGGAATGTCCTGAAGAAGAAAGAAACCACTGGTGTACTAAGCAACAGACGTCGAACAGGTAGACCAAGGAAAACATCAGCAGTTGATGACAGAAACATTGTGAGAGCTGTAAAGAAAGACCCTAAAACAACTGTTAGTGACATCAGCAACAAGCTCCAGAGGGCAGGAGTGAAGGTATCACAATCTACTGTTCGCAGAAGACTTCATGAACAAAAGTACAGAGGCTACACCAGAAGATGCAAACCACTCATTAGCAAGGCCAGGCTGGAATTTGCCAAAAGGTACAGAGATGAGCCTCAAAAATTCTGGGGAAAAAGTTTTATGGACTGATGAGACAAAGATTAACTTTTTCCAAAGTGATGGAAAGGCGAAAGTTTGGAGAAAGAAAGGATCTGCTCATGATCCCAAACATACAAGCTCATCTGTGAAACATGGTGGAGGGAATGTCATGGCTTGGGCTTGCATGGCTTCTTCTGGGACGGGCTCTTTCATCTTCACTGATGATGTAACACATGATGGCAGCAGCAAAATGAACTCAGAAGTCTACAGAAACATTTTGTCTGCTAATTTAAAGAAAGATGCAACCAAACTGATTGGGAGATCCTTCATCATGCAGCAAGATAACGACCCAAAACACACTGCCAAAACAACAAAGGAGTTCATCAGGGGCAAGAAGTGGAAGGTTTTAGACTGGCCAAGTCAGTCTCCAGACTTAAACCCAATAGAGCATGCATTTTACCTGCTAAAGAGGAGACTGAAGGGAGTAACCCCCCAAAACAAACAACAACTGAAAGAGGCTGCGGTGAAAGCCTGGAAAAGCATCACAAAAGAAGAATGCAAAAGTTTGGTGATGTCAATGGGTCACAGGCTTGATGCAGTTATCGAAAGCAAAGGATTTGCAACTAAATATTAACTCTTATTCACTTTAATCTATTTTAAGTCTATATGTTCCAATACTTTTGCTCACCTAAAAATTTTGTGTTCCATTACAAATAATGCTATCTTCTAAGTTGTGTATCAGATCCAGATGTAAATACCTGGAAATAAAAGCTGAAATGTTGATCTCATATTCATCTTTTGATGTCAAACCCAAATGTTTTAAGTCTACAACAAAAATAAAGGAATTGGACTCACTGTTCCAATACTATTGGAGGGCACTGTATGTAAATTGCTTTGAACAAGAGCATCTGCCAAATTAAAGGAATGTAATGCAAGTAACTGTAATGTTATTGCTGTATTTGAAAATGCTATCACTAATGCAAGCGAGTGTCAGTGACTTAATTTGTTTGATGCGTGTTGTTTTCTGTTATAACACCCTAACTGGCTGCACATGATGCAATCCATTGCAGTGAGATGTGGCACCCTGTTTTGAGCATTGAAAGTGGTGCAATGGATGAGGAATGGCTGATTTATGAGATTGAAATGAGGAGTTATCTTACAGATACCTCCTCAATTCACTACAAAAACGCAGATAAGTTGGCAGCTGGCTGACTGGGAGATCACCTGGGAGCTGAAGGTTTCTTGCAAGTATTGCTGTGTGGGATGCTCAGCGGAGCTTGCTTAATAGCTAGCTTGTTTTACAAATTGGAGATGGTGGTATGATATTGTATGGTAGCTACAACAACGATATAGCCAACCGTGGTATAGTTGCAAATTTGAATAATAAGGAAGTAAGTGGCTTGTTTACACGATGTAACAGAGTTATCACTATTGAACATAGTCATCATGTTACTAGTTCTGAGTGATGCATTACAGCTCAACACTTCCCTTATTCATTTTTTTTTCTGGCTCAAAATGAAAAAGAGGTGGTGCCATCCTGGTAATCTGTAGTCATAAAGAGCACATGTATGTGTACCATGCCCACAACTGGTTCAAGGAAACACTTATAAGCCAGCCAATCCTTTTTTTATGTAAGGTGTATGTTGCAGTCATGTTACCATGTATTGTAATGTCTGTTTGAATGTTTGTACTGATAAAGTGGGGGGAGAAAAAAGTTAATTAAAAAAAAAAAAAAAACAGTATTTCCCTACATTTCACCACTGTAAATGTTGTTGCACTACAGACGTCAGGCAGGTATTGGGTCCACACTATTATCACACCCAGTGTATGCCTGTGGTGCATCAAGCAGGCTGGGTCTGGGGCGTCGGTAGCGTAGTGGATAGTGCCGGCAACCCATGTAAAGAGGCATTGCCTCGCTGCAGCGGCTGCGGGTTCGAATCTGGCTCACGGCCCTTTGCTGCACGTCAGTCCCCTCTCTCTGTCTCCCCATTTCACCTTCTGTCCTGTCAATAAAGGCAAAAAAGCCAACAAAAATAATCTTAAAATAAAAAATGGCAGTTATTGTAGCTGGCAGATCCATTGGAGGGTGGCGTTTATGTCACCACGACCACTTGGCTCATACAAATAATCAAACAAACAAACAGATTACTAAAACACAGAACTGATGAATGTCATTCAGGCAAAATTCTGCAAACATCACTGTCCGTGTAGGCAGTTATTTGTCTCCCAGGAAAGCAACCATGGCTTTTGCCCTGTCGGCCGACATTGCTGTTTGTTTTGTCAGCTGACAGTTACGTGGTCGCTGCCGCTGGCTGACAAATTACATTCCATTTACACAGCTTTCCCGGCCCTCGCCATAACGTGTTAGGCGGTGCACCGGGGCACTGAAACGGAGCAGATCCACACATATAGAGGCGCACGGAGCAGCGATCACAAACACCGAGTCTGACTCCTGTTTGCAACGGCATTTATCAACTCCGACTGGTGATATAAATCTATCCTAGAATGGCAGGGAAAGGGAGTTTTGTTTTCCTGGTGATTTTTGTTATTGTTGACCTTACCAGTGGCAATACTGAGGAGCACCGGTCTGGCCCCGCTTTGCTGCGGTCCAAAACAGGCAGCTTTTTCCTTCCTGGCAGTTTTGGTTGCGCCTTCCTGGTGCACTGTGCTGATTGCGGTGTTATGCCGTAATTTGACGGAGGCAGCCACCTCCTAATCATCTATGCAGAAAAACCCTGTCTATATAATAGCAAGCTCTTAGTAATTAGGAGCTTGACAGTGTAGCATATTCAGTAGCTTGACTTCAGGTTGCTAACGGTCTAGATGTGGTTACTGTTTGCTCATCTGTAGTATTGGATTTGTGTGTGTGTGTGTGTGGTTCCTCCGAGGCTCATGAAAGGATTGTCATTTGACCCTCGCTCAGTTCTCGACTACAGAGCCAATAATGGAAGTGATTGAGGAAGTCATTGTTAATGGGCTTGATTATTTGCTCTGCCTGTTCAAGCATGTCAAACAGAGAGATCATACACAGACTAACTTACACACCCAACTCTCTCTCTCACACATGCACATACACACACACATGCACACAGTGGTTTAATTCCTCCACAGCATTAAGCTTTTAGAAGGCAACAGCAGCGGTTAAGGCATGACAGCTCCCTGGGGACCCTCAGTGCAACTCAGCAGAGAGCTCTTTATGACTACAGATTACCTCCTATTGCATTTCTTTTCTGGTGACAGAGGGCCCTTCCTGGCCTTCCTTCAGCCCACACCTTGTCTCCTTCCTATCTTCTCTCCCTCTTTTTTCTCTCTCTCCATCTATCTCTATCTATCCATCTGTCCGTAACCACCCAATCCTTAGTCAGTCCAAAGATTTCTCCTCAAGCTACTGTCAACGTCTGGCATGAAGGCACAGGGAGTCAATCCCCTCAGAAACCTGCGGTGTCAATCCCGGATGCTTTGTCTGAAATAATTAGGGCTTTCATTAGCATCGGGGCGCATGGCTCCATTTGCTACCTGCTTAGGCAAGGTTTCCCATAATTGGCGTCTAGAGCTTGAGAGGCTCACCTCCCCTGACACCAGTCTCTGGAAAACTAGGTGTCTTAGATGCCATGTTTTCCCAGGCCCTATCAAGCTTACACAGGAGAGCTGCTTCCTCTCCTTGTCTCTTCTCCAGCTAGCATTTAAAAGTTTGATACTTCTCCCTCCTCCTCCCCCTCCACCCTGTCTCTCAGTGCCATTTCCAGCAGCCACTCAGAACGAAGGCCTCCTGATCTGTCTTTCAGTATTTCATTCTGTCATTCTCCAGACATCGATGTGAAAAAAAGAAGAAGGTACACCAAGTCTTTTTCTGACACGCTGCCAGTGAAGAACTTTTGAAAACTTTGTCGGTGTTGAAAATAGCAGCAGCACATTTCCCCACACATCCTGTTCCCTGTATATTGTGGAGCAGTCACTCATATCCCAACTCACTTATACGTATTTACATGCTGGGCTGTTGATGGTAGAAAGTAATAAATAGTTTCATCACCTAGTGTAAAATAGAGATGTTTTGGTGTCAAAAGCTTTTAAAAATGAGATGCACTTATTAAAATGTTTCTGTTACAGCGGTTGGGGAAATGTGTTTGTATTATTAAATCATCACATTAAACAAAATACCTTGTTGAAGAAACAATGTAAGAAATTAAGTTTCAGAAATTTGACGCCCTGTACCCATTAGCATGTCCTTGTGTTTTATTGTTGCACTTGTAGGAATGCTTTGGAAAGTGGTGCTAATTGGTACCTCAATGGAATACAGGCTGTCGTGAATTTACAAATATGCAGACCTGATAGATTTTTATAAATAATTTCTCTTGCTTTTTATAGCTGGTATGACACAAAATGTGTCACATTTGCAGGGTGCCCTTGTAGCCTAATGGTTAAGGCACAGACCACATAACCACAACGTCCACAGTTCAGCTCCCAGCCGGTGGACCTCTGTTGCACGTTACACCCCTATCCCTCCACATGATTTCGGCAGTAATACAAATAATATATTGGAGAATCTTTCAATTTAGCTGACAGTGACCATTATATTGTGGAAAGCAACATCATCTCCTTAAACTTTCATTGTAGGAAATATCAAAACTATATTTTTCTGTCGAAAGATATTTTTAAGGACCGGTAATTGATCAATCAATCACCAGCTGGGCTGAATCTGACAGATCCTGATGCGTCCATCCTGTTATCAATGTAACTACTGTGACAGTTTCAACAATTGCTTCACTCTTTCTGTATGATTGAATGTAATGTAGCACCACTGCTCGTTTTCTCTAAAGCTCGATAATTCTTATGTAAAAATGTGTATTAATTTCCTCTGGTGTTAACAGAGTTGCTTCTTATTTTCACTCTGCAACGCTGCAGGAACTTGACAGATGTTGGGTTTACACATTGTTATCCGCTTCAAACTTGCTCCTCTCACAGTGTTGGTTGGTCTTGCTGTGGATTTTGCTGTTACTTTGGCTCCTGAACTCAAACTCAGCTGCTCAGTGTCTCGCTCTTATCTGCGCCCTACCCAGCGCATAGTTCCTCCACACTAATACTAACCCCAACTTGAGTAAATCAGATCAAACAAATAACCCCATGTCACCGTGAATCCAAATCCATCTGTCACCCATAAATTAATTGAATTCCTAGCTGTAATAGGTCGCTGGTTCCTCGCTGGCCATCAGTCAACTTCGCCTGGAATAAAAAGGATTTCCGTGAAATCAATCAGAATCCATGAACACCTGTCGCTGCCTTTGGTCACATCTAAATTACGTCTGACAAATTTAATTTATATTTCACACAGAAACACAACAGAATTTTGATGTCACTTTAAAAACTAAATTTACTTTAGTGCTGTAAAACAGTGAGGAGTAGCATCATGTATAACGAATGAAATCATGTTAAGAAGAGCTTTCATGGTGGGTTTCTGAATGCTAATCAGACCAGACCACCGATCAAACTCCTATCATTCATTAGAAATGAAGGAGTGGGTGGTGGAGGAACAGAGAAAAACTGCGGGCAATGAAAATGCACCATCATGGAGCCGATGACATAAATATTACAACCTCTTATAATGTTCTATCACACGGGAAATTTCAAACTGGCAAGGTTCTGTTTTCACACAGACTCCTCATCAGGTCTCCTGATATCAGCTACTGTCTATGTTACTGCAGCTGAAGATCAAAGATTAGTAGAATCAGACTTTCAAGTTAGTTCCTCTTTTAAATACCATAATGTGGTCATCAGTTTACATCAACGAATGAAGTGATGTGATGTACCAACTATGATTTCACACTCAGATTGAGCGTAGAAACATGGAATGCTATTTCAAGATCAAGTCCACATTAACTTTGTCATGTGGCAATATGTTCTACTGTGTTCTATATACTGTGTGTGTGTGTGTGTGTGTGTGTGTTCACATGCAAAGGCACGCTTGCATATATCTTCATGCTGGTTTATGCTTTTACAAGAGCTATGTTTCTGTTTGCTTATCAGCTCCCTCTTGATAATTACCAACCTTGACAGTCCAGTAGAGAGATAGGATTGTTGGAGTGATACCACACGTTCTTATTAAAGCATATTTTATTTGGAAGTTGTAGCTAATAGCTTTATTAATCCCCCATCGGGGAAATTAAATTTTTACACGCTGTTATTATTCTTTACACATCCTCAATGGCTTGAAATACACACATGCACACGCAGGACCTACAGACATGTACTGTATTAGTTGTGGTGGGATGTCCCTCTCTCAAATATGGTTATTTTTGGCTCCAAAAAACAAGATGGCAATGGCCAAAATGCAAAACTCAAGGCTTCAAAAATGCCTCAAACTAATGGGTAACATCGCATTGCCTATGTCTGTTATTTTTATAGAGTCTATGGTCCATGCTGGACTTCTCTGGCTCCCACGCCCCTACAGACATCCCTAGAGGCCCCAGCTAGACGACAAAGAGTAAGTGCCTTTTTTTAATTTCTTTAAATCTCTGTTGTGTTTCTGGTTGGCCACTGTGCTTACGCATCTGTTTGATTATCCTTCATGGCTGCCGTGCCATGACTATCGCTTGATCTGTCTCTGTGTCTATCTTTCCCTCATCTTATTATCTGTCTTTCTATCTATCATGGCCGCTGTGCCGTGACTATCCATCATCTATCTCCTTCTATCTAATCAGCTTGGATCATTATTGGTGCAATAATATATTTTTTACATCATTAATCCCTCATTGGGGATATTAAATTTTTACACTCTGTTGTTATTATTCATTAGAAACACACACGCACGCACACACACACATGCACACACACAGGCCCGAAATACACACACAGGACCTATAGACATGCATTAGTTATGGAGAGATGTCAGAGTGATGGGGCTGCCACATAGTCAGTGCTACACACAGGTAAGGCTTTAGTGCCTTGCTCAAGGCCATCCCAGCAGGTGAACTCCAGCTATCCAACCACAGTCTGTAACATGGTCCATGTTGAACTTCTGGACTTGACCCACGGCCCTCCAGCTCCCACGACAAGCCCCTTCAGACTGAGTTACCATCGCCCCAGCAAGATCTACAAAAAGTAAGTGACATCAATATTTTCTTGGAGTCTGTGTTGTTTTGGTTGGCCGCCGTGCCCGTCTATCTCTTTGATAATCTATCATGGCTGCCGTGCCATGACCTCTCTATCTCTCATCTTTCTTTCTCTTTATCTATCTCTGTCCCTCAGCTCTTTTCCGATGTATCTCTCTAACTAGTTTGTTTGAGAGATAAGTTTTATATTTATTTTCTTTAAATCTGTGTTGTGTTTTTGATTGGCTGCCATGTCTACCTGTCTCTTTGACTATCATTGCCACCGTGCCATGACTATCTCTGCCTATGTGTCCCTCATCTCTCTATCTATCTATTTATCACTGTTTTTATCTATCATGGCCGCCGTGCCATGCCCATCTCTCTATCTGTCTTTGTCCCTCAGCTCTCTCTCCATCTATCTCTCTATCTGTCTCGAGCAAGAGATAAGTTTTATATTTATTTTCTTCAAGTCTGTGTTGTGTTTTTGATTGACTGCTGTGCCTACCTGTCTCTTTGACTGTTCATCATGGCTGCCGTGCTGTGACCATCTCTGTCTATCTATCCCTCATCTCTCTATCTATCTCGCTATCACTTTTTTTTACCTATCATGGCTGCCGCACCATGCCTATTAATTGTCTATCTGTTTCCATCTAATCAGCTTGGATCAATATTGGTGCATTTATATATATATTTTTTCACTTAATTAATGGTTACTTAAAATATATACCACATTACTGATCTGTAATTAGCCATGTGTGAGAACATCTTCAAAATCAAACATCTCTTGTGCTGACTGACTGTATATCCTCCTCCAGCACAACTAGCTTTGTATTTGTCTTTAGCTCTTTAAGTCATCCAGAAAGACCCTTTAAATGGACACTTTGATCACTTACCTTGCAGAAGAGTGCTGCAGGGCATCCACATCAAAATCAATTCATCAATTAACATTTACAACTCCGACAAAAACTTGTCTTCTGGTGTGTAATGAGCTCCACAGTCTCACAGCGGTGTTAATGTGACTTACAGACATTTTTCTTGTTTCATTGTTTGAGAGGAAATAAAAGGTCTTCATATATAAATGTAGTTCGGAATAACAATCTTGCACCACTTCATCACAATCACATCTACAGTGTCTCATGATAGCTCAAGGATATGTTGTCATTGTAAATAATTCATGATCGACTGTCTGATGGAATTATACCAAAAGTCAGTAGTCTGTATTTTACATTTTATGTTTGCAATCTCAAACACCTGTCTCTACTATAGCACCAGTGTTAGCCAGCCCCTCAGAGATACAGACTTATACTAAACATACACAGATAGTATATCTACAATACAAAGCTTAAAGGATAACTTAGGCATTATTCAACTTGGATGCTATTTCCTCACAGTACTGCGCAAGCTGGCAGCAGCTTTGCAACAGGCTGTAATGGAAGCACATTGGGCAATTGAACATTGTTACTGTCTGTCCATTAAAAGTGGTCTGAAGTGTCTTTTTACCTTATATTTATTTAGAAAATCAGGTCAATGCATATTAATGAACATGTACGGCAGTGCACGTAAATATGCCAGATTGTAGCCCAGGGGCTAATTTCCATCTGGAGTCCTTTAGGCAGGTTGATGTTACATTACAAAAGAACAAGAGATATACAGTATTAAATGTTTGTTATTTAAAACAAAGAAAGAAAGAAAAAGCAGAAAGAAAAGAAAACAGGACAATGCATAAGTATGCGTTAAAACAGAGAGTTAATACAGTACAGCATGCAGCTCTTGAAGGTAGCCAGGGTGGGACATTCCCTTACGGTAGAGGGTAGTGTGTTCCAAGCTGCACTCCCTTTTATAGACAGGACGTTTTGGCTGAAGGAGGTTTTTCTGAAGGGAACCTCACAGTCCTTGTTAGCAACAGCTCTGGTGGTCCGAGTCTGTCTGTGTCTAATAAACTCTTTCGGTAGGGGTGGCGCCAGGCCATGGAGCACTTTACATATTAAGCATACAGAGGAGAATTTACAAAAATTAAGAAAACTCAGCAAGTTATATTTCACTAAGATGTTGCAGTGATGATAAGAAAAAGTTTTTTTGTCAAGAGTTTCGAGTTTCGTTTTTTGTACAGAAGCTCAACTTGTTTCAGGATAGTAGAACCTGAGATGGACCAGCTGGTGATGCAGTAGCTCATATGTGAAAGTATAGAATGCAAAAACATCAGAGCAGCTGCAGCTGACAGGGAACCTCTGATTTGCTTAAAGTTATAAAGATGGAATTTAACATGGTTTTTGAAAGAGAGTTAGTTTAGAGTCTATAATCACACCTAAGTATTTAAACTCATTAACAACATTCAATTCTTCTGTGCCCAAAAAAACACCAGACTGAGAAAGCATGGTAGTAGAAGGTTGCTTCGACAAAAATAAACAGGTTTTTCTGCATTTAAGATAAGACACGATCTAGTAAGCCATGTTTGTATGTGTGTAAGAGCTGTTGAGAGCACACGTGCTGCTTTTAGCTTTAGTAAAAATTACAGTGTCATCAGCGTAAAGCTGGACATCCACATGTAAACAAAAATCAGTTAAATCATTAATATACAATGAAAATAAAATGGGTCCCAGTGTGGACCCTTGGGGGACCCCTACTGGACAACCCATGTAAGAGGAGCTGGCACCGTCCACCACAGTGCATTGTTCTCTGTGTGACAGGTATGAGTCAAACCAATTAATAGTTTGGGTAGAAAAACTGAATTTTACTTTTTGCTTAATTTTACTTGATCTGGCTTGTTTGTTATTGCCTTGTTTAGCAGAAGTCTCTTTCTGAAATATCACAAAATGTCACTTGTTACAGGAAAACAACAGCGGAAACATGAGTGAGTTCTGGGGAGAGTGTAATAAACATGTTTAAACCAATGTTTAATTTCCCCATGTGCCTTCATTACAGCCCGTTGCGTGGCTGCCAGTCGCTGCCACTTACCTCAATACTACAACAATTTCAAAAATGTTTGTTCACATCAGTCTCTTTGATCAATTGACACAGGGAAATAAGGTCTAGGTTGAAAATTGCCAAAGTTATCCTTTAAAGCTCAATCCTTTTGTCATAATAAATCTGGCATAGTATGTTCAAAGCATTACATCTTAATACAACTGACATGGACCTTGAATGTATAAATATTTCTATAGTTAATACTGAATTTCATGAAGGAACCCGTAAGTAGAGGCAGAAGGTATGCCTTTGCTTTAGCTTATTGTTGTCTTTGGTTTCACATTTAAAGGTGGTCGTGTTATTTAATTGGGTTAAACTTTCTCAAACATGTGAGACTGCCCTTCTTTTCAATGACCTGTGAACTCCACTGTAAAGTTAAAGTTAGGTTTAGCACGCTGCTTGTGTTTCATAGGTGGTATTATGACTGATAGATTTAGTTGATGTTTTTTAACCCAGAATTTAAATAAATCGTTTTTCCTGCAACAGGCCACTGTGCTATATTTACACATCTGATTGGCACTGCCAGGTCCTAAGACTTGTTATTGTGGATCATGTAAACTCTTCTTAATTTAGAACTAAAACTTGTTGACCTCACTGGCAAACAGCGCACTGCCATATTGGCCTAATTCATTTTAGGCCACTCTCAGTTCTCTCCTCTAAAATATGTCATTCTTGGAACCCCAGGGCAATGACAGGCTGAAGACTGTGCACTTGCAATAAGAACACCCAATGTGAAATAAATATGTATTTCACAAGATTTCTGCAACAACATGAACCACAAATTAGTGCAGAGTCCTTTTGGAGCCTGACACAAGCCAGGGATTTTAAACAAGTTGCCAGTGTCAGGCAGTTAAACCTCAAGCAGCTGCTGTGGGTAGCAATATCAGCCAAGCTGGTATTAGTCTATCAATTAAAAACAATGGGGTATTAGATGTTGCAAAATATAAAATTAAAAGATTTGGGGAAGAATATATACTAAATGGTAATACAACAAACTTAAAATGTTTGCTGATGATAACCGTATGGTGTTTTATTTTGAAAAAACAAATCAAGGAAACCATGTAATGTTTCTGAAATGGTTCAAAAATAACCTTTGGGAGTTAATAAGTGTGCTTCAAAAACAGAACAATCCATTACTGTACAGTCTCTTATCACACCACAGCACCATATACGTTAGCATGTTCTCTATGGAAAAATAAATAAGATTTCTTCCACAGTTGAGAGGGATGTGTCAGAATGCCAATGCAATTTTCATTTATATGTGCCATTGTTGCAACCACATCCATCACCTGTAGTACTCCAGTACCAGTTGCCATGTATTTCTCATTAATAATTCAGTGTCGAGGATCAGGTTTGGGGAGAAAGAAAATCAATGAACATGTATGTTACACGAAAGAGCATTCAATGACATGGCTTTGGGGAAAAGACTAGAACACAAGCATGTCACAACTACTGGTACATGAGGTTGACACTTCCCACACGGTAAGTACAGAAAGGTTTGTTACCCATGGTACCAACCTTTGAATCTGAAATGTGTTTTGTATCATGTTGAGACTCTCCAAATGTTTAGATTTCAAATTTATGGGAACTGACCAATCCAGTCCAGTCCAGTCCAGTGATAGTTGTATCTGAGAAAGAATTAATTACAACTACAATTTGACCCGTGTCTACATGTGACCCTCCGTGGGAGTGGCAGTCCCTCTGCAAGGCCAGCTGGTATGTCTGCGAAATCTACTGCAGTGCCTTCTCAGAAATCGAAAGCCCCTGTAAATCCAGACAAGCCCCATTAGAACAGATCAGGCTCTCTGGTAGGTACAGGTCTCTTTGTCATGCTCACAAAAGCTTGTCTCACAATAAGAGAGCGGATATCCACTGGATATCCCACTGCCACAGTCAGAAAATACAAAATTGGGTGATATCAAGCACTTTTCTTATGACGGGGACATGATAGCTGTGTGTGTTTGTGTGTCAGGACAAAGGACAGGAAGGAAGGGAGGGAGGAGGACCTGGTCTTTTGAGTGAAGTCTGGCAGCAACAGTAAGTATAGGTAGTGAGGAGGAAGATATCCAGTTGTCTTGCGGGTGTTTGCAGGTGTGACTTTGTCCTCACACAGTGGTTATTTCTGGGAAACAAACCAAGTATTAGCATCAAGACAATGTTGGAAATGCATGCTCCTCTATTTCAATCAGAGGAGACTCTGTCTGAGAGGAAAGAAGATTAATTTACATGTGCACACAAGTATGAGAAATGTGACGTATTTGGCGATTGGACCCCATCATGATGTCATCTATTCCAGGAGGGTGGTAAAGACATAGTAGATTAAGAAACTGTCCCTATGGAGTCTAGATGCTGGTAGTGGTAATGGCGGTGATGGGATGAGATGAAGAGGGAGCTAAGGATCTGGATGTGAAGACAAATGGGCTTTTGATGACCTTGTCCTGGGCTCTGGACAAGGTGACTAGAGGTGAATGGGGCGAGGGAGCAGAGAGGAGAACAGATTTACTGTGCGTTCCAATACCCAGACTATATAGTATGCCAGAGAACGATTTAGTATGTCCCAATATGTACTATGTCAAATGTAGTATGCCAAGAATACCAGGATGTTATACTACATCTGGTCTGATTTTGTAGTATGAAAGCCAGCATGCTCTTCTGGCTATTCTGACCCACAATCCTCTGCACAGCAAAAGATTTGTCACATCTACTGAGCCGCAAACAGATACAACTCTGCCACAATCATGGATGACAGCACATTCAGGTAACTAATAACTGATGACCAGTCGAATAGTAATAACAGCAACATTGGTTGTTTAAGTGAACAAAATAATCATAAATATTACGAATTAGTCCATACCCATTGGTAGCTTTGTCACCTTCTACCTATGCCAATCCTCAATGCCTATGTGCAGTTTCACGTATATTGACCACGTCAGTGAGTAGAAAAACATGGGACAGACAGAATGACTGACTGACTGACAGAATGACACACTGACAGCTTCCGTGATTATGTACAGCATACCATACCATGACTTAGTCATACCAAAAATTAGAAAAAAATTGGTCGCATTTTAGCCATTTTTAAGCATTTTTCTGTTGTTATAGCGCCACCCAGTTGCCAATTAGAGTTAAATTTCTCCAGTCACCTTGAGGCATCCTGTTCTACATATCTACCAAGTTTAGTAAAAATCGATATGGCGGTTAGGCCTAGATAAGAAATTAGCTCTCTAGCACCCCCATTTTGTTTGATTGGGTCAATAATGGAGGGGTCCCCTCAGATTATGTGTGGTCATACGCCTACAAAGTTGCGTGGTGATGGGTGAAACCCTTGAGATGTTATACACCTTTATGTGATGAGCCACGCCCTCCGCAATATTCATTGCCTTATAGAAGCTCAGTTTTAGTAAGTTTTCCAACTTTTGCCAAAAGGGAACTTTAGATATTGGTCCCTAGATTATGTTCACCTAGTTTCATGCAGATCGGTCAAAATTCCTAGGAAGAGATCAATTTTAAGTGTTTTTCAAAAAATTCAAAATGGTGAAAAATCTGTATAACCGGAAGTTATGGGTTCTTGGGGCAAATTTGTTCCTCATGAGGAGAGGCATCTCTGTGCAAAGTTTCATGTCTCTACGACATACGGGGCATGAGATATGCCCATTCAAAGTTTGCAATTTGAATCAGTTGCTATAGCACCCCCCTTTGGCCAATTGATGTAATATTGCTTCATTCACATCCTCCCATGACCCTCTACCACTGTGCCAAATTTCACATGGATTGACCAAGTCAGTGAGGAGAAAAATGTGGAACAGACACACAGACAGAGTTTTCATCATTATATAGTAAGAAGACAGCAATCTGACATAACTATAAAAATACCTGTGACAGAGAACTGCAGTTATAACTTTAAAGTTAAACTACACACATTTTAAATTAACAACAGCAGATCTCTCAGGGTTCATCTTCATCTCTGGCGATATCGTTGAGTGGCATTTTGTTTTATCTCCAAGGTAATGGATTTACAGTCCAGACAGTACAACCTTAAGACTAAGATTCAGCTCTACAACAGCAATGTGAAATCTGTCCTTATGTACGGCTCAAAATGCTGGCGAGTGGTGAAAGGAGACATGAATAAAATCAGTGCCTTCCACAACGGGTACCTGAGAAAAATCTGCCGAATCTTCTGGCCAAACAAAATAACAACCTAGGAGCTGTACGGTAAAACAGGATGCAGAGATGTGGTCCTTGAAATAAAACCCAGGCGACTCAGATGGCTAGGCCACGTCCTTAGAATGGACAAGGAGAGGATACCGTAGGTAGCATTACAATGGACACCACCTGGAAAACTTAAGCCTGCGTGGCCAAAGAACACCTGGCGGAGAACAGTTGAAGGGGAGCTGAAAGAAATGAAGCTTACATGGGGAGAGGCACAGAAAGTAGCACAACACCGAGATGAATTGCGTCGAGTCGTCGAAGCCTTATTTCCCACCCGGGAAGAAGAGGATTAAGTAAGTTAAGTAAGTAATGGATATAAAAGCAAGAGGGTCAAAGTTCAGGGTGAAGTTTTATGAGTAAGTAGTATGTCCCGATTGTGTGCATACTGCATGCAGGATGAATTTTTATGGGCAGCTGCAGTACCTACAAAAAGTAAAAAGAAAAAGTATGCATTTGGGAACGCACCCTTAAACTTTAGCAGCAGTAACATGAATGGCTGAAGGAGATCGTAACAAAGTTTGATTGGCTAACCAGGAGAGGGAACACCCATAGTCAGATGATTGGTGGCAGCAGTGGGAGGGGGGTAGAGAGAGAATTGTGAATGAATATAGCTTAAAGAAAGTCTTCCTATTCATAAGGGGACATTTTGAGAAATACAGTAAAGAGGATATGTGTAATATACTGAAAATGGAGATTATGTTTGACAGTATACAGCCTGGTAATTTTAATTAATTATTTATTCCTGACAAAATATATACCTTTCTGCAAGAATAGGCTGCATGCTCTCAATGATGTGCTATTAATTGCCAGTGATAAAAGTTCCTGATGTAAAATAGTGTTTAACCCTTTGAAACCTGGAGTGACATCACTTTAATGGTGCTGCTTTCAGGTGCGTTTTGCAAATATTTAAACCTTTGAACACTGAGCAAATTGGTGTGATTTCTTTCAAAAACATGGGGAAAAAGGCAACTTGGTAAGAAATGTCCCACAAATTGCCAAAAAAAAAAAAAAAATAGATTGAGAAAATTATTTTAAAACTAGGGAAAAAAGAAAAATGCTAGGGAAAAACTATATTTATAATTATTATTAGATTTTAAAATTATTTTACCGAATTATTATGATTTTTAAGCACTTTTTCCAGGTCATTTCCTTGTTTGTTTGTTGTTGTTTTTATTATTTTATTTTCTCTTTTTTACTAATTTCTTTCTATTTTCAGGGGTAATTTCTTCTTCTGTTGCTCATTGCCTTCTTCCCATGTATTTAAAAGAAATCAAGCCAATTTGCTCAGGTTTCAAAGGGCTAATAAAGAAGAAGAAGCAGGCTTTTTTTACCTTAAACATACTGATATGCATCCATGTAATTAGAGAGTTAAAAATGTAATGTCACTTGGGGACGTGTGTTGATCAGGAGGTCTCAATTTTACTGCTACTCAACTAGCCATGGCGCTTACTTATCTTTGTAAATTATGTATATTTTTTGTATGTAATGTCTGTGATGTCTATTGTATATTCCTCACACTTGCACTGGGGCTTCACCTACAGCTCACTACACTGCCAGCGACTCCACTGATGTCCTGTTTGCTAACATGCCTGCCTCCTAACAGAGAACGGCCAAATAAGGCCATCTATCTTAGTCCAAGTGAAAACTTTTAGCCAGGTCAGTGGCAGCGGTGGCAACCAGCCAGCTGCTCACATCAGATCGTTAGTGCCAGGAGCTCGACTTTGATCTCCGTGAAAGGATTGAACTTACAGCACCCCTGTTCCTGCGCAGCAGCCCCCTGCAGCTCTCTCACCCAAACACACTCACACACACACACACCTTCACATCTGTAGGGCGGAGCAAAGCTTCTGACAGCTTCAGTGAACAAGCAGCATCCCTGTGCTAGTTGGCTCTCGCTTTAGGCCAAGACAGGTGGTGTTTGAATGGGCGTGTGTGTCTGTATGTTAACAAGGTTCAGGGACTCTCTCTTCTCTGATGTCTGGTCTTTCCACTTTAATATCTCTCATTCTGTATAACCTAAGGTCTTATGGCATAACGCTCAAAGTTCCGGTCAAAATTTAGCTTGCTAAATGGAACAAGCCAGACCACTGACAAGAAGTAGTCATTTTTGGACATTACTACCTATGAAGCAAAACTGGTTTTGTCAGTCTGTATTATTTGTCAGCTGTGATTTGGAATGCTACAAAACATCTAGACATCATGAAACAATGGCAAAGAATCATTCACTGCTCTTTCATTGTGCTTGAAGTGAAAAAACAGAAATATTCACTGGCATGTGTTTTTATTCTGTGTATGCAAGAGCTATTTAAGCACACTGCGGTATTTAGGGTCAGTGTGGTGCACAAGAGTTATTTTCAGTGTAGCAGCAGGTTGTTTTAGTTAGAACAGAAGAGGTGCTAAAGGGATCAGAAGCACAGTACTTCTAGCTGCTGTGGCATTATCTCTGTTCAGTAATGTGTTTTTCTCTTGTTGCTTTTAACACATACAACAGCTATTATTGATTAGCAATCAACTACTACAGTTCCCATGAGCCTTAGAGGTACAGTAAATTCACTTATCTGCTTGTTCCAAGGATCCTGAAGCAGTAAAATGTCCAAACACACATTTCTCTATTGCTCAGCATGAAATTGTTAAGTTTAAAACTCTTGTGACACAAAAAGAATTTAAAGTTTTTGCCGATATGAACTACGCTCCACCTTTTAATGGCCCACACATAGGTGAGGTGAGGTTAACGAGCTTCGGAGCCCATGGATTATTCAGTTTTTCCGCACGTCATGGGACAATGTAAGGACAACTTCAAGACAACTGTTGACTCGGGCTAATTATCATGCCTGTTCCAAATGCCTTTGCCTCTAGCAATAACACAGGCAGTGATATGATTCACTTACCTACCTGCCGGCAGCCGCAGCAAAGGTGGCTTCAGAGCCAGGGTAGCAACAGGGATCTAAGAGGTGTATTGGTATTCAGATACGAGCCATCGCCTGCCTTCTGGATGTGCTGAATGTTGTTCCCAGAAGGGGAGGCTGTGAATGCTGGAGGCAAATGCACCTTCATATCTCCAGCCGTAGCTGCCAGCAAATACATGAAACCATGATAAAATAGGGTTGGTGGCTTTCCGGGGGATTCAGTGGAAAGCTATATATTGAGGGGTATGGCGACAACAATATTGCTGTTTATGATTACTTGCATTTTGTAGGAACCAAAAGGGAGTTGGATGAAATTGAAGCCAATGACAAAAACAGCATGTGACAAGGAAATGAATGAGGTTTAAGAGGGTAGTACTCATGTGTGATTCAGTGTTTAAGCCTTCACATGACATCTGAATTATGGAGGACACCTTGGATAAAATGACTTGTGGGTAATGATGTTCATTTTAAGATGAGAGAGCTGTGCGACAACTTAATATGAGTGGATTTTCTTTTAAAATATTGGTTATAGCAAGCACTTGTTTATACTTGAGAGATTATAGTCCAGACTCAGAGACTTGGCTGGCAGGAGGATAAATACATAAAGCACTTCTATGGTTCACAGCAGCAACAAAGCAATGTCTAATCAATTATAGCCAGCCACATTAATATTCAGTGTGAGGAGAGACAAAGTCCAGGTATAAACAAACAAATGGAGCCACCAGTAATGATTTTTTTTTTTCCACAGAGGTGGAAAACATTTTTTAGCAATCTCCTTTTTAATTACAGTGTTAGTATATGCATATGTGGAAAGCATTTTGTCGAGTCACAGAAAGAGAAAACACACAGAGAGGGGTGCTGTGAGGATAAACGGATGCAATAGCGTTTAATCACTGGCTTTTTTAAAAAGCATCAATCAGGCTCCCTCCATTGGGAGAGTCAGCAGAATTTCTGTGTGAGAATTAAAAGTCCAACGCCTTCATCTCCCCACTTCACTGTCCTCCTCCTCATCATCAGAGATGAATCAGGCAAATAGAGGGAAGTGAAGTGGAGCTTTGACAGCGATCTGGAAAACAAACAGCCATGTAATATGCAATAGGACAGAAAGGCGTTTAAGGTAATTAAATGGCAGCCTCTTGAACCCAAATGGTTGTCTTTGCAGATGACAAGCATGGTGCTGCTTTTGCGCGATGAATCAGCTGCAGCGTTGCTTCTGTACTGTAGTTTTCACACCGGCGATCACTAAAATACACTGAATCTAATCTTTTTCAGTCCTAGGTTGTTAGTTTAATTACCATAAGAGCTATCTCAACTAATATGGTTGTACATTTAATGACAGCACCACCTTGACCAACAATTTATCGCCAGACGCAGATGCAGTGAAGAGGCTTTGCTTCATTTCAAGGGACGAAAAGATTTCCCTTTCTTTTTTTGAACTGCACCTTTGAAAGAACCATTTCATTTAGAGTATGAGTAAGGTCAGACAGGCCTGCAACAGTAGATAAAATGGTTGACGCGGATGTATTCCATATTTAGTGTTAAGAAATATTTGTTTGCACATAAAAGCCAAAGTTAAAAATTATTTAAAAAGTAAAAATGTTCCAAGAGTCAAAGATTAACAGAGACATTTTGCAGTGGACATAAGCTCTTTCAGTACTAGGCCAAAGGGTCGCTTTGCAGCGGGGATCATGCCGACTTGAGTGAAACGTGTTAAAAAAAAATCAAAAGGAAAATCTATCTATCTTAAGACTCCCTAAGGGAGGTTAAGTGGATGTGACAAAAGGAGAATACAATGCGGTGAAGATTAAAATGTGGTGTCACATAGCTTGCACCTTAGGGGCCAGAGTCCGCCATTACCACAAAGTCATATGTGGGGAGAAGGAAAGGCAAAGAGATAAAAAGGAGAATAGTGTAACATTTCAATGAGTCTTGCATAATTCCCTTAGCTCTGGGGAAGGCGGGAAGCTCACAGTAGTTTTTCTAAAGAGCCAACGCACAAGCAGAAGTTCTTGACTCCACAGTGATCAGGTGTAACCTACACACTGTGCTATGTAACTACCATGTTTACTTGTTGAAGCTTACGGTCAAATGATCAAGTCATTACTTAGGAGTAGTAAAGTGTTTTCACATGCACTGAATACTCTGTATAAGTCCCTGATTCAGTCTGGCTGCTGTGCAGTTAATTTAATGTGTCCACTCCCTCCCACTCACTGAATGCAGCTGAACTCGAGCCACAGCAACAAAGTGGACTGCAGATTCATTGAGTTTAATTGGGGGCTAATGTCCAGCCAAAAAGAGTCTTGATTAGTTGCTTCTGTAGGTTTCTTTTTTTTAGTTTAATTAAGTTGTTAAAGAGGTCGTATATTCAGCAACTCTAGAGATAAAGTTGGTACTGTAAGTTGGCAAAACATACCCGGAAACTGCCACACATGCATATCTCAAATGTATGTGTCAGCCAGTCGGTCTGTAAAAGACATTTACTCTGAGACTGCACCACCCTCAGTGTCCGGCAAGATATATTTACATGAATTTTGTCTTTAAATGGTTATGCCTTTGAGCAAGCAGAAACTGTCAGGTGCAATAGCAAACACTTGGTGGTTGTATTTGTCAGCTGCCAGGAGGGAATGAGAAATAACTATATAAATATGAGACTTAATTACACTAAGCAAACCTTCAGACTGAAGCTTTGGCTCACATAGAAAAGAATCAGCTAGGAGTATGTAGCTCATTACAGCTTGTTTTTTCTTAAAGGAGCAGTGAGCAAAATTTAGGGGGATTTAGTGACATCTAGTGGTGAGGATTGCATATTGCAAGCAGCTGAAACTTCCTAGTCAGAATTCCTTAAGTGTTCTTCAGAGCAGCACTATCCAAAGAGGTCTCTTCCACTTTAATACAAACATACGCAGTGATTTAAGGTAGTAAAGACATTGAATAAAGCAGTTTTCTGTTAAAAAAGTCAGTGTTTTTCAGATGCTGCTCATCATGGAGGGACTGCTAACGATAGTCATTGTTTGTTCTGGGCCACTGTAGAAACATGGCAGTACAACATTGTAGGCTCCCTGAACAAGGACCTGGAGCCAGTTGCACAAAACACCTTGGGTTTGGATTTTCCTTAAGTCCTAGTTAAGGTTTCTTCAAATGTAATTGGTTGCACAAAACACCCTTAAGTCTTTTCCTTAAGGTTTCCTTAAAATGTTCACTTGAGTATATTTGATTTTCTCCTTGTCTTGGTTTTATACTTAAGGAATCCCGAGACCGATGCACAAAAGACCTTAGCAACCAAAGCAAGGTATATAAAGAAAAAAAACTTAAGGTACCCCTGACTCTAGTCTCTATATACATACTCTACATTCAGTGAATGTAGAGTCTGTAGGCAAACCCCAGAGACCTTGCCTCCGGAAGAAAAGCGGAAGAGCCCTGGTTTCCAGTGCTAGGCTGTTTGTAGTCCGCATGATATTGATCAATCACGTTTGAGCCGGCTGCAGTTGTTGCCAGGTTAAACGGTCCGTGCGGTGAACTAACGAGGCGGAACATAGTTGGCGTCACTGCAAACTCTGAATCCATCGCAGTGGTTCAGCATATTTACTTATATATAAACAGAAGTCAGAAATGGAAATTCGCCTCCTCAAACCGGAATGCCAAAAAATCTGGGGTCTGCCCCCAGAGGCTGTATCGCCGTCTGCCGGAAGTCAGACGCCGAATACAGCTGATGGGTTCCGAGAATGCCCTGACTCTAACTGCAACATGACCGTGTCTGTGGTGATAAATGAAAAAAATACTAAAAAGCCTAAAAACACCTCAAAAAGTTCTGCAGCGTTCTGCAACCAGGAGAACCCAATAGATACGCTTTTGATTTTATACTTCACACAATTTCTTCAATCGTTGCCCGTTTTCTAGTATTTGGGGTTCAAATTTACTTTGTAGTGTGTGCTTTCTATGATTGTATTCCTCCAGAAGTACAGTCTTTCTCTCCTCTGACCAACGCAGTTTTCTTGTCTTTTATTCTTCTGCCATTTTTTCACTGTGTTTTACTTTATTTAGAAAGGGACAGTGCACATTAATTAACATGATCACTTAAGATACGTAAATGTTCCAGATTTAGCCGTACAGGCTAATTTTCATCTGCAGTCCCTGGCAGGTTGATGCTATATGTGTATATAAGAGAAAGACACTAAAATAACATACAAAAGCATAGAAGCATATAAGCACAGATGACAGTGTAACCAAAGACAAAAGCACATAGCAAGGCACATAAGCAAAAACAACAAGACATAAGCACTATTAATAAAAACAAAAATGACATAACCATGTAACTAAAAACATTAAGAATGTACTATATAAAAGTACAACATAAAATACAACATGGACCAAAGCACATAGCCACAAACAAACACACAGAAGCACAAAGCAAAGCACACAAGCAAGGACCACAGCACACAAGCACAATTAGCAAGACAGTGACATAACCATAAAACCAAAGCACATTAAGGAAAATTATACAGAAGCACATATGCTCCAATACACAGTACGAAAACGAGGACATAACCACTAATTCAGATCATGACAACATGTTTGATTGTCCAGTAACCACCGTTTTATTGATTTGTAGAATGACTTAAGAGATGTGATGCTCCTGAGTTCTATGGGTACAATGTTCCAGGTGTGTGCTGTCTAGCTATAAGCCAACTACGTGAGATGATAACAGGCATCACAAGCCTGAGTCCAAACAAATAAACAATCTCCGTTAAAGGTTTTACCGCTTTAAAATTAAGGGATTCTGTGCAACTGTATAAGACAATCAGCTAAGGAGAAATTAAGCCTTAGGTGACATACGTAAGGAGAAAACTTAACGTGTTTTGTGCAACTGGTCCCTGCTCCCTATGTAGATTTAATGGCTCACTCTAAGGTAACTAAAACCCAATTGTCCTTATTTTCATGTGATTATACACTCCATTTCTGCCAAAATATCCCCTTAAATCCTACACACTGGACTTTTAAGTCACTGTTTTATGGGACGTCAGAGGATTTTGGTTGTAAATGTTAAATTTGCCGTTGCAAAATTATGGATCGCCTGGAAAAGTACTGGTTACTAAAATGAAACACTCCCCCAATGACTGTTTGCCCTTGAGTCAGGCACAAAACGCTCTAACTTCACCAGCTGAGCTGTTCATCAACAGCAGAAAACTGGCTGTACTGGCAGCTTCCAGGTGTGGATGTGGACTTAGATGAATGTAAACAGAGTTGGCAGAGGAGCAAATGCACTCAGTCAACTTTCTGTGACTTTGAGCAGAATTGTGTTATCCACACTCATACGGCTGTTATATTCATTTCAGTTGTTTCAAGCAATGCAAATATGAGCTGAAGTTTAATGCTTGTTGGTTGTGCATGACAAAACATGCTTTAACAGCTGGCTCATTCAATTTTCATCAAACATTTTTTTGGTTTAGTTGTCTTCTCCTTTGCTCTTTCATTTGCATGCTTGCTTTCAGACCGTATATTGTCATCACTCAGATTTTTTTTTGCTATCCTGGTTGATTGCAGGCGGAGAATAAGCTTGACAGAGATGGTTTAAATGTTTGTTGTTTTCTTTTTATTGTTCTATCTGACCTCATACAAAGTTAATAGCAGCCCAGGGTGAGTAGGAGCAGCTGTTTGAAAAAGTTAAAAGTTCACAACCCGAACGCTTTTTGCACGCTTCTGTGTTTTTCTTTTTTTCCAGTCTGCACTCTATTTCACATCAGAAACAAATAGCATATGGGCACACTGTAGAGTACTGATGTTATTCAATTAAACTAAGTCATGCTTGAGTCATAGCTGATTGTTTTTAGAGTTGTGTAATGCTCATTGTTTTACACTCTTTGAATAGCCTCAGTATAACAGTTGGCATTTCCATCTGTCAGGCACTCCACAGACTTATTTTAAAAGGTTCAGCAGGTGCAAAGCAGCTCGGGTCTTGTGCCTTAAATTCATTTTAATTAGTAATTTCTGTTCATTTCTATATTTTTTTTCCACACGGGTCTTCTAAACATTCAAGAGAAGGTCATGCTTTTTGACACTGTGAATGCCTAGTGTACAGTATAACCAGAAAAAAGCCAAGAAACGAATCAGAGCAAATCTGATTAAACTCACATTTGCATCTCGAGGAATCTCATCAATCAGTGCCGCCTTCCTGAGCATACTCCTTAAGGCCATCCAACGCCCAAGGACTGTGAATTTATTTGTAGGTTGATGGTAAATAATTAAATAAAAAAAATGCTCCTTAAACCCCTGACCTTTTGTCAATGCCTGTGATTTATCCCCTGACTTGACTCAGACCGTCATTTGAATTCAATGGCTGTGCTCGTCCCAACATCCGCTGTCACATTTATATTTATAAATGATTACATCAGACAGCTGACAACATTTTTCACTCATGACTGTGACAGTGGCTTCAAGATAATGCTATTTGAATAAGGGGGACATCGCAAGTGGCTGGTTGACCTTGGTGTTGTCGTGACATCATTTAGATTTTACTTTTTGCAAAGTTCTTACGGATGTAGCAGACAAAAAGTGGCACGAACACATGCGCATATACACGCAAAGTTTGAGGTCACTTAAGAGGACATTGATTTATGTTTATTCCCTTGAAGCTCATGCTAATGTAAACCGAAGCTGACACATACCTTAACCTAATGCCAATGAAAACATCCATCAATCCATCCATTTTCTGAACTGCTTATCCTGTTCAGGGTTGTGAGGCTGCTGGAGCCTATTCCAGCTTGCACTGGGCAAGTGCTGCAGCACATCTTAGACAGTGTATCACAGGGATGAAAGATATAGACACATTCACACTCATGTTCACACCTACAGTCAGTTCAGAGCTGCTAATTCACCTAGCGTGCATGTCTTAGGACTGGGGGAAGGAAACAGAATAGCCAAAGAAAGCCATATATACACTGGGAGAAGATGCATACCTTTTTGCTGTGAGGCTACAAGGCTATCAGCCCTAAAGAAGACACAAAGACTTTAATGTGTATGAAGTTAAAAGTACAGATACTGGCTTGCATCCAAAAAAAAATGCCCCCACATGTGGCATGGTGCAGAATTAAACAAAGGCACATACACATATAACAACTATTCACACTTACACAACAAAGCAGGCTTGGTAGGGAATTGACTATCCAGCTGTTATATAAGCAGCCAATGTTCCAGATGCCTTCCCCCTCATCTCCCTCCCTGCCAGGCCAAATTGCAGGACAGGAAATTCCTGGAAGATGCCAGTCTACATTTAAACATCACATGGATGATACTTCTAGGCATGCATCAGTGCTTTGTCCACAGTTTGTGTATGTGTGTGTTTGAGGGTGGTTGCAGTACTGTGTGTGTATGTGTGTGTGTTTCGTCCATGGGATATGGAGTGTGCAGACATAGATGATGTCCCTAATGGAACAGAAAAGCTGAAAGGGTGATCATTCACTATGTGATGCTCATTAGGAAATGCACAAATTGTCATTTGTTAGTGTTAGTGTGTGCAAGTTTGTCTAAGCTAATGTACTGGATGAATTGACAATATATCCATGTGTGCAGGATTGCCAGCAGTGTGTGTCGTTGCCCAATCATGTTCCCTCTACTCTGGAAAGGGATAGAGGCTGCTTTCTTCTTTTCTTGTGCTGGTTAGGCTCTTGGCTGAGCACTGTTGGATTGGTTATGGAACAGGTCCTTATTCTTCCAAGAACATCCGAGTATCCTTGTGCCAGGAAAAGACTGAGATCGCTGATACAAGAGGTTGGGATTCACTTCCTTCGTAGGGTGAGAGGCTCGGACAATCTCTAAGGAGTTTGGAGTAGAACTGTGGCTCCATTGTATTGAAAGAGGTCAGCTGATAAAGTTGAGGCATCTGATCAAGATGCCTCCTGGATGCGTCCCCATGGAGGTACTCTCAGAACATCCAACTGGGAGCAAACCCTGAGAGCAGACCTGCAACATGCTGAAGGGATTATTTATCTCAGATGGGCATGACTCAGGAATTTCCAGGAAGCCCTAGAGAAATTGTCTGGGGAGGGCATTATCACTTAACCACTGATGAATGCTTACCAGACGGTGGTGAGGCATCCTGGCTCACCCACTGACCCGTAGTCCCTGGTGATACATTTTCCTCGTGTCCTGTTGACACCACATATAGTATTTCAACTTCTTCTAGTACAACTTGCTAATGTTATAAGCACAAGGCTATGGCATTTTACATTGTATAAGTTAGCTTAGTGGCTAGCAGACATTATCTCTACTCATATGAAAGCGGGGACAATATCAACATTTGACAAAGGCTACGTTACAAAATTTGGCTCCATTGCAACTCACGAACTGTCTTATACTAACGTTTTCCAAACAAATACAATAAGCTAACTTATCTGTGAAATAAGAGTAAATAAAAGCTTTGTTTCCACTGAGGGAAATGGTTTCAGCTTACAAAAATGGACGGGAGGTCTGCATCGCCGCAACATGTAGTTACATTTCTGGAAATGCATGCATCAGGCTATGGTGTAGGGTATGACATAGGCTCTGCGTCGACACAGAACCTATGCCCGAGGTACTCTGTCGATTCGACGCAGAAGTATAAATCCCACTTTAGTTTGAAACCTCTCTCCTCATTTTCGATTTCCAAGGGTTGTTAGATTAAAATGCCTATAATAATAATAATAATAATAATTTATTTGTAGAGCACCTTTCAAAACAAGGTTACAAGGTGCTTAACAATAAAATGATTAGTGCAAATAAAATACATAACAGTAAAATATGGATGCAATTGGATGGACCAATAACCAATCAGAGCAATGGAACGTGACACAGCACTGAGCAATGAACACATGTAAACAGACTACAGCATGCAGAGATGAGGTGGGATGGTGTGGCTTCAGTATGTCAGTGAATGGGTGTTGCCATTTTTCCCATCAGAATTTGAGAATTATACTTCAACAGAAAGTTCCACATCAGCTGCAGCCATCTTGGTTGTTTTCGACAACAAACAGCATCCTCTTTACTCCTCTTTAGTGTCCCTGGTGCAAGGGTGTGTGGTCTAAAAATTATGTCATCACTTATTTGTGTAAGTGCAAAGGCTTTGCAAGTTGGTAGTCATCATCTCATACCCACCCCATATTAGATAAACGGTTGTGATTGGCCCAAACAGGGCAGGGTCGACTGGAAATCTCTCTGAAAAGGAAGGGCCAGACGTATCTGCCACATCAAATTAAACAGGAGTTTGTTCGTCTGGTTCCCTGGCTGAGGGAATGTGATATACATACATTTCTGTCCGTACCTCGTACCTCTACCTCTCTCTCAAAATATTTCTCAAAATACATTTACAAAACACATATGTAATGTAGTTTTGAAGTATGTTTGTGCCTGTGTCTTGTCTGTGTTCCCCCTATGGGAGTGACTCAGCTGTGTGCTTCGGTGAGTCACTGTGACCTGGGGGGAGTGGACAGCCAGTGGAGGAGATGTCTAAGGCACACAACCATGGGCCTTCAGCCCTGTGGGGAGAGAGAGATCCAGTTTTCTCGACTAGACAGGTCTGACGCTGGAGCGACATCGCCTGAGGGAGCCCGGGCAGGGGCGGTCACGTGCAGAGAGGTAGTGTCAAGGGCAGTGTGGTCGAGAAGTGTGCTCCACCAGCCGTCTAATGCACACGCACACACATTTAGGTACAGGTGTGAATGTGCATACACACCAATAATTTAGACTTTTAGAAACTTGATTGTCAGGACATAATCCATTGTCTTTGAAAATTCTAAAAATTGAATATGCATTGCAGTTGTCTTATACAGGAAGAAAGCACAACATGTCAAACTGAATGGCTCCTCATGTAGGCAACTGATTTATCTCTTGCTCTTCTGTGAAGTCTAACTGCACTGATTTCCCATTACTTGAAACCCTGACTCGCCTACAGCTAAAACAGTGCTCATTGGTTCATATTTTGGGATCTTAAATGATGTAAACAAGCTGTTTCTAAAATAACTTTAGCACCAAAACAGTTTTCCCCACCATTTGATGAATGCCTGATGAAGTGAAACTCTAAACAAACCAAAACTTAGAGCATTTGGATAGTGCTCCAAAAAAACCTGACAGTCCTTTGTGTGACCATCGCCTGAGCCAAGTGTAGACCTGACAGATCAGCTTCTCCACTCAGTTGATAGATAAGAAAAGACAGCTGCCGAAGGTACTGTAAAACAAGCAGTAGACTGTGTGTGTGTGTGTGTGTTTTGCTGATGTGTATGTGGCAGGGTATAAACATATCTTTAATGCCCCTCCTGTCACATCATGTTTCATTCTCACAACATGCCAGTGTTTATATTTGCATACGCTCTGGGGCTTATTTTGCATTTGTGTGTTTTTGAAGGTGTCCATATGATTGTGTCACTGCATTTGCAGATGGTATGAGTATGTGTAGTATTTATCTGACTCAGTCTGAATTAGGGCCCATATGTTTGCCACTGGATGGCAGCGAATGGAAAAGAAAAGAAAAAAAAGACAAATGAACCTGTTGTCAAGATGGCTGAAAACTCATTTGATGAAAAGTGAAGCTTACGGGCAAGACTGTGTGTCATGTCAATACATGTATCCACTGCTCTGATACTCCCCTGCTCCTGCGAAGCTTTGGAGGGGTAATTAAGTCTTTAGAAGGGTCAGAAACTGAAACACTTCATCAAGGTTTCATCATTGGCATTCAGTGCAAAGTATGAGGGCCAGAATTTTCCATTATGGATGCAGTTTCTAGGGGTAGTGGGCTGAAGGCACGAGAGTGCATCATCAGTCAGCCCCACTCCTTGTACAGAGCACTTGCGTGCAAAGATGGATTACCGAACGGGCCCTACCAGGCACAGGCCCATGGGCCCAAGGTGTCAGAGGCCATCCTGGCCTTCATTCGCAAAATGTCACTCAAGTTAATATGTGCCGACCAGGAAGAGCCTCAAAATGACCTCAGAGAAACATGAACCAACTACTAAGAGACACAAAACAGCTGCAAAGAGACACAAAGAGACTCACAATGACTTTGCAAAGGTGAAAACAATCACAAAGAGGCACAAAATGACTACAAAGAGAGACAAAACAAATACAAACATATTCAGCGTAAATACACAGATATAAAGTGAATACGAAGAGACGAAAAGCAATAGAAAACAGATTCAAAATGACTATAAAATGAAGAAAAGCAATTACAAAGAGACACAAAACAGCTGCAAAGAGACACAAAGAGACTCACAAGGAATTTCTAAAGGTCAAAACAATCACAAAGAGACACAAAATGACTAAAAAGAGAGGCAAATCAACTACAGAGATATTCAACATAAGTACGTAGAGATATAGAATGACTATAAAAAGACGTAAAGCAACAAAAAACAGGTTCAAAATGACCTCAAAGAGAAGGAAGGCAATTACAAGGAGACATAAAATGACACAGAGACACAGAAATGACACAAAACCACACAGAGATGTGTGACGACTACGAGGACACACGGTGCCGTAGCATTGTTCCGACCTCTCACTGTTCCGACCTCTCATTAGTCCGACGTCCCGTTGTTCCGATATGTGATTATACTAGGCTATACTGTATTTGTGTACCATAGAGGATCAGCAACGCAACAAAAGTAGGCTACTGGTCAAGATACAAGTGTCATAGAGAGGAGAGAATGAAACACCATAACCTCCTGTTATTAACTCTGGGGTCCGAGTTGTGTGGGGAGCTCTCGCGTATTTCTGCCTTGATGGTGCGCCGGCTCTGGGTCAGCTGGGAAAGACTTGAGGCGGAGCAGGCTCACGGCTTATGTGTTTGCCACTTTCTTTTTCATTTTAACCCACACCATGATCTTTTCCTGACCCTAACCAAGTGGTTTTTGTGCCTAAACCTAACCAGACCTTAACCACAGGGCATCATGATGATTTTGGAACAACGGGACTTCGGAACAATGAGTTTAATATGGTCGCAACAACGGGACTTCGGAACAATGGGTTTAATATGGTCGGAACAATGGGCTGTCGGACCAATGCGCTGTCGGACCAATAGGCAGACCCCGGACACGCAACCCAAAAACAAAAAAAAGACCAAACAACTAAAAAATCGTTGTGTCTTACTAATTGAGAAGAGGTAATGGGGCCTTTTGCATGACTGTACCCATGACCCCATATTCTCATAATCTACCAACGTGTTCTTATCCCAACTCGCGGCTTTGTCAGTGGAGCTACAGGCCAAAATATGATACGCAAGTACCCTCCTGCATCAGTTTTGGATGCTCAGGGTTGGCGTGGAAATGTACGCTTGATACATGCATTGTGTCTCTTCAAAATTCTTCAGATCTTCGAAATGAACTTACAACAGAGATAAAACTACTTGTTTTTAAGTTTATTTTCTTAGGTTTAGGCAAGAAAATTCCGTGGTTAAGCTCAGGCAACAAAAGCACATGGTTCATTTTAGAATAAAAACCTCATGGTTTGGCTCAGCATTGATACAGGAAGTTAACTGCAGCACCTATCCACCTTCCCTGCCACCCACCTTATTCAGAATTTCTCGCTCTTTATATTACAGTAGTTGGCTGGGACTTTACAAACTGCTGCTACCAAGGATGTGCATCATACTGCTCATGTCTCAAGTCAACACCCACTGCTGAAGTGCATTTGCCAAGTTGAGTTGTTGCATGTTGCCTCTTAAACTGACGTGCCTGGTGTGTATCATACCAACACAAAGGATGCAACTGTGCATCCACGTCTAAAGCCGTCATCACTGACAAAGTGGTGGTATTTGATGAGTTGGGAGTGAGAAAGGGCGGAATCCATCCATGC
This sequence comes from Epinephelus lanceolatus, assembly GCF_041903045.1. Taxonomy (NCBI): domain Eukaryota; kingdom Metazoa; phylum Chordata; class Actinopteri; order Perciformes; family Serranidae; genus Epinephelus; species Epinephelus lanceolatus. The sequence continues at coordinate 35,224,707 of NC_135744.1, forward strand.
TTGCTTGCCGTAAATGAGTTTACAGTTAGCTATTTCAACCTTGTTTGGTGATTCAGATTGTTAAATTGGATGTAAGTTGAGTTGACCTAAAGAAACTGCTACATTCACAGAAAAGACCATTCAAGCAACTGCAAATCCTAGAAGGTGAAAATGGTTAGGGTCAGTGCACCATGCTCCTTATTGTATCTGTGAACAGCACATTTTACATTTGTATTGTGTGTGTGTCAATGGTAGGATATATAAACACCTCTCAAATGTTTCACTGTCACACATTTGACCCTCCAACAATATATGTCCCAGTAGGGCGGGATGACATCATGTCACTCCTGTCTTCATGCATCATCAATCCTGTCAAAGCTCATTGCCGCAGTTCATCTCCAAACTTAAGTGTGAAACAGGCCTGGTAATGGTATTGGCTTGACTTATCAGGCTTTGTCAGGTAGTCACTCCACGCTGAGCAGACAGTGTTGCGAGGTGCCTGGACCTCATGTTTTGCTCAGTCTTATTTTATTACTCATAAATATCAATGAGACATAAATAATAAGGGCACAATAACATGATGCTGCAGCACAGGAAAACAAAATGTGAGGATACCTGCAAGTCCAGAGAGTCTACAGTTTGTGAAATGAAACCCCAGAACAGGTGGCTGCCCCACAGGGAGACTGGGAGCTAATGTGTCTGCGCTCCAAGGAAAGTGTGGATAATTTGGAATCACAGCGAAAACTCTTAAATCTTTTATCATGGCTATAAAACATTTTTTAATAGGGGATGCAAAGTAGTTTCTAAATAAGGAATGTCACTAAACTTTTCTAGGCTGTTTTAATCAACATAAGCCAGACTGTACTCTTATCTGCAGAGTAACCCAAAGCAACAGAGTGTTCTAATTTCACAGATTTAGTCACACTGAAAAAGTCAGTCACTGTGAGAGATTAGAGATTTAAACATCTCTACACCTGCAGCTTTCTCTCCCTGCAGGGCCAGCATGCTAAAAAGGAACAGAGTAGCTGTGCTGGGTCCATGTGGCTGTGAGGGGTAGTAGGAAAGTGGGATTATTCACTACAAAAGAAGTTGAATGAATTTTAGTTTCCCAGTACATTGCTGCTAATCTTTTGAAAGTGAGGAAAGGCATTAATGACTTCTGGCAGGACTGTTGTAGGTCATATTGCTGCTTTAAAACTTCTTTAATATGTGTGGTATTTTTTAAATGAACGTCTTGAATGATTCTTGCCAGTTGTTCTCATTAGTTCTGATGTGCCTGTTTTACCACAAAGCTTTTTTTTATTCATAAGACAATACAAGTCACTTTGTTGATGTCACATTATAGAGTGTTCCAGCGATGACGTTTTTCTGTAGGCTGATGTGGAACTTGGCATCGCCCTGGTTTTCTCGTCAAAAAGCTAATGGGATCTTTCCATTGGATTTTGGATTATTGGAGAAAATAAACTGTGGCAAACAAACGTTTATGATGCTTACAATTTTGTTCAGCAAGATAAACCTCATGAACAAACACCACTTTTATGCCTATAAACAAACTACACCATTGTTGCATGACTTAATGTTGCCACAATACCAAGGCTTTAAAGCCATGTTTGGCCTGATGTGCTGTAGTCTCATTTAGCCACTTGTTAGCAGAATTCACGAGTCGGGTATTTAATGATGTATTTTGTGATGTAGAACAAAACGTGGAAGTCTCATAATCATGTGTTAATCTCAGATCTTATTTTAGTCATCTAATCAAAAACCTATTCAAAAAAACCTATTGGCTTCAAGACTAGGGAACTGAGAGAGCAAAAATGCTAATTCATTTCCAGGTTTTATGATTCATTCCTGGGGCACCCTAATTTAATGGAATTTTAAGGGATACTTTGCTGATTTTCAACAAGGTCTGTGTTACTGCGATGCGTGCAGATGAACGAAGTGTGACCTCGAAGTAGTACTCTTCTTGGCTTCTCAGGCTCAGTCACTCCTCACTCCTTCACAGCGTCATCCTCTCACCCAAATAGTGGTCACTTCTGGCTCCAAAAACCAAGAAGGCAATGGCTGAAATGCTGAACTTGAGGCTTCAAAACAGGCATCCACAAACCAATGGGTGATGTCAGGGTAGCTACATCCATTATTTTTACAGTCTACGGTGGCTTCCTGTCTTGTCAGCAGTGCCACGGACTCACCACATGTGCCGTGTACAAAAATCCAGCATATTTTGACTGGCGAATGGGAGGCCATGTTAGTAATGCTAGCTCAAATGCTAATAATACTAAATAAACTAGTACTTTGAAGATAGAAATTGCATTTTTCAAATTATAGAGCCACAATTTTATTTGGCCAATTAAGGATATCTGAAGCAGCTGCAAAACATGAAAGAATTTTTCATCAACCATCAGTTTCTGCTGGCTATGCAAACATTTGTCGCAGTAGCTTATAAATGTTCCCAACTACAAAATGAAGCTCTTGTTGGTGTCTTTACAATTTAGACTTGGCCAAAGATGGTTTCAATGAAACATCACTCACACCAACACAGTATTGGGTCCTTCTCTCTAGTACACAGGCTGTTCTCATTCACAGTTAGTATTTTTACCTATGAAAAGTGATGCACCACAATTTGAACATAACCCACATAATTATAAGCCACTAGGCTGTGATCATTTGACCTGTGCACTGCAGGCTGTTTTCCCTCATATGACAGGAGCAAAGGAGGAGGCGAGGTAATGTAGCATTAAGAGCTACAAAGTCCACATATGGAGGCGGTTGGGGTGGTTAACAGGTCAAACAAACACTGGGCTGAGGATCGTGTTCCATGTCAAACCTAAAGTCAAAGTTGTTACGTATGTGATGTCACAGTGGCAGTCTGAATCTTCGGCTGTTAAACTTTTAAGCACTCCATATTCTTTTAAAGCTGAAACACCTGAAAAGCTCTGAATTATGAAGACACTTATCCTGTCAGTCTGCTAAGGTTCCAGCAGCCACAGTATGTACAGTTGCTGCTAATGCAGGATTTATACTTCTGCATCAGTGCTGTTCCCGACTGCCTGAAAGTCCACTAGTTGCTAGGCAAATTTATGCAATGTAAAATGCCATAGGTTTGTGCTAATAATTAGCATGTTATACTTGTTCGGACGTGTTTAGTATAAGACAGTTGTTTTGTCAGTGAACCTTGTCAGTAGGGATAGACCGATATGGATTTTTTAGGGCCGATGCCGATACCGATTTTTTCCATCACCCTTAGCCGATGACCGATTATGGACTGCCGATTTTCTTGAGTCGATATTTGGGGCCGATACTGCTTTTGCTCCCTCAATTTACATCAAAAAAATGACACAATGATAACAAATATTATAGGTCTCAAGTTTAAAATAAGAAACATTTATTGAACAGTAAAAAATACTAAAACAAGATGGAAAGTTGAGGTAGAACAAGTAGAATATTATTATTATTATTATTATTATTATTATACATTCAATTAAAAAAAAAGAGTTCAGTGCTCTTAAATCTTCCAGTAATGTCTTTATAAAATAAACAAATATTTAAGCTGAAGCATAAATTAAACAACAACTACTGTACACAGTAGGATTCAACAGCTTTGTTCAACTTAACCACATACTTTCAAATGAAAAAAGTGCCAGGGAAAAATAAATCCGCGAACCCACGCGCGTATTGGCCGATGCCGATACAAGTAAAAAACTCAAATATCGGCCCGATATATCGGCCGGCCGATGTATTGGTCTATCCTTACTTGTCAGCTGTTATGTAGCAGAATTTTGTAGCATTACCTTTGTTAAATGTTGCTGTTGTGCCTGGCTTCATATGAGTGGAGGAAAAGCCTGGTAGCCGCTAGGCTAATTTATACAATGTAAAATGCAATAGGCTTGTGCTAAAAACATTAGCATGTTGTATTTGTGGGGAAAATTTGTCCAGCAAAAGGCAAGTGCTTTGTCTGTGAATGCTGTGAGTTATAGTGAAGCAGATTTGTGTACTTGTGTTTGAAATTGTCTCTATTAAGCCATGTTTAATGTGTGTTTTGGGCGTGTTTTGAATCAACTAAACTTTACAGCACTTCATAGAAACCTCTTCCGCCGACTAGTGTTTGTAGGTGTGACTGCAGAGTGACACAGGCACACCACCACACAAGTATAAATGCTCACAACAGCGTAGACCATGTGCGTAGGCTACGGTGTAGGCCCTGCATAGAGCTGACATACAAGTATAAATCCAGCTAAACAATAAACATAACACCACTTTTGAATATCATGATTATATGGTACGATATGCTTGACCTAATACAGGTCTTATTTCACAGCAGTAATCACAATTCAAATTGCATTTAGTCAGAAAATTTGCAATCACATATTTTCCTGAAATTGTGCAGCCTTAGTGACTTGATATCAAAATGAGATCTGCCTCCAGTTTTGTCATGAGAGCTTAAATCAACTAAACCAACCTGCACCTGCCACTGAGTTGCTGCTATCTCAGCGATGAAGATAAACATGTATGAATGCCACAATATCCTATTTGAAGTTGGTCAAGGCCAGCCAACCATTCATCTATATGGTATCATCTAAAATAAATGTGCATGTTTCCCTGCTTCTTGCTCCCCAGTGTTTTCCAGTGTCAAGAGCAACACCTGAGGCTTCCTTGACAGAGCTGAGACCCAAAGCGACCTTATTTCATGCTATATGTGAGACTGCAAAGACTTCAGCCAAACTAACAACTTAACAACTCGACCTCCACCTCATACTTCAGATACGATGAATGTTTAATGATCCCTGAGGGGAAACTAGCTCAACTGCATCAGCAAATAGCAACAGGGTACAGCAAAGAAATGTAGAGTAAAAATGGATCGAGTGGTGATACATAGAAAGATAGATGTCTGCTGTAGGGAAGGCTTTTGGATGTCACTTGCTGGAAAGTTTACATTTTGGAAAACAGCGTTAGGACTGTATATAGACAAATGTGAAATGGTTTCTACATACTGTTTATTGCTCGCATTCTAACTTTGTTAAGGCTGTTTGGGAGGAGATGTATAGTCTCATGACTGCTGGCAAAAGTGTGATTCTGAAAGTTGCGCCTTGGAGGGATGAGAAGAGCGATGAAGGTGATAACTTTAGAGGGTGTGGGAGTTGGGTAGATTTTTGCTCAGGATGCAGTACAGTCCTTGTTCTCACCTCTGTTGCTGCCTGCAGGGTGCCAAGCTCAGCCCAACAACACATCCAGACTTTTCCACTTCTACATATCCCCAGTATACCGACAAAAAATGACAGTAGCCATTGCAAATTGGTAGAAGACATGACCTTCTGCCTCCTGTTGGTGGTGCAGATAGAATTAGTCAAATTCACCACAACATATTGTTATTAATTACTTAAAAAAGTGAAACTAGTAAGGTATTAGTAAAATTTGGCCAGACAATAGATGTGATTCACGCTCTAGGCTTCCAAAGTACCAGTGTGCCTCTTGGTGCAGCACAGCAAGATTTTGCACACTAACTGCCCATGTATTAATGATGTAACATCATCACATGCATTTTCCTGATCTGTCCTGTTGTGTTTATCTCTCTGTGCATCTATTTAAGAAGTTTATTAAAAATATTTGCTGTAAGCGGATGTAAATTCTGCTGAGAATGTCAAATTTGCAAAGCAAGAGCTGCTTGCATTTGGCTAAGTGCTGGTGGTGCATCAGCCGAGATTTACCCCCTTAGCTGTGGGTGACCGGCTGTACGTGACCTTGTTTTTCAGCTATTGGGTGTTTTTTTTATTGGTGCCTTAAGTGTAAATGTTCTGCTACAAAATAACACTTGCTGATGCCATTTTTGGGGCTGAGAGAACATGAGAGAGAGAATATGAAGGGTTTTTTTTATACAACAGTATTTTATACATATATAGTAGGGCTGTCTCTAATTAAGAATTTTCCTAGTCGACCAATATTCATCATTTAGGGCCATTAGTCGACTAGTCACCTGCATGTTTACAATATTAATTTATTATTAAATTACATATTTAGGGTGGTTTGAGTTGAAGGTGTGAGAAAGAATAGCATCAGTAACATTGTTAACACTGTGCTACATTACAGAGAAATACAAAACCGTACTAATGAACCTTCATTAATATAGGCCTATATTTTATCTACAAGTGCACGTCACACACTGAGCGAGCCACCTGTTAATGACGCTGTGGGCTAATGGGCATGTAGCTACTTCCATGTTTCAGATGATACGTCATGTTTGTAGTCGATCAATGAAGATGAGTTTACATATCACCTTGGGTTCGTCCTTCACCTTCTCAAAATGATCCCACACTTTGGATTTCCTGCCCGACATGTTATTAGCTAGCCTGTGGAATAACCACAGGTACCATCCCTGGAAATTAGGGGTCGTAACCGCCTGGAAAATGTGAGGTCGGATGCAGGGCGCTACTCTTGTGCCTTTTTTGTGCCAGCTTTCAAGAGAACAGTGGCAGGTTGCATCTGAGGTTGACAAGCACCATATAACTTGTTTACCTGAAATCCTGAGCGCAGAGCTGATCTTCTTCCAGCTGCTGTTTTTAAGTGTGTAGGCCTATCGACCGTGGGACAGATGTAAAGCTCTGGGTAGCCCTGCACTAACATGATCAACTTTTGTTGATCAGACTGAATATTTACAGAAGAAGGGAAAGATATCTGTCGGCTGTGATTGGTTTGTAACGTGACTCCTGTCTGACTGCTGAGCGGTGCCTCTTCCTGTGTCTGTCCTTTCAAATTATATTTCCACATGGTCCAGTTTTGATTTATTTTGACAAGGTAACTGGCTTTTTTTTTCCTGAGACTAAGTGACCAATGGAATCTTGCCGACTAATGACCTTTCTGGCTGACTAACTTTTAGGGGTAAGCCCTAAAATATATAATACTAACTATATACTGTATATTATATATACTATTTTGATGGTAGAACACACATGTAATATTGATTATTTATACAAGTCATATTTGGTACAGGAATTTATGTAATGCAGTTTAGTAAAATATATTCACAATGCTTGTGCTTCACAATGGCACTTCATATTGTATTTTTTTCTCTCATCTAAATTTACATATATCTGTAAATAATACAACTTCTAGCACATTTAAGAACTTCAAGAAAGTCAAATTAATATAAAGGGGTAACTTTGCTGAAGAACTACAGGAAGCCTAGAGTGTGCAGCTCCAGGCATCAAGGGTCATTGAACTTAAGTTGCTGATAAAGCCTGTGGTTTATGGTGCTTTCACTTCATGTTAAATGTAGCTTGTCTACAAAAAGACATTGCTCAGAGAGGTCATACTGTGCTAGATCTTAGCTCCTACATTGAAAAGAAGAGTGTACAAGACTTTTTTATGTTGGTCAGATTTGTGTTCAGCAAATGGGGAAAAAAGAGTCAGATACCTAAGGTAATTCTTTCTCTCAAACACATTATATCTGTAATGCACTTCTGACAAAACAGTAGCCGCTGTACACTTAAGATAATTTCAGTGGCATCTTGAAGGGGCAAGTTCTTCAGATATGGCTTGTTTTGTCTTTACTCTGTATCACCAGAGGCCCAATCAGCAGCTAAGAATAAAGGGCTTTGGTAGCTTTAAAACAACAGGGATTCTCTTTGGAAACAGAACACCTAGATGGCATTTAAGAGTATGACTATACATTCAGCACCAGTACCTACCATTGGCTTGCTGCTCCGCACAAGCTCCTCCCTGCACCCACTTTACCAAATCTGGATTTAAGCGGCTTAGTAATAGATAAAATCACTGCAGGCAAATTACTCAAAGCTTCAAAATGTCACTTCAGATAGCTCTGGGTTTGTCTGCCTGTAACCTCCTGTCAATTACTGTCTGCACATATGTAACAATTCTGCATTAGTGATTTATGTTCTGTGCATGTGGTTCAGCAAAAAGTGAGGTTAGAGTTGCAGGGCAGGACAGAAATTTTCATCTCAAAGAAAAAAAGACATTTGACAAAGGTGCATGTAGAACAGAAAGTGCAGGGTAGTGGTTACCATGATATAAATGATCAATGTACAGAAAGATGCATCAGTGTTACAGTATAACAGTATTACTTTGAAATGGTACATGGGCACAGCTTTGCAGCATAATTATTTTTTTTTCTATTCAATCTCAGTATTTCTCTGACCTTAACCAAACAGTTTAATAACAGTAGAAGATCAAATATTTATTACCTATTAATTATACCAGCATACATTATGTCTTAGGGCTGGGCAATTGATAGAAAACTAATCAAAACCGGTCAATAAATTTTAATTTTTTTTTAAATTCTTTTAATGCTTTCCCCACTGTGTGTGTTCATGTACTGTCCCCTTAAAAACGTACTAATGCATGTGTAGTCACGTGACTCCACTCAGTCCAGTCTGTAACCTGGAAGCAACATGGAGGGGAACATGAACACTGAGCCAACTGAGCAACTTGAGTAGCTTTTGCCAAAAATTATGTGTCTATTGCACATTTTGGCTTTGATGAAGATGACGCTGAACAACTCAACTTTATTTATATAGCCCTTTAAAACAGCCACGGCTGAAACAAAGTGCTGTACATAAACAGACAAAGCAACACAGGGACATAAAACAATTAACAGGAAATAAATACTAAAATAATTGTTTATTGTTTTTAAAACAATTTAAAAACAATAAAACAATAAATAAAACAAACCATAAAACACTTTAACAGAAGCAGAGTCTCATGCGGAGTTGAAAGCCAAGGGAAAAAAATGGGTTTTTAGACGAGTTTTAAAAATGGACAGTGAGGAGGTTTGTCTAATGTGGAGGGGTAGCTCGTTCCACAATTTAGGAGCAGCATCAGAAAAAGCTCTGTCCCCTCTGAGCTTCCGTTTGGCCCTCTGTACCTCCAGGAGCAGCAGATCGGCTGACCTGAGGCACCGAGCAGGAGTGTAGGGATGAAGAAGCTCAGAGAGGTAAGGTGGGGCCAGAACATTTAAAGATTTAAAAAAAGGCCACTGGCACCAAACACCATCACTTCTGTTTTTTTCTCATTAAAATTTAAAAAGTTCAAGGCCATCCAGTCTTTGATGTCTTCAAGACATGCCAGAAGTGGTGTGAGTGAGAAGACATTTTTCTTTTTTTAGTGGCACATATATCTGACTATCGTCAGCATAAAAGTGGAAAGAGATGCCATGCTTTCTCAGGATGGATCCCAGGGGCAGTAAATACAAAGAAAAAAGCAGGGGGCCTAAAATTGACCCCTGTGGAACCCCATACGGCAGTGGAGTAGAGCTGGATTCTGAGTTTCCAAGGCTTACACTCATGCTTCTGTCGGCCTGATAAGATATGAACCACTCCAGTGCAGTACCACAGATGCCCAGAACAGATAGAAAATAATATGTAAACACTGTGGAAAAACCATTTAAGCGACCAAAGGTCATACCACCAATCTGTTTCAGCACTTGGATCACAATCACATTACCGAATATGAACAGTAGTAGCTCCTGATAGCACAAACATTTACAAAGACTACACGATATGGAAAAGATTCAAGAAAATGGAAAGAAATAACTGTCACCATTTCCTACTGCATTGCAAAGGATATGGCTCCCATAGCTACAGTGGGGCACAGTGGGTTTAAACACCTCGTTAAAACCCTCAACAGTAGACACAGTGTTATTGTGAAAATATTTTTTACCAAACTGCGGTGCCAAACATGGACAACTCATGTTGTAAAAAGCAAGTGATGCAAGTTATTTTCTACTTTTGACATGGCAATATCTAAAATGTATTTTGTTTGCAAGAGATGCAAGTTATTTTTTTTAAATACTGTTTTAGAGAACTTGATTTTTACTTAAAAACTAAAATGTGACATTTTTGAAGAGATGTGAGTTATTTTCTAATTTTGACATGGCAATATTTAAAATGATTTATTTGTTTGCCAGAAAAGTTATTTTTTAGGGAGCTTACTTTTTACATTAAAACTAAAATGTGACCTTTTCACAAGACGTTTTCATTTCAAGCAATGTGTGCTTTGATTTCAACCACGAAATATTAAAAAAAAAATCATAAATGGTTCATCTATGTGTTTTTTCCTTCAGTTATTTTAAAACCACAAAGATAAGGTATGCATTCTTTCATTAGAAAAAGTATTTAATAGTTGAGTAATTTAAAGTACAAACCTTGTCAGTGATCTATGAAAGCAAAAAGCAAAAACAAAATTGTTCATTAATCGTAATCGAGGTAGAATGTTCAGTTAATCGTGATATATCCACGTGACATATCGCCCAGCCCTATTATGTCTGGTTGACAATGTCACCTCGTTGATTAATTTCATCTCCACCACATATCACCAACAATGAGGAGAACTTTTTACCAATAAAACTCTCACCCACCATTGCTATTTTTTGATCGGGCAGAAAGTTCTGGATTGAGGCCTCAAGCTCACCTGACCCATACATTTATAAACTGAAATAACTACATTTATTGCAACGTTATTAGGACGTGCCAAAAATGTTAAATTCCTCTTTGATTATATATAAATATATACATTATTTGGAGCTGTAATCACTGTAAGAAACCCCAGCAGAATAAGTGCTGCAGTGGAGGAGGGTGCAGACAGCTGCAGTTGTAAGGAGTGAAGCTGGGTGTGAATTTAGAAAGCATGAATGTCAGAGGTCTCTACAGGCATTAAAGTCTGCTAATTACCAAAGTGAAGAAAAAAAAAATCCAATCTTTTTTCATTTGTCTTTTACTTAACTTGAGTCTACCAGTTTGTCCTCTTTGGCCTTTTAAGTTGGAGATATGAGACGTGGGACTTCACTGTGGGACAGCTGTTTCGCAGTGGTTTGTTAAGGTCCACCTTTTTCAATGAGAAATCCATCAGTGTGGGACTTCAGAGGTAAATAAATAAAATGAATGTTTTATTTCATTCATTAGTGTCAGAAATTACAAAACATAATGAAAGTGTGTATGTGTGTGTGTCTGCCGTAGTACTACTGGTGCGTTTAGGATCCTATTCATCCACAATCAAGTGTTGATGATGTGGATTGGAGTATCTTGACAGTAAACCCTGGTAATTAATCCCTGTTTATACAATGTCTTGGCTAAAGGAGGAAGTTATGCAACCATCCCTCTGTTACCCCACTCGCACTGTTACGGAGCCCAAGCAGATTACACTTGAGCTGTTAATGAGGGGTTCAGAAAATCAGGCAGAAACATGCACGCACCGTTAAATACATGTCACAAACAAGAGCGGGAACATCAGAAGCCCTAGAATTACATACATGGGCACTGGCGGTCACACCCACCAGCCCTCAGTGCTAACACAGAGGGCGGGGGGGCACAGTCGAAATGAATGTGAAAGGTCAAATTATTTTATGGCTGACATTTTACAACGTTCATCATTGATTGAACAGTTCAAAAGTCACTAAATGCCATCTCTAATGAAGTCTGTGGTATATTGATGTAAGGGTGGTGTCTTCAGTATCACGACTTTTCAGACATTTTAAAAAGAGGTCACCATCATAGGCAGTATGCAAATCAAATGTCTTTGTGGTTAATGTTTTTATGATATGTGTCAAGGAATCAATGGTGATGACTAATGAGATGTTGTTGATTGCACTTTAAAGTAGGTTTATTAAAGGCCCTGTGTGTAGGATTCAGAAGGATATATTGGCAGAAATGGAATATAAAACGTCATAACTAAATTTTCTTTTCTTTGTGCACGTTCACGTTTAGGCTAGTGGTGTCCCAAAACAGAACTGAGGTAGTGGAAGTGGTTTCCAACACCTAAAAACTGCCCTAGATTCCAAGGGAGCCCCGACCCACACTTTCAACAAAGTGGAAGATGAAATTTCCCAGAACACCTTGCAAAGTCAGTAACTTCCGGAACTTTTGGAAAACAATTTATTACTGTACGATCGGAATGTAGGCTATACAAACAACAACAGATGGTTGGGCTAGCGTGAACTCATCAGCAACTCGGTTGAACACAGCGTCAAAATATTTAAACAAATCAACTTACTTGAACAAAATCGATCAGAACTAGAAGACGTCGTAGGCGCCTCCTGTTTTCAGCAGGACATAAACATAGTACACGCCACAACACAAGCGCTGCAGCCGGCATTGTCATTGCGTCGCTACTACGCGTGATGTATGCCTGCACGTCTGCCACGCCGACTTGCATGAAGTGGTGTCCCATTTCTTAGGGAAAGATCTCTACCCTAATATTTCTCACTTCCCTCATCAAGGGTTATCTCGCAAATGAGGGCACTCAATACCAAGTGGAAGATTTAAGGGGTAGAAATGGGACAGGAGAATCGTTACCTTAGAATCAGCTGTCCCTATCTACATAAGTAGCAGGTCCTCGTCCCCAAAGTCCACCACCATTTTCTTTCTACAGTAGCCCAGAATGGACAAACCAAACACTGGCTCTACACTGGGCCATTCACATTTTTGTGTCAGCCACCATAGTTCTCCTACATGCTTGGTGCAGAGGGGAAGCTTCACTTGGTTGCAGTCTGCAGCCTCACAGCTAGATGCCGCTAAATCCTACACATTAAACCTTTAAAGGGGCTTAAAGGTAAATTTTCAAATGCACTTGTACAGCCAGACATATGCTATGTGACAGTTAGCCTGCTGAACTATATTTATCCCTTTACTTGAACTCGTCTTTTAATTTCCCATATGCCTCTCGAGTCCCTTCATCCGTGTTTTGTCACATGGCTGAAATGTCACTTTGATCTCCGTATCGACCCTGCGCCGTAGGTTAATAACATGTCATCCTTACTTGTCACATGTTCTCATATAGTATTTTACTTGCTTTGCTGTAATCAGTTTGAAATACAGTGTGAGGGAATGATGCTTTAAATACATACTGTCAGAAACAGCAATTAAATGGCTGCAGTAATTAGCAAGATCACAGTGTTGCTGGGTTTATTCTGTGTGCTTCTGCAAGTTGGAAAGTCAAGTTGTAAGTACTTTTTGCGAGTTATCATTAATCTATGTGACAAATGTTGCTGTTGGTTATCATATACTGTTCCTTATGCAAGTTTGAAGGGGAATTTAATTTAATTTAATTTATACACATTTTGTGGGCAAGACATGGCAGCAGGATGGTGGGACTGACTCAGTGATTAAAGGACGTTTCCCAGTGATCGATGTGGTTTGATAGGTTTTCTTGAACAAAAATCTACAGTATATCAAAGAAGAAGAAGAATAAGCTAGTCAGGATACACAGTCAGTACTTGGTAAAAGGATCAGTTCATTGTTGGTTTTAATCTTTTCATGTCATTTTTTTGAAGGTATAGAATATTGTAATTTTTAAAAATCAGTCATCACAAGTGTAATGCACTCACTTGAGAAAAAAAACATTTCTACATATTTGTCCATTTGTGGTGTTTTTCGTTCAGTTATAATCTCAGAATTCTGAGAAAGGTTTTCATGAACAAAATGTGCTCTTCTTTTTGAATTATCAAGATGATATTGTCTATTATCTCAGTTTTTTCTCAAACGAATGAATTACGCGTTTGGACTGTGAAGTATTTTCAGAAAACAACTGATTTTCCTGTTTAACCATTTTATAAGCAAACATCTTGATTGATATTTGTCAGCAATTCTTAGAAAATAGTGCTTTTGACTGTTATTATGATTATTATTTCTCAAAGCAGTTGGTATATTCATATTCTGGATATCTCATCATGCACACAGTGATGAAAGCATAAGGGTGAAGTTCTAAAAAGTGAGCCATGTGCAGGCTGCATTATTCATGCAGGACTCCCTGCACTCCCAGCTCGGTACTCGCTGAAGAGCCTGTACCTCAGCTGATGAAAGGGCTAGCTGTGACGGCAGGGTGCTGTGGTACATTGCAGACGGTTGTGTAATAATCAGAGCGATTCACATGGCTGTCCTTTGCAGCTGCCACACTGCCCAGTGGAGGGAGAGGTGCCAGCACAGGGGTCCATCAGCCAACTGCTGCTCTGTTTCAAGTGCACTTTCCTGGAAGGAAGAGAGTCACTGGACGGGACTAGAACAGGCCGTGCTATTCTTACATAAAAACTGTCCTATTAAATGAAAACACGCTCCTGGTAGAGTCAAGTCAGGCCTAATCTAATGTCCTGGGCTGTTACCCTAAAAGCAGGTTAGTACTCAAACGACCTTTGTTTACTTGCATATCAGATCACTCAGTGTCACATGCATGCAATTATGCTGCAAAAGCACACACGAGCCTCATTATTGCACTGTAGGCGTAATAAACGATATTCCAACACATGTAACATCCACCATCCGCTTCCTTGCAACTTGCTGAAGGTATGTTAGTTACCTCAGCCTCAGAAAAAGATACAGTTTCACAGTCAACAGCTCGTCAAAATGATTGACAGGTGCTGAAGTGTAAATTTGGCTAACTGACGCAGAGGAAGGCGGGATCAATCCTTTCCGGGCAGGTTGCAGACGTAGCTATTAAAAAGTCTCAACATGTCAGTTGTAATTTCTAACATATAATTAAAGTGACCTCTTGTCAGTTTATCAAATGACAGTGAAGCTGGATAATGTATCTACTTTAAATACAGCTTGTTCAACAACTCTTTCCTTGACAGTAAGTTTAAATATGAAGTCTGTGAGCGGCCATGTAGCTGGTTTCAGTGTGAACTCTAAGCGGCTATTTTCACAAATCCTAGCATCTATTCCATATATTATGTTTTACCTGACCGGATCAAATTAATTAGTTTATTGGAAACATCATGCTGTTCTGGCAGTAGTGGGGCCTTGAAAAACCATATAATTTACCACTTTTCTTACACCACCAATAGTGTTTTCTCATACATAAATCTGAATAGTAATATAGGCTATGCATTGATTTCTTTTTAGTATATCAGCAATTGTTTGTCTTTAGGGAGTCAGTATCATAGATATGGATTTGAAGGGTGCTGCTACACCCAGTGTTTCAGATTCAGATGGCCATTATCTATTAAATGGCTGTTACAGTTATTGTTAAGTGGCACACTTTCTTGGCTTTAATAATTATGAGCAAAGGAGGAATTCAGGTGACATAGTATGAAGACCAAGAAAGTCCCAGGTGGGTGGTATGGAGGGAGGTGAGGTGAATGGGTCAAACAAACACAGGACTTTCACCCACTAGAGTTGGAGCAGTGTCCAGTGTAAAGCCAAAAGTCAGCTTTGACTTGAGTTAACCAGAGACAGTTGTTTTTAACTGACTTATCATGATATATTTTACGAAATGTAAATACGTAGTTTTTGCACCTAACCTTAACAAATCAAAACCTAACAAAACAGCAATCGTTTCACGACATTGGATTTGCAACCGCAACATTCAATGGCCTGATAACGACAGCCGTTTCATAACACTGGATATGCAAATGGACATATAATGGGCTGATAACGACTTCTGAACCCAAGAGAAGGTGTGACATGCCCCTTTGTACCATATCTTTTAGGCTGAAAACCTCAGATAACACACATTTAATGCACTGATCACATCCAAATTAAGTGATTTATTACTATAGTGTGGTGGTAACTCTGCCATTACAGCATATATAGCCTTCTATCAGTATCTGGATTTCTATCCTTTTTCAGTCTATCTTCTATTAACACCAGCCTCTCATTTCCATCATACTGGAACACTGCAGTGCTGGACTCTTGACAGGTAATTTTAATGCTGTCTGCCACTTTTTTTTTTTTTCCATTAGCCAAAACAGCAGTGGTAAAGTTTTCATAAAAAGGTGGTTTCTCTCGCAAACTTTGATATTGGTAGTCTAATTGTGCAGGAGCTGTCTGCTGCCAAGTTACCCGAGCTCCTGACAAGTTGTCAAAAAAGTGGTGGAGAGGAACATTTACTCTAGTATTGTACTGAGATACAGTGTTGAGGTACTTTTACTTCACTTGAGCGTTCCCATTCTACGGAATAATACTTGTTACTTCGATATATTGATTTGGAAAGCTATAGTTACTACTTGCTGTACACACTCTGATTGTATATAATCATACATAGATGAGCTTAAGAAATACACTGCACTGTTAAAAAACAAACCAGTGGTTTCTAGCCTTTTTGGCTTGTGATCCTCATACACAAAAAGCAGTATCTTGGGGCCTCTTGTCACATTTCAGATGTCTATGAAATGTTATCAGTTTCACCAAAGAGACATATCCCCTCTAAACTTATTACATGACTTCACTGAAGTAACTGTTTTAGGCCACGCTGAGAGCCACTGGACTCAACTAACTGTGCGTAAAAAGTCGATCTAATTCCACCTTGACCAGTAAAACAACGTAAAATGCTGCTCAAACATTGATAGAAATATATCACTGATACTTTAATGAGGTTTTGCTGACAGTGCTTCTGTGATTTTAAGAATGATTTTGACCAAAACAACTATTAACATTAGTACAAGTAATAAATTAATAATGATGAACCTATGCACACTGATAAATGCAACCATTTTATTGTAAAATTCCACAGCTATGTGCAATTTCCTTATGAAAAGGATGTTTTTCCAGTACATTTATAGTATATTATGCAGACCCTAACAGAATTGATCAGTGCCCCTATTATACAATACTCAAATATACATAGATGGCAAACAACTAACATAATGTATGTATGAGGATCATATGAAATTCAGTTTGTTCTCGGATACCTTTAACAGAGCCCTGTAATTCCAGTGCGCAATATTTTGTTTTTTTTCTGCAGTTTGACAAAATACATAACAATAGAAAATATCTACATGTGCTGTTCACATATATGTGTCATTTGTGGGTCTCAAAATAAATAAAATCACTCTGTCAAAAATAATTACATTGTCGTAAAAGTCCATGTCAGTGCAGGCGAAGGACTGAGACCGGATGAAACACTGCTTGAGTTCGTCCCAATTCTGAAAAACATACCCAACATGCACACTACTGAATATAAACAGTATCTCCCGTACACCTTTATAGATCTGCATTTACAGTAGAGTGCACAAAAAATAAATCAGAATTAAATAATAAACAAGCTTTTATCATCATGGAAAAAAATAAAATACCATAAAGTATGTTTTTCTGCACCACTGTTCAAACACAAGACATGCTCGGTTATTTACAAACCCAGCGTACTGATAAAGTCAGAAACAGTCTGAATCGGAGATGTCTCCCTCTTCACCCTGATACAACAATTTGATTTTATTGGACTGGTCTACAGTTGAATAATTGGTTCTGTACCATATGAAAAAACAAACAGAAAAAAGCATAAACATAAAAAACAGGGAACATCGGTGTGTCCAACTTCCACTGTATAACATTTCCTTCAAGAGAACCTTCGCTATTCGCATATGTCTCTTCTTCAAGGCAGTAAAAGTGGATTCACAAATGATATTTTAGTTTGATATTCTCTATTGCATGTGTGTGTCAGTTTGGCACTTTATAGGATGTAATCACTCTTCTACACTTCTTTAAACTACAGAACACTGATGATGACCAGTCTACGTCGCTATTGACACACGTACGTCCCTAAAGATGTGAGCGATAAGAGTATGTGCACACTGAAGACAGGTTTAGACTACTACTGTGAGCGGCAGCTTCGGAAACACAACAGGTCCACCATTGAATACAAAAGGAAAGAACCTTTAGGAAATATGAGATAATCTAGTAAATGCATGTGTTAGTGTCATCACTGATGCTTTATTAAAGATGAAGGATATCAAGACCAATGAAAAACCCTTGTGGAGGTGGAAAAAAAGTGGAAATAATCAATAGTCACTTAGACGAGCAAATGTTCTTCTTCTGGTGGCTCGGGAACTGTTTTTTGTGATTTTTTTTCCCCCTGAAATATATTCAAGTCTACTACTCAGAAGCTGCACAACAGGTAATGTTGCAACTCACTAATTCAACAGATATAACAGTTTGACAGGCCTTTGTGAGAGTAGTGTACATCGATCACAACATAGAAAACACAAGATAAATAAGCTCAAGCTCCATTGACACATCAAACAAAAATGTATCTTTGATATAAATGACAGCATTCTGTGTTTCTTTTCAGGGGCTATATGGACATAAAATACTTTTTTTGTTCTCATTAAAATGAATAAATAAATACCATCAATGAATAAATAAATAAATACCCCATTACCCCCAAATATTCTACATGGTCAGTCCAGCATAATACAATAAGTCTAATATACTGTAGGATGATATACTGTAACAATGCTGAAATTACAAAATATATACCCTTTTACAAAATCCCAAGGGCTTGACGAGTGTTTTTCTTCCGTTCATAATTTATGTACATAAACAATGTGATTTACACCCATTCCTTGTGAGTTTACAAATCGTACCGAAGCACTGTCTCCATTTGTTGCATACTGGTGTCTATCAAAACTGTGATCTGCAAGGGGTCGTGATTCATGTGCGTCACGTGTTATCATACACAACATTTACAATTCAGATGCTTTCGCTGTGTTCTCCGCTCTCGTCCCGCAACATTGCAGCATTCGAAGCTAATTTTAATGGAGCCAAAAGTAAAGAAAAATATAAAAATAATGAACTTCTGCCCAGCCAGTGAATCGATTTCCTCTCCATGTAATAATTTACATTCTCAATGTGTTTCTCCTCAAAGAGACGGGAAGTGTGATGCTTGATAATAAGGCTTACACAGCTTTTCTCGACACAAGCAGATGTTTTTTTTTTACTTGAATGAAGCTCTTAAGTTTATTTGATATCAATTCACATTTTTTCAGGCTTTTTTTCTTTCGGAAAGAATGACACATAGAATTAACCCGGTCCCATTGCAGGGATTTCAAAATACCCAACAGCTGTCTGTATTGATATTCGCATTAAAGTGTAGATTAGTTTGAATTTCTCTATTTGAAACTCACCCGCTGGTTGCGCAGTTTCATTTCTCACTCTGCTAATGTAAAGGGGCAAAAAACAATTCTTTTTTCTTATTCTTTTTTTTTGTTTTAATACAGTTTCTCTTGTAAAAGCTTGCATAACCAAAATACAGTGTGTCATTATGTAAATGCACGCTTTTAACAGCGAATGGAGGAGAGGATGAGAGGTCAGTGTTGTCTATACTGTAAGCTAATAGCTGCGAGGAAAATGATTAAACCAGTTATCTGGGCTGATCCTCCCACCATTATGTAAAGATGATTTCTCAACTTATAAACGGATAAACTGGGCACAGTTTTTTTTTTATCATTTCATTTTCCAATTTTCCTAGAAAATAGTATAATTAAATCTTGAATGATAATCAACAGTGCTCTTTTTTTCCATAGCCAACAATAGAAGACCATAAAAGATGTTGATTTTGGCCTGAAAGGTGCATGCAATAAATGTAAACCACTATGTAATAGTAAAATATATACAGTGTCTGTACAGTTGAGCATTGTCCATAAACAGCATCATCTCTCTCTGTCTGACCACACATGAAGAATGTTTCATTGTGCTAACACTTAAGCGTAATAAATTAAAAAATAAATTAGCATCACGGTCTAACATAGCTCTATTAAAGTGCTTCAGATTTTGTGTTTTAGTAAGTGAAAAATGCAAGAGAAAAGAAACCATAAGACGTAATTAATGTCGTTTTGAGTTTTCTGATAGGCGTTTGCTGTGATCTGAATTGCTAGTTATTTAAATTGCTTTCTATAGAAGGAATGAGTCTTTCTAGAAATAAAGCAATAAGTAAAAATCCCATTGAGAGGAAATAAAGAGAACGTTTCAAATAAAAAGTCTGTCATCAAATCATAAACACAAAACTTCTTCTTAAATGCTCACACAATCAATGTTTTCACAACACGTCTACAAACCTCCTCATACCAGTTAAATGTAGTGCTACAAGATTTGCAGTGTCTGTCAGAGTTAAATAAATGACTAAAAGAGATTAAAACTAAGGAATTCAAGGAAATGCTTTGAATCAAATCAGTGGTTATTTCAGTGGGTCCCCTCCTTCAAAATGTCCCTTGCTGGCACAGAGCATATGCAGAATGTAATGAGCTGTATGATAAGGCTGGGTACACACCCAGGCCTAGAGATAGAGATAGGAGACCCAGTAGACCAGGTTGAAGAGACCAAATGCAGTGGGGAAGAAGATGCGTGCATATGAGTCTATCTTGGCGATGCGGATGTGCAACCTGCCGTGCCGCCAGGCTCCGGAGCGGCAGTCTTCGAAACAGCAGAAGAAGCTGGTGCAGTCCTTCCCGTCCAGACACTCGTAGCCGTACTCTTCGTCTCGCTCCTGCATGTGCGTGGCGTTGTTCATCTGAATGGCTGTGGCTGAGCGTGGACGGATGTCTACCGTGGGTGTCTGCTTTTAACAGGACAGAATGACACAGTTAGCCGTCAGAGGTCCAGAGTGCCATAATCAAGACCTCACTGACAGAACAGGGGACCTAATTTGAGCTGCCATTTTCTGTCTTGTGCTTCAGTTTCTGTCAGTAGTCAGCAAAATGTAATTTGCACCTTCAACTTGCCAATGGACCCTTTCAATGTCAAGAAAATACAAATTGACCCATAACTACCACCTGTGGTTGTAATTAGTGAGGCTTATAGCGACAAAGGGTCAGTCCCAGTGGAACCCATGATGCAAATTACACCTTTGGGCTGGGGAATAGCTGCCGGCTGACGCAGTCATAATATTTTTAGTACAGTAGTCCATATAGCTTTATTTAGCAGCTATATCAAGCTAGTGCTGGGCAATACCCCTGCTTTTTGAAAACACTGCAGCACACCGATGAGTGTGTGTCATTTGTTCTTAGCAGTGTTTTAAAAATGTTTTTCATGCCCAGTGACTCAACAGAATGTACAAATTTGGACCAGTATGGTTGTTGTAAGCAGTTTCTCCAAAATACATTTATACGATATGTTGTAACTGGCTTATGATGCATCATAAAGCTAAGCTTGGGGAGGAGCATGTGTTGGCAGATGTGCAGCACACAGCTCAATATTTCTCCAGCCCACTCTTTCTGTCACTAAATGGGTTAAAATAAATCTCCTTTTCAAACTGCGCTCGCCACTGGAGGGCACATGTCTTTTATTTGTAAAGAAGCCTGAAATAGGACAGTGACATCAGTGAGTCTGTGGCCCTGTCATTCTAAAGGGAGACAATTAGTATTCAAACAGGCCGTTTTCATCAGCTTTTATCTTGAAATACCATGCCACCTTTGCACAAATTGGAATTCTGGCTGTTTGGCAGATTAAATGCCACCCCCCCTTTTACAGAGGTTCCTTGACCTTGCTGATAAACTAGGGTGTCAAGCTCATCATTTAAAAAAGACACAGTGAGTCGAGCGTACTCCAAAGTTCAGCTTCTAAGAATTTAACATCACCACTTTCCCTCAGAAAAGTGCCAGTAGCTGTCATTTAGGTTGTTCTTTATGTTTTGTCTGTGTAACATAGGAACAATAATCTGTAAATGACTACTTGCACTCCAAGCATGTTTTACAGCATTTATTTATGCCCTGCAATAATTCATTCCTTTTTAATTGCAAGAGACATCACGAAACAGTCAATTGTTTTTTTTTTTTTTCCCATGGATGTTTTTTGCCCCAATTTTGTGTATCTACAGTAGGCATGCTTGCTGCAAAATAAAGTAATAAATAAATAAAATAAAAATAGGTCATTGCAGTTTTAGTTTGAACATAACATTATCTGCTGTAAGCATGCATCCTCAAACAAGCTTAAAATACTTAAACTTGATTGAACTGTTCATTCCCTACAACTTCTCATGTTGCCCAGCACTAGTGCACAAACCTGCGGTCCCTTTGAAAACCATACATAACCACAAACAAAACAACATACAGGTTAGTTTCAGCATTTTTAGTCCTTATTAACGGACAGTATGTTGAGGTAATGGGGGAGGGGGGCGGTTATCGAAACAGGTTATGACTCAGTTCTCAAAGGGGGATTGGTTGCACTGGAGGAAGCGCAGTAGAAGCTCAAGCAGGAGGAGCATTAACAGCATCCTGCCGCATGGCCTGGTCAAGCTGGGCTGTGCTGTGTCAGTGTTAGCAAAAAAAATAAAGAAAAAAAATAAATAACAACAAAGAAACAACACAGTGGCATCGGCAACTTTAACTGGCTGAAAGTAGACAACCTCTCAGGGGACAAAAGGCGGAAACATTTGGGATTATTGCCTTGTTATCAGCAATACACTGAAACTCTAGACTGAAAATCTGACTAATCTGACCTTTATAATATTGCTCCCTCATGTTGTTCCCTGTAAAACATTAATGTAGACCACTATGTGGAAAAGCAGATTATCTTGTGCTGGGTTCAATTTAGGTCTTTGCTAGCTCCCGCCCACCCTGGATGCTTTTTGGGTGTTTAAAGATTAGCACGTGTTAATCTTCTGAGTGGACCTCCACCTCTAATTAGACTTAAGACAGTGCAGGGGTTGTCTGTTTCAGTCTGTTAAGGCTCTGCTGACTCTGTAGGAAGCGTCAGGTTGAGAAGCCCAACAAACACACAGGTATAGATTTACTGGCAGGAGAAGGGAAAGAAGAGGAAGCTATTGCAGCGGCTGCTAGTTCACTGTGGTTACAACAACAACAAAGAGTGAAACAGGACAGAGGGAGCCAGAATGAGTCCACGCTGGGCCTGGACTATTACATTCCTCTGGACACGGGATGTGTGGGATGCTTATTTGAATTTTAAAAACTGCATAAGTACGTCTGGCTGGCTGCCTCCGCACTGTGCACTGCAGAGCGCCCCTTTTTTTTTTTTGTTATCTCTGATACCTATTTAACAACTGATGAGGAGTACGGTAAGAATGCAGGTTGATAAAGAAGGACTAGAGAGAGGCGTATCTGCTGTAGAACAGACAGAAAAGCAGTGAGGTGCTGGGGGCTCAGAGAGCCAAAATGCAGCAGACACATGCAGTCAGACACAGGCAATATACCTTTGAGGAAAAGAGCCGGAGGAGCTTTTGTCCAGACAGGAAACAAAGAATATGTGGAATTGGAAGAGAGTAACAAAAAACAAAGAATACATGTAAACATAGAACGAAAAAAAGTCCATAAACAGAAAGACAAACACAAGATAATGTGTGAAATATACAATCACTCTACTGTCTAACTCAAAATGGAGAGAGAAGAAATATACTGTAGAGAGACAAACATGTTACAAACAGACACAGGGGGAGATGCATGGTGGGATATATATGTATCTCACATGCTTCTTACGCCAGCATCACCTCAGGAAAAATATTACAGATGCAAAACTGGAGAGATTAAGTCAACACTATCTACTATGCAGAGTTCAAATACTCCCTACGAGTGCGACATCACTACAGCATTTGTCTCACACAGCCCTTTATCAAGCGTCATTGTCAGTCCTAGTGTTTGACATTTAACAAACATTGTGGTAATGTATGTGGCTAATCTAAAAGAAACAAAATAAACTGATAGGAGGGCATCTGAAAATCAGAAATGCGTCTGCATTTTAAGATCACAAGGAACCAAAACAGCTTAAAAGTAGTGAGAAAAAAGTTCTTTATTCATATTTCCTTGATTTCCTATTGTTTCTGTGCTTTTAACAATTCATGAACACTGAAAGAATCTCAGTCGAAGACCTTCTTTACTCGGGCACTCCCTCCTGCCCATATCTTGGCAAATCATGCTAAGAACCTAGAAAAGCCCCTCTGAGATAGTGAACTGGCATTACACCTTCTGCTTCATTAGTCATTCATTCGTCCAAGAGACAGTTAGACCATGTGCAGAACCTTAGTTACAGCGGCTGAAACTAGAGCGCCCCACTTTCCCCCACGTTCCAGTTCAATACTCATGTTCACCCAAGCCCAGTGTACTTAGAGGTTTAAGATTTAATATCTCTCAAGTCCAATCCCAACATAAAAAACTTCAAAGATAGATTTCAGTTACCTACAACCCTTGAAAAAGTATTGCAACTAATTTTTTTTAAAAGTATAACAACAATAAACTTTTCCCACTAAGCAGACTTAATGCAAAATCTTGATTTCTTGAACCATAAGGCGACCCCGGCTGATCTGCTGTCAAGGGTAAACATTCTCGGCTCCGTAAGTGCTCATATATATGCTGAGAGATCACGACCCTCCAATTGAGCTACCATGATCTCTGGAGGGATTTAAGGCCCACATGACCGCAACTCTCCTGTCATGTGACGTGGGTTTAAATTACAACTGTAACAGATATGTGGCGGATTAAGGAAAGGTTCAAGCAGCATGCCTTCTCTCATTGAGTAATTTGTGTGGTGGTCCCTGGGAAGATGCTCCCTTCGAGAGGCAGCGTATAGCTTTTTTTTTCCTGAGGCTTAATCCCTGTACTGTAATACAGTGGGGGAGGGTCAGGGAGTGTGTAGGGAGAACTTGAACTCTCACCTAAAGAAAGGATACTATAAACACAGTTATGAGGATATTACACAAATATATAACACATTAATCAAAATGTCATTGAGCAATCTTACTGAAACCTCAAGAAAACTATTGAAAAATATTGCTTGAGTTAGTTTTAGAAATATACTCACCGGGTTTTTCTTCTTCTTGTCCTTTTTGGCACTTGGCTTCCTGTTGCTGACAAAGTAGTGCAGCGTGCCATATTCTATAAGCGCAGCAAAGACGAAGATGAAGCAGACGGATACAAACAGGTCCATTGCAGTCACATAGGAAACTTTTGGGAGGGATTTCCTGGCAATAGTACTCAGCGTGGTCATAGTCAGCACCGTGGTGATGCCTGGTGTGAGATCGGAGAGATTGGAGAAAATGAGATCTGCGCTAAAACAGGTAAAATTAGAAATGTGTAAGTTAAAGTTTTGCACTTTCACATAGCGCTGGATGCTATTGTCACATTCTGTATTCCTATTTTATCTAAAAATGTTATGCTTGTCTTATATTGTGCATAATAATGCTAAAATATAGCAACACAGTGATAGTTATAATATTAATCCAAGCACCTTGCAGTACTTTTTGTGTTTTTAAATCTGTCATGAAGTTGTGCACACACGGTGCTCACAGCTTTATTCAAGTGTTCAAAGACAAATTAATAACATGTTACTAACAGGATATTCTCCCCCATAATAGTTTCACAGTTGGAGGGAAGCTGAAACGAGCTGCACTTCGAGTAGAGATTCAAACTTGGCGAGTTAATTTCTACAGATTGCGCACCAGTGTGTTAATACAATTTTAAATTCATACAGCCATGTGCTCATACATTTTTTTCCCACCTAAAAACACATGTGTGCCTAAATGTTTCAGTGTGAGATGCAAATTTTCAATTTAGTCACAGATGTGCCTCAGGAAATAAATTATTTTATTAATGTCATGCTTAAGGTTATAAATCATCTGATGTTTGTAACTAACAATGTGAGGGAGAAATATGAAGTTGTGTGGCTGATATATAGGCACATATATAAATAGGTAAAAGAGGATTAATGCTGGCTGTTGAATTGCGAGCTCTTGCAGTCATGGGGACGGAGTGAGCAGCTGTTTTATTGTCCCCTTGATCCACATACTTTACTGGTTAACGGTTTAGCTGCCACTGACTACCATCACACTGACATACAACATTCCTTTATCCACCATCTGGTAATCCTCTCCTCTTTCACTCCGCTGTCTGTCTCTAATGATGATGTAGATGGAGATGGGCTGATGGCACAAGACAAGGAAATGTGTTTATAAGTAGTACACTGATACAAGAGATTACCAACAGCAGTATTACAATCCCCTAAACACCAACAAACAGACAACTAACAAGAGTGCCTCCTTCCTTTAAATAGATAATGTTTATAAGGGGACTTTGCTTGTATATAGGAGATGATTTATGTCTAAATTTAACAAGGACTGAAAGACATCAGTCTGCCTCAAGCTTAACACCGCAGTGCTGTGGGTGAATTGATATATTTCTGGATGGCACTGAAGGATTAAGAATTATGTCATCTGCATAAATCCGCTTCCTGTACCTTCCGCATCATCTTTCAAAGGAAATGAAGATATTTGACTCTTGGTACATTTGTAGCAGGGAATTAATAGTGTTATTATTTCCACTGCAAATCATGTCTGGAGCTGCATAAGCAGGGGGAAAAGAAACAACAACCTACTTTTAGAGAGATTAATGATGGACAAAGTAACGATGACGGTGAGGTAGAATGAGGGTTTCTGCCTGCAGGGATTGCTTTACATTCAGTTATGCTCGCTAATGATCACATCACACGGACCTGAGGTCAGGCTTTGGAGCCTTGAGGGGCTAAAAGGAAAGCTGACTAAGGAATATGCAACGTAACTGCATCACGAGTGAACTTCTGAGGATGTCCACTGGACGGCAAGGGCAAGTTCAAAAGCTGACAAATTTCCTTGAAATCTTCACTCTTGCCCTCTTTCTCCATTGCGTGTCCTCTTATTGCATTCAGCGAGCAGGCCACCTGCATTATTATTGTGCTGAGGCTGCATCTCTGCATCTTCCCTGCTGTATTGCATAATTAATGCCTCATTAAGGCATGCATGAAAACATATGTGGCAGGAGAGGCTCTCCTAATCAAGATGGACTAGATTCCTAAGCAGCTGCCCGGTCTCAGAGGGAAACAGGAGGAGGAGGAAGGATGGTGAGTGAGAAGACAGAAGGAAAGGAGAGAACAGCAGGAAAAAAGGAAGCTTAAGCGGACTCCTTTTCAGTTTCAGGTGGCGTGTGACTACCACAGGGTGCTTGATGTGTTTCACAGCAGAGAGTAATTAAGGCCAGGATGCCTAATGAATCTCAATGGTACAACTGCAGCATGTGTATTCGGGCTGGGTGGACTGATATTAAGATGAACTAGAGCAAAGGCTGTGTCAAGAGATGATGAGCAGTTACAGAGGAGAAGGCTACGGGGTCTAAAAGAGACAAAGTAAATGTATCTCTTAATAAAAAGCACATAAAATCACATTCTTTCTGCACGTACAATAAATGCTGAACCTCTTGCTTTATTGTGCTTCTTACCTAATGACGTCCTGGCAGGTACTGCATCCTTGTTGATCCAGAATGAAACCCAGGAGAGGACAACAATCAGTGTGCAGGGGATGTAGGTCTGGATGGTGAAGTAGCCCATCCTCCTGCTCAGGTCAAAGAAGACGGTCAGCACCACATAGTCTCCTGGAGAGAGAGGAAAACAATTGGAGAAAAGACATTAAGATTGAGGGCATTGTAGAATATATGACAAAACATAAGGGATAAAAAGTTTATATGTTAGATGGAATTACGGTAGGGTCTGTCCCAAATATAAGACTGTTGAGTTTAGTGATTTAAGCAAATAATAGCCGGGCTACTAATTTAAGTTTTACGGTATGATAAATAATTATCAATGATGTGGATATAATGACTTAGTGGGTAAAGGCAACAGCTACGACAGTCTGGTAAGCTCAGAAAATGACATCTTTACTATAATGCAGCCTTTTAAACCAGTGAAAGACAACATTTATCACAACACTGATACAATATCAGAATATTGCCCAGCCCTGGATTCAATCCACTTCATTACACAAGTGTAAAAATTGTATAAATAGTAATTAGTCTTGAGTATTAATGTTCACAGTCAGTACAAGGACAGGATAATCTAAAATGCAGCGCTCCAAGAAAGTTTAAAAAACCATATTGTTGTGCTATGATCAAACACAGAAACACCAAGCATGGATTAAACAAACCGTTACGCCATGGACTGATCAATATGTAATGTTGTGTAACCGAAATCTCCACAGCATGTTTGCCCCAAGGCGACTCCACATCCAAAGTGAAACGGAGTGTTTCAGAGAGCTAGAGCCAGACTTGCTTGGATACACAAACCCTCGTCTCCTGCCAGTCGTTAGCTGGACCATGAACACTTGCATCCAGCTGATGATGAGCCATCCCTGGGCTGGCTGTCTGACCCCAGCAGATGTTAGGTGTTAAGAGGTTGAGGTTAGCTGAGCCCAGATAGCCCTGACCCTGACAATATGGATCATCTGGCCTGCCTGTTTAAAATGCAAGCGAAGCACGGACATGAACGCACTGGCGCGTGCACCCTCTTGTGCCGTACACACACTCTTGCAAATGTGCTTCTAACATCCGTGTAAGGAGGGTGAGTTGAACCAGGATGAAACAGAAAGACAGGCATGCACGAGAGCAAACTCATCCTACACACACATTCAGTGGTGTTCCTGCCAGCTTGCCAATAGTTACTTTCCTCTCTAACCGTCTACCCATGTACCTGTCTGTCTGCTTCCCTGGGTTTAATGGCAGTTCACTGCTGGCCTCCAGCTCTGTCAGTTGTCTGCTAATTGATTAACATCAGACTGTTAACAGTGTCGGAAACCTCCCCTGGCCTCTCGCTGTGGCTTGTAACCTGTAGGGCACAAACCTACTCACTCTCAGCCATGTATCTACAGTGTGTTTGTGTTTGTGTGTGTGTGTTTAAGCACCCACAGCACATGGAGTAGTCACTGCAGCTGGGGATTGAACAGCTGGCTAATAATTTTCCTCATGAGAAAGGGCGCACAACAACACACTGCGGCTTATTGAAAAACAGCCAACATCTGTGTATTTGTGTGTTAATGAGAGACAGAGAGAGAAAGAGATGAGACTGTCAGTGTTTATTACGCCTGCGAACATGTGCACTCTGTGTGTGAGTGAGTCCTCGTAGTGTCTGGACAGGGACCAAGTCTTTGTGATTCATCCCACCATGCACCTCTGTTCACTCAGCCAT
Source organism: Epinephelus lanceolatus (assembly GCF_041903045.1). Classification (NCBI taxonomy): domain Eukaryota; kingdom Metazoa; phylum Chordata; class Actinopteri; order Perciformes; family Serranidae; genus Epinephelus; species Epinephelus lanceolatus. Next base: position 35,253,323 of record NC_135744.1, read on the forward strand.
TGATAGCATCATTAAATAAACCAAGTGCAATAACCCCAGCAGCACAACCATAACTGTTCATATCACCACGTGTGTTTTCTGCTGATGCAGGCAGGTGCACGGCATATTACAACGCCCCGCCTCGGTTTGTAGGAGTACGGGAGACGCATGAAGGCTGCTCTCAGGGGTCCCGCAGCCCACTATTTTGTTTTTATTAACATTACATTAGCAGGGGCCCAAAACCGAGACCCCTGACAGCTGAGAAACTGCCGGTTAATACACTTATTCCAGCTTGGTCAGCAGCTCAAAGCCTCCTTCACATTTCCTCGGACTCTTAATGATAATGGGATTTCCACCACAGGGGTGAGGTCGGCTGGTGTAAGACCCTCCTGCCGTACGCCTCTCTCCGTCTGTTCGCAAGCTTCATTATAGGCCACAGCACTTGCCAGGAAGACGCTTTGAGGAGGTGTTATCGACCGATGCCCTCCATCCTGGCAGGCTGATGTATCTGTATCAGCCCGCCTGCCATTATGGCTCGGTAGTAATGCATCGCTTTGTTAATGACTTCCTGATTCCACTCAAAACAAAATGGTTTCCAGATCCCTCACTGGTTTAAGTGTCTGGCCGGGATTTCACAACATTACTGTACAGGGAGCAAATAGTTTAGTGTTCCAGATAAACAGTCCCGACGTAATTAGTGGACTGTGTGAACACGTTTCGTGCTTTGCGTGTTGTTTAATACCTCTGCCAAGGAGGTTGTGTTTTCGGTTCAGTTTGTTTGTTGGTTTGTTTGTCAGCAGAATTACAGAAAAACTCCTGGCTCAATTTTCATGAAACTTGGTGGTGGTGGTGGTGGTTGGGGGGGGGTGGGGGTGGGGGGGGGGGTGGGGTGAAGCATACGCTGAGGAAGAACCCATTAAAATTTGGAGCAGATCTGAATCACGGCGCAGATACACAAATTATTTTTCACTTTCGTTAATGCAAGATAGGGCATTTGGGCTTGGTGGAGGTCTGTGCTCTTTGAGTGCCCTTCTAGCTTCTAACTGATTGCCTGCTTGAGTGAAAGTGTCACGTTGTTATGTGATTCTTCCATCGTAATAATAATAATTCTGAGGGCATATGCTCATGTTTGTAAAAAAAACCAAAAAAAAACAAAAACATGGTGAAACTGGTGGTGTCTATGTCTTGGGTGGGTGGAGTGTATGTGTTATAGTAGGTCGCCACCACTAGGAGCCATCAATGTCAGATATTTCAGGACCTTACCCTCACCTAGGGGCTTTAAATATTAATATTACACCAATAAAAGCAGTTTATAGAGCTGTCGCTCTGTGTCTCCACTCTGGACACAGGTCACATCAACTTCATCTAAAATTATTGCCATGGTGTGTCCCTTTGCCCCACACTACACCTTGTTTATCATGCAGCAAGCTTAAATCCTTTAAACGTAGAACTAATTTTGCTCGTTGTTGTTGTTTAATTAGAGAAAAACACAATAAAAAGCTGATTGTTGTTGCTAAAAATTCCAGTTGACTTTTGTTTAGATTTGAACATTTTTTCAAGTTGTGAAGAAATGTGCTGCTCAGGCAAGGTGCTTCACACGTGTACGCACTGATTCCTTTGTGTGTGTGTGTGTGTGTGTGTGTGTGTGTGTGTGTGTGTGTGTGTGTGTGTGTGGGATGAAAGGTCCCTGTTTATTCCTCAGCGTAAGACTGCAGGTGGGATATCAAAGCTTCCAAGCCTTGGTGCCTGCGTTCCTCCTAATGGGAGCCCTCAAACTAACCTTAGCCAGCACTTCCCATCTGTCAACGCCAGGAGACAAGGGTGTGTTCACGAGACTGCTCATGCTCACATCTTCACAGGGTCTATAGGAAGCTCTCTTTTTCGAGGCTGTTACCACTGAGGTTAAATTTACCTTCTGTGGATCAACAATGAATATAAATGGAGCCGCTATACATGAGATGCTGTGATCTCACAGCCTTTTGCATGTTATCCAACAACACCCACCTCTCCCGTGATCAAACAGGCAGCTACAGTCTGAACTCTTTCATAAGCGTCGCCTCAATTTCGTGTGCTAATTTCTCCAATAACAAGAACACACTCAGAGTTCAGATCCCAGTCGAGGCCTCTCATGTGCCCTGTTTCCTTTGCTCCTTTGTTATCAGAATTCCTAAAAGTTCAGATTTCTCCAATCCTGTCATCTTATCGCTATAATTACATCGCTATCAATTTAATCCGTTCCTTTCTGTTTATAATTCGGGAATGAAAGATGCTCATGACAGCTGTGTGAAAAATTTTGCAGACAACAGCTCACAACTATTGTGTGCATTAAAATATGGTTTGAAGTATTTTTATTAGGATCACACATTTCCTTGGTGAAAGCGATTTACTACGAGCTGATGTAATCTACGAAAAGCAATAAAAACTTGGCGGGGATGATCATTCATCAGAAAACAGTGTTGCTTTGTTGTTAAAAGCTGCAGGGATGAAACACTCAACAGAATCAGATACACACACACAGAAGAGGAGGGGGAAAGAGACTTCTTCCTCCAGTATGAGAAGAATCCACAACGATTGGATGTTTTATTATTATTAGAATACAGACATTGTCACAGCATTCTGTATTTGATGGGAATGTTGGTCCCAATGTGGCTTTACATTATTGCAGAATAGCCACAGGGGAGTTCATGGGAATAAAACATGGTATAAAAAAGGGGAGAAAAAAAGCTGTCACATGAGAATATCGTTCCGCTGGCAGCCAGGCTGTAAATTGGTGTGGATATGGATGGGCAGGAGAGACCTGAGGCACATGCTGGCCATCCAGTGAAGGGAGACGAGCCAGACACATTGCAGAGCCGCTGACAGGCCGTCTTACTGAGCTCCTTTCCTGTCAAGGGTCATCTATATCAGAGGTGACAGCGGATGCTATCGTGCAGCATGCGTGTGTGTTGCCGAGATAGACAGGAGCTTTGCTAATGACCAGGGTTATGCCATGGCTGGTTGCCAGGGTCAACAATACTTACAGAGAATGTTAACTCATCACTTTCTGTGACATGACTCGGGGCTATATGCCAGTGATTAACTGGTTACTATGGCTGTGCATTTTGCATCCACAGGCGACGGCAGCTATTCCTGCCCCGGCAGCGGGTGGCAAGATGATGTCATGGCAAAAGAGGCAGAGCATTGTCATGGTGAGTAACTGCGGGAACACGGCGGCATGATTAAACAGCAGACAGGAGTCTGCAGAGTTTGATTGCCTTGTTGTTAACATTGTGTTGAATGTGACAGAGACAGATGATTATCTTTCTCTCAGACACACTAATAGCTCTCAAATTATTGAGAGCAAGGCTGTTTATAGAATTTATGAAAGGTTGTAAGAAGCTGCCAAAACTGTTTCCATTACCATCATTCGAAGACTTTAGCAGAAAGAGGAAAAGTTAGAGAAGGAAGTTAATAACTTGTATATCTATGGAAAGGATTTTTAATAACTCCTATATCTATGTAAAGGATTTTTTTTAGATGATGGACACACACACAGTCACAGCAACCAACCAGTATTTTAATGCTGGAATACTACTCCACCCAGGAAAATTAACTAAGGTACTAAAACTAGATTTTGACACGTTTCTAGGGCACGGGCTGTGTGTGGAATCTCATACTAATTTACTGCCTACTACACACAATCTGTGTGTACTGCATACTGCCCACTAAATGAATGACTAAGCATGCCATAAACAACAGGCTGTTCACACTGCAGTATACTTAAGCAACATGACTTAAAGGAAATGACCACTTCAGAATGAAAATACAGACAGTACTTACTGACCCTCATGCCGACAAGAAGTCCAGTGTAGTTTTTTAATCCACAAAACTCATTCGGGGTATCGGAGGGTAACAGCTAGCCGGATTTTTCCATACACTTGAAGTGCATGGAACCCACGTCCAAAATCATTTTGAAAATGTAATAAAACTCCGCTAATGCATTTCAAAAACGTCAGAACGGCTCGTCCGTCGCAATCCAAGTGCCCTGAAGCCGCGGCATGCAAAATTGACTTGAAATGACGTAATTTACTCCACTTTTATAGCATCATTTCTCACCGTGGTCAGTTAGCCTGCCCCGCAGGAGTGCTGTGTTTACATGGCAATGACGTTTTTGAAATGCATTAGTGGAGTTTTATTACATTTTCAAAATGTGGGTTCCGTGCACTTCAAGTGTAGCTGTTATTCTGGCTAGCTGTTATCCTCCGAAACCCCGAATGAGTTTTGTGGATTAAAAAACTACACTGGACTTCTTGTCGGCATGAAGGTCAGTAAGTACTGCCTGTGTTTTCATTCTAAAGTGGCCATTTCCTTTAAGGCCTTTGCACACTGGGTCTATTTTTTCGTTGGAAATTGTCGCACGTCTAAAAATAATAATAATAAAATAAAAAGACTTCACGTTGTGTCAATCACATTTGCACACTGAGTCATTAAAATTTTTGGACCAGGTTCGATTTTATGGGTTTTTCGCATCTGTCAGAAGCCTTTACAGACATTTGACTAAGAATCAGTGAAGCAAATGTGGCAGCAGGACACAGCCGCGTCAAGACAGAGGAATGGGATGCACAGAATCATTTAAAGACTCAGACAGCTCACTTTCAGCAGGTCAGATAGTAATATTCAGGTGGATGATGATGAAGAGGAGGAGGATGTGGACTGCACATAGAATGTGGAAGACAGAGAGGGAGGATAGCTCCACCCCTTCATGACGCTGCGGTGCCAAATGAAAGACAGGGAGGGAGAGGTGAGAGGTGATGGCCAGTGATGGGCAAAGCAGTTCTTTAGATGTTACTGAATCACTAGAATCAGTTCATTCAAAAAGATTTGTTCACCGAATCCTTCAGGATTCAGTTCAGTTCACGGCTTCTGAGAGTGCTGAGTCTCATTACTGGCCAGCCTAACGTTTTAAGTTTGTTTATCTGGAAACTAAGTCTGTTAAAACAATGGGGAGGTGTGTGATTGTGTTCATGTGGCCTGACTCCTAGCTCCATTAGCCGTTAGCTTGGAGAAAACAGTCCCTATGAAAGTGTACCGCTGAGAAGAAATTATTTGAATCACTCAGGGATCAGGGGTACGTCGTTCACCGAGTGATTCGTCACACGGTAGGCAGTCCCTCCCTGCACCCTGGCTGCCTCGCGACTCACGAACTGAACTGAGAAATGAACGAATCAGTTCCGGAAGTGATTTAGTTCAGTATGTTCACTCAACAGATTCGTTCTTTTGAACGATTCGTTCGCGCACGACACAACACTAGTAACAGCCAGATAGGTAACTCCAGTGGAGAAAGGCAAAGGTGGAAATGTGTCTTTTCATTTTGTCATGTATTGCGAATTTTCACAACAAATAGAACAAAAAATGCATCGGTGTCTGAGCGTAACGTTTGTTTTTTGGACGACAGATTTAAAAAATGCATCTGAAAAAATGTAGTGTGCAAAAGCCTTTAATCACATGGGTGATGGTCGCTCTGACTTGGCTAGTGGCTCTCACATCTCTGAAAATGTTGCAACAAATTTCCAGGCATTATGTGGATAAATTGGCCACATATTGGTAATCTAATAATTAATTATCACCTGAAAAATATTGTGGTGTTGAAGTGACATATTAACAACTTTTTGCCTGGCTCAAAATGTCTGCCGTTGCCAGCTGTTGCATCGTCCAATGCATTGTGGGGCAAATGAGCATGTCCAGTAAACTCATGTCTCATAGTCTTTTGCCAGGCATTTCTTCAGTACACAAAATCCATATACTATGTACTGTGAACACACTTTTATGTCATACTTATAATGAATGGTATGCTAGTATGTGATTTTGAAAACAGCCCTGGCCTCGCAAGTTGGGTAAAAATGCAGCTGCCACCTCAGTGCCACTTTAATTGAGCTTTAAATCATTGGACAGTCCTCCCTTGTTCCAGTCTCGGCTACCATCTTAAAAAAATATCATGCTTTACATCTTATTTTAGGCCCCAACCAAACATCTTGGTTATTTCCTGTCCTCATCTAAAGATTTTATTTATCTACAGAAATTGAAAAGACAATTTTAATAGTTTTAAAAAACCATTAGTGAGTTCGTTTCCATCACGTCATATAATTAAAAACAAGGCCAACACATTCACAAGCTGCTTCTCTCACTTCTCTCTCAGCCTGTCTCCACTGTATCTGTGTTCCAGCTTACCTCGTCTAAAAATGGCTTCATTATTTCTTATTCACACAGAGAGAGATGCGATTCACACTCATTACATAAGCTCCCAGTTCTAAAATTTAACTCTCGCTCTTCTTTCTCCCCCATGTTTAATATATCACCTCCTTTTATATGTTGGTCTTTTTTAATGTTGTAACCACTTTGGCCAGGCAACAGCACTTATCCTCACTGGCTAGACTTGTTTGTCTCACTTGCAGTTCAAAATAAATACAGCTAATTTGGGAATGTAAAACGAGCAAGGAGAATGTGATGCCATGTGTGATGCAGTCACGGATAAGCGAGCACACACGACAAAAAGCTTTGCAGAGGCCTCTTGGTAGGGGGATCTATTCAGCTTTGATTTGTGTGCTCATGCCTCAAAAAGAAAATATATTGGGAACCTTAAAACACAGATGGATGGACAAGTGACTTGATATGTTAAGACAGGCAATCAGAGGGAGATAGATGGACAATATCTGCAAATGTTCTCAGCAATATCTGGCACCATATGGATATCTTTTTCAGTGGTAAAACACAAGAGTGATTCCGCTACACCCATTTTACATTTCAGCTTTCATCATTCTGCTGTGCACACCTGGTGCAAGACTGTGTCTTTCCAGAAAAAAAAGCCCTCAGCATAAAAAGGAGTGTTGCAGCAGGAGCAGTAATTTGCTTGCAATAAATAGTAGAAGCACAGAGTAGTTAGCTTCAGTTGTAATAACCACTGTGGCTGAAAAGCCCACAGAGCCTCCAACAGAAAATCGAAGGGCAAGGATGTCACAGTGGTGGCCATATTTTTTTTTACAGCTGAGTAATGATCTTGTGCAAAAACACCACAGCAGTAACAGTTTATCATTACAGCTGCCTTAAAAAAAATCTGCAAGTACTTCGCACATGCCCCATAATGGAATATAAACTTTGTAATTTTATGACGTGATGTTTCAGAACATTTGAAGTGTTAAATGACAGACTGATTGAGCTGTAAAGATTAAAGTCACTTTGCATTGCTGATTACACTCATCAGACTGAGCCAGATAAGAACATGGTTTGCACAACATATACGAAGAGTTCACATTTACATCTCATCTTTCTGTGACTTTAATGAATCATAAACGCTGTCAGATAAACAAGAGAAAAACTCAATATTACAAGAGATCTTCAGGATGATTTTCAGCCCTAGTGGCATAATGTACTGTTCCTTACAATAGCAACAATGTCATTTAAATCTAAATTCGATGGATGAGCTCAGACAAACACTGTAGAAGCCAAGACAATCAGTCCTCCACTTCATTGCCAATGGCTTAGTGCTATTACAGATTAGAGTTTTGGATCCCTGGTTTTAAGCTTTGAAATCTAATTAATCATATTCAACACACTGAATGAATCGCCCAAAACTACAGACAGATTTATGCCTGTACACACTCACACTAAGTAGCTTTTTTTTTTTTTTTTTTTTTAAAGTACCTCACGAGTAATCACAAAGCTTTGCCAAAACAGCACTCCCAGAAAAACACACATGCAGTAAGCCTTGTGTGCAAATGTGCTCCTTAGGCTTAACTCCATACATGATCCCAGCTATCCAGCATGAATATTAACAATGCATCCCCTCATATGGATTCATGGACAGTTTCATAGAAGGTAATACATTTCCAAGTCCAAGCTTACATGACTTAAAAATTAATTTCACCGCAGCCTTTGCCTGACTTCCTGGTAACAGGCCTCTGTACGTTATCGTATCTGTGACAGTATTAGCATAATATGCAGATATAGCATGTTCTTTTTAAGGCTTAGCAAAGTAATATCATGTGCCATATATGACATATACATATTAAATCTGCAGAGTTCTAATACCACAATAACAAGGCGGAAAAAGCCGGAGAATTCAGGTGATGTTCTGCACAGTGTCATTATGATTCATGGGAAACTGCTCCTTCTGTTTTTATTGCAATCTGAGATTCATCCTATCAGACGCAAGATGTTCCACAACTCTCTCCTCATTTCATAGAGCTAATTATTTTAAAACCTTGGGCTGCAAGATATTGCACATGGCCAATAAGCTGAGTGGGAAGAGTATCCAGGACCAAACTTTATAACAATTTATTGAGCAATGAGGGCTTGGCCTTGGAACAATTTCTCCGCAGAGTGCCATCAACTTTGAATGCTTTTAGCCTCTAAACCAGCTCCGGCCGTCTCAACAGGGTACAGAGGAGAGACCGTCCGTCCGTCCGTCCGTGTGTGTGTGTGTGTGTGTGTGTGTGTGTGTGTGCAGATGTGAGCATGCACAGTACAACTCCATTTAGGCAACAGTAATAACTGTTCCAATCCGTCATTCTGCACTCTCTGAGAAAAGGGGCCCTCTTGTTTCACTTTAAAACAACAGTTTGAACAGAAATACAGCATACCTTCTCAGAACTACACACTAGCTACGATATACACTCCCTATTCAGGTATTTGTGTATTGCAGCTATCTTACAGTATGAGTAATGCTTCTAGGCCTGTGCTGTGTCTGTTTCAAATTCTGAGCTGTGGTACAATTTCGAGGCACTTGTGCTTTACTTGACTACTTCTTTTTTTATGCTTCTTTATACTTTATTATTATTTCCACAAGATGATATTGTACTTATTTTTTTGTTTTTTAACTTATCTCAATTCATTTGACAGCTGTAGTTTATTTGTTACTTTGCAGATATTTTACATACAAAATATATGATCAGTAAATAAAATAGGATGCATTGTTAAAAATGAATCTTCCAACAGTATGTTAAACAGCTCCAGCTCTACCTCTCTAGTCTTCCGACCTCTCAAAGTGCTTTAACACTACATGTCACATTTACCCCTAGTTCACACACATATTTACACACTGGTGGCTGAGGCTACCATACATGGTGCCACCTGCTACTCAGTAACACAGTAACCACAGCCGACCCAAGGAGCAATTCTGCATACTGAGTATTTTCACTTTAAGTGCACTTGTCTGATTATACTTACATACTTTTACATACAGTTCCTGAGTAATATGTTTCGAGTATGTCGAACACTGGTCTGTTTTTAGTGCACAGTAGGGGCAATTACCACTTATTTACATCATCAGTTATCCTGTCTATTATTTTCCACTTTTGTTTTCTTTTGGAATTTTCTCCTATTTGGCATAACCAAATGTAAAAGCATATGACAGAAGCAATGTAAAGCCCAAATACTTGTATGAGGCATCATTTGAAAGGTAACATCTTCTAGTTTCTGAAAATTTGCTTAGTTTGCATGTGGCTAAAACACAACTTAAACTACATCGGTTCAAACAAACTATGATAACTCATATTTGAATAACAGTAAGTCGGACATGCTTTACGCCAGACGATGTATACAACTGTCTCTGCTTTCTACATCTTGTCAAGCACACCTGTGTAAAATTTGAAACCTCTAGGTCTGACCCAATGGGAGCTGTGGGGTTTGTTTTGTTAGTAAAATTTCAGGAAATATAGAAAATTGACTGTCACATTATCCCAGAGCCCAATGTGGCAACTTCACATGACTTGGCCGCTTTGACCAAAACCAAAAATGTTTAAATATTAACCAAAAATCAAACAGCCTACCCATAGATCTGTTATAAAGTATCACTATTTATTGTGCTGTATAAAAAAAGACAAAGTTGTTGCAGCCACATGCCAATTGCACTACCAACACATTCTCACTCTGACCTCATCATACATATTGACATATTGACTTTTGGTCATGGGCCTTCCACGTCCACATACAACATGCAAGGTACCCTGGATGCTTGGTTGTTGATGTTCTTGGACACCGTGTCAAGTTCTGCCTGTTACATGCATTGTGTTCTTTCAAAATAAACGCGCTATGTTGGTACAACACCGCAACAACAAACACACATGGTTGGGTTTAGGAAAAAAGGACAGGGTTTGGTTTAAGAATCTTACGGGACACAAACACCACTCTCTCGGGTGAAAGTCTGTGTTTATTGGACCCATTCACCACCCCTACCGCCCGCCCGCCCCAGTCAGACTTTCACCACCTTGACTTGTCCCACCATGTTTCCCCTCGACACTGCCAGGCACTGTTAAACCATAAAGGCAGCCAGCTGTGTATCATGTCGAAGTTTAAGGACACCTTTATTTGTTGGTGTGTGAAGCTGCGAGTCACTGCCCAAGCATCTGATTTCGCCGACTTCTGAGTGTGATCGGGCTCGCACTACAGATACAGTGATACTATAAGTACTAGTAGTGGAAACATTACTATCAGCAGCAGATGTAGTATTAGTAGCAGCAGTAAAATTAGTAGTACTAGCAATAACAGTAGTACTACAGTAGTTGTGGTACCAGCAGGAGCAGTATTATTAGTCCAAGTATTCATGACTATCTCCCATCCCGCACCTTCAGACTTACAAAGTCACCCGCTCTCCCCTTGTCGAAAGCGAAGACCTCCTCAACCCCTTCCACTGCTTCATACTGTTATAGCGTGAATGATGTTTCAGAGTGACAGCTGCACCAGCAGAAGTCAAGAAGGACACAAACCTCCAGAAACAGCATCTCTAACAGCTTTGACCTGTTTTGGTATTGGCTGCACATCCTCTTCTTTTTTTCTCTCTCTCGCTCCTCTTTTTTTTTGTACTTCCATCTCTCCGCCCCATGACCTCCATCTCTGCCTACTGGCATCTCAACCGAAAAACAGGAACCAACAACAACCTCACTTATTTACGTCCACTCGCTCCCCCCTTCTCCTCTCTCTTGCAAATTAGATGACTTTAATTTTGCAGTCAATGTATTCCAGTGTCCTAGTTTATCGCTCTGAAACTCATGTTGCAGCTACAGTTAGCTGCGCGGTGGAAAGGTTTGTCATTGAAGTGAATGAAAAAATTACATCAGGAGGACGGTTACATTCACGTATCAAGGTGAAGTAAGTTGCAGGAGTGGAGCAGTGGGCTGCCTCTGACACTGGATATTATTCTATTTCTCGACCTTCACTCACTGTCTTCAATCTATATCCCTGTATGCTTCGTCCAAAAAAGAACAAACATCTATACCGAACACACAGAGCGCCGACAGTCTCACAAAGACAAAAATAAAATCTATTTCTCTAAATCTGTGCTGCTCTGCTGTGCACCACAGGCGCTCTTTTATATGCAGGTGGTGGTCGATGGGGAGGAAAACAAGAGCCTTATTTTCCCAAAGCAATCTCTTCTCCTATGGCCTATCACCATTCTCTGTTTTCAGGTTTTAATTACTAGCTTATTAGACTGTCAACTGTGAAAGGCAGAGGGAGAGAAGGTGAGGGGGAAGGGGGGGTGTAAAAAAGTAGGACACAGGAATACACGGGGCACAAAATAAAAATCATCTCTTTTGCGAGAGTGAGCAGGGGAGAAGGGAGAAGGGTGAGGGGTGGTGGTGGGGGGGGTGTATAGAGCAGACACTTGTTAATGTGAATACTGTTCAGTGTATGGGGCGGGTTAGGGTGTGTGTGTGTGTGTGTGGAGGATGGGAGGGGGGATGGGGAGGAGTGTAAATTGGTATTTAACTTCACAAAAGGAGGATTCTGGCTGAGTCAGAGCATTTTTCCTCCCACTCCTGCCCATCACAACTATCACCCAGAAGCAAGAGGGAGAACACATACACGGAGAAAGTCAGAGAGAAGGGTGGGGTGGGATGTGTGTGTGGGTGTGTGTGTGTGTGGGGGGGGGGTAGAGATTAGAGAGAGAGCAGCTATTATAGCAACAGAGTCGCACCGCGGATAATGGATTGTTTCAGTGCTTCTTAACCTTTTTCCTTGAGTGAAGATGGAGTGATCGTCGTCTGATAAAAAAAAAAAAAACTGCAGCGTATTATTACTGTGATTAAATTACTGTTTTCATATACAGCATAATGTCATGGCTAACCTATTGTGCCTATGTTGTAGTTTTTTTCACCATATGTCTGATTTAATACTTTTTAAAGGGATTTTTCAGGAACATTAGGACTTGCAGTTTCGTCTCTGAACTGGATTTAATGCACACAACAGTGCCTCTGAAATGCTTGACACAAACATGATTGAAAAACCTTTAACACAAGCAAAAAGTAATATTTGAACATTTTGCTCTGCATCTACATATTCCTCAATCTCACTTTTTTTTTCTTTTAACATTTTTGGTGACTTATTCTGAGAATGAAGTGTTACTCATCGAGACAATTTATGCATTGGAAACTGGAATAATTTCACACAATATGCTCGTGCTTTCACAGGTGTTTTATTTGATCAGGGATGCAATGTCTCCGTAACAATAAAAAAAACTATTGGCATTTTGGTTTTATTGCTTTTTGTCTCCCCTCCATCTTTTCTTGATTAAACCAGGCAGGTGGTGACAAGCATCCATGCCTCTGTGGCATCATTCTGTTTCGAGGAATTTGATAACATTTTCCCTTTAATTTGCTTTGGATTTTTGCTATGGAACTCGTATGTGGCGTGCATGTTACCACACCACCACTGGGGGATTTCACAAACCTCCTGACGCCAAGACCATGTTGTCATGTCTGAGCACCTCTGTTTTAAGTGGATATCCTTAAAGGTACAGCTTTCCTGTTTGGCAGTGCAATCGTAAAGCAACACAGTCTTGATAAAATGTATCATAGCTACACCCAGAGGTGGGACCAAGTCATTGTTTTGCAAGTCTCAAGTACATCTCAAGTCTTTGCATTCAAGTCAGAAGTCAAGACAGGCAAGTTTTGAGTCAATTTCCAAGTCCTAAAGTCTGAGTTTGAATTCCTAAGCAAACATAATGCACTCCTCAACAAATGTAATGCCAATTATTAAACTTACAAAAGTCATGAATACTTTGCATTTAGTTGTAAAACAAGTTTGTTAATATGTTTCTTAGCTGTTCAGCTACTGTTAGCTAAGGTAGCTAGCTATGCTAATTTTGGCATTGACTTACTGTTTGTGCAACTCAACAAATGTTGAATGAAGTAGGAAGTTGTTGTGTCTTTGACTGTCATTTTCAACCCACATGTGTCTCATACTGCAATTTAAATTTGTGTTGACCAGCTGAGTAGTTTTTGTACATGAACAAAAAAAAATTTGGTGTAATTTTTCAACTAGCGCTCAGTAACGTTATGTTAGCTCTTCTTGGTTCTCTCCTAAAATTTGACTGGATGCTGTGAGATTGATTCAAACAAAGTGGATCTGGGAATTAGGCAACTTGCTGGGAGTAAATAGGCTGGTTTCGGAAATAAATTGATTCATGGGACACTTAAAAAAACACACATGCAAAAAATCATACTTTTTAATCTTTGGGCTTGGGGGAAGGTATCCAGTATTTCCAAGTCAAAAGACTCTTGTCGAGTCATTGGTGTAAAAGTCAAGTTGCAAGTCTTTGTTTAATTTTGTCAAGTCAAGTCTAAAGTAATCAAATTCGTGACTCCAGTTTGTCTCAGGTCCAAGTCATGTGACTCGAGTCCACACCTCTAGAAACACCTGATCCAAAAGTAAAATCTCATCTTCTACAAAGACTCCTGTACATACATATATATATATACATATATATGATATATGGACCCAAATCAGAATGAGAGATGCGGCAGATCTGTCTATTTTAGTCATGTATGAGTATGTTTGTGTATCAGAGGATTAAATTATGATCTAAGTCCCCATTCGCAGCACCAAGGGCCTAAAGATAGGGCAACCATGCACTCTGCCAAGCTATAAGGGGAATCTTTTGGCATGTCAGAGAGTGACTGCGCTTACATGAGTATGTTTATTTATATACATATATATATATATATATATATATATATATATATATATACCGTGTGCATGGGCGTTCATGTGTTTGTTCGGCTGACTGTTTCCCTCTCGTCGGGCCACTTCCTTTCAACCATAATGCCTCCAGATTCACCCCATCAAAGAATCATCTGCAAACTGTGGAGCTCCGTAATCGGGAGAGGGCCACTGATGTGTCCCTGGGCTTTCTCCACTCTAACTGAATCACACAGGCGGGCGCACACAGACAACAGGGCTGCACGGCATGGCTTTTGGAAGGTCACTCTAAGAATAGCTTTCAATACGTAGAGAAAAAAAAGGAAATGTGCATGCAAACAAATGGACACATAGGAGCATGCATTAATTCGCGGACACAGGCGCAGACCAAAGCACTCTGAAGACTGTCAGCCACACACAGATATGTACCATGTAGCACGCATTTGTGCTTGGCTTAAAGGATGGCAAATTAAGCACTTCCTGCCCTGCTTAAAACATCCAAACATCCCAGAAAAGTGAGTAACAAAACAAGGAAGAAAGACAGCAAATAGCATTGATTCCCTTTATGCTCGAAAGGAAAAGCTCCTTGGCAATCTAAGCGATGCTTTTCTGAGCTCATTTGTTCCGCTAATGTGCTGGGAAGATGGTTAACGGCCTCAGAGAGATCCCTAAGATAGTATTTGATAGTTAATGTAAATGCACCGCGCTGGCTACATTAATCAGCGGCTTTGGACAAAATGACTAATCACCCATTTCTTGATAAAACAAATCACTCATTCATCTTGGTACTCCCCTCACGATACATCTTCTTTTATCAAACACATGCATCCATAATGTATTAATGCACCCACAGCGCTGTTGTTGGATGCAAATAGGTAATAAAGCTAATAAAAACTAACATTAGTTTTGTTGCGCTCTGAGAGTGTACTTCAACCACATGCACACGCATTACATATTCTAGCTCCCAAGTCACACTACAATGCAGAGTCAAAGCTAGAAAAGTAAACCTGTTTCTAATCTCCTGGTCATTTGCTTGCAAAACTACCAAAAACCCAATTGGAGAGCAGGTTTATATAATGTTTCTTATGTAGTTATTGAGACACAAGTCCCCAAAATATAACCTTAGCTGCAGTAAATCCACACATTTTGCTCAAAGCCTCACATCCCGACCTCTGTAAAGTGGAAACATGGCTTCTGTTCTGTAATTTTCCTTTGCAGGACCAATAAAACCCCACAACTATCATCGCTTTACATTTTATTCCCATCCCCCCTCTCTATGATTTGTCCTCACCTCCTCCTCCCTCTGCTCTCTCTTTCTTTCCTCTCTGTCCTTGTCTGCACTATGATGTTCATCCCTGAACTCAAACCTGGCAGATGGGTGAGAACACAGCTCCCAGCATCAAACTTAACCCAGTCACTGAGGGGTTAACTTTGAGGTTAACTTAACAGCAACGGTAGCTTTGTACCCAACGTGCCTAGTGTGCCTTGGCTGTCCTACCTTCAAAATCCTCTGCATCTCTTTTTAGCTTCTTTCTAGTCCACTGGCGTCCTTTCAAGGGTCCTTGCTTGTCATAAGCAACAGTGAATGTGTTTTTTTATTGGCCTGAGATGGCGTGCGTGCATGCAAATGTGTGTGTGTGTGTGTCTGTCTTTATAAATGCAGGTATAGCCTTCCAGGCAGTACAGGCGGCTCTGATGTGAAGTGACATGTTGAGAGACCAAGCCTTTGGACAGTGGCCGAGGGAGAGAAGAGGAACAAAATAAAAACAGACATAGCCTTTATAAAAAAGCTGCAGCACAACTGGATGAGAGCAGCAGATGGCACGTCACCGCCCCGGCCCCCTTCAATTACAATATCACTCAATCGCTCTTTAATCATGCATCACTTTTTATTAAAAAAAGATACTCGGAGAATACAAGCACAGATACATTAATTCGTGAGAGTAGCGCTGTGACAAGTTGAGCCTGGGAGAGACTGGCTTGTCTCATAGAATGAGAGGGAATCTCTTCCTCTGACTATTTGCTGCAGTCTTCATTGTCTGGATCCGGCCAATTCACCTGCCTGCCTGTCTGCTTAGCTTATCATTATGTGTCCTTCTGTGGCCTCACCTGACCCATTTCAATTCTGTTAAACTGATGGTGATTCAGCATACAGCGCTTGAACTGAAATACTGTGAAAAGCTTTGTTTCTATAGAATAACTGTAACTACCTATAAGTAAGACACACAAACTGTTAGCTGGCAGGGGTTCAGTGTCTCGCTCAGGGACGACACAGTGTGATACACACCAGCTGATGCTGAGATGGGAGCTCGAGCCCAGGGTCATATGGTTGAAGGACAGTCTTCCTACTCACTACTGTTTAGCAGTCATACAGCAGCAGAGCTCAAGCTTTGCTCTAGCGCTACGTCTGAAATACTATACTATGTACAACATACTCCATATGTGTACTATCATTTGACACACTTATGTGTAAATAAACAGTTGCATGTCACTTCCTGAGAGCTTCCTTGCCAAATGGAGATGCGTAACTATGGTAACCCGTGCCAACATCAGCTCCACCAGCAATTAAAAAAAAATATTTTAAAAATGTTTTACGCCTAGCAAAATAAAATCTTCCTCTTGCACTTATATTGAAGCGTTATGGACGTTACAAAGCTGTCTCGGTTGCTGTCCGCTATTGTCTGTTATGGACGCTGTCCTCTACCTCATTGCACTGTGGGATATTTATGCAGGTGTAGTATCCAGTGTTTGCATACTTTGATAATTCACTGGAAAAAGTTTGCAATTTATGTGCTATTGGTTTCACACTCAGGTTCCGTACATACTAAAAAAACATTTCTCATACTTTTTTCATTTGCTAAATGGCATGTTAATAGCATTTAGGATGTAGCCACACAACGAAAAATTAATTTTTTATTTTTCTAAGAAAAAAAACACACACTACTTGTATTTGACTGTTTATATTCTACCTTTCACGCAAGATTCAGTCGTCATTGCTTCACATAACATGATTAAAATAAGGAAACTTATCAGATACATATCAGATATGATAAATTATGATAAGTAATAAAATTCTTGGTAATAGTCTAACATTTCTATCAGCAATTTGGAAACCTTGTGTTTGTTAAAATTGTGCTATATAAATAAAGTGGATTGGATTGGATTGTTGGGCAAGCTACTTGGAAAATGTAGTGACCTAAGTTAGTAGTTACTCTAAATCAAAATGAAATTTCACTACATTGAAGCTATCATCAGAGAAATGCAGCAAGCTAAGCTATGAGAAAATAGCAAAAGTAACTTGCTCCTGCAAAGCTACTTTTATTTTTGTGTTACTTTGTCAAATCGGCGTTATCTCAGTCAAACACATAGGCAGGCAAAAAAAGGCGTTCTTCTTTTTTTAAAGACTTTGTGACATTTGGACATGTCCACCAATGACACGACATCATCAGTGGGTCCATCGCTCGCTCTCTCTCCTCCTCTCTCCTCTTCCTACTTCATGCATTTCTCTGTCCTGGCCTCTTTCAGTTGCTCTTTGGCTTTATCAGCAATTCAAAAACATCCAAAATCTATTTTTCATTCAATAAAACCATTATGAAAAAAGACAGTATATAAACAATAAAAAACAACAAGCCTAAATTAAAACCTTTCTTATTTGGGAGACATTAGACCATGAAATGCAGATAACACGTGACATTAGTATGTCTCTGTCCTCTCTTCCTACTTAATCCTGTTCTCTGTCTCTCCGGCTCTTTTCTTGGCCCTTGTTGTGTCTATTTCTCTTGTGTCCACTGCAGATCCACTAAATATCTATAGTCTATGGGCAAGACACATGAGAGATTGTCAACAAGTGCAATGTCGCCAATCAGAGGCAGAGTGGGGCGGGTCTTGCCAAGAAAAGCCAATAGCAAAGCAGCAAGCAGAATAATCTGAAGGATTAGAATGCGATGTCATACAGAAGTGCTTCCCCTCGTCTGCAAACCTTGGTGTGACGCTGACGTCAGTCACATTACTTACCCTCAGTTTTATTACCTCCACCAAGGAGGTTACGTTTTCGCCGGCATTGGTCTGTTTGTCTGCAAAATAATTCAAAAAGTATTGAACGGATTTTGATGAAATTTTTTTAGGAAAGGTTGATAATGGGACAAGGAACAGATGATAAAATTTTGGTGGCGATCGGTTGAAAAGCGAAGTGGATAAAATAATAAAATGGTGGGAAATCCAAGCTGCTTGGCGGAGGTCTGCATTCTCCGAGTGCTCTAGTTATCCTTAGTTTTATCCAGGCCTCTGCAGAAAAAGGCAGCTGCACTTCAGAGCTTTTCCTGGTAAAAAGAGCTACTCAATTAATTAACTTCGCTACTGAAAAGTTATTTGACTCAGAAAATATTGACGCTACCACCACGCTACTGAGAAACGTAGTTAAATTTGTAATGTTGCTACTTGTAGTGATGCTACTGCCCAACACTACTATTTATATGAATCTGAATGCATATTTGACTTTCATAATTAATTAGAAATACCAGAAGATGAAACCATGAAGCAACTTTAACAGCCAAATGAATCGTCAAGCAAGATTTTCATTGAATTTACTGCAGAAAAAATTAGAATGATATAATGTCAGAGAAGTGGATTTATCATCTCAGCGATCAAAGCAATAAAGCAGAAACATCTAAATCATCACCACAACTGTTTATTATAATAATGATTGTCTATATTTAAAATGCAGAGAAGAAGCTGATAATGATGCAGCACATTAAGGAATATTTCTGACATTTCCAGCACACCTTTCAGGAGCGCTACGCACTGCATCGCGAGTGCTTGAGATGACTGGGTAATTATAAGGCCCTAACTGAGTGCTTTTTGAGACAGATGTTGTGTTCATGAATCTTGAAGCAGGTCAGATACCCAAACTGACTGCAAAATGAGACAAGAGGTCTCTCAGCCACAGTCAAGGTTCTCTGCTCTGACAAGAGAGCAGATGGCTGTTTGTGGAAATAACAAACCAGATCAGAGAGAGAGAGTCAGAGGACGCTGCAGATTCTCCACTACAGCTCACCCTCCTACACAGATCGCCTTTTTATGTTGTCACTTGAAAAATGTTTTGATTTAAACAGAGAGAAAATTTACAAGCACGATTTTATTATTTATCTTTTAATCAACTTGCACCACTGCTGTTCAAGCATTTGGTCTCTCAACGCAAATGCACCGTACACACCACAACCCTCCCTGTGTGTGTGTGGGAGTGTGTGTGTGTGTGTGTGTGAGCATAACGTTGCAGTGACACTCTGTTGAACTGCGGCGAATTACTGAACGACTGGGTGACTTTGGTTATTCCCTTGGTTACTTTGTGTGCGTTTCCACAAAAGCGTATTTCTGTTTGTGTCACATGGAGCTCGGTTTGTCAGCCAAGTGAGCATTTCACCTTAACATGATTCTGTGCGTCTGCTGACTATATATATTCAAATATTTAAAATCATAAACTACACTGCAAAGGCCAGTGCAGTACATATATGTATGTATTCCTATGCAATCAAACATTTCTAAAACGTGTTGTCTACAGAAGCTGATGGTTCATGGTGTTCTGTCACAGATATGTTTGTAACCATT
This sequence comes from Epinephelus lanceolatus, assembly GCF_041903045.1. Lineage (NCBI taxonomy): Eukaryota > Metazoa > Chordata > Actinopteri > Perciformes > Serranidae > Epinephelus > Epinephelus lanceolatus. The sequence goes on from NC_135744.1 coordinate 35,272,856, forward strand.
ACAGAGCAAAGCAAACACTCCAAACACAATATTACCTTAAACTTAACTGTTCATTATAGGGGAGCATTGCCTCTGAGTTCCACAGCTATCCCATTTAAGCTGAACATTAAAGAAGCTGTATGCAACATATCTATGATTTAGTCTCGGATTCAGATTGTCTGCACACAGCTCTCAACATGGAGGTGGCTGAGCCGGCAGCTAGCAGCTAGCAGCTAACAGCGCCAACATTTTGAACATCACTAACAACAGCAACCGTGCTAAGCTAACTGTGTTAACCTGGGGGGAACTGGAGGGTAGGCGCTACCTTTTGCAACAATATGTTGCCCTTATCAGTGGCAACCGCCTTCTGAGCTAGCTAGCCAGTGGGATATACACACACAGGGACTTGTGCACTAATATGCATGCGTGACAGGACTGTATACCACAACGAAGAACAGGAAGGCTTGGATTACAACACATACAGAGGGAATGTGGCTTTTTGCTCAGGATGCCAATACTCTACTATATCTTTATAGCAGTTGTGTCAAAGTCATTTTTGTTCACGGGCCACATTCAGTCTGATTTGATCGGAGGTGGGCCATACCAGCAAAACCACTGTGTAATATCCTATAAGTTACAAACACAAAATTTTCCCCATTTTCTTGTTTAAAGAAGTACATATTAAAAACACTAATCCATTTACAAATCAGATGACAGGCAGCCTGAGATGTCTTCAGAAGAATAAATGCAGCTTCAACAATATACCTCGGCATCACGTTCAGTAAGTCGACTACTCACTGTCATGACATGCATTTTTTGAAACATTTCCACTCCTGTGTAGTAATCCTGACATCACCACACCAAACTAACACCAAAACTAAAGTGAGACTGTACTCTGGTCGGGGTGGAGAAGCCTCTGAAGCAGCATTTTACATAAAGAAAGCTACTCACTGTTTCACTTGTTCCTGAAACCTGGCACCTCTTAGCCTTCAAAAGTGCATCACTATTAGGTGTGCAAAGTCATCCAGTGGGCTGGAATGGGCCCTTTGTATGTTTGACACCCCTACACTTGCATCACCAAAAACACTCATTCACATGTTGAAAAAGATCAAAACTCTATATGGTAATTTTTCACTTTACTATTTGCCTGTTTCACTACAGTGCGGATAATACTTCTCACAAGACAGCCTGGGCTTTTATTTTGAAAGGGAAGCACTAATGACTAGACATACTGAGCTACAATTGAAAGCCAGAATAATGACCCTACTGCCACACATCTGAAACAATGACTTAACTTCCTGTAGCTTTTCAGCCTATAGTATAATATAGACAAATGAAGAACAACCAAAAACATCCATTCCCCCTGATCAATATTCACATCACAGATAGATTTGGATGAATTGAATATCTCATAAAAAGAAGATTGCGTTGAAGCACATAAATCCGTCTACGACCGTGTTTATAGAGAAACATATGGCAGCTTTTCTTTTCTCATCACCTTTAAAGTTGCAAATTTAAGCAAATAATTGCTGAGATGGCTGTATTTCTTTCCAAGCAATTTAACTGTGGGATTCATGAGCGTATATTTTACTTGTACATATATAATAGACCCTTATTTTAATCTTTTATTGTCAGTTCCTCTGGATAATGCAGCTGCTCTAATGAGAATGAACTCTCCTCTGGCCAAAGCTAATCTCTGTGGGAAGGCTTTCTCTGATTCACACCACAGACAGGCGTAAAGAATACATATAATTCCTTGCAGAACATTACATACATTACTTACCGACAGCTCATGAATATAAATGTAAACAAACAAGCATATGCATGCAAACACAGTGGCTCTCCTGTTTTTCCTCGAGCAAATATTCCTATTCCTCCATCTTTGTGAATGGAACGCAGCCAGTACACCATAAATATACTGCATGAATGATGCACAATGTCGTCTGTGTAATTTAATCGGCACCACATTATTTATCCATCCACCCTTGTTAGGGCATGCCATGGTGGACAGTTGACACAAATGTAACAGTAGAGGAATAGGAAATAAATGAAGGTGAGACAGTCAATATGTCAGAGCAGAGTCCTGCACCAGGTTGGGTAAGCTGCCAAGCCAAAGCTGTGTAACGGGTAAAAATGTGTATATATATTAATTCATGGGTACGGGCAAAGGTGAAAATGAACTACATGTGTGCAGGCAGCGTCTGAGAATAAAAATATCTTTTTTATTTTTCAGAATAAACATAAAAAAGATGTGCAGTATATGTGTAACATTTTGATATCTAAATCACTATTATTAAGCCTCAATTCCTTTTTAAAAAAAAAATCAATGACACAAGTCGAACCTCGACCCCATTGTCACATTTGTCACCGGCGTAGAGGACTCCAGGAATGAAGGAATGAAAGTTTGCAGCCTGAGGATGGGGTGGCAACCTACATTGAGTTCAAGACACCCAAGGAGGGTCCTTTTGAGGTTTTATGGTGGTGGAAGGAGCATGCTCAAATGTTTCCTAACCTGGCAGTGAATGTTTTTTTTTTTTTTTTTTTTTAATGGGCTTTTGCCTTTAATGGATAGGAAAGTGTGTGAAACGGGGAGAGAGAGAGTGGGGGGGGACACACGCAGCAAAGGGCCACAAGCTGGAATCAAGCCACGGCCGCTGCAGCGAGGCAGGTGCATCTGTACATGGGGCGCCAGCACTATCCACTATGCTACCGACGCCCCGGAATGTTTTTGCCATACCGGTATCGAGTGCAGCTGGTGAAAGAGACTATTCCTCCGCTGGATTTGTAATTAAAGAACGGAGAACCCAGCTTGTTGTGAGTGACTGTGGCCTGTGTGTGTTTTATCACAGGTGTGGGTCGGGTCACGGGACTTTTATTAATAGTTGCAAGCGGGTGCGGCTTTGACTTAGACATAATGAAGGGTAAAAGGTGGGTACTGGTACTGAGCTTTACAGGTATAGGCGGGTGCAGGTCTTCAAAAATGGATCCCTGCAGGACTCTGTGTCAGAGCTTTACCAGCAAACAGTCAAGGCTTTTAAATTGTACTGTATGCAGGTACATAACAATATAATGAATCCTTATTGTGCACTGCTTTCTTTACAATGACTGTAAGACACTTAGTCTTTGTTTCTTTGTTGCTTTCTTCTTCTTTACATACTTACACTCAAATGTATGATTTTTATTTAATTTAATATTAATTTGTTCCAGGAGTTGCAGCCACAAACTGAAGGTCATGATACCTCTGCCTCAAAAAGGGTTAAATACACATCTGATTTTACAGTCGTCACAAATATTCATAACTGCCTTCTAAAGTATCACAATTTGTACCATAAAGTCCAGTGTATCTTTAAAAGCCACTAAAAGTCTTGTGAAAAAAAAGGGAGACACATAGTCAGGAGAAGCCATATAAGAACTTTTATGCGATGATGTATGGGCCAAAAATATAGAGAAAGCTGAAAAGCTTCAAGTGAGTGCACTGAGTGGATGAATGGGACACCATCTTGGATATATTGTTCCTGCAATACATCCCACTCTGCCAGCAGCATATGCCTGCCCATCCCACAGGAGCAGTGATATATGAATGCAGTAGGCAGCCCTTATGGATTGTACATGAGTCAGTGAGAACAAAAGGTGGATAAAAATCACAACAGGTCGTGTCCCTGTCCTGAGTCAAGCTCATGTGGTAACCCCTAGCAACAGACACGAGTCAGACCAGTCTACACATCAGCAGTGATTGCTTATAGGTCAGCCTTGAAAGAGAAATGGCAATTTTGAAAGAGTCAGAGAGAGAAATTCACTTTAGTTTATAATGTGTTTAGAGTCAGTGGCATGCACAGCTAAGCTCAATAATAATAATAATAATGCCTCTCACTCCACCGTATCATCACATTAAGGTGATGCTGCCTGCACGCTCCTGCCTCCATCAGATTAAATATATCATGCTCAACATGAATGCTGTGTCGTGCAGCACCCGTGGAGTCCCCGATTCTGTTGCTGCATGTTCAAGAAATCACTTCTGTCACTCATGCGACCGTCCTATGACACAAACAGTGTGTCACCGGCAAAGAACATGCAGTCAACCCTCACTGGAGACATGTAGAGGGGAAAAAACGGCATGTTAGATCAAAGTGTTTTCTTACCTGAGACAGTCCTGACGATCTCAGAGGTGTTCCTCAGGCCAACGAAGGAGAACTGGTAGAGCCTCCAGGAGCGGATGTCCCCAACCTCCACTGAGCTCCTCTTCCACTTGTACACGATCTCCTCCCTGGGGTAGCCATCTGAACAGGACAGAACAGAAACATGGAGCTTTAGCTTGGTGCAAAAATTCATTCCTTTCAGGAGATATCTTAAGGCTTGACTCCTTGGATAAGCTCTCTGCTATTTAAAACAACATGTTGAAGCGCCATTCAATATAAAACAAAAGCACAGAGCACAGTCTGTTTTATTTCAGAGTAATCCATACACACAGTCAGCTAGCTTGCAAATAAACCTTTTCATGAAAGAACCATTACATAACAGACTCCTGACAAAATATGCAGTCCATCTGTGGAGTGAAAACTTTTTTTTTTTCTTTTTTTTCTGGAACACTCGGTTGACTTAAAAGCAAAAATTACAAAATTGATCCACGTCTGTCTATGAGTTTGAATCCAGTAATTTTGTTTCCTTGAGAGGATGCTCCCTGCTTCTGAAAATCAAATAACAATCTTAGATGTCTGATACGGATTCACTTAAGACGATGCAGATGCATTATCACAATCAAATGATATTTTGAATTTACGTCTGGTATCCAAATGTGAATAAAAAGGCACAGTTTAGCCTCCTTTAAACTAAGTTGAATTTGGAATGGGGGCTCCTTATCTTGTGAATAGTCTAGTGTTGTCTTTCGTCAAGTGATGAGCTGTGTGCTGCTGAGTGGCTTGAATAATGCAAATGAAACTTCCTCAGCTTGAACTTTAAATGGCTTTATTACTAAAGTGCTCTCAGACATCCAGTAATGCTGGACCTCAGAGCAGCAGGGGATGGAAGGATCTGCCCATTTGCCACATTACAGCCGGGCACGCAGACAGGCAGGCCGTCTGCTCCTTCACTGGCAAAGCGTCCAGGACAAATTATTGATTCAGTGTCCTTACTGAGAAGCTCGAACAACAATGCTCATGGAACTCAGTGTCGTGAATTCACTTTGGAACAAGTTGTGGCTGCAGTTAAGAAATTAAAATGATACAGTATATGTCATTTAAGTCTGCTTAAAAGTACATGTGTCCAAAATCACCGCAAAAGAGGTTGCACTGGAAAATCTGCAATGCTTTGTTGCTTTGTGGCACATGTCGAGAAAATATGCCGCGTGATAAACTGCAGCGCAGTGCTCCGCCTGCTGCCTCTGAGATTGAGCTCATGTACTGTACATCAAGCGATCCTCAAAGTTCTGAAAACATCCATGGCTTTCATCAAATTTAAATGAATGCCTCTGTTCCATTTTTAGGCCTGCTACCCCCCCTACTTCCTCTTTCTTGTTACTCTGGAGCTATTTGGGAAGCATTCTCTCTGGAGAATATCCCATGGTGCATTTCTCTGTAGATCCATAGCGGCCTCATTAGCATAACTTACCCCCCATCCGCTCCTCACACGGAGGGACTGACTCATTTGGACTCGTGTCACTTTTTGAGATGTCTTTTAGAGCAGTATCGACAACGTGCAGGAAAATCAATCAGGACTTTACCTCTGGTCAAGTTGGCAGACGAGACATCTATTATTAAACGCCAGTACATACTTTGAATAAACATGTTTTTGTTCACATAAATGCATATTGTTGTATTTTCTCTTATCTGTCACAGAGCTCTCTGAAGCATGTGGTAGCATTTTTGCTGGCAGAGAGAGCAAGATATTCTGTACATACTGTAAATGCATACAAACCTTAATATATGCATACATCTGTGAAACCTCAATATATGACTCATCTTGTTGGAGATTAGAGTGATCTAAAAAAAAAAAACTAGTGCAGCTTAAATTCCTTGATTTAGGCTGTTGCATAATTACACCTCGAATGATGTCTTTGTTAGGCTCATATGTTGTTCGTTCATGGCCACAGCGTGTGTGTGTGTTTGAGATGAAAGCGAGGAAGAGGTAAAACAGTAGGGGATCAGCATATGGCCAAACTTACAGCTTGAAAACTCCAGGGGACACGAGTGCTCATCCATTGGGAAGTTGTTCAGTTTAAGCTGGCACTCGGCGTCGATGGTCAACCTGCAGAGACACAATATTTGGATCCACTGACTCAGTCACTATAGAAGAGTGTATGTGCGTGAATATACATTTTAAATGACACACCAGTCCACCACAAAACAACAGTTTACATTTAAGAGGGTCCTGAAAGGTCTGAATTAAACCCCCTAACCTTATCAGCATTAACACAAGGAATTATTAATTAGAATTTCACTAAACTAAATTGATGTTTTTCACAGCAACACACCCGTCTCTTCCTTTTTCACACTTGAGGGAGTTTGAAGGCAAAGTCATTAAACTTCCACTTAATGAGAGAATGACCTTAAATGACTTTACCCATCCATGCACTCGCTATTGTCATGTATCATTGTCCTCCCAATCACAGCGGTCATCCTAATTAACCACTGGTTAAATTCTGAGTTCCTTAACAAATTAATGAAGTGGAGGGGTAGTGTTCTGCATAGCAGAACATCCATCACAGCTTGATTGAGTCCAGAATAGTTCACTTTCTCTCTTATTATCACTGATGATATATTGTGGTGTCAGTGTGAACGTCTGCTGTATTTATGATGGCGTGTAAAATATTATAATAAGCACAATTAATATTCCCCTTCAATCTATCCTCCTCTTTTACACCTTTAACATGTTCCTTGTTAGTTCCAGGGATTTTACACCAACCCATCAGACAGCAGTAACTTCTTGACTACTATACTATACTATACTACTTCCAATCAGTCGCTCTTCAGGCAAGAATGGGCCATTGGATCATCAAGCAATATTTCTAAGTTGCATAACATTTATAATATTCAAAAAAATATTCCCAAAGATTTCAGAAACTCAAACTAATAAAAAAACAACAATAAAAAATTGAAGAAGCCAAATGCTACACACAAAAGTGCCTACAAACATCAGTTTATGGCGATGCAGTTCCAGCGTTTCCTTGTCACTAACAACATCCTGCCTGATTCAGTAGGACAGGTTTCCGGCATGCAAATTAATGTCAAATTTAAAATGCTGGAATTTAAAATTGCCCTGAGCCTGTTCAGGATAATCAGTACCATGAATCATTTATGTAGAGAAGCCGTAAGTTGTTGGGTACTTCGGAATACTTTAGTGAAGCACATGTGTTGCTTGTGGTGGACGCCAGGAAGAGCAGGGAGCCCCTAAAACCCTGTTTCCACTGAGCATTACGGTACAGTTCAGTTCAGTACGTATTTTTTTCCATTCTCACTGTGGAAAGTTGTGGATGGTACCAACCGTTCCGCACTGTCCCCATTTTTGGTCCCCCCTCTGTTGGGGTACCTAGCACACAGATCTGGTACTAAAAGGTGGAGCTGTGAACACTGCAGTCTGTTGATTGGTCATTAGCTGACGGTCACTGTGCTCAGGGCTGAGTAGTGGTTGGTTTTGAAACCACTGTTCATACTGTGGCAAGTTTTACATTGGTAAACTGCAACTATAAAAATAAAGGATATCTTGCTGTCTCTTGCAGCAGCTGGAGTCTGAGAAAAAATATTCAATTCACTGGGCCGACTGCCAGTGACTTTTAAGGTACAACGTTTACTTGTAATGTTACTCAATGCATGAGTTGACGACTTGAATCCATCAGCGCAACTTAAATGTCAATATGACGACTTTGACCATTCAGTTGTTTTTTGTCTGTCTTTGATGCCACAGACTTTTAGTAACTTAGGACTACATTCACAAACCCCCTATTTTTTAGTATCCCATCGAGAGACTCTCACTGTTCTGTTTTGCTCTGAAAATGCTGATGTGCAACCTCATTGTGTGGACAACAAACAAGGTATAGACATCCGATCTATGAAGAAATACAGCGAGTGCTGGATGGAACAGTGAGTGACAACAACCTCGCCCACATTTAAGAGTACTGTTTTCAGTGGAAATGCTCAACAGACCTTGGGTCTCGATACCATGTCTGAAGGGTTACTTTTGGTTCCAAAGATACAATACCGAAAGTGTTTGGTGGAAACTGGGCTGGCAACAAATTGATAATCATCCAAATAAAAACAGAAAATGCTGCATAGTTATTGTTAGTCCAGCTTTAAATGCTCAAATTGTTGAGCTGAGACTAGTTAAATGTATTTTCACTGTTATCTTTTGCTTTCTGCTTTATTCAGCAGAGAGCACTAGAATTAATAGCTTATGTAAATATATTTTGAACTCCCCATCATCTTAGCTATCATTCCACTAAATTTAAAATTAGATGCCTTTTTATCTCTCAGTTTAAACATAGGAGCATTATAACAGGATGCATGATGGCAGAGATAATGACAGCTGACAATTTAAGCTTTCAGTGTAATAAAATGGTGGTGATAGTGGTAAGTAGAATGATGCGGCCGTCCAGTCACACACTCAATCAAACTGTGAGTCTAAGATGAATGACAAATACCCAAATCAGTTCAATAACTCATATCTCATCGTAAGCATCCCTGACATTCTACCTGAGGGTGTAGAGTATCCGTCCATCATTCCAGATTCGGAGCATGCGATTGGGCGTGGTGATCCAGTGGGCGTCGGCCTTCTTGGAGTTGCGGAAAAAAGTGTCTGGAATCCAGATCTTCCCGACCATGTTGCTGTTGAGACGCAGGACCTTCATCGTGCTGTTGAATTTTAACCTCCTGTCGTACCAGGTCTGGGCGAAGAAGATGTCGATGGTGTATTCCTGGCGACAGATAAAACACAGTCTTACCCGAATTGTTATGTTGAACTTGAGTTTAAAAGCTGAACATGCTTTATGTAACACACGAGATGAAAGTCTCTGTTTGTCAGGGGAACCTCGCAAACAGTATTGTTTGCAACCACTGCTGTCACCAGTGTGTGGCTTTTAACTGTGAGATGCAATGAGATCAAATGTTGGCTGCAAAAGCACTCATCTGTTTCTTCTGTGAGGGGAACTTTTCTATGTCAGTGGAAACTTAACGCTGGAACACATTTTGCAGGCACTTTTTTTTTTTTTTCCTCAGACAAGATGGTTTCTATTCAGGCCAAGAAGTCCTTTTGTCCCGACTAAAGATTTCTGTTGAAAAAGACCATCTTGACGCCCTCAACCTGAAAATTAAATGTTCAACGGGGCAATTAATAATTCCCCTTGTTTGGCTCGAGTATTATCTAACCTCATAACCTGGTGCCTTGGCAGCACTTTGTCCTGAGCTTGACAAAACCTTCTGTCTCCTATTCAGCCCCTGTGAGAGCTGTTGGAAGCTACATATTAGGGATGAAAAGGGGCATGTGCAGAGTTGAAGAGCTGAGAGCAAAGGTGTGATGTGGTCTAATGTGAGGGGGGCAGGAGAGTCAGCAAGTGAGAGCGAGCTATCAGTCTTATTTATTTTGTTATTTGGAATGGTTGAGCCCTGAGGTTCAAAGTGAAGTACAGCAGGAGAGAGAGAAAAAAAAATCTGGGGATTTGTGTGTAAGAGGGCATAGAGGCATTAACTTCCTGACAAAGCTTAGCCCAACAATAAAGCCTAAATCCATGCCAAAGAGTCCTAAACGAGATTTGAAAAACAACATTTTCACCAGGCAACATTCCCATCCTTTCAACATCTTTTTCCCTCCACAAAGGACAGGCAGACAGTTCAAATACAATGATGAGAGAAAGACTGAATGCCTTAGGATCTTCATATGGGCCCTGCTGAGTAGGATCAACATTTTTTTTTCCTTTAACCTATACATACTCTGGGATCTTTTACAGAATCTCACTTTAAATTCAAACAGAAGCACACATCCAAGAACAGCAAAGAACAGCTCAGCTCTAGTGGCTACAAAGCATCAATAAATGATTCTACTTCAAATCCCTCCCTCTCTTCCTCTCTTCCTCCCTCTGTCCCACCCCCCCTCTAACATGGGCTGCAATTTACCATATTTCAAAGATTTCTGCTCAATTAAAAATTTAGAATCGTGCTCATGTTGAGATGCTCTTCAGAAAATCTACCTACCACACCACATTTGTCATATCACAGTGCGAACACACTGGCCCAACCACGCTGATTACATATGAATGTGCAGCAATCAGTCATCGTTTCATGTCAGCGTGATGCCCTCATCACACACACACACACGGACGCAGGCAGGCTCCCTAATGTGAGCGCAAAGTCACATTTTCTATCTGATCTCATCAATGCTTCTCCTCCAACTTCGCTGCGGCTGCCGTTATTGAGAGTGGGTGTTTTTTAGCTAAGACTAAGTGAAATGGAACGCCACCACCATGTAGAGCAGACTGCTCGGCAGAATTACCATAGAAGTGGGTTCTCAGCGGGAACCTGCCACAGCAAACAATGACACAGAAAACAACGCTGATGCGAGATTTGCCAGAGACTCTCATTTTCTAATCCTCCTTCCTCTCTGACAAACATTTTCCCTCTCCGCTATCAGATGAACTATTCTGCCCTATTTTGGTCGTCACTGGAGCATGACAGCTTCTGGATATATCCTATTACTATTCCCCAGTTTTCAAATACATACATACATATATATATATATATATATATATATATATATATATATATATATATATATATATATGCGTACAAATACAGTATATCCATGTGTTATTGTGGAAAACGTTACCAAAACAACATGGAGTAGGGTCTTCTTATCTGAATCTGACTTTCAATTGTGGTGATTTTTATAAAAAGGAATACACTGATGTGATTTTTGGAAGCAGGTCTCCCACTCATATTGACTGAAACTGATGTGCATCATTTTAAGAGTAGTATAACAAATGCTACACAGACTTGGCTTCACAAACATCACAAGCTTCTTATTTCTCAAAGGAATAGTGTTGTTAAATGATAAAATAACACTAGAAGTGTACAATAGAAGACATGATGACAAAAATACCAAATCCATAGTCATCCAGATACTGACAGAAAAGGCAATATGACCAAAACTGGTATTTCCACATTGGAGATTGATGCATGCACTTGTTAATTAACCTGACTGCAAGTTATTTCATAGTTTCATTTCATGGTTCTCTAGATTACTGGAAGATTTATTAAAGACACAAAGGTTTTATTTGCACATTTTTATAGATGTAATGTTTAAAGAAAATAAACAGTCCTGCAGCTGTTGAACACAAACATAATTCAGTGCAACCAGTACGCAATTTACATGTGTCACTCTAACCACAACAACAGACAGACATGATCAAAAGCTTAAAAAACAACAACCTTGTCTTCAAACCAGATCCAAGGAAAATCAAAAACCAGTTGTTTATTTGAACAAACCACAAAGAGCTTGAACAAGTGACACCTCAGATTGTCGCTGATGCAATTTCTTGGCAACTACAAAGTGCAAACATCTCAGGATCTGCAAACTCATGCAGCCATTTGCAAATATGCTGCTTTGAGATCTGCCCCGCGTGTTGAGCAACACAATTGATCAACTGTTAATTGCATTAAAAGCCTCTCATTTCTGGCAAAATATCCAAATAAGAGGTGTTTAATGCAACGCAGATGCATTAAATGGACCACATTCTTCCCCTGTGGTGCAGAGGCCAGTGCAGTAGTTAAGTAGCTGATTGACACCTGCATTGTGTTGCTGCACTGCAAGGGCAGTGGGGCAGCATAGTGATTAGGTGGACCAACCAATCCACCATGACAGCAAGCATCTGCCCTGCTGAAGTGTGCTTGAGCAAGACAGTGAAACCCTGCCAGCTCCAGAGCAGAGAGCTATACTCTCTGAATCATTATATGCTCAGCTCCCACAGGATCATGGAGGCAGGCTGAACACAAATAGTTAGAAAAAAAAAATCTTCTTCACTTCTACATGCAGTTTGAGGGTGATTATTGATAACAATGATACACATTAACAGGATATTGCACTCACCATATTGATGGCATTTACTGGACCGATGCTGTTGACAAACATGTCTGTGTGGATCACTGTTGGTTTCACTGCAAAGCACAAGAGACGAACAATGATTTATCATGCACTTACACAACAAGATTTAGGAAGTTGTAGAGTGGTTTTGTCTGTTATCATCATTATCATCAGTGAAGAAAAAGCAGGAAATAATCTCCCTGTTGCAATGTGTGAATACAAAGCTGCTGTTTACTGCTCAGCTAGCTTTCAGTGTAATATATTTTTAAAGTTTTATCTAATACACATTTGACAGACAGGTGTGTATGATGAAATCATCTCAAAGAAAGTTTTGGATTCTTGCACACTGTCTGCACCAAGTTCAGTGGAACTGTTGTCACCGACCTTAATGAGGATGCAAATTCACAATATGAAACAACATATTTATATTCAAGCCACAGGCTGAAGCAAAAAGCAATAAAAGACCATCAATAATTGATTAAAACAATACATTGCTAAAATTAGACAATGCAAAGTAGGTGATGGAGAAAAGGGCAAGGAAGATCTGACAACAACCGATCAAAGTGTCCTATCCAAACTGGAAATTACTTCAAAACTTTCAAGAGGGTATCTTCATAAAAAAGAAATAAAATAGAGAAAAAAAGAAATAAAACAAATTAAATTAGATTAAATTAAACAGAATAAAATAAAAGGAAATGAAATAAAACCAATTAAATTTAATTAGATTAAATTAAATTAAATCAAACAGAATAAACTAAAACAAAAATATAATACACTAAATATCAAGATAATATTTTCAGTAAAAACATTAAAACCAATAGTAAAATGTTTTATGACATACTAGGTTGATATTTCAATGCACTACTAATGAAGACAAATGTAAAAAGAAAAAAAATGATTGTCTCATTTCAATAATGTTTTTTAATCAATTACTGACGTCGTAATTGTCTCGGGTGTTTGTAATTTGGTGTTTGATTGTTCAATAGGTTGTTGCAGCCTGTTGCTAAGTAAGAATATGTTGTAGATCTCATATTGTGAATTTCTGGCTCTGACTATATAATAATAATTAACACTGTGATGCTAACCATTGGCTTGTGAAGTCCTGTTTTGAATCTCGGACATTCTGCCCTTTGCAGTCTTAGATTTTTGTAGCCAGAGGTGACCATACTTGAACAAGAGGGTAGACTGAGTATACATGGTGAGGCCTCGCAGACAACCTTAGACAAGCCCTTTGTTACGCATAACTTTTAGCCTTAATAAAATGTAAACGGGTTTAAAGTTGTCATGAATGGGGAAATTAGCTATAGAGACCAAAATTGTATTTGTGTTAGGCTGTAAACATGTTTATTTCTGCTGTAAATTTGGACATTTTCATAATGTAGGTCGATGATAATTGCCTCGCTTTTGGAGCCAGCCTCTAGTGGCCATTAGAGGAAGTGCACTTCTCGGCACTTCCACATTGGCTGTAATTTTCAGCCCCGGAGACTGATTCATTTTAGCTAAATTCTAGGCCACTGACATTCACTTCACTCAAGCATATACCAGTATTTTACTAAAATATTCTGACTGTATTTTTATTCTACTCTTTAACATTATCAGAATGTTATCTGCTCTGAGATGCATCAGAAATTGCTGATGACAGAGAAATCCCTGTCCCTTTGTCTGCAAGGAGACTACACCACAACCTGCAGGGCCAACTTCATTTCCAAACAGGCTTCCAGCCAATGTCAGAGAACCACATGCTTTGTCTGTATTTACGGCCAAAATCCTGACCCATTTAACACAATACCTTTGTCCCCTCTGCAACATCCCATCCATCCTTTTCTCTACCCTTCTATGCTTCAGGCCACTGAGCTCCTCTTGATAGCCAATCAGTTACTGTCTTTTCTCACAGACCTGCTGATGCCTGACGCTCCCACAGAGACGCACTTTTAGGGGTAGAAGTGCCTCGTAAATATTTTGACTTGGTAAGATTTGACAGAAGATTACACTTCCTATCAATAAACACTGCAACATTAGAGCAGCAGTTACATGGAAACTGTCTTCTCTTGAGCCCCTGCATGCATTTATCTGTCCACTGCCATGCATTACACATCTTAGTGTCTTACTGAGGTGGACAGACAGATGTCAGACAAAGTATGGCTGAGGAAATTGGACAGCTTGGTGTCAAACAGGACGCTTATGCTCAGTCACATCCTCTATGTCAGCTTGGATCACTACTGTACGCTTTACTATGTAATGCGTGTGTTTATGGATGAGTGGACGTTATGTTGGAGAGGAGAGTCGGGTTAAGACTTGATGTGGGAGCTGCAGTGAGTACGAGAGATAGACGGAGGGAGTGAGTGCAGGTTTGCATCCATTTTTCATGTCACTCACAGGCATACATCAATGTGCATTGCACCCCCACCCTTCAACATACACTTTAACATACATGAGCAAAATCATGCACACACACACACACACACATAGACACAGGTGCACAATGCTCTCAATGAACACTAGATCTCACAGCATTTTCTAAACAATCAAGTATTCCTTTTGTCAGTAAGTGATGAAGACTAGTGCACATTACTGAGCCGACATAATTGAAATTACTGTTACTGAAAATGTGATGCAGAGAATATGTAACCCTCGGCTGCTTTATTAGTCAAATCTTACATAAAGATACAGGCATGGTATAAATACAATATTAATAAATAAAAACAAATGTGTCTTATTTCATACCGCCAACTGGAGAAGTGGATGTCTTTCATAAATACGGCAACAGATGCCAAGGAAACATTATTCCAAGATGCCAGTGAACATGAAGTGGTTGTGCTAAGATTTCTAACTCGCTGTCTGAGACGACATAATACATGCCAACACACCCACCACAGGCGTCCTGGTAAAAGGCTGATAGAATTAGCTCATAGACCCTGACCAAATGCAGCATCATGCATTAGCAATCATTTGGACCTGTTAATTAAACTCACTGTTTAATAACGTTCTGTCCTTGTCGTTTCTCTCCTTACTTGTGAATTCTATGAAACAATCTTTTTTTATTTTCTAGTAGGCAATGACCTTGATCAAAGCCAGGGATGCACTGTGATTTAAGAATTACAGATTTTTCTCTCTCTCTTAGTGTCTCTGTCCTATTTGCTTCAGTTTTCATACGTACAGTAGACTCCAGGGGCATTAAAATTAAATGAGCATCACAATGGACTTCAAAGGGAGAGTGTGGCACAATCGGCGATGAATCTAAATCCACAGCTTTTCAGCACTCTGAGGAGTGGAGGAGAATCTTTCCTTTGCCTTGGTATGGTTGGTTGGTTGATTGGTTGGTGGATCAGATGACAGTATAGCCAGCTAATTATAACCCCTCTGTAGCTGTGGAACTTGGCAGCAGCTGGAATACCACCGCTGAGTGAGTGAGATCATAGCGTGTTTGAAGATGATGGTTAAGACGGTGGCAGCCTGCCGCCCAGCTATGCAGCGGCTCTCTGCGCTGAAGCTGCACCTCAAAGCACATCTGAGCTGCTCTTCAATTTATAGCACAAGCCCTCTTCTAGAGTCTTAAGAATAAAGATGCTGGCCTCCATGAAATGCTTCACATTACATGCAGCATTGTACATATACAGAATGTGGAAAGGACATAAAACAGATTTACTCTATGTATCCGTGTTACTCAGCTGCTTTCATCTTGTGCCAACATTTCAGTCAATTCATTAGCTGTGCTTTAAAGTTGCATCAGGTCAATCCTTGGCAATGTTATCTCCAGTTTGGTCCACCTGAAATAACTGGCCATGGAGGGGGCAGCTACGCCCCCAGGAGCAGCGCCGTGTTTTGAAGCCAATTTAGCATTGTGGCCAAACCATGGAGTTACAGGGTCCATCACAGGATGCCACCGGAGCCCAAAATAGACTTATATCGCAAGGTAGATCAGTATATCCACTGTAGATCAGTGGATATATTTTTCAAGAGTCACAACTCCCTAAAAATAACTCGTTTCACTGATGGGATTTCATCCATTGAGTCCAATAACGATTCTCAAGTCTAAAAGAGCCACATATGATCGCCATTCAAGTTAGCAGAGGGCTAAACTGGAAGCTAGCTGTTTGACGGACAGAAGTCTCTCGTGCACTTGTTCAATGGCCCAACGATGCGGAAGGTCTAGTTAATTTCATACCCTGGAAGTTGAACTTTTTTTGGCCCCATATGCCACTGACAAACATTTTTGGAATGAGCTGGGCTTTGCCTCCAACGCTGTATCCAGTTCTCTTTATACATCCTTATACATCCAGGGATAGCAAGAACCTCTTAGTGTCAGGTGTGAAGAAGCGGCTAATTAGGTTGAACTATACTTCCTCCTTAGGTCAACAGAGATGGGAGCAGTGACAAAGTCCGCAGCACATTCTAAACCAGGAGTAATAATTAAAAGCTGGGCAGGTTTGGAGCATCGTAGTAGCTGCCATGTAACCTCAACATCCAAATTCCAACCATAGGAACTCTGTCGCATGATATACCTTTCTGTCTCTCCTGCCTATGTCCAGTCTGCCTACAGTGTTCATCTGTCCAATCAGGGCAAAAATACCAAAAAATAGGGAATAATGATAATAAAAATATATAATAAAATAGGCAAGTTTAAATGTTGGTGGCTCCAAGTAGCATGGACACCTAATTAAAACCCAGAAATAATATGAAGTCAGATAAATGAATCTGTTACCTGCCCAGAACATGATTCTACTAACTGAATAAATAAATGAATTGGAAACTGGCTCATCGGTTTGTGATTACTTCATCTGGCAGAGATACAAAAAGGGTCAATATTTCTTCTCTGGATGGAGCCCTTTGTTGCTGCTGTTACGGGTGCAGGTTGCGTATTTCAGTTGCAGTTTTCCTCTCCCTATGTGTGTGTACACCAGCACAATACACAACACCTTATTTAGGCAAACAAGACAAATGTAAAGTGCCTCCATTGTAACTCTGTGACATAGACTGATAAGACCAGGGCATTCTGCCAAACTATTCTTGCCATTTGCTGCTTTAACACAGCACTACCCTGCACCCTTACAGAGGTTGGAGAGGCATTTCATTGCTAGCATATAGAGTGGTATATCTTTATTATTCTGTAAGGGTCTGTGACAGATTCTGACTTAAACCAGTTTTCCCAGGAATACTGACCCATGAATCAAGTATTCAAGGGTACTGAATATCTCCCTATTCTGCTCTTGCAGATGGACGTGACAGGCTTTAGGATATATGTGCACTTGTGCAGACAAGGGAGCCCTGCCCAGCTGTCTGTCAAAATGAAGGGTGTAAGCTACTCGTCTACTTCTCACATCAACAAGACGGGGCTTGCAGGACCATGATGGACTGCTATCTTGACCATAACATATGCATGTACATAAACACAAGTATGCACACTTTATAATCAGCCCAGCAGCCTGTCAACACACTGCACAAACACACACATAGAATAGACAAAGGCAAACACACAAGGACACCTTGTACTACCCAGCATGGAGTAATAATGAACTGTATGCAGCGCATATTAAATCCTCTGTGTTCAATTTCTACAGCCAGTGAATATGCATAGGCCATCCAGCTGCAGCTGGCCTAGCATTTTCATTTCATGCCATTAAAAAGTCATTATTTCTTATCATTTCACAATTTGCAGGAGAGATATTCAAATATGTATCAGGTGGCAAGACTAACATTATTACTAGCTCTGACCAGAGGTGAGGAAAGTCTCAAGTAGGTCACAAGTCTTAGCTATGGAGGCAGAGTTAAGTCCAAGTCTTAAACCTTGTGTTTTGAGTCTTCAGCAGGTCACGGGTCCTCTGAATTTGATGCCTGCAAAACTCAATGGTAAGCTCCTGGTAAATAAGCAAAGACTGCAAAATGGACCTTCCCCTCGTGTTTGTGCCATGTGACTGGCTGCAGCTGCCATATTAATTAAAAATATATGACTGTTGTCAGGAAGAAAAAACTACTTTGTATAACATGATTTTAGGCTTTGGGCGTTGGAGGATATCAATTGATTCCAAGCCATCAGGCCAGAGTCCAAGTGAAGTAATGTGTCTCTGGTGTTGAAGTCAAATTGCAAGTCTTTGTTTTTATAAAGACAAAAAGTCAACAGATTCCTGACCCACACACTGTTGTTGTGTGAGAAGCCAATTACACCAGCAATGGTGATTTTCGTTCGCTCTCACATCGTCTTCTGCCTGTTGAGGAACATGTCTGACCACAAGGCTGTTTCCTCAGCTCCGTAAGACCTTGTGTTTTTTATTTAAGAAAAAAAAATCTGATAAGTATGTGCACATGAAGTGTCACTAGATGTGTTTTTAGTAGTATCCCCGCAGTTTGCATAAGTGCCTTAAGATGCAATTCCTCTAATTGCTGCTTGATTCTCCCAAAAAAAGGAGAAATATTCCCTTTAATGTATTTCTTAGTGACAATTTTGAGAATCATATTAAAGATTAAAGAGGGGTGTATTTTGGGGCTGATTCGCTTTCATTAACAAGTGTTTCAGGCTTTACACCGTTGCACAAGCACAGATTATCTGCCTTCAGCAAGTGAAAATATGGCACGCTCCAGGCTCCTTCTAGAAATCAGTGGGTGACATCACACATGCTACATCCCCTATTTTCTACAGTTGATGCGCAAACTGCTTGGATATAAGCATGTATGTCAGTCAATGAGTGCATATATGCAGTTGATTGCACAAATGTGGGTGTACGTCTTTGTGATTCTGCGACTAAACGGATCATCTGTGAAAAATCAGCACCCACCTCCGATGTCAGGTCTGAGTTTGTTGTCATATCCGTCTAGTAGGCTGTTTAGGATGTGCGTGACGTCACTCTCGTACACTTTGGGAGTCAGCACCCACGTCTTGTTAGACACCTCATCATCGTCATCAGTCTGGAAGGAGCTGCGGGGAGGAGAGAGAAAATAAATGCATGCAATCAATATTTTTTTTTAAGGACAGCAAGCAGTGTTTTTCCTTGTGTGCTCTGCTTGCTTTATAAAGACATGTTTGGAGATGAGAGACACAGCCAGAAAGAAACGTCTTTTGAATTTCTCGATCAAGGTCAGGAGATGAACTTGGGACCATTTTCAGGGCTTTTCATCACCACGTCATTGCTACTACAGACACACCGAAATATATGTGATTAATCTTCCCTTTCTTTTTTCTTTCTTTGATTTCAGGTAAAATAAATGAGCTGCATCACTGGAAGACACTAATAGGAGATGCAGAAAATAGTGATATAATGTGATTATGTATGGTTTGAATCAAATATGGTACACATTCATGTTCTAGAACATACATTTTCTCAAGTTTTTCATACTGTAAGGTTGCCATTACTCAAATATTCATGTTGTTTTGGTCTACTGCCTGTTAAAATCATGTTATCTTCATTATATACCGGTCTATAATATGTGGGTTTATCCTTGGTGAGATGTCTGAATTCTTAGAGGAATGCCATCTTGTGTATATGTTGTAATAACAAAAGTCTCTTTAAACATGCCTTTTTAGTGTGATTCAGATTAATACTCCGATCAGATATGTTAAATTATAAGATCATTTAGTGTTTTGGTGAAGACCAAACCAGTATTTCAGGACTAATGTCATTATGCAGTTACAGTAGGGCTTAAACTAACAATTACTTCATTATTGATTAATATGGCAATTATTTTCACTATAATAGAGTAAACATTTAGTCTAAAAATGTTAATATATATATATATATATATATATATATATATATATATATATACAGTTGTTTTTTTTATTTAACCAGGAAGTCCCATTGAGATTGAACTTATCTTTTACAAGAGAGACCTGGCCAAGGTAGCAGCCAATCAAAGCACATTTAAAATGCAACAAATACAACCTATAATACAAAAATCCACAATGAAACAACAACTTTTCAAGCATAGTGGCCTCTCAATAAAAACAAGCACATGTCTCTGTCACCACATTCTTTATGATGCCCTTTAATTCATCGATGGAAATAAGTGTTTCTAATTTTAGATCTTTCTAAAGATTGTTCCATGTCCATGCTGTAGAGTCGGACAATGCAGTTTTCCCCAGATCTGTTAAAACCCACGGTACATTAAAAAGCAACCGCCTGGAGGAGTGTAGCTGGTAACTACAGGAGCTGACACACACAAGGGTACAGAGATAGGCCGGACGTTTGCCCAATATTCCTTTATAGATAAAAATATACCAGTGCTGTTGTCTGTGAATGGTCAGTGATGTCCAAACCACCAAATTATAAAGAAAGAGCCAAAGCGACATCTTCAAATTGCGTATTTTGTCCAACCAACAGTCCAAAATCTTAAGACTCTTCATTTGCAATCATAAATGACAAAGGAAATACTCACATTTGAAAAGTATCAACAATAATTGGCAATGTTTTTTCGATGGACTGATTTTTTCGATTAATTGACTAATCTCTGAAGCTCTACTTTAGACTGCATCAGATAACACAGATGAAAAACAAACTGTGCTATCTGATGTTTGATGTGAAAATGAGAAGAAAATGCTGAATGTATTTGCTTTAGATATTTGCATTCCCTGCGTGTCGATGGCATCTCCATTTAATAATCCTACAGTTCTCAGTCTTGTTCGTGCCATAGAACAGTTGGAAGAGATGCAAATATGACAAAAGCACAAAGCAATCATTGCCTGCAAATGGCACAAGGCTCATGCATATATGCTCATCTAAGAGGATATAAAATAGATATATGGAGAGCTTATGGCTGATGGGAATTATGTTGTCACCGAGGAGACGTACCGTCAGATGATTTAGAAGCAGATAACTCATTATCTGAGTTTAACACTTTTTTGGTTTATTTTCAATGGGACCGACATCAATGCAAATTAGTGTGCACCACCAATCGAGCAGAGAGCCAATGTCATCTCTGAGACACATAACTCTCTTCCGGTACAGACTTTCTCCCCATCGAGATGTATTAACGTTAAATTAAGTAATGTGGGAAGATAGTCAGCAATTTCGTTAGCATCAGTCATGCAAACCCACCGCAGTTTAATCAGCTGATGTTAGCATTAATGTCAAGTAAATTGGATGTAACATTAAACGCCCAACTGGAGAGATTCATCATGAATTTCTTCCTCTGTTAAAACTGAAACACAGTCAATAATGGCCACTCTTCCAAAGTGAGACGTTTGACATTTGTTGGCTTTCCCTAAAAAAGCTGCATGGCAAAGGACCAGTGTAGAGACGCATTAGATACATTAAGACATTAACTTAAAGTGCTGGATTTTACCACTGCAAAAAGTACCATTTATAGAGAGAAAAACTCAAGATCAAACTGCAGTCTTTCCCCTGCTTTTCAAAATGGCCTTCACTGCACAAATGTAGACAAAAGTAACAATGGCAAACACTCTTAATATAAAGCCTGGAATTTAAATGACAACCTCCACAATCACCTTCAATAACAGCTAAAGCGCTCCTTCAATTTCCAACTCCGTGAATAAATTGTGAGATGGCAAAGTTGAGGAACTTGACGGCGGAATTGTTTGCCGGATCGTAAATAGGATTTTTAGGGCCCCCAAGCTTCTGCGAGAGCCGGAGAAGACAAGCCAATTTTCCTGAGTTTACTTCCTCACCACAGACGTCTCAAACTGAAAGGATAATGATGTCTCAAGAGCCCCCCGACCACAAATACCACCGCGGCGGGGCCGTAAATGTTTTTCCTGCTCTCCCACAGACAAGTGTGATCTTGGTAAATTATATGTCTGGAATAAAGGTTTATTCTCTGTTACAATAGATTTTTTTTTTTCAGGTTTGAGACCTCAAATAGAAGATGGAGGTATGACAATGCATTAGGGCGAATAAATGTCAGGAGACTTGATGCTGTCTGCAGTAAGAGGGGAGGTGTGTACCGCCAGAGGGCAGGGGTGATGTGTACTCTGTGTGTGTGTGTGTGTGTGTGTGTGTGTGTGACAAAAAGAGAAGAGCAGACAGACGTTCATGGACGTGACATGTGAATATAAGTAAAAGAGACTGTTGGCCGGAGTTAAGTATGTGCACAGGGCAAATTTGCGGTGCATCTTTTCATTCAATTTGTGCGAGCACTATCTGTGGGTAATTACTGTGTGATTTGCTAAGGCAGCAGTCCATTACGCAATCAGTGTCTGGGGTTGCTTTCCAGATGTGTTATGTGTGTCAAAGATTCCAAAAAGTGCAGTTTGGTGAGGCGATTTTTGTAAGATTACCAACCTAAAAAATAAAAATTGAAAACAAATCACAAGATAATGTTACGTGATGAAGTAGCAATCTTCCAAAATTCAGCTGAGAAACTGATTTAGGCATCTGATAAAGTTTTAATCTTGACATTAACTCCAAGAAATGTTTGTAAAAGTACAACAGTGGAGTCATACTACTGCCAAAAAATTTCAAGAAGCAACAGGGTGACAAAAGTGGTGCCAAACAAAACACGTCTTGTTAAAAAGAAAAAAAAGTCTATCTTGACTAAACATGGAGGAGCAGTGCCTCTGTGAATTATATGTTAAAATTTCAGGTCTGCTCCAATTCTCAGTTCTCTGAATCAATACTTTAAACGTTTGTTTGCCATATCTACATATTTTATTAAATTAACAGTGGGACTATTCATTCATGTCTTGCCCTCCACTGTTACTGCAGTGTGATTTGTGTTATGCTCTTTAATCTGTTATTTTATTGTACTCTTTTTATATGTGTCCTTTACAGTAATATTTCTTTTTTATACATCCTGACTTTTTTTATATGTTAAGTAAAGCGCTTTGATTTATAGAGCACCGTTCAACAACAACGCAGTTCAATTTGCCTTGCCTTGACTTATCAAGAGTGCAATCCATATCTTTGTACCGCAGCAGCTCGGGGAATGTCAACTTTTTGTTTACGACAAAGCCACATCTCCCAGTCCTGTGTTTTAGTCTGTTGTCTTGTTTTCAACCAAACAGTTTTCGATAGATTACATGATAATTAAAATATCTTTTCTCTTATATACCAATGTAAATGTGCATGCATGTCTTTGGAGGGAGGTAATTTTCCATGGAAACCAAGCATCGAGGTGATATACATTAGAATGTGCAATCAGCCTCTTGTTTCATATCTCCTGCTATCTGTGCCATCTTTCCTCAATGCATATGTATTAAAGCGAGGCCTTCTCCCCTAATTACATGGAAATTGTGCCTCAGATGACAGAAAACTTGCATAAATAACACAGATTCTTTCAGGCGTGCAACGCATCACAAGCAAGAAAGAGACAAAAGTGACAGATGAGATGAAAGAGAGTGATTCCAAGAAAGAAGGGTTTGGAGATCTGGCCGACAGCACAAAAGGGCAACAGTGAAACAGTTGGGAGCTTTCAGCAAAGCTTTAAGAGAAGAAAAGAGACTTCCGAATGAAATAATAAAGAATCAGAAAAGGTGAGACTGTTTCCATGGTAAAGCACATAGATAGAAGCCCCGATAGCTTTCTCATGTTGGGTGCGAGGAATAATGTTTTGACCAGCACTCTGCCTCAGACTGCATTAAGTGCCATCCATCTCCTCTACAACACTAGTGCCTAAAACATTAAATCTTAATTTTACTCAGGTGGACCATTTTAGATATGCCTTACTGCATGTCATAAAAAATATATCCAGGGAGAATCTGTCCGGCACAGACAGGATAGATGGACAGATGTACAGAGAGAGAGAGAGATAAGCAGGGCAGATAAGGCTGTAAGAACTTGAAACTTTTCTGCTGTTTTTTAGGTTGCTGCAGTTTCATCATCTATATTCATCTTGCAGAGTATCTCTGTGTATATGGAAATGCTCCAAAGACAAGCAGATCAAAGGAAGAGCCATGTGTTCTCCACTGCAGGCAGATCTGAGGTTTTGCCTACTAATTCGGTACCTGAAGATCCACAGAGAGGTCTGCGCCAGTGTGTGTGTGTGTGTATTAGTGTCGAATGTGTGTGCTATTATGTGTTTGTGGCCATATTCGCTTTTGTTTTTCATGCATATGTATGTCCACGCCTGTGTATGTAATGATAGAGCGTACTGGAGTTAAGTGCTGTGTTCACAGCTACTCTCATTGAGGACAACCTGATAGTTTCATATATTCTACCCCTTCACATTTAGCGCCATCATCAAGGAACGCTCTCATCTGTTCCATATGCAGCAGTCAGAGCCCGTCCCTACTATTAAACAGATCTCAATTAAAATCTCATCTCAGGTTTCATGTAAAGATGCAGAGAACTGCCCCATTCTCTGCAGTTTTACTTATTCATAAGAAGGTCTAAGTAGGGTAATGATAGCAACACCAGCTATTGAAACAGCTATGTGCCTGCCATTAGCATCCACATCAAGTTCCCTTGAGCTATCATCTGTGCGTGGTTTAAATTGCAGCTAATAAAGGAACCAAATCCAATGAACCCTCGTGTTTATTATCAGCCAACATGAAATTGGTCTTGCACCTATGGCAACAACACAACAAACCACTCTTGCACATCAAGTTGCTGCTACAACCCTCCTCCCACAAGCTCTACTGTTCATAAAACAAAATAACACTAATTAACAAACTGTACTTGTTTAAAGCAGATGGAAATTGTGCGTCTGCTTCATCAGTCAGGCTGTCGATTTGCTGAAATGAACATCTGCAGTTATGGCACTTGCATACCGGACTGTTAACGACCAATCACTTGGCCAATGTTAGCCTGCTCTTCTTAACTGACCTCTGGTCATGAGCAAGTGTATTTACAGGCTGCACTCAGTCCAATCTAAACCAGCTCACATAGATTAGCTGATACTGGCATGCCGTGTTGACGAGGCATGGCCAATGTGCAGTGTTGCCAATGTTGTGTATCAAGTTAAGGGGCCAATCAGAAATCTCTTGGACTATATCAATGTGTGGTTTGACTTAAAGATGATATAAACAAACCCTTAGCAGCAGCAAGCTAAAATAATCATCAGTAATTAAGATGCTGTCTAACGTCTGGGGATTAAGGAGTTCGTCAAACATGAAGGGAGTGATAGCAGGGTCCAATTCTGTGTGGGGTGAGCTTTCCATTTGCATTTGGATCGCAGTGCTTTTAACTTTTTGGAGTCTCATGCAACATTGGGTGTTTGTTAATAAACTCTTCCATGCATGTAAAAGCAAGCCGCACATGGAGGGGAAGAAAACATCAGTGGACTAGTTCTAAGTATCCTCTCTCTACTCTAGTATCTTCATTCACCTGCCATGCACCTGTGTCCTTAAAATAGAATTGCACAAACCCTTTTGGACTTAGGGTAGTAGATCTAAATTTATCCACAGTATCTCTTAGAATAAAGACAGAACTATCAGGGCTGAGGCAGCAGGGACGGCCATAGTGGAAACACTGTAGATGGGACACACTCTCAGCCCAGAAATAAGCCGTGACCCTGCTTCGGGTTTATTGTGATACTTAATGTGCTGAGTAAATTAACTGCCGTTAATTCACACAACCCTATCTCGGAAATCTAAAATCGCTCTGACCTTAATACCTCATGGGTGATGATTATGAAAGACTCTCTGAACTGTAAGCAAGAGGCAGCTATGGGCTCTGACTGTCATCTTCTACTGTCCTGTCACGCTGTCTTAATCAGCAAAGGGAAAAGAAAATTGACAGCTGCTTGATATCAACCATATTTTAGGGATTCAGAAACATAAATACATATGATAGTCATTATGGGATACATGACAGATTGACAGTTTGTCACAGTTATACATCCAGACCCTTTCCGAGTGACAGAAGGCAGATATTGTATGAATATGTGACTGAGTCCAGTGCATTTTAAGTTTCCCATTTCAGCACATGTACTTTTAAAGGAACTGCACTTACTAATAACAAGTGTAACTGGGATACAGCAAGTGCCAGGCTGGATTGCGGGTTGAATTTATAAAATCGGCATTAATTTTGTCCTTTTTTGAAGTTTGTCCTACATCATCCACACTAATGACAGCTCAAAAAAATACTACAAATCTACTAAAGCTGTGATTATTGTTTATACCATCTTCATTTCATGTATTAGATCCACAGCATATTCTTGCTAGTAAGCTAATTTACAGAATAAGCAGAATTAACACTGCAGGTCCAGAGGTGTCATTTGAAGCAACTGATGATAGATTTAATTTAACTCACTTTATCATAATTCCTTTTATATGCAATTATGCCAACTGCTGATAGCTGTGTGGGTGTATATGTTGTTGGCAAGGTATCTGCTACTTGTTTGTTACTTGTTTAGCAAAACGGCGTCTTTGTTAGGTTGCTGTGGGATGTTCCCCTTACGTCTAAACTACATGGAGCACCATATTGCTTTGGAAACTTACTGGAAACCTGCGTTGTTGGCATTGATACGTGGCACGAGCTATGCATGTTCAACATTAAATATTTAGTTGATGAGGGATAGAGTTAAATTTCACAGCGCATAATTTTTACATCTAAGGTGTGATGCTGTTAAAACCTTGAAAGATTTCGAGAAAATATGCAATGCCAAGATGTTTTCACTACTTTCTATGGAGAGTAGACAGCCAGTATTATCCTGCTGGATCTACTAGACACTAGTTTTTATTTTCCATAGACTTATGTAAGATGATAAGAAATGCATTTTTCTTTGGCAGAGGAAAATGTCTTGATAATGTAATATAATCTAATGTGAATATTTTCAGTAATGGTAACTTAAACTCAATGATAATCCTGAAATGTGATTTACTAGGAGTTGGAAACACTGATTCACTTTGAGTGCTGTATGTAACTCTGGAGAAAGATAGTTGATCGTTAAGTCTCATTTGCCAAGTCAGCAAATATCGACACTTTGGGTAGGTGGGTCGGTATTTGATGACCTGGAAATAAGAGTTATATACAGCACCCTTAAGTATCACATTAAATCACATCAGTATAAAAAAACAAAGCCAAGAAAACAGAAAATGGAAGACCTTCAGTAGCAGTTCAAATTCAGTCAGAATAAACTCCCCGCTAGGTCAGAAAACTTTCTGTTACTGCTGTTACACAGGTAAGACCTAGCCTGCTACAGTCTCTGGTACTGAGGAGCTGCTACAACGGCAACTGAGGGTCCATCTTCAGAGCGACTGCTTGCTCTCCTCCCTTTGAATAGTTCCCATGGTGAGAGGTAGTGAGGTGGAGGGGCTATGGGGTGCGCTAGCTTGCTAATTCTTGTTTCATTTGTAGTCTGAAGGAAAGGGACATGCAGCTCTTTGATTACGTATATAAGATTTTACCCATTTAAATACTGAAAAAAAAAATTTGATAATGTGGCAGCCACCACAAATAAATCATTGTCTGGGAAAGACTGCACTAGCTTGCTAATTCTTGTTTCATTTGTGGTCTGATGAACAGAGAAAGAACGAAAGGGGCAAGGAGGGGCTGGGCAAATCAATACACAGCACGCAGCTCTACGATTAAATATGATTTAACCCATTAAAATAGTAAAAAGAAAAAGACATAGAAAATAAACATATGGCTGTCAATGTTGATAACGTGGCAGCCACCACAAATAAATCATTATACGGGAAAGACTGCACTAGCTTGCTACTTCTTGTTTCATTTGTGGTCTGATCAACACAAGATATCAAGCAGCTGTCAATCAATACTCAGCATGCAGCTCCCCAATTAAATATAATTCAACCCATTTAATTAGTAAAAAACAAAGACATAGAAAATAAATATATGGCAGTCAATGCTGATGATGCGTCAGCCACCACAAATAAGTCAATGTATGGGAAAGACTGCACTAGCTTGATGTGCAGGCAAGCTAGCAAGCTAGCAGTTTAAGATTACTTCAGAAAATTATGTAATTTTTATTCATTATATTGTGTACAGTATGTGCATTTTACTAAGTAGGTATATTTCATATAGCACCTTTCACAGAGCAAAGTTACAAAGTGCTTGACGGAATAAAATTGTTAACAAATGAAACCATAAAAACATTTCTTATGGCCCACTATTTGGAAAAAATAAAAGTTAACAAATTGTGATTAATAGTAATAATGACTCGCAATACATGTAGAATTGCAATACTTAAAAACTGCAATAAATATCGAATTGGCACGCAAGTCATGATAGTATCGAATCAAGATAAAAGCATATCGTCTCAGCCCTTTAATTTACCGTAATGCCCCATGTACCAGTGTCCACGTCCATCAAACACATATAGGAGAAAGATAAATTAGTATTAAAATATGTTCTTGTACAGTTGTGGTTAGAAACGTAAAAACAGGCAATTTAAAAAGATTAATTGTAGTTGGGCCTGAATTTGTGATTATATGATGAATTTCATCTCCCACCTAAAATGTTTGAGGTGAGTAAAAGGAACAGTAAACACCATTTGACATAATAGACAACCCTCACTGTGACACTAAAACACTTCCACCTGTCCTGACCACAACACCATGATCCTGGGCCTACATCCTGAGCCTAATTACTGACTGATGGAGCTACATGGCAAGACATTTGTAACAAAATGTCTTGTACTTACACTTGAGGGTGGATGCTGTGATACCTTTGTGTCAGTAATTGACTGTGCACTGGGGTTAATGTATGGTGATGCAATCAGACATCACTACACATAGTAACTGTCAATGAGTCACAAAGTAGCATAGATTACTGAAAGCATGCTAGAGGCCTTGAAAGATGTCTTATGTAAGAGGTCTCATACATGAATCACAATGACTCCCAATGCATCTTACCGGGCAAAAGCTGTCTTTTAATTTTAATACAATGCACAGGACTGGTGTATAATGTATTTAAAAAGATAACATATGTTGCTGTCACAGGTTTGAGCCCCAGATATTACCTTTGCAGAAGTGTTTACACACTGAGCTCACATTCGCCCTTGTTATGATTATCCAAAAAGCACTTCACATCTCGATTTCATTATGTTTCAACCACTCATGCACAACTTAAAATCCATAACCTGCCCGTACATCTCAATTCTGGATGCAATTCAATAGGACAAGGTGCAGTGTTTACTCAAGCATATTGCGAGCACTACTTGTGCATACAATTAGAAAATACACAGGCCTGACAACGTAGGCTGGGCAGGGAGCCCTGAGGTTGCGATCACCATGACAGTGATTGAACGTCGTCTGATTTATCTGCCTCCATTTTTCACCCTCCAGCAGCACAAGACGAAAGCGACGCGAGGAGCCTAACCATCCTTCCTCTTGACTTCTCTCATCTTAGTGCACGAGAATAATGTCTTGACAGGGAGGGGGGCAACCAAACAGCTTCTCTCAACAAACTCGAATCTGCACCTCAGTTCAAGCTGAAATGCCTTTTGCCTGTGTGTGCAAGACCAGGATGAGTCCATATGTGTTATCTTTGTCCTTATTGTGCCTTTACACTCTCTGTGTGATTGTCTGCCATTTTGAAATGTATTTTTTTTTTTATTTGGAATACATGGGAATACCCTCATCTAGTCCTAAGTTGCCTTTATAATAAAGCATAAAGCTATTCCAGCTCATCCACATCCAACACCTGCCTTCAATAATGAGGCTTTGGCTCTTAGAATAGACTTGATCCTTAAAGACAGCTTTAGCACAGACTATATGTAGCCTTAGCTTCAAGCAAATTAGCCTGCCACTATGCTATTTCTAACGCTGGGCAGATTGTGTGAGATGCTGCTCTCTGTATAGAAATAGCCGGTGTTAAATCAAATGGTTTCTACAGCCGGATATTTAAGGCAGTATGTGGCTGTTTGTCGCTTTTGTTTTCTGTGGTAAAATAAACAGTGAAGTCCGAAATCTCCCTGTGATGCGATGCATGTGTCGCTGTGGCTATGTAAAAAAAAAATATTATCACACTCCCATGTCGAGGCGCAGTTTAAGGTGTGATTTATCCGCTACATGCATTGGTTTTCTACTAAATCTAAATTCCTTCAGCTACATAATAGCTCAGGATCCCTCTAAAAGCAGGCTTGTGTTGGCTTTACATGGGAGGCACCGCTATATAAATTAAAAAACACGCTCCCCAATAAAGCCGACATGTAATAATGGCTTGGATGGGAAATATGAGGCGGTAATATCTTACCTTGAAGGAAGATTGACGACGATAAACACCCAGAGAAACAGCTTCAGGGGGAGGGAAGCCTTCGCCATTGCTGTCGAGCATTTGGAGGCTAAATTTGGTGGAGCCATCATCACCATCTTCGTTTCCTCTTTATTGCAGATGGACGTGTCCGTCTTATTTACTGTGTTTCCTCTCTACGATACATTACGCACGTTAGCGGGAGCGGGTCTGCAAATCTAGACCCGAGGCGGACGTGCGGTGGTGTGAAATCAGCCAAAACAAAATCGATGCGAGTGGAAAGCTTGATGATTTCGCGTCGCTTGGTTTTTTTTTCTTTTTTTTTCTGTTCTGTGCGTGTCAGTTGCCCAATCGTCAGCCCTAAACAGGGGCCCTGCAAAAACTGCCGCTGACGGCGAAGCTTCCCCCCCCTGTAATATGCTACTCTTAATATCGAGCAGCTGAAAAAAAGAAAAAAAAACACACACTCACACACACACACACAGTGGAGCCTCAGTCTGAATGCAGATTAACACTGGGGTCAGAGAGGAACTGATGCACGTTGCTGCAGCACGGATCAACACATGCGTGGTTTCACCAAGCGGAAGCAGGGCTGCAACTGAGTAAGGGGGGGGGCTTAGCTTGGTGCTACAACAAAAATGGTGGTTTTATGTTTTTTTGTTGCTGACACTCTGTTGGTGCACACCACGTGATGCCTGTTAATATATTTGTTAGTATGAGAAAATAATACTCTGTGAAGATGATGATTTATGTCTTGGCAGCTGCCCGATTTGGCAATTGGCTGTCAAATAATATGATGCACACTACTTTAAGTCTCACAAAATGAGATCTGAGGTGACACCCCGGGGTCCCTGACAGACTAACAAGGAGCTATACACCACTTTATGTACTGTAAAGTATTGCACTTTTTTGTATCGCCTCCTGAGACCTGAACTTTGTTTGGTATGCATTTTTAATTCCTCCTAGCTATTTGGGATCAGTAGGACCGGATAAGTATAAAAAAGTAAACATTGTCAATAATAATTAAGTCCCAGTGTCTTCAAACGAGACGATAATGAAGTCGTAATGTCTTCATAAGAGCACTTTGTTGCTATATCAAACTCCAAATATTATTAATCATAAATAAACAAGTTTCAACCATAAAATGTGATCAGGTTTTGGATCCTGTCCACTTTTGTGTCAGGATCGTCTGCAGACTGACTTGGCAGAGACGGCTGCCATCTTGTTTTCACATGGATCAGTGTATTGTGCTCTTACTACCACTAAATGGCACATAAAAGTGTCCACGAATGAGGACAACAGGTCTAAGTTCAATAGAAGTATAAGGTCAAGTAACCCCAAAATGTGATGTCGTTACATGAGGACACAGGCTCTCAGGAGGATAGTGCAGACAAGGAAACATTCTTTTAAGAATTACACAAACCACTTCAGGTGAGGCAGTGTGTGTGTGTGTGTGTGTGTGTGTGTGTGTGTGTGTGTGTCTCCTGATGCCATACAGATCTATTTAGAGTCCAAAATGAGCCGCATGCCTGAGTCAAGTCCTGTCACGCTTTCAGCACCTTGGACAGCTCTATTAGTTTCATCTGCATAACAAACCACCCATCAGCACCAAGGACAGCTTCTGTCAGCGTGTTGCTGCCTGAATAAGAGGAATCCTGGCTCTCACAGCCCAGTTGGTTTGACAATGAATAAATAAATAAATAAAAACAAATACATAAATACTGTCATCCCTCCTTAAAACGCAGCTGATTACCTTACTGTTTATTTTGTACTTTAATTAATTGTTTGACTGAATGAGGTTAAGTAGCCCGTGCCAGATGATATATTTATATTTTGGCAGCATGCACAATTCTTTTTATGATATATGTGTTTTTCCAAGTCTTTTGACATTTTTTGAAACCACTCCAGAAAGAGTATCCTGAGGTTTGCATTGTCCTTTGTAAGGTGCTCTGGTACCCATTTCAATATCCTTATATAAGTATGCTAATGCCGCTGCTTTGGTGGGGTGTAACTTCTTTTCCAAGGACTCCTTGAGGGGATGTTTGAGAAAAAATATGTGTTCATAATATAAAATACAAAATGGTAGCCTATCCCACACTGTCTCATAAATTACTTTGATACTGCTGTTACACTTTCACTTTGCAATTTCTCTCCTCCTCTCCCTCTCTCGATCTGTAATGGTGAGTTTCGGATTGCTTTAAATGCTACTTTAAAAGACAGCAGGCAAGGAAATCAAGATAAGAAATAAAAAAAAAAAGAAATGCATAAATTACAATTAGTGCTTGTTAGGACTTTGTGCGTGACATGAATGACAAGAGCAAAGTAGGTCCAATGTCCTCGGCAGCATTGTTCTGTCTTCTGTTTTGACTGACCCAAGGACACATCTGCCAGGTTTCTATTTTCAGGTGTGTACAGTGTATGCTGAAGATATTTTTAATATGAGCTAAATCTCATATGTTGTTATCGTCACTGAAAAAATGAGGAGAACAATTTTCATACAATACAGCAACACAGTGGCTTACAAAATAAAAAAGAACCCAACGTGCAGTGTTTTTTTAATGTCCTCTCCTTATCCAGTGGAAATGTTATTGTCAAACAAGCAAAGAGAAATATAATTAATTGATCTCATTTTAACATGAAAACCCACCAGCGTGAATGCTGAAGGGGGAAAAATGAGCAGCAAGGAGAGTGGCAGGTGCAGTGGAAACAAGCAGGTGCCTGCAGAGTCGTCATCTTGTCATGGCGCATTAGCCCAAATTCCCCTATGAACATTTATACCACAAGCATACAGGCAGTGAACATGCTGCATTATCACCTTTACAGTCCCATGAGGCGACAGCTATGGTTAACTGTAGCACTGGGTTTTTTTTCGTCGCATGTTTGTGGCCTTATAAACTCAATCACTCAGAGCGACAACCAGCCATTGTCTGGTTCCTGTTTTTTAAATATTAGTTATTAAAATGCAACTGTGGCAATCAAAGTTGATTGCAGCTGTTGCCGCCTAAGTGTGACATGCATGGAAGATGAGCTGTGTCTGATTTGAAAACACCATCGTGTGTTTATTTGTGGCAAGTGAGGCTCAGCGTAGGTTAATCATCTTAAGAAAATTGACAGATGCTTCATCAGGCATTCGGCACTCCTCAAAGCAGAGTGAACCAGCAAGCACTGCCTAATATGGTATAAATAAAGAGAGGAGGTCTCCTAGTGTTTAGCTCTTATAACCAGTTTGCAGTGCACATTCCTTGGCTATACTGTACCTCATTGACTGTGGACATAGGTTTTACAAGCCAAACTGGGAACTCATGACAGTAATATACTCACCAGCCACTTTATTAGGCACACCTGTTCAATTGCTTATCATTGCAAATAGCTAATCAGCCAATCATGTGGCAGCAGCTCAGTGCATTTAGGCATGTAGACATGGTCAAGACGACCTGCTCAAGTTCAAACTGAGCATCAGAATGGGGAAGAAAGGTGATTTAAGTGACTTTGAACGTGGCATGGTTGTTGATGCCAGACAGGCTGGTCTGAGTATTTATTGGGATTTTAACACACAACCATCTCTAGGGTTTACAGAGGATGGTCTGAAAATGTCTTGTTGGTGCCAGAGGTCAGAGGAGATGACAGAAAGGCAACAGTAACTCAAATAACCACTCGTTACAACCAAGGTCTGCAGAAGACCATCTCTGAAGGAACAACACGTCCAACCTTGAAGCAGATGGGCTACAGCAGCAGAAGACCACACCAGGTGCCACTCCTGTCAGCTAACAACAGGAAACTGAAGCTACAGTTCACACAGGCTCACCAAAACTGGACAATAGAAGATTGGAAAAACATTGCCTGGTCTGATGAGTCTGGATTTCTGCTGCCACATTCAGATGGTAGGGTCAGATTTTGGCGTAAACAACATGAAAGCATGGATCCATCCTGCCTTGTATCAACGGTTCAGGCTTCTGGTGGTGGTGTAATGGTGTGGGGGAGATTTTCTTGGCACACTTTGGGCCCCTTAATACCAACTGAGCATGGTTTGAACACCACAGCCTACCTGAGTATTGTTGCTGACTGTGTCCATCCCTTTATGACCACAGTGTACCCATCTTCTGATGGCTACTTCCAGCAGTTTAACGCACCATGTCACAAAGCTCAAATCATCTCAAGCTGGTTTCTTGAACATGACAATGAGTTCACTGTACTCCAGTGGCCTCCACAGTCACCAGATCTCAATCCAATAGAGCACCTTTGGGATGTGGTGGAACAGGAGATTCACATCATGGATGTGCAGCCGAGACATCTGCAGCAACTGTGTGATGTCATCATGTCAATATGGACCAAAATCTCTGAGGAATGTTTCCAGCACCTTGTTGAATCTATGACACAAAGAATTAAGGCAGTTCTGAAAGCAAAAGGGGGTCCAACCAAGTACTAGCAAGGTGTACCTAATAAAATGGCCAGTGAGTGTAGTTCTCGTACACACTTTGCACATGCGAGAATTTTCAGTTTTGCAGCATCATTGTTTGATGCCAATAAATCCCACACACTTGACTTTTAATTAATATGGCTGTGATACTTACACAATTATATTTATCTGTATTTGTTTTAGCAGTTTTATGATTATTGAAGTTAAAACACTGTTAGTATGAGCTGAGTGAATAGCAGAGAAGAGTAATCTCCAATCCCTCCTACATGCAATTTTTCAATTTTATATCACTGTATAGATTTTCTGCATATCCACAGCTTTGGAAATAGAATTGCAAATTTAGGCCTTCCTCATTATAAACTGGTCTAAACAGATGCACACACCCATACACACATACAGTACAGGCCAAAAGTTTGGACACACCTTCTCATTCAATGCGTTTTCTTTATTTTCATGACTATTTACATTGTAGATTCTCACTGAAGGCATCAAAACTATGAATGAACACATGTGGAGTTATGTACTTAACAAAAAAAGGTGAAATAACTGAAAACATGTTTTATATTCTAGTTTCTTCAAAATAGCCACCCTTTGCTCTGATTACTGCTTTGCACACTCTTGGCATTCTCTCCATGAGCTTCAAGAGGTAGTCACCTGAAATGGTTTCCACTTCACAGGTGTGCCTTATCAGGGTTAATTAGTGGAATTTCTTGCTTTATCAATGGGGTTGGGACCATCAGTTGTGTTGTGCAGAAGTCAGGTTAATACACAGCCGACAGCCCTATTGGACAACTGTTAAAATTCATATTATGGCAAGAACCAATCAGCTAACTAAAGAAAAACGAGTGGCCATCATTACTTTAAGAAATGAAGGTCAGTCAGTCCGGAAAATTGCAAAAACTTTAAATGTGTCCCCAAGTGGAGTCGCAAAAACCATCAAGCGCTACAACGAAACTGGCACACATGAGGACCAACCCAGGAAAGGAAGACCAAGAGTCACCTCTGCTTCTGAGGATAAGTTCATCCGAGTCACCAGCCTCAGAAATCGCAAGTTAACAGCAGCTCAGATCAGAGACCAGATGAATGCCACACAGAGTTCTAGCAGCAGACCCATCTCTAGAACAACTGTTAAAAGGAGACTGCGCGAATCAGGCCTTCATGGTCAAATAGCTGCTAGGAAACCACTGCTAAGGAGAGGCAACAAGCAGAAGAGATTTGTTTGGGCCAAGAAACACAAGGAATGGACATTAGACCAGTGGAAATCTGTGCTTTGGTCTGATGAGTCCAAATTTGAGATCTTTGGTTCCAACCGCCGTGTCTTTGTGAGACGCAGAAAAGGTGAACGGATGGATTCCACATGCCTAGTTCCCACTGTGAAGCATGGAGGAGGAGGTGTGATGGTGTGGGGGTGTTTTGCTGGTGACACTGTTGGGGATTTATTCAAAATTGAAGGCACACTGAACCAGCATGGCTACCACAGCATCCTGCAGCGACATGCCATCCCATCCGGTTTGCGTTTAGTTGGACGATCATTTATTTTTCAACAGGACAATGACCCCAAACACACCTCCAGGCTGTGTAAGGGCTATTTGACCAAGAAGGAGAGTGATGGAGTGCTGCGGCAGATGACCTGGCCTCCACAGTCACCGGACCTGAACCCAATCGAGATGGTTTGGGGTGAGCTGGACCGCAGAGTGAAGGCAAAGGGGCCAACAAGTGCTAAACACCTCTGGGAACTCCTTCAAGACTGTTGGAAAACCATTTCAGGTGACTACCTCTTGAAGCTCATGGAGAGAATGCCAAGAGTGTGCAAAGCAGTAATCAGAGCAAAGGGTGGCTATTTTGAAGAAACTAGAATATAAAACATGTTTTCAGTTATTTCACCTTTTTTTGTTAAGTACATAACTCCACATGTGTTCATTCATAGTTTTGATGCCTTCAGTGAGAATCTACAATGTAAATAGTCATGAAAATAAAGAAAACGCATTGAATGAGAAGGTGTGTCCAAACTTTTGGCCTGTACTGTACATGGCCCATATCATTTGGTCCCTTGGGCCATATATGTCTCTCTGCCCTGCAGCCATGTCACCGCAGCTGTCAGAGACTCCAGCCATGCAGGTCATGACCCAAACACCAGCACCAGACATCTTGGTTAGCAGTAGGAGGTATTGATCCGGCCAAGATGGACGAGGTAATTTAGATAAATGCTGATTTATCCATTGGCTACTAAATTGTTACAGTTAAT
Source organism: Epinephelus lanceolatus (assembly GCF_041903045.1). Lineage (NCBI taxonomy): Eukaryota > Metazoa > Chordata > Actinopteri > Perciformes > Serranidae > Epinephelus > Epinephelus lanceolatus. Next base: position 35,309,598 of record NC_135744.1, read on the forward strand.
TAACCACAGTGGATGTATTTTGTTAGTGGGAGACAGTCACGGTGTAATTAGATACAGGGATGAAAGGATGGGTGCAGCGATAGAGGCGTTTACTTGTTTGCTTTTCCAACATGTGACTAGATGTTTACTTTCAATCTATGTGGCTTATACCGAACATTTATTCTAATGATACAAGGCAGCCAGTTAAAGTCCCAAGCAGAATCTGCCTCTGTTTCCCCTTTTTTTTAATCCTCTCTTTCTCTCTCACACACATATTAGCAGACAGAGAGAGAGAAGAGAAAAAGAGAGATGTCAGGTTAGATCCTCTTGGTTCAATAGCCACAGCAGAAATTTGAGCCAAATTGGCGCATCCTCATATCATGGAAGCACCTGGGCTCTCATGCACTGACCTACCTCCAGCAACTTATTCATCTGTGTGTGTTTATTACATTTAGAAAATGCATGTGGGTAGTTACCTTTACTCACATCAATTCATAATTCTAATAGGGCCCCTGGCTTGCACATGTAATAAGAGTTATACAGATATATTACACAGACCTGATCCAAATATCTGTGGTAAGCTAAACTGAGCATTTAGTGCATGAAATATATTGCCTATATTACAATACCTCATAATAACATAATTACCAGCAGACTGTTACAAAGCATCCAGGGTTTTTGTTTCTATAATCAAACACACTGGGTCCATTGTGGGCAGTGACAGCACTGGCATGGGAAGGCTTAGTTTAGTGGCATGTCCGCTTTTTAAAAAAAATCAATAATGACTTCATCTTTCATGGCACCCATTCTCTTTGCAGACAGGGTGGCATGTGTGAGTCTGGCTGTGGTGATATGTTGTGTCATCTTTAGATAAGAGCTGGGGGAGGTATAGTCCTCTATAATGGCATCACTGAACACACAGATGCCCAGTTCCACTATCATTCCAGTTTTACAACCCACACATATGCTGTCACAGCCCCACTCGGTTAGCATCAAGCTGTGGGAGCAGAATGATCTACTGTAAGCACTATTGGATATGAGAAACAGTCTGGCAATCAGACCACAGTGATGTAATGTCAGAAGCTCGAATCCAAAAAGACATAAACAACAAATTTTGTGACTTCATGAGGAGATTTTAGTGTGATTCTGCTGCAGCGAAGACAAGAAACAGAAAATAAAGAGCACTGAAACTGGAAAGGAAGCATGCATTGTAAGGCCAGGTGTTTTGTTTTTTTAAATATAGCAAATGCGCAAACACATCCCTCCTTGCTGAGAGCTTTCGGACGTGAACATGAGAAAGCACTCTCTGTGGTCTGACATTGCTAAAATTTTTAAACCACATCTGAAACGCCACCAGACTGGCTTCCACCTTGTCTCTAAATTCTCCTCCGTCCAACTGACTCTTTTTATTTCCAGTGCCGTTTATATAGCTCAACTTTCTTTAAAATCTGTCTTTATTAGACCCCATTTAGAAATTGTTCCTTTATCTAACCACATGTCATGCTGAGTCATTTGGTGCTCTCTGCTGATATAATGAGGGCCCCCATTAAGAGTAACGTCACCACATCTTTTGATTTGCTGCCGTTTGTTTTTACCTCCGAGCTGATAACGATTTCTGCATACTTCGCACATCATGTAAAAAAGAAACACATTGAGAACCTGGTGGACATGCTCATTAGAGAGTAACTTTAAAAATAAGCTTCTTTTTTTCCAATAGTGACTCAGCAAATGTAGGTTTTTACCACCTTATATTAAAGCTACCATTGGTAACTGTTAGGAAAATAACTTTGTGTCATATTTGTTGAGACTGTCACTATGTTCTGAAAGAAGTGCAACAAAGCAGCGCCTCTTGCATTTTTTAAAAGGACACACCCTCCTGGAAATGTGCGCTCCCCCTTTTCTCGTCCGCAAGGAAACAAACACACAGAGAGCTTGAAAATGGATGCCGAGAGATTAAACTCAGTTTTATCAAATGTGTGCTCAGTCCACAAGATTGTGGAAATGAAGGACTTACAGGGACTTGAGCCATTTTGTACCGCTACACGTGTTTCTAGTCGGACTATGTTTACGAGCACAAGAGTTCAGCGAGCCACCGAAGGACCGCCCTGTGGATTTACTATTGGTTTTTTAAACTCTGAAATTGTATCCGCCCATCTAAACACAAAATCAGGGAGAAAGTCATCAGTCTTTAGTTAAGCAAAGCGTCTAAAGACTGACTTGTGAGTCTAGTGACAGACAGTCTCTAAAAAAACCAAAATCATGTCCCTCCTCTTCCTTCCTCCTCTAATGGCATTAGCTAGAATTGATCGCAGCATGGCAGCAACAACCAATCAAAGCCAAGGAGCATCAGTCATGTCAATCACCTGGAGAACTCTGATCAAATCGTCATACTAGGCGGTGTTGATCAATTATAAATCAAGATTCTGTAAATGCATTGCCTAATTGTCACCTTAAATGTTTTCAGAAACATATTGTAGTGTAGTGTTTAGCTGTAAAATGAGAAACTTTCTCATTCTACAGCTAAACACTACACTAAAATATATTTGTGAAAACATTCGAGGCAAGCAATAGGCCAGAAACAGAATCTTGATTTATATTTGATCAGCGCTGCCCAGTTTGACCGCAGTTCAAGAGCAGTGGATGACATGATTGACAGCTGCTTTAGAGACGCCGCGGCTCTGACTGGTTGTTTTTGTTCACGTATGGTACGGCAATTAGATGTGCTACAAGGCAAAAGTAGGCAGAGGAGTGTAATTTTTTCACAGATTATCTTATCTTATTTAGTGCTGCGGAGCTTTAAGTGCATATAAGAAGAACATGTGATTTATCACTTGTCTTAACTGGGTGTTCTCACCAACACTATACACAACTCTGTGGTCACACTATTGACCCCAGCCTACTATTTCATTTTTATTATTTCATTTTAATGGCACATGTTACAGCTTGGCAGCCTGGAGGTTTGCAGCTGAATAACAACCATGTTTTTCACCATGAAGGATAATATCACTGTAGGCCTCCTATGAGATGCCAACAACCCCCTCACTGTGGACCGGCAGCTGCAGAGGGTGTGAACTGTTTCATACTTGTGGGTATTCAGATCTGTCAACCTGAAGGGGGCACAAACCGCTGAATCAATCATAGCTCCAACAGAATGGCACGTCTAAACAGGCTTTCACCCTCACGCTGTTTGCATTTAACCTGGCAAACGGCGTGGACTGCGTTTGCATCGTGGGTGGATCGCACTTTAAATACTGATCTTTAAAGTAAGGAGAGTCTGCGTGTAAGCAGACGTGATGAATGATTGGCATATTAGACCAAGGGTAATGTGCAGTCGGGCAGAATGCTGTACTGGAAAGCAATGAAATAGACATTGTGGCCGCTTGTAGACCAGACATTTTCCACAGGAGTCTGGCAATAAAGTCCAATCTAATCGACTGTACAACCAAAATAGGCCAATTTGTTATTTAAGGGTTTAGAAGGTGACATATTACAGAAATAACAAATGTAAAATTGTAGAAGATAAGCTCAAAGGGCCAGTTTATGACATATATGTCATGTTTAGAATGGTCTAAAGTCATGGCTTTTTAAATGTTGTCTTAGGTAAAGTAGAATTATTGTACATTAAATAGGTACTAGTCCATACCCATTGAGTGCACAGTTGCCCACGCACAGCTTCACATGGTGTGTGTTTGGGATACAGGTCATAGGAAATTGCAGATTAAATAGTCAACTGAACCCATTAAGAAGAGCAATGTATTCAGACAGAGTTTTTGTGGATTTGATAGTACGATTGCTTTATTGAAAGTACAGTAGTACCATTGCCAATAGTGGGATAGTTAGTGGGCTAAAACTGTGCATTAGTAGTTGAGGTAGCACGTTGAAAGGCAGATAGTTAAAGTGTTTATATGTTGTATTGACTTAAAAGTGGGGCGCACTGGTAGAATGACTGACTGACTGACAGAATGACACACTGACAGTTTCTGTGATTATGTACAGCATACCATACCATGACTTAGTCATACCAAAAATTAGAAAAAAACCCAAACATTGGGCCACAGGGGGAGCCACAGCGATCGGCCGCATTTTAGCCATTTTGAAGCATTTTTCTGTTGTTATAGTGCCACCCAGTTGCCAATTAGAGTTAAATTTCTCCTGTCACCTTGAGGCGTCCTGTTCTACATATCTACCAAGTTTAGTAAAAATCCATATGGCGGTTAGGCCTAGATAAGAAATTAGCTCTCAAGTGCCCCCATTTTGTTTGATGGGGTCAATAATGGAGGGGTCCCCTCAGATTATGTGTGGTCATATGCCTACAAAGTTGCGTGGTGATGGGTGAAACCCTTGAGATGTTATACACCTTTATGTGATGAGCCACGCCCTCCGCAATATTCATTGCCTTATAGAAGCTCAGTTTTAGTAAGTTTTCCAACTTTTGCCAAGAGGGAACTTTAGATATTGGTCCCTAGATTATGTTCACCAAGTTTCATGCAGATCGGTCAAACTTCCTAGGAAGAGATAGATTTTATGTGTTTTTAAAACAATTCAAAATGGCGGAAAATCTATATAACCGGAAGTTATGGGTTCTTGAGGTAAATGTGTTCCTCATGAGGAGAGGCATCTCTGTGCAAAGTTTCATCTCTCTACGACATACGGGGCATGAGATATGCCCATTCAAATTTTGCCATTTCAGTTGGTTGCTACAGCGCCCCCCTTTGGCCAATTGATGTAATATTGCTTCATTCGCATCCTCCCATGACCCTCTACCACTGTGCCAAATTTCACATGGATTGACCAAGTCAGTGAGGAGAAAAACGTGGAACAGACACACAGACACACACACACAGACAGAAAGAGTTTCGTCATTATATAGTAAGATAAGGTAAGATTTTAGTCCAGTATTCAAATCATTTGCAGCAAACAATGCCTTCAACACAGTAAACATAATTAAATAAATAAATCTAGCACAGTGGGCTCTCTTCCAATGCAGGCTACTCAACAAATGCCCTTCAAATTACAGTGGGAGTAGCAAAATCTAAGAGAGAGTGCACCAACCAAGAAATATAAATAATATCTGAGGTTCAATTTAGGGTTTCAAGCTTGTTCTACTGAGTTGAAATAAAGTTCAAAAAGACAACACGTATGGCTCTATCTAAATTGTTCTGATCCACTTAACCACCCATTGTATATGGATTGAACAAACCATAAGGATTATTTAGAAATTCAGTTTGCTCTAAGCCTGTAACAGTGAAGCTCAGTGATCTGCTTTCCATGAGGCTTGCGCACATGTTCCTGAACTGTGGCTTGCGAGGCGCCTGCCAGCATCTAACCTCTCCACTGTGATTAGGGAGAAATTTAGCTGGCTGATTTCATAGCCTCTTTATATGGTATTTGGTCTGCTTGACGTTAAGCAGGTATAATCTCCACTCCCAAAGGTAGATCACAGGGAGTTTCTGCTTTCAGCTCTGGTATTATTTCTGAGGCTTTTATGTTCTCTTCAGGGTCACGGCTTTATCAAACACAAACCACAACTGAGCCCAAAGTCACTGATGCAGATACTACAGATTACATATGGGGGAGAAAATGCCAAAATAGAAGATTGCTGCAAGTTGCAGGCTGAGCACTGCCAAGTAAGTTAAAGCGGAGGGATACTGGCATACGTGGAGTGTTTTTTCGAATACCTCCACATTGAACCCTCAGGAATTTGTCGGCTGTTTTTTCTAAAGCCTCTTTGTGAGGAAAAAAAAAAAACTGAAGCGTGAGAAAGCTGCAACACAGAAGTGCTTCCACATAAACACCGAGTGAAGATACCAAAATATTTATCTGCTTTGGGATGTACTTACAGTATGATGTGTTTTTCTATCAAAAGTAAATCTCCCTATCATTACACAACAGTTGTCATCAAGATTAGCTGCTCCCCTGGCAGAATGCTAATGCTCTGAATATTCCAGCGATGCTTTTAGTGCTGTACCGAACAACCTCACAAGTGCATTTCTGCCTGTGGCCTTCATTGCACCCTGATGTTTCCGAAATAAAGTTGTTCTCCGCAGCACTGCTAGTGTCGCTGGTATTTTCACCTTCAAGGTGGCCTCCCTGTTTCCATTTACCTTTTTGTTGTTGTTGAAGATCTGCCAGAGCCCCACTTTGCCATCTGAAGAACACTAATGCTCTGCCATCCCCCCATTCATCATCGGCTGGAGTCTCCAAAAAAACTTCAAAACTTGTTTGAGAATCCCTGTTATCTTGTCGGGAGATTGAAATATCTTTAAAGACGCATATTTGCTTTGATCACAGCTAATAAAAAAGGCTCTAATGTAGCCTGATGCGTGTGTCAGAAAGAGGAGAGGCCGCTGGCACCTGCTGTCACTAAATGGACAGTCCCTAGGGAACACTACAGCATCACCTCGACCATCAGATATACACTCGTCTCTCTGTGTTTTAATGGCATACCACGCTAGAAAAGGAGCCATTTAGTCCATTTTACTCTGGCTGCACCACTATACATTCCCTTCAGAAGGAGAGCGTGTCACCTAAGTCATTAAGAAAACAGCAGGAAAATTGATTCTGAAGGCAATATTTTTTTATGTCTCATTTTGATAATATTAAAAGGGTTTCCTAATGGTGGCCAAAGGCTGTGACTCACAATACTGCAGATGGGGGAGAAAAGCACCACTGTAGCTTAAGTTATTCTATAGCAACATAGTGATGTCACAGTTGATTGGGCTATAGCTGTGAGAAAATGCTTATGGATAGTGTGGGCACTATGTGAAAATAAGATTTTAACCAGCAGACATACGTTTTTGAACCTAACATGGGATACTATTCATCATACAGTATTAGCTGTAAGGAATAAAGATGGTGTAGTGTAACTGTGGCTTTCACTGGAAACATTATATGCACCGGGCACAGAGCAACACATCCCTTCCACGTTGGGATGACATTCAAAAGGACTAGAGGAGAAATTAATTACTGTCATTCAGCACAACAGTTTTATTTTTATGAATATGGGGCCTACCTCACTTAATCAGTGCAGTACATCTTCACACACCTCAGTGGTTTTTAATGCCTTTGATTTAAATTCATTGCGTAGGAAAAGGCTTTATCCAAAGCTCATCACTCTTTATCTGCGTCTCCATCCAGATGCTTACATAATATCTTGTTCAACCCAAGGCCATAGCACTCTGTCCCATTGTGCACAGCAGGCATATTGGTTACTCGCAATAACAGCTAATAATTCACTCTGCCTTGTTGCGCTCATGGTGGAGGGGGCCTCCTATTTAGTCTCTGAGAGGACACACAACAGCCAGAGTTGACACATTTATAAAGTTCAGTGCTTTTTACTTTTAGTTTCCACGACAAACAACAAAAAAGGTATTACTTAAACATGTTCTGTGTGAAAAGTAACACACAACAAAACTGTCCACAATCTGTGTGAACTCTCTGAAACATTCTTCCCCTGTAGGTTTCAAAGTTGGCGATGAAAAATCAGTTGCTTGCTCCTTCAAAGAGGATGGCATCTGTAGTGAGCTTGGACTCACAACAGTTAAAATGGAATTCAGTAGCAACTTAGGTGCATGGCAGAAGAAGAAACGAAAAAATACTGTATCTAACACAAACTTCTCAAACTACTCCTGGAACACAATGCACTTCTCCACTGCCTGTCCCTATGTGAGTGGGCTCCAAAAAAGTTGTTGCAAGCAGTTTGTAGTATTTAAAGCCAAAACACATGTCCAATAACTGGGACCCAAGCTTTTATTTAGTATGCATTTTTAATTTCTTCTAGCTGTTTAAGATAAATTTGACCTAATAAGTATAAACAACTAAGCATTGTCTTTAAACAGTAAGTAGTTTTTGAAAAGAGGATGTCCTCATATGGGGATAATAAGTTTATTTTTAATACTGACAAGTGTGTAGTAAAGTATAAAACTGTTTATTTCAGTGCCTGAATATCACTGTGCAAAAATGAAATTAAAAACATTGCAACACTCATTTTTTTTTAACTCTGTGGGTTAGGGCAGTGGTTTTCAAATGTGTTTGTGCCAGGGTACACTAAAGGGCAAGCCAACATCTCAAGGCACACAAAAAACAAGGCAGGTACTGACAGTATTTCTCTTTTCTCTCTGTTTTAGGTCGTCTTTGCTGATATTTTGTTGTAATTTGCTCTGTACAATAAAGCGATCCATTGTCCCACTCACTGCTTTCTCCTTTTAAATATTATCATCCCTCACACTGGCTGCCAATCAGGGCTTTTGATGTGTCACATATTTATATTTCCCATGCGCAAACTGCGACAAATAGGTTCCCTGTAAAGGTTTTTTTTAAATCAAATTTAAGATGTCAATCAAAAATGCAAGATTTCAATCAAAAATTCAAAAATTGCAATAATACACTAATGTGTGGTTATCAAAATCCCAAGGCACACCTGGATTGGCACACACACATTTGAGAACCACTGGGTTAGGGGTCACTGTTCAAGCCTAAAACTGCCTAAACATGGCTGTGCAGAAATAAATAAAGAAATAAATGCAAATAATGCAACAAATCCCACAGCATTTTGTAATGCTGTATGAATTTTCCTTGCTCCATACTCCAGTCAAGGAATTCCCTTTTCGTCTGTAACAACAATCTGCCACACCTAACTGGCCTGTGTGAAATGCTGTGCTAAAATTGGTCAGATTTGTGTGCCATATTAAACTGTTATTTAAAATATTATGAGCAAAAATAAACAAGTTTTAATCATAAAATTAAATCAGGTTTTGTATCTTACACTTTTGTGTCGGGATCAGCTGTAGACTGACCTGGCAGAGATGGCCACCATCTTGTTTTTACATGGATTAGTGTATTGTGCTTTTGCTACCACTGGATGGCGCATAAAAGTGTCCACAAATGAGGACAACAGGTCTAAATTAAGCAGAATGAAGTAAACGTGTCTTTCTGGACAAAACATGTTGACTTTAACATGTGACAATTTCCTCTTTTCTCATCCAGCAGTCATGGAGAAATATTAGCATTTACTCTGTCATGCTGCTTGACACATGATTAATCCGAAATTCATTCTCTTTGTAACTTTGTTTTGGTCTCCACCAATTTCTTGGGTAAATATTTGACTAACTGCTCCACTTTGTTTACCAGCTAGAAATTAAATGGCTACCTTTTGGTGGTGTGCAGGTACCATACAGTGAGTTCATCCAAGCTCCTTCTCTCCATGCTACATGCAGAATCAGCTCCAGTGTTTATACCACCTGCTTGCATGTCTGTACACATCTGTATTTGTGTATCTTGAGATTGGGTTGTAAACCTGGTAAGTGCAGGTCGTCTGCCTGCCTCTGTGTCTGTTATCCGTCTCCTCTAAGCAGTGGGGAGTCTGTGGAAACTTATCCCTTTCTGCTCCTCTGATCAGCAGGCCCTAAAGGCCCTGGCGGGAGCCCCAGTGTCGGCTGTATGTACTTGGACAGCAAAGCTGTAACCGTGTGTTGTATGTCTCTACGAGTTCAAATCCCTGGGCTCCTCACGCATAAATACCACCAGTAGAGTTAACTGAGGTGGAGTGCACTGCTGGGGTGATGTTTGGAGACACACCAAGGACAGTACTGTGGTTTTTGAGAAATGAGGAGCAGGAAATCTGCCAGCAGCCACAGTCACACTGGAAAAATAACAGGGGGGGAGGATAAAAGAGATACACAATTACAGCAGAGAGAAGCTAATAGGTAAATGCAGGAAGTGCAAATAAACAAGAGGCTGCTCTCGTCGGTAGATCCCTCTTGACAATAAGAGATCACATCAGATGCTGAAGATTTCATACTGTGACTCCTCTGATACATCACAGAGTTTACAAAGAGTGCTTTGTTTATAAAGCAGCCAAATGTATTCTGGATCAGTGGGAGTGCCTTCATGCCTGTTGCCTAACCCAGGGCCATTTGCTCTCACCTGGGGAGCTGAAACATGCTTTGTGTCTAATTTAGGGAGGAAGTAAAGTGCCATGGGCTGAGAGCGATGCATTTGGTGAAAATATAGTGTCTAGGAATCCACTTTGGGAGTGCGCTTGAGTTCACAGTAGTACCCCTGGTTATGTTTTATTTTTATAAGCTTTAGGTGATGAGCTGCTACATTCATAAAGCCTTCAAACGGTTTTAGGTAATTTGGCAATATTTCACTTACTCGCACTCATAATTGCAAAGTTTGTTTGAGACTCAGGCTGTATTTGAAAGCCCCTGCTATACGAACAGCACATACTGATTTGGCTCAAATGTGGCATGTAGTATGCAGTATGCAAACAAAAGCAATATCTGCAATATGACAAAAATACCTGGGTGTCGTACAGTGTCTGGAAAATTCCTAGTAAGCATCGTACCTGTCTACCTCACCAACTGTATACCACGATGAGAACAGCTGCACCGACCATCATTTTCAAAATACTACTCTGTTACTGTGTCATGTAATGTAGTGTGAAGATTTTTAGGTGAGAGTGTAGTTGGTAAAACTTCAAATCAGTGGTTGATTTATCATTATAGAGTCTACTAAAAATTTGCTCAGACATTTTTGGAGATGTAAGATCTTACTATCTGGACAGCCAGCATGCCTTGCCAGCGGGTGGTCAGCACTCATGGTACCCTGCTGAGAACAGCCTTATCTCAGCAAGTTCTTTTGAAATTTGCCGTTGGCTTTGATGACTGTTGAGATTAAACATGAGATACAATTAATTTTGGGTATATCTATCAGGCAATCTTTGGTCTTGATTCTAAATCTATTATTCAGCGGCAAAATCACAGTAGTATTTCAAAATTATCACATATTTCTAATACTGTAATAGCATTGTATAATAAATGAGATTTAACTCCACTGTGACTGCACAGAGTGCAAGTACTGAAAACAAAATGCAGTTTGTAACCAGAAGTGAAAAACCAGCAGCAAAGTGCCGTAATTTACATATGTATAGTTGTATCACAGTGTGTGATTAAAAAGGATGAACAGTGAAACAGTACTCACAGTGAAACAGTGCTAATGAATATGTGTAGATATAAGGAAAATCAGGGTGTCTTCAGGTCCTTAAAAGTCTCAAAATGTCTTAAATTCACATTCAATGGGTCTTAAATATTTTCGGTCACACTAACGTGAAAATGTCTCCAGCCTGACAGACCCAGTGACTGTTTAAAAGTCACTGGATGCACCAAAGTATTGCAATAATAAATAGCATTTATGACAGCGATGAGATTTTGTTTTCTTTTTACATTTAACACATTAAATTTAAACTCACCTAATTGTTGTCATTTTTCCTTACTGCACATTTTGAACTGACATCAGTGTGTTTACTTGGAAAGACTACTTACACACACGTTTTTCCATTGCAGGTTTGTCTTAAATTTCATATAAGGTGGTATTAAAAATATCTTAAAAAGTCCTAAATTTAACTTGGTTATATCTGTAGACATCCTGAAAATTAACATGAGCAGTAAGAGCAGTTGGAGATAAGGTATAAGTGTAATAAATAGTGCAGGTGTAAGTACGGTGAATACACTATGGACATACACAGTACAGACAGTGGTGTATATTTGAATACACCATAGGTAAGATATAGTATGGACAGTAGTATAAAGTGTCAGGGTGTGTGAGCCTATGTGGTGCAATGATCCTATGAATAAACATAACCCTTGGAACACCTAAAATATATACATATTAATCTTACTATATAATGACGAAAACTCTGTCTGTGTGTCTGATCCACGTTTTTCTCCTCACTGACTTGGTCAATCCATGTGAAATTTGGCACAGTGGTAGAGGGTCATGGGAGGATGTGAATGAAGCAATATTACATCAATTGGCCAAAGGGGGGCGCTATAGCAACCAATTGAAATTGCAAACTTTGAATGGGCATATCTCATGCCCCGTATGTCGTAGAGACAAGAAACTTTGCACATAGATGCCTCTCCTCATGAGAACCTGCCATTTCTGCCATTTTGAATTTTTTGAAAAACACTTGAAATCGATTTCTTTCTAGGAAGTTTGACCAATCTGCATGAAACTCAGTGAACATAATCTAGGGACCAATATCTAAAGTTCTCTCTTGGCAAAAGTTGGAAAACTTACTAAAACTGAGCTTCTATAAGGCAATGAATATTGCGGAGGGCGTGGCTCATCACATAAAGGTGTATAACATCTCAAGGGTTTCACTGATCACCACGCAACTTTGTAGGCATATGACCACACATAATCTGAGGGGACCCCTCCATTATTGACCCCATCAAACAAAATGGGGGCACTTGAGAGCTAATTTCTTATCTAGGCCTAACCGCCATATGGATATTTACTAAACTTGGTAGATATGTAGAACAGGACGCCTCAAGGTGACTGGAGACATTTAACTCTAATTGGCAACTGGGTGGCGCTATAACAACAGAAAAATGCTTAAAAATGGCTAAAATGCGACCGATCGCTGTGGCTCCCCCTGTGGACCAATGTTTGGGTTTTTTTTTCAAATTTTTGGTATGACTAAGTCATGGTATGGTATGCTGTACATAATCACAGAAACTGTCAGTGTGTCATTCTGTCAGTCAGTCATTCTGTCTGTCCCACGTTTTTCTACTCACTGACGTGGTCAATCTTTATGAAACTGCACATAGGCATTGAGGATTGGCATAGGAGGTGACAAAGCTACCAATGGGTATGGACTAGTATTTTAAATTGAACAAAAGGAGTCAGGATTGTGTTTTGTATCATATTAGTTTTGTTGTAAATATACATTACAGTCAAGATAACCACCAAGACAAGCTGAGATGGTGCCTGGCTTACTGCAAAATAAATTGATTTAACAGTTTCAAACTTCATACTACTATAAAAAGCAGTATGCTGTATGTATAATATTCTGCATACTGCATTTGACGTTGCATTTGTGGTTCCAAATACAGATTAATTTTTAAAACATCCAAGCAGAACTACTATTGACCATCCCAGCACTATGACTGCCCAGCACAACAAACTGCAACATTCTTCTGTAAAACTTTTCTAAAAGAATTCCCTTAACTATATATTTATTCCTTTTCTTAAACTGCATATATTAAATACATATATGCATACAGCATGTAAAATATTGTGAATAAAAGCATCCACAAAGTTGTATAATACAGAGCTGCAGATGTACAGCTGTCCCAGTTTTTCCTCTTGTATGTGCAACTCATATTAATTCTACTATAAAATCATATAATGTTAATTTCAAGTGAGATCAAGCATAGTATTTTACTGTGAAATGAATTCCAGCACTCTAATCATCCAGGACAGTTCAATTAATATTTATGAACATGAACAAGTGAACCCCAAAGCTAAAATCCAGACAACCACGACTATGTGATCCGAATCCCATTTCTTCAGCTGCTCTCCTGTCAGAGAATGGGGGGGCCGACTCTGCAGTCTGACTCTGTAGAATAACTGTTAGGTCTTTTACACCCAAATGGGTTTCATTTTATAAAAGTGCTCAGAGCTCTGAACCAAAAGATGTGCCTATATCCCCAGAAAATAGCCTTGGGCGCTGTCACACTATTCACAAAGTTGGCCCATCCACGGCAAATGGAACAGCTCCAGGAGGTGTCGCTCGATGACATCAAAGATTAGTCTTCACTCTTTTGTGTGTGACTTCTAGAGAGTTTTCCGTGTTTGCATAGGTAGACCAAATAAGCCAAGGTCAGAGGAACAGAGTTTACTATTTGACTTAAAGGGGCAATAAGCGAAATCATTTCACCGCTAGGTTCGCTGTTGTGCACTGCCTGTAGAGCAAAACAAAGTGTGTCATGAGCCACTCCTCCCTCTATCTCTGCTCTCCAACCATGCAGCATGGAAAACTCCTCTAAAGACAAAATAGATAAATAAATACATAAATAAAAGTGCTGGTAGAAATCCCATAATAGTGATTAGTAATAGGAGATAATGAATGAGCAAGATATTGTGAAAGAGGGGAGAGAGATTCCTTTAAATTATGTTGCAGTTGTAAAGTTTTTTGTGCGTGAAGAGTCTTGAAGGAATATTTCAGCCAAAAAAAAAAGTTAAAATCTCCAAGCCAAAAAGGGACTGAGTGATTGTAGTGTGTGTGTGTGTGTGTGTGTGTGTGGGTGTGTGTGTGTGTGTGTGTGTGTGTGTGTGTGTGAGTGAGTGAGTGAGTGAGTGAGTGAGTGAGTGAGTGAGTGAGTGAGTGAGGTGGGCGGGCAGTTGATAGCCTTTTCAAAACATTATTTCTGGGTGAAGTACAAAAACCTATCAAGCCAAAGAACTGGACTGAGCTCAAAGCGCAGTGACGCTACATGAATCCACTCTTGTTGATGTTCTACATTGAAAGTTGATGAGATTCAGTGTCCATTTATATTTTAAAAGATTTTCAATTATGCAATGCACCCCTTTGATAGGCGCCATGTAAAGGTCAATTTGGGCTTCACACATTGAAGGTTTGAGTAATTCATTTACTGTGGCACAGTCATTTTTCTTACTTGCAGCAGAACGAATGAGGACTAATGTGTTCTGCCTGTCCAATAGAAAATGCACTTTCACACTAACTGTTATCATGTGACCAATGTTCCATTCTCAAGTCATATGGTGACAATGACCATATGACATCTGCTAAGAAACATTTAGCCCTTCCTTAGTCCTGCCCCTGAAAAAACACCGGCGCTGCCACGACATGGCGCATTTTGTGACGTGCTTAAAGTGCTGCCCCTAGCACACACAGCATATGTCACACTGCAGCTTGTTATCAGACGACCACACAAAGTTATTACTATTTTTACTGAGAAAAATCTGTACCTCTTTCACCTTTGTGTTAGCTTAAATCATTTGTGGACAGCCCCTAATTAAACTTGATGTCTCACCTCAAGAGCCAATCTCCAGAGCTAAGACTCGCCAGGCAATATCTTTTTCGCCATTGTCTTTATAATGACGGGATTGCGGGTCGTTTAGCTCGGGATATTTCTCATCCTCAGCAATGAGTCTCTCATCATCCATTCTTTGTCATACATGAGACAGCTACAGCAACAGAGTTCTCTTTATGCATCTATTGTGAGGAGAGGAGTCAAGCTGCCACAGGAGCAGGGAAAAAGAGCTGCTACGGGAGCTGGTATGTACAAGTAGAAAGCGAGTGGGGGAAAAATGCTATTAATTCCGGGGGCAGTGAGATTGGAAATAGGGCAGTAGCGTGAAGTGCTGCAGGGTGGTGCATCCAGATGTGTAGCGATGTGCATCTAGCTGCCGCCGGTGTGGGGTTGATCATTGAAAATAATAGGGGCGTATTTTTTGACGTGTGGCTTGACACGCACAGCTGATGTGTTTCAGCCTTAACAGTTGAGCAAGCTTAGAACACGGCAAATGTCAAGCAACTTTCCCCTTTCCTGTTATACTTAGATATGCTTTGTTCTAGACTTGTTTGTGTTGTAAAGAAAACCACATTTTAAGGACGGTCAGAAGATGTGGCTGGTGGACTGTCACAGTCTTCACAGACACATTACATTGAATATAGTCACATCTTAAGTTAGCTAATGCTAACTACCTAACGTATAGCCACATCAAGAGGAGACAGCCTAATGTCAAATCACCAACATCAGTTAGGTTTGCTTCCTACTTGTTTCTGTGGTAGTTTTAAAGAGTATCGGAAAAGGAAAGATCGGTTGGTTGCTGATATATTTTTAAAATGATATGAATTATTTGCGAGAAACCATCAACGCTAATGTTCCTGTGTTTAAATGATCTCTATAAGGCTACATGCCGCCCTATAGTGACTAGCATAACTCTCTGCAGTGTAAAGAGACTACTGTTAGGTCAGCACCATGGTCTGTATTTAGTAATCAGTACATAAAGTACTTTATTGATCCTCAGTTGGGATAAAGAGGAAACGTTGTTGTTGTTTTCTCATCCTCTGTCTCTACTCCTCCCTCAAGTGGCATCATTTTGACTTGTTCATAAAAGATAACATTATGATTATTTCCTTCCATCACATACTGTAGTCCTTGCTATCTGCGTCTTAAAGCTATCCTGCCAGATGCCTATAATCTAATAAACACAGTGGCACTTAGTAAAGCAAAACCGGCACCACTAAACCACATTAAGCTAGCCCGACTTTGCAACAGTAGGCTAATGAAGGGAGGCCGAACTTAGGACTGATCAATTTTAAGTTTCAGAAAAAGCTAGTAAGTGGACCTTGAAACAATAAAAAATGAACTACTACAAAAAATACACTACTGAAAAAACTGAAATTGAAGATATGCTACTGTAAAATGGCAGCATGGTGGGGCAGTGGTTTGCATTGTCACATCACAGCAAGAGCGTTCCTGGTCGAACCTGGGGTGGAGGGTTCGAACCTTGGGGTGGGGGAGCTCCTCTGTGTGGAGTGTGCATGTTCTCCCTGGGAGTTTTCTCCAGGTACTCTGGCTTCCTCCCACAATCTGAAGACATGCAGGTTAGGTTGATTGGTGACTCTAAATTGGTGGTTTAAACCCTGCAATAGTCTGGTGACTTGTCCAGGGTGGACTGAATGAATATTGAAAAATTATCTACACTATAGACAGATTCCTTTATCCTGAGTCATCTCTTTTGCACAGTATGTTGCTGTTAAGATTCAGTGTTTGTATTCTCCACATAATATGTAAGGAAGTGCCTGCACAGTAATATTTTACTGCTTTGAGAGGAGTAGTGTACTGTTGCTTTAAATGTCCTGATATTTGTTGCATCTGATTACTGTATGTGGAACCTTGAGTTTGCCTGAGCCATTTCTGACTGAAGGAGCTTAACTCACTTTATTTCTGTAGCTGCCATCACAGAAGGTCATTCAAAATGTTTTCTACAGTTGATCTGAGAACTTGACCTAAAAGGTATATCCTGTAAGTTGTTGACATTTTAAATCATAAGGGATTTCTAAATCTGTCTCTTGTTCCATTTTCACCGGTCCTCCAAAGGCGAATATCACGCTGACTTTGAGAGAGGTACTTATCCTTTACAGTCGCCATTGCTGCTGCTCGGCAGAAGAATAGCATTGTGTTGGGGAGCCTTCATGTTTAGCAGTGTGTAACTGAGAAACTGAAAATCACAGGCGCAATCAATACATCCTCTCTTTATGAAAGGAGATAATCGCATCATAACCATCACCATCATTGTGGTCATTCTTGTCATTGTTGTTGCTTCTTCTTCATTATATCTTGGTGACACCATCCTCATACTGTTTATTGCATCATTAGCATTATAACCATCATCATCGGATTCACACTTCATCCATCCCCCGGATGGATGGGGCAGGGTGAATGATCAGAGGATGGGAGTAGGATGCAGTTTTTCTAATGTGAGAACAATTACCTGGACGCATGATTTGATTTAGAGCAGAGAGGCAGCCACATCCTGTGAAGCATAATGGATTTAGGCTAAGTAACTTCTTAATGCCCTTACTGGAGAGCATTCAAAACCTCTATTGGATTTTTCCATCCTCCCTCCGTCTCTAGCATCACCTCCATCATTCCTCACCCTGTATCGTCTTCCTTTAGCTCTTTAGCTCTCTGTTCCTCTGCTGCTGCACCCCTGCTTCCCCTGCTCTCATGGTGCCACTTGGGTTAAATATGAAACTTGCTTCGACGGTTGAAGACAGTGCCGAAGTGTCACCAGAGATTGCAGGGAAAGAGAGCGTATGTGAGATAACAGTGGTCTCGCTATGCCCTGCCAGTTGTATATCTGATGTATTGTCACTCACATGGTAACCTACCGTGGACCTTACTTGAGATTCAGTGCATCAAGTACTGTACCCTCAGAATACAATACAATAGATCTTTTCCAGGTTCAGTTTGGGTTTTTTATGTTTACATTCAAGGATTTTTTTCCTTTATCTTTGTGACAGCTGAGCAAAGCAGGTTGACGACTCAAATGCCTTTGGTTCAGTAACAGGTATGCAGTCACATCAGCCAGCCAAGTCCAAATGAGGGCGAGAGGGCTGGACCACAAGCTAGGATGGCATAGCAGACATTTTTGGCATAGTGATGCCTTGAGGGCAGGGTTAAGGAGATATAACAGTTTTTCTCCATTGATTTTATACACTTCTGTCAAGACTGCAATTGCAGCGATCATAACTTCAAATGCTTTCAGTAATGTTTTAGTGATTTTTGATTCTCTCTACATAATTCCCTTTACCTTCATGTAGAAGGCTTTGCAGAACATTTACACAAGTGCAGGCAAGATGCACAGAGAGTTCTCTGCTCACAATATTGTCATTCTTGTTCTCAGGGAAGATAAAAATGCTTCAGTGGCTTCCACTAATTAACTGTGAGAAAATATGCAGGGGTTCAAAGAGTGAAACGGCATGTACTGTAAAGGTGTGAAAAACCAACCTGGAGTCAGAGAAGAGCCGTGCTGTAGGGTTCTATGAATAAAAGGTGGAGGAATCTGTTGTACAGCCTTGCTACAGTGTTTTTTTCCCCAATTAAATTGAGACATTTTGAAAGATTTTTTTACAAACACATATATCATGTCACTGAGTCATTGACTTCACCGCTAATTAGGGTTCCCGCAGATCCGCAAAAGTCTTCAAAGGCATTGAATTCATTTATCTTATTATAAAAATAATTGATAACCTCAGCATGGGTTTTCTCTGTGTACTCCGGTTTCCTCCCACAAGGCTAGGCTGATTGGTGACTCTAAATTGTCCGTAGGTGTGAAGGTGAGCGTGAATGGTTGTCTGCCTCTGTGTGTCAGCCCTGTGATAGTCTGGTGACCTGTCCAGGGTGTACCCCACCCCTCAGCCATTGTCAGCTAGGGTAGACTCCTGCTCCCCGCGACCCCTAACAGGATAAGCGGCTACGTAAAATGAATGCCTCTTGAATTAGCGTCACACAGATCAGGGTGGTGGAACCAGCAACATTCACAACATTTTGTTTCTGGCCATTATACTTAGAGTAGAAGATCCACTGTTTGTTAGCTAGCTGTCACTGTACTTGGGGGGGTTGGGGATGGGTTAGGGTTAGGTTAGCTGAAACCAGTATGAGGCAGTGCATATGAGGCTTAAGTTTTTAAAATTTGGCAAGATGGGAATCAAGGCAGTGGAATCACATACGCTAGGCGTGAAAAAAAAGTGATCGTGGAAATATTTTATAGTATTTAACATGTCTAACCACGTTACATTACAGTAGGTGTAATGTGTCTGACAATCTATTTGTTTGTGTAAATGACAGGGACTACAGTGTATGGTGTAGCAATAGTCTGACTAAAAGATTTAATTAATTTTAGTGTAATTTCAGTTTGACAAATGACTGCAGGTGTCATTTTATGATTTGATGGTCTGTGTTGAAAAAGAAGATTGTTTATTCTGAGATGAATATTCTCTTTGTGTACATCAGTCAAATCTTTTTTTTTCAGAACACAACACCCTTTGGGACCTGACCCTTTGAATTTGTTGTTTTGCAAACTGGAATTGAAACTGGTGTTTGTATCGGCCTTAAAAGTGGCCTTTTGGTCTTTACAGTTTGGGATGAAAATTGCTTCAGTTGCTCTTAAAAGTAAGGTATTCCCTGTTCTCACAATTTTCACAATTGTCTTTTTCTGCATCTTGCCACCGTTTGCAGCAAATAATAAGTACGATCTTAATTGACTTGGCTGATGAAATTAACTTTAGAGTATTTTTTTTTTAAAAAGTATGAAAGCAAGAAAACAGAAAAAAGATGGTTCAGTGGCCTTAAATTGAATCTGTCACCTTCAATGTCAGTTAATTGGCAGTTTGAATTAATAAAAATCTGATTATGTTGACACACACCCATCTGTTTAGACATTTGGTTGCCCAGCATGTTTATGAAACACAGTTTGCTCTGTTTACCTAATTGAATTTCAGTCAGAGCATTTTTTTCTCAGAACAAAACACCAACTTAGGAAAAAATCAAATGCAAGAACGTTATGAGTTTGGCTCAGAGACATAATTTGGAGCAGAATAATAAATAAGGTGAGAGAGAGAGCTTTGTCAGTGGTCAGGTTTTTGAAACACAACAATGATTTATTTAGTGCTAAGAAATCACGGTCGTACACATGGCCAGTCTCAGAATGAATAATAGCTGGCACCGAAGGCACATCACGACCCGGCTGTGCGTGTGCCTGGGCAATGTGTTAATAATGTAGCACAAAATGAGACTTCACATCATCTCAAAATTGAAAGAAAAAGAAATAATCTGCCGCTTGTTTGTTGTGATTTTGACTCTGTGACACAGAAATAAAAGGCATGATTAACGTCTGTTATTCATTAAATAATTACCTATTGCTGATGGAATGTGTGTTTACTAACAAGATGTTTTGTGTGTGTGTGTGTGTGTGTGTGTGTGTGTGTGTGTGTGTGTGTATGTGTGTGTGGTTGTTTGTCAAATTCACATCCTATGTTAAAATAGAAGCAGAAGAGAAGTCTTTAAAGACAGAGTGCAGCACCTCAGGCCAATCATTTGCTTTTACCGCTAATGTTACATATCTACAAAACATGTTTGTCTCAAATGATGAAGATCTGGAGAAATTAGAACCCATTATTCATTAGCTTGGTTTCTTTGCTGCAGGCTGATGTAATCATTCAAGCTAGTTTACAGCTCAAGCAGCATCTCCTCAATCTACTGTGGCTTGAATTGTACCTCATTTGTATTTCACTTTAGACAAAAGTGTCTGCCAGATTAATAAATGTTAATATAAATGCTACTGGTGGCTCGCAAAACAAGGTTAAAATAACTTCTTGGCAACACAAAAGATTTGTCTGACTTCTAAATGACAACCATTACACTGATTACTCTAGGTGGACAATTCTCTGAGAGCTGTCACTTTGGAACCTTAATATCCTATTTAAAAAGGGACACTACTTTGTTGAATCAAGGTCATTGGATCACACATCCTATTTATAGCTGAATTACTAACCAGACAAAAAACAGACAACTGCCTTGAGGCCCCAGCAACTCTGGGGCCCGAGGGCTTCAGGGTCACTCTTCTGCAACTAGTTTTTGGTAATTTGCTTAATTGTGAATTTGCTTTGTAGAATTGTATGCCCAACTAAAGCACAATCAAAATGGTCTAAACCTGAAATGATAGGGGCATGAATATGACACCTGTACCATTAGAGCCTATTCTCACCTGGCGTCTTGGGTGATCCAATCACAAATAGACAGATTTAAGTATGTTTGTTCACACCTGGCATTACAATGTGCTTATGTCACGAGTGTCGACTTGCGATTGGATCCCACTTCCCCACTCTATATCCAAATGAGCACCTAGGCTCCATCATTTTAATTTGCAGAGCTAATTGCGTTGTTGTTTTTTTCTTTATCATGAGAAAAGTCAGTGCACCCCGCGGTCCCTGCAGCCACCACACCGATAGTAGGGTTGGGAACGATTAACCGATACGACCAGATATCCGGTTTGACAAGCGAGAGATACAGCTACGTCGGTAGCAGCCTCCTCAATCGATACGAATCAGCCATGAATCCTTAGATGAATCGATTGTAGAGTCATGGATTCGGGTATCGCAAGACTAGCAATCGGTTGACTGACTTTAACAGTTTGCATCTCAAAAACAACGCGAGAGCTGGCGGGATGCTCCGTAGCAGGCATTACTGACAACGTTAATGGATGTAAACATCAGCGCCAGCTTGATCGGTGGAGATGAGGAACAGAAGCTAATGCTGGTTGGATAAACCAGGGAGCAGCCAAGCCACAGCAGAAACTAAAGGCAAATCCTGTCGGTTGTGGGTTGAACGCGGGGTCACAGACACAGACAGAAATATGTATTCCTGTCAAATACGGCGGCGCATGATAACGGCTTACTGGCGACCGACAAGCCCGGCTCCAGGTCCAAGAAGTCTTCGTCGGTGTCATGACTGCCGAGAAATACCAGTCGAGCCTTGGCAGCACACAGGTATGTGACGTGTCAGAGGAGAAACGAGCAGTTCACATTTCCACAAACCTCGCCGCACTTTAGGGACTGTTCTTTACTTATCAGGGGAGGAGGGTGGCTGGTTGATTTTTATTTTATTTACTTATTTTATTTTGATCCCCCCCTTATGTTAATCACTTATTCATGCTGTTTTTGAAGTATGAATAAGTCAGTAAGTAATTTATTCCATTGAAATATCATTGATGTATTATAGAAAAGTGATTTATCTGTTTATAAATGATAAACAGAGTGTACCAAACACAGAGAAATAGTCTGACATGCTGTCAGTGATAAGCTGCTAGTCATCACAGTCCATGATATCCACTAATAACAGGAGATGTCAGATTCTGCCCCTACATTGCATGTTATTATTTTATTCTACTTTATGTTTATATTGTACAGCATTATAATAAACTTTATTCCAGACTCAAGTCCATATAAGATACATACAAAAACACAGACAATACCATAAAAACAACACAACAAGTAGGTTTAAAACACTTAAATTTTATTTAAAGGTCACTTCACTTAAAGTTTAAAACTTCTTCTCATTTTTATATTGATCCCATCCAACAAAATGATTTTCATTCAGCGAGACTTTTTTTGGTCCATGTCTAAAAGTAAAAACATTTGACATGTGATTTTGTTGTTGTTTGACTTTTTATTTTATTTTTGCCAGTGCCATACAGCAACAGTGCTTGGGGATGTGGTCTTCTACAAATTTGAAAATACTGTAAGAATGTCACTTTTATAGAATTGGCTTCTTTATTTATAATGTATGATTAATGTCTGCATCAACAAATGTTAACCATAGAATCATATCGAATCGTATCGTATCGTTCCTACACTGTATCGAATCGTATCGAATCGTTCTGTATTAAAAATATACCGTTTTTGAATCGTATCGTAACCCGTGTATCTAGATACGTATCGAATCGTCTATCACAGAGAGATTCCCAACCCTAACTGATAGCATGTGCTAACTGGACAGACATTAAATTGACCATTCACCAGGAAGAAAACGGCCCCAGGGAAGGCCCTTCATCACTGCAGCGAACGTGTGCAATGGCAGCAACAGAAAGTTTGTTTATCCAGTGGGGAGTTGTATAGATGAGCTTCTGACTACCTATGTTCCAAGTCATGACCTGAGATCCTGAAGCCTACCCTCGCTAGTAGTTCCCTAGTTCAAGGCAGGTGATTAAAGGTGACTGGGCTTTGGCCATCAAGGCCCTGAGGCTCTGGAATTCTCTGCCTGAGAAGATTGGGCTCTTTATCCATTCTTAAACCATTCCTTAAAACATATTTTTATAAGAAAGCGGTCCCTTTTAATGTCTGATTTGTACATTGGTGATTTGTAACTTTTGTGTTTATTTCCTTTGTATTGTCATGTTGTCTTATTTTTATGCACTTTGTAAAGCACTATGTAACCTTGTTTAAATATGCCCTGAAAATCCAGAGTTCTCGCAAGAGCACAATTTGAATTTGCTCAGCAAGTCACTCTGGCAATCAGTAATTATGCTGATTGGTCGTAGTGTTATCCAGTTGCGTGCAGTGATATTTACAAATGCATGCTTGGTTCCGCCCCTCGAGTTGGGCCATTTTCATTACTCATGGCCAGACCCTAAATCTTTCTAGATTTGGGTCTGGATTTCCAGGTTAGTTTAAATAAGTGCTATACAAAGAAATTATTATTATTAATATGAGCAAAGATGTCAGCTTAGTAGGTGGTCCATCGGTGAGGCACAGGACCCATTAGTGCACACACTGCTGAAAAATGTGGCAATATGGCCATCTCGACGCATTGAGGAGGCATTGGGTGCATTTGCATCTGTACTTAGAACTTATCACCGAAGATGCATTTTAATACCAGGTGTAAACAGGGCCTTACAATTTCTGGAGGCCCCTACTTTTGAATTTCAGTTTTAAGGACTTGCTTATTTCAGTTTATTTTGTGCTGACATGGTGCATATTCATAGATAAATTACTCAATAGGGGCCCAAAACAAATTTTTGCCCTAGGGCCCCCTAATGGGTTAATCCAGCCCTGATCCCATTAGAGTCCTCTTCTTCACAGGCTGTCAAATGTAAGTCCATTACTCACTGGCCCGGTGTGATCTGACAGCTCCAGAGAAAAACATCAGGGTCTCATTAGCTTGGCACGGCAGTTTTATAACAACAATTGCTGTGATATGTTTGTCTGCCGAATCAAAAGTTTGTTTAAAACACCTTGAAGTGGCTGAGAGCTACACGGACTGATGGACCAGGGTGTGGAGCTGCAAATCAAAAATATAAAAAAAAAACTTCCAAGCACTGTTATATAAAAACTCACTTGTAGACACATAGATTGTTTGAAGGCCCATGAAATCGAATGAGGAGATTTGGTGTGACAGGGAACCATAATCCCAAACCTTTTATTATTCTTTTGTTCTGTGCTAACGACCACCTACTGAATGCAGCAATCACATTGTGTGTGACAGAGAGAAACAGCTCTATCTTTGTGTCTGGGTTCATCCCAATATCCTGCTCTCTCTTCACTCTCTCTCTCTGCCTGTGTCTCTATCTCCCTCAGCCCTTCTCTCTGCTCCACTTTCCCCGCCTTCAAGACAGACAAAATGTCAGAACCTCCCAAGTGAGGGGAGACATTTCATGGTTTTGAACAGCTCTTTCACCGCCCTGCTCCACACGTACCTTTCCCCCGGCCAAGTGAGTTGGACTTGAGCACAAAAAGGAGGGAAGATGGAGTGAGCGAAAGAGACGTGTATAGATCTATAAAGAGAGAGACAGATCAAATGTCTATTAGATATCAAAGGACTCTGTTAAAGACCCTTTGCAGTTTTGTGTATCTGTTTTTAGGGAGCTCCTCTCGTGTGGGGACAAAAGTTACATGTATTTATATGTAAGTGTGTTTAGTTGGGTTTTTGCAACAGACGGCCAGCAACCAACCAAATATTGCAACACCTCCCCCTGCTGGATCTGCTGCAGTGAGATGAGCAGATGAATAATGGAGGCGCTCTCTCTATCTCTCCCTATCTTATTCTTTCAGTCTCTTACTCTCTTACTCTCTTGAGCTTTCCCTCTTTCTTCGTAGTGTAATATCTCTCTCTGTTTTTTTTTTCTCCAAGGCTTTGAGTGTTTTAAAGAGCAAGTTATCTATCTATCTATCTATCTCTCTCTCTATCTATCTATCTATCTATCTATCTATCTATCTATCTGTCATCACCTCTCTCCCAGTTGTTGTTTACATGGTGGGTGGGGTTAGAATGCCAGATGACACAATAAGGGGTGGATGAAGAGGGAAAATGCATTGCCTGGGGGTGGAACAAATGTCAACATTAACAAATTACATCAGCATTAGCAGCGTGTTTGTGTGTGTGTGTGTGTGTGTGTGTGTACTTGTATGTTTGTGCATAAGAGAGTGGAACAAATGTTTGTTAAGGATTTTGGAATATGTGGCAGTGTTTAAGGTAATCAAAAACACAATTACGTCCTGGATCAAATTATAATTTATATTGGACAAATTTGTCCTTGAGGTGATTCCAAGTGTGTGTGTGTGTGTGTGTGTGTGTGTGTGTGTGTGTGTGTGTGTGAGGCATGGCATTTGGGTCCATGTACAGTATGTACAGCCTGCACGTATAACATCATGACAGAAAAAGAACATATTAATTCTGAATCATACAAATGTTTCATTTGAGAAGGAAATCTGCAGGGTTTCTATGAGACAGAGAGCCTCAGGCGCACCCTCATGTAATATGAAATTGTTGCCCAAAAACAACAGTAGTACATCTGTATTTTATAACAGAATGACATGTTTTTTTTTTCCCCAATCTGTCCCTCTGTGGCCCATTGTACTGTATCGTGAAATCTCTGAAGAACTTCAAATGAAGCGATTGCTCAGGAGAGCTGATAAAAGCTCAAATAAATGATGCAATGACAGGGCTCCATACTGAAAAAAACAAACAATGTCCTGGTGCTCTTTCATAAGCCTGGTTACAGTTACAGACCGGAATTTTGTACATTATTCCATGTACACATTTATAAACCAATCTGTCATTTGTCATGTGCATTAAAAATAGGTTTTATGTAATCAGTTTACAATGTTACTGTTGATAGCACAGCTGAGTATTGGGGTGCGTGTCTTAACTCCTTAAGGGCAAGTCAAGCAAAAGTATTTAAAAAAATTGCAATATGTGATTTCAAATTGTTTTACCATTAAAATGACATGGCACATTTTTCTCTCAAAGCTGTGGCAAGTTTTTACAGCTGTATTTTATACAGCACGCATCCTTTTCACAAACCTAATTATGCTGGCTAAGACTTTGCTAATACAGGAAAAAATGAATTTCTAAAAAGAATTATAAGCACTCTGTAACCCATCAGAATATGGATTCTAAGGAGGCAGAGCGTTTGTCCACTAATCAAAAGGTCGTTGGTTCTATCCCTCGTTCCTGCCGTCTACATGTCAAACTGCCCTGGGGCAAGACACTGAACCCTGAATTGCTCCCGATGGCTGTGCCATCCGTGTGTGAGTGTGCCTGTGAATGGTTATTGCTCCTGATGAGCAGGTGGCAACTGGCATGATAGCCTCTGCCACCACCAGCTGTATTTTATAACAGAATGACATGTTTTTTTTTTCCCCAATCTGTCCCTCTGTGGCCCATTGTACTGTATCGTGAAATCTCTGAAGAACTTCAAATGAAGCGATTGCTCAGGAGAGCTGATAAAAGCTCAAATAAATGATGCAATGACAGGGCTCCATACTGAAAAAAACAAACAATGTCCTGGTGCTCTTTCATAAGCCTGGTTACAGTTACAGACCGGAATTTTGTACATTATTCCATGTACACATTTATAAACCAATCTGTCATTTGTCATGTGCATTAAAAATAGGTTTTATGTAATCAGTTTACAATGTTACTGTTGATAGCACAGCTGAGTATTGGGGTGCATGTCTTAACTCCTTAAGGGCAAGTCAAGCAAAAGTATTTAAAAAAATTGCAATATGTGATTTCAAATTGTTTTACCATTAAAATGACATGGCACATTTTTCT
This sequence comes from Epinephelus lanceolatus, assembly GCF_041903045.1. Taxonomy (NCBI): domain Eukaryota; kingdom Metazoa; phylum Chordata; class Actinopteri; order Perciformes; family Serranidae; genus Epinephelus; species Epinephelus lanceolatus. The sequence goes on from NC_135744.1 coordinate 35,336,513, forward strand.
CTCAAAGCTGTGGCAAGTTTTTTTTTTTTTCACAAAGCTGACTGACCAGTATCAGCAACAGACAGTTGTGGCTGGGGGAGCTAAAGAGGAGCTTTATTATAGCTCAGTCCATAGGGACTGGGGTTGGGAACCAGAGGGTCGCCTGTTCAAGTCCCCGTCCGGACCAAAATATGGAGCATGGACTGGTAGCTGGGATTAATAAAGTATGTCAAATTAAAAAAAATAAATTTAAAAAAATGCCAAAAAACAAAATAAATACAAAAATATTATGATATAATACTAGCAAGTATATTTAAATGCAATATAAGACGGTCAAGCCTACACTGAGTATTTACCAATGCATTATGAAATACAGCACGCATCCTTTTCACAAACCTAATTATGCTGGCTAAGACTTTGCTAATACAGGAAAAAATGAATTTCTAAAAAGAATTATAAGCACTCTGTAACCCATCAGAATATGGATTCTAAGGAGGCAGAGCGTTTGTCCACTAATCAAAAGGTCGTTGGTTCTATCCCTCGTTCCTGCCGTCTACATGTCAAACTGCCCTGGGGCAAGACACTGAACCCTGAATTGCTCCCGATGGCTGTGCCATCCGTGTGTGAGTGTGCCTGTGAATGGTTATTGCTCCTGATGAGCAGGTGGCAACTGGCATGATAGCCTCTGCCACCAGCGGAGGAATGTGTGTGTGTGTGTGAGTGGGTGAATGCTGGCTTGTGTTTGCAAAGCCTGTTGAGTGTTCGCTAAGACTAGAAAAGTGATATATAAATGCAATTAATTTACCATCTGGGGTTGTTTTTCAATCAAATTCATTTATACAGTTACAACATTTATATATTTATTTTTATATATATATATATATATATATATATATATATATATATATATATATATATATATATATACAGTACAGGCCAAAAGTTTGGACACACCTTCTCATTCAATGCGTTTTCTTTATTTTCATGACTATTTACATTGTAGATTCTCACTGAAGGCATCAAAACTATGAATGAACACATGTGGAGTTATGTACTTAACAAAAAAAGGTGAAATAACTGAAAACATGTTTTATATTCTAGTTTCTTCAAAATAGCCACCCTTTGCTCTGATTACTGCTTTGCACACTCTTGGCATTCTCTCCATGAGCTTCAAGAGGTAGTCACCTGAAATGGTTTTCCAACAGTCTTGAAGGAGTTCCCAGAGGTGTTTAGCACTTGTTGGCCCCTTTGCCTTCACTCTGCGGTCCAGCTCACCCCAAACCATCTCGATTGGGTTCAGGTCCGGTGACTGTGGAGGCCAGGTCATCTGCCGCAGCACTCCATCACTCTCCTTCTTGGTCAAATAGCCCTTACACAGCCTGGAGGTGTGTTTGGGGTCATTGTCCTGTTGAAAAATAAATGATTGTCCAACTAAACGCAAACCGGATGGGATGGCATGTCGCTGCAGGATGCTGTGGTAGCCATGCTGGTTCAGTGTGCCTTCAATTTTGAATAAATCCCCAACAGTGTCACCAGCAAAACACCCCCACACCATCACACCTCCTCCTCCATGCTTCACAGTGGGAACCAGGCATGTGGAATCCATCCGTTCACCTTTTCTGCGTCTCACAAAGACACGGCGGTTGGAACCAAAGATCTCAAATTTGGACTCATCAGACCAAAGCACAGATTTCCACTGGTCTAATGTCCATTCCTTGTGTTTCTTGGCCCAAACAAATCTCTTCTGCTTGTTGCCTCTCCTTAGCAGTGGTTTCCTAGCAGCTATTTGACCATGAAGGCCTGATTGGCGCAGTCTCCTCTTAACAGTTGTTCTAGAGATGGGTCTGCTGCTAGAACTCTGTGTGGCATTCATCTGGTCTCTGATCTGAGCTGCTGTTAACTCGCGATTTCTGAGGCTGGTGACTCGGATGAACTTATCCTCAGAAGCAGAGGTGACTCTTGGTCTTCCTTTCCTGGGTCGGTCCTCATGTGTGCCAGTTTCATTGTAGCGCTTGATGGTTTTTGCGACTCCACTTGGGGACACATTTAAAGTTTTTGCAATTTTCCGGACTGACTGACCTTCATTTCTTAAAGTAATGATGGCCACTCGTTTTTCTTTAGTTAGCTGATTGGTTCTTGCCATAATATGAATTTTAACAGTTGTCCAATAGGGCTGTCGGCTGTGTATTAACCTGACTTCTGCACAACACAACTGATGGTCCCAACCCCATTGATAAAGCAAGAAATTCCACTAATTAACCCTGATAAGGCACACCTGTGAAGTGGAAACCATTTCAGGTGACTACCTCTTGAAGCTCATGGAGAGAATGCCAAGAGTGTGCAAAGCAGTAATCAGAGCAAAGGGTGGCTATTTTGAAGAAACTAGAATATAAAACATGTTTTCAGTTATTTCACCTTTTTTTGTTAAGTACATAACTCCACATGTGTTCATTCATAGTTTTGATGCCTTCAGTGAGAATCTACAATGTAAATAGTCATGAAAATAAAGAAAACGCATTGAATGAGAAGGTGTGTCCAAACTTTTGGCCTGTACTGTATATATATAGGTAATATTAATTAGCCTTGTTAGAGTCATGTTGAACGAATACTTCACCCTCATTATGACCATTCGTAAATCAGTTATTCATGCAGTTACCTTGAATTTGGGAAGAAGCCTTTTTTTTCTTGCATGCCTCCAAGGAAAACAAACATATTGATTTATTGATTGATAGGGGATTATGTTTAATAACAGCAAAACTCCATTTAAATATCCATTTACAAACTCTAGATATGTTTCACTTTCAGTTCAGTTTTAAATAGTAAGGTTTAAGAAAAAATGCACGTCTTTGAGAAGTAGTGAGCATACAACTGGGTAAATGAGACCTTGATAATACTGTAGGAGTTGTGTGAGTTTGATGTTTTGCTGGTGTTAAACGTGGTCTCCAATCAGTCAATGTGGTCACTGTTTCCATGGAGGCATGCGAGAAAAACAAAATTTTCGTCATAAATTCAAGGTCACATAGAATGACTCAGTGTTATAACAAATAGTATTCCTTTAATAGATAATAATATTCTTGTCCAAAACATGACACTATAGCATCCAGTGTCAAGTTACTCAAGTCTCACAGAAAGTAAAGTCTGAGTCAGGTCTCAAGTCTTTTTAGTAAATCTACCAGTTTCGTTTTTTCATATCTAGTCTTGTCATGTCCCTTGCTATAAGCTGCAATTTTCACTCAGCAAACAATATATTTTGACTACACTTTGTAACAACTGCCATTCGGCCTGTTTAGAAGCGCTCCAGAGGAGAGCACCATATGTTTTGATTTGGCTCTAGTCTGATCAGGATCCATTTGCCTTCCCCACCATTTGCATTTAACCTGCTAACTGTTGATGGATGCTTCAGCCTCCCATGCATCCCTGGAGAGCTGATGTGAGATATGTGTCGATTCAGTGTACACAGTCTATCAAGGCTTGATTTATGGTTCAACATACTGCAGTTTGTGCTGCCTACCATACACAGAGCAGCGGATTGAGAGCTACACCATACATCTAAAGATAAAAAGGCTAGCCCATGTTGGTGAAGAGGGTTTCGATATTGTGAGGCAGTGTGGTGAAAAGATGACAACAGAAATGGAAGCGGGGAAGCATGTCCTCCTGAAATCTGTTTTTTTTGTGATGATTCCCCTCATAATTGCATTGTAAAAGCATGATGTAACTTAACTATACATCCAATCAATGTTTTACCCAGTGCTTCCTCAGTCACACACCGTGTTATCCTCTAAGTTCTTTATTGATTTATGCTCTTGAGACTAGAAAAGCACTGGCCTCGAGAGGAAATCATATTTTGTACCTGTACAAGCCAATACATTTATTAAGGTTACAGCCAGCACTGTGTCACACTCTCAGGAAGTCAGTTTTACAGGGTGATCCCCAGTGGAAAACAGGGCAAACCTTTTTCTGAAAGTCCATAGTGCAATTATCTAGAATAAGGAAATGTGATAGGAAGTCAGAAGAAAAAAAAATGTTATGCTCTTGTGATTGAATTCGATACAACTTGTGCCCTTTGAAAGGCTGTTTTTCCTCCCCAGAATAGATGGTTTCAAGAGGGCACGTCATGGTAACAAGATATGATTGAATGGCAATGTGCGGCTGAGCAGAAGTGAGCTTCATTGCCTTTTGAACTGCAGAGCTTGTTAGTGATATGCATAGCAACTATTGGTTTTGACAAAGAACATCGGAAAGGCCTCGGAGAAAGATGGAAAATTGGGAGGGATGGAGAGAAAGGAAAAGAAAGAGGGTAGGGTAAAATAATATTACAAGAGAAGAATGAACACAAGTGATCCCCTCTGAATCCCTGAGGGGGGAAACAGTGCTAAGGTTGAACGGAGCACAAGATTAAGACGAACCGTAACCAGGTGATGCTTGCGCTGACCGTGGTAAATGTAGGTTTACACTGTGATTTATGGCACTGAAAAGGAGAGAAACTCTAGGTGGGACACACACAAGCCCCATGCACATTCACACATGAGCATAGTACGTACACACACGGAAAACATCCAACATAGAAACAAAATCACTGTGGCCAAGGTGAAGCTATAAATCTATTACATTCATCAGCTTAGCTGTGGGCAAATGTGTGTGTACCTGGTCTTCAACAGGCCTCCTGGCTGTCAGGTGCAGTACTATATCTGCACTGGGTCAATACCCAACATGCCTACTAGAGCTTACATTAATACAAGACAGCTGACAGCACACACATTCTGATAATACCCTGTAAGGAAAGTCATTTCCACACACACAAAAAAATGTTCCAAATAGCCTCGCACTGAACCATGCAAACACATTGTCCACATTGGATCCATGAGTATTTATGCTTTGACCTTCAAGAATTAGGCAGTGTTTACTGACTGTGTAGCCAACTAGCTTACAGCAGCAAAACTGAAGCCAGGGTCCATTGTTTAGAATAAAAGAATTCAAAACCGCAAACGGGTCGAATTTGTTCCACATAAATCCAGTTGTATTACTACAATGAGTGGATTGTATGCTGCAGATATGGTCACTGAATCCACAAGCACCACCTCACTGCTGTACAAAAGGAAAAAGTGCACTGCAGATAAAAAGTTATACACATAACTTTAATGAGTGTACATATTTAGTTGGTGCAACCTAAAGAAATCTGCACACTACAGTTATTAAGTAAAGCTGTTTAATTATTAAGTGTTCATTAGTTCATAAAAGCAAAACTAATTGTGTTTTAGCGGTGGTCCAAAAATGACAAGGGGCTCCATATGCCTTTATAATGTACTCTATCTGTGACTATAAACTGGTGGAGTTGAAGTGGTGTCTCTGTAAGCAGTCCAAAAACTAGTTAATTCCCCATTAAAGCCCTTACTTGCAATTTAATGGAACAGGATGCATTTTGTGATGTAAGCCAAATAAATTACCCCTCTGTTGTCTGGTATTAAATATAACCATGGATTGCAACAAGCTTAACACGACTTTCGATTCAGGATGCTCGGCTGGCGAGTGGAGAACACACAAATGTAATCCAATGATGGTAAAACAGCAACTTTTAATTATGTTACATAACTGCTATTACATAAGGCAACCCTACAGACAAAGTGAATGTGTGTTCCATGAAAAAAAGCAATTTTGTAGATGACAAAGCGGATTTTGTCTTGTTAAAGTCCGGCATACATATTTAGAGGTGGAGGAGGAGGAGGAGGAGGAGGAGGAGGATGTAGTTTGTGATTTGAAAGAGGCAGATTTGTAATTCATCTATAAAAAAGGAGGATGTCTGTGAAGCAAGGTGATATGAAAGGGAAACACAATAGTCAAAAGGGCAAAGCTGATTAGAGACTAGCTCAGAATACAATCAACCCTCAACAATCATTACAGTATATTTTTTTAAAAAAAGCTTCTATGAGTGTTTTACTTTCATGTACCTTAGAGTGGTAGCGTACTTGATACTATACAAGTGGTTCTACGCTCTACTACAGCTCTGTTCTCCAACCTTTTATTGTTTCTGGGCTTTACAGTTACCTTCTGTAAACTTATTGTCATCTTTTGCTCCCTCCTGGATATTTTCAAGTCTCCGTAATGTGTTCAGGTTGTCTGTTCCATTCTCGTGAACATGATTACAAGAACCCTTCGAGGTAATTTCTTGTACTGCTGAACTGATTTGATTTTGGTGGGTAAAAGTCAAGGTCAAGGTCACTGTGACCTTGTTTGTCCTATTATCATTAAGACAATATCACCAAAATCACCTTGAAGGAATTTCTTCAAATTTGGCACAAATGTGTACTTGTACTCAACGCAGAAGTGATTTGATTTTGGTGGTTAAAAGTCAAGGTAAAGGTCACTGTGACCTTGTTTGTCTCATTCTCATTAAGAGGATACCTCCAGAAACACTTTGAAGGAGTTATTTTAAATTTGGCACAAATGTCCACTTGTACTCAATGCTGATTAGATTTCCGTGGTCAAAGGTCAAGGTCACTGTGACCTTGCATCCATGTCATTCTCATCGCCAGGATATCTCATGAGCAACTTGAGGGAATTTCCTCAAATTTGGTACAAATGTCCACTTGGACTGAAGGGTGAACTGATTAAAATGTGGTGGTCAAATGTCACTGTGAGGTCACAAATTATGTTTGTTTTTTTTTTGCCATAACTCAAGAATTCACAGCTACTGTAGTTAGAATTTAGAATAGACAAAAATTTACACAGATGTATATAGAATAAAATGATGAAGAGATGACATTTTGGGCTCTAGTTTCCTGGTGCAGCGCAGGGTGGCGCAGGGTGGCGAACCCCACGCAGAGCTAGTTTCAAGCAGCGCAACCCGAGGCGCGCTCAGTTTGGCAGTTTGGCAGACCGAGGTGCGCTGAGATGGGTGTGGCGGTGCAGCAGGGGGAGGTGTCAACAGATCCAGCTTGGCGCAGTGACAGTTTCGTGCCAAAAGGCTTCGCCGAAGGTGCGCTAAAAGCTCGCCAGCTGAAACCACGTCTACTGTCAGCGCAGGCGGAGCGCAGCCGGCGTAAGTAGAAGTTTGGCTTACCAGCGGACAGTGCGCACACGTCACCAAAACCTCACAGGCAGGTCTCCAGAATGTCAGGTACGTCAGTTACATCTGATGTCAGCCACAGCATCAGATAGGGAGTATATATTCAGCACCTGTCATCTTAGAAAAGTCAAAAGAAAAGAAACAGAGTGAGACTGCGAGAGAGAAAGAGAGAGCACGCGCGCACGAGAGAAACGCAACATTGATATACAATTGTGGTGACCTCCTCCCAGGCTACCTTTGCATCATCAGCCCGTGGAGGTCAGCTCACAGTTCCGTATATTCGGACACTGCGAGCTTGGACCTCCCGGACCAAAACATCAGTTTCCTCCTAGGAGAAGTTTGGCCGTCTGACGCTGCTGCTCTCTTCTGCCATGGCGAATTGAGTAAACTCTCATTACGCCTTCGCGCGGCGCATTTAAGGGCGAGGAGAGGGGCTCATTTGATTGGTGTGATGTGTGTAAAACCCACTCCACGCCTTCTCTCCTCCCTCTTTCCGACTTGCACAGGTAGGAGGGACGGAGGTGGGAAAGAGGAGTAGCTGCGCCAGGCGCACGGTGTGCCAAACTTGCAAAATCCGCCTGGCCACACCCAGTTGGTGAAGCGCAGGTGCGCTGTGCCTCCGCCTCGGCCGGTCTGTGAAACTAGAGGCCTTTATATCCAAAAGGTCAAAGGTCAGCTTTCAGTGTGAGATCATATTGTTCTCCAGAAACACTTTCCAGCCAATAACTCAGAAACAGAAGGAGAGACATTTGGTCAGATACTGAATTGATGACACTACTCTTGGGTGTCCAATTTGAAACTGTGCTGATTGTATGGCTCTTCTGTGCTGTTGGGTTGAAGATGTTACGAAGCATCCACGTTTTAGGTTATTTTTCTTCTTTGCAGCAACATATTGAAGCATTGTCACATTCATGCCTACATATGAGTCTGGTTCTGTAATTACCCATGTTTTTCCCCCTTTGCCTTCCATTCTATCCCCCTCATCCTTTCCTCCATCTCTGACTTTTTTTGCCTCTGGACCCTCTCTCATTCTTGTTGATCATCTCGCCCTCTCCCTTAATCTATCATCTTACATGCCCTTGTGCGCCCTCATCTCCTCCCACCCTACTACTCCCTTTCCATCCAGCTCCTTATGTCCTATTCTCTCAGTTCACCTTTAGTTACTTGTGCTCTCTGTCTGCCGTACCTCATTTCAGTCTTGGCACAAGCCACCCTTCTTCTGGAGAGCAGAGCAACAAAACATCAGCTGCTGTCAGAACTGATGAGATGGTTGAATAGGAGATCAATGGTTCAGTGGTCAGGCTGACCCCAGATGTCAACTTCAAAACAACGAGGAAGACAAGGAGATAAAAAAACAAACAGAAATACAAGACTGTGAAAACTAGGTATATGCACTGCTCCAGTCCCAGGAACTAAATCTAAATGTGAATGATAGAAAGGGAGAAGACAAAAGAAGACATTTGTGTTCTAATGAGAACTGTGGGACGAAGGACAATATGCTGATGATATCATGATGGCCTCGAGTATATGTCCCATTCTCAGCTCTACCATCACCCAGTCTTTCCTCCGGACTGTCGAGTCTTGCCTTCGGCTGCTTCCACCATCATTAGCTGATGCCCTGCAACGTTCAAACAAGACTTAACGACTAGCTCGTTTAGATAAACCTGTCACTGTGGTGGCTCTGCAAATGTCGTGCTATATGACTAACATTATCCTTATTGCAAAAGAACAGCTCGTGGGCTAACGTCTGCATTGCTCTGTCTAAACGAGCTGGCCTGGCCAAGTTTAGCAAGTCATTTTCTGTGTTCTCTGCAACATTATGGCTCCAAATGGTAACATCCCCCAAGAGGGACTTCTTTTTTTTGTGGTATTTGCATCGAAGCACATTTGAGGTTGATGCTGTCGTTATAAGGGGCTGCTTTGTTTCTTGGTAATTTGTGGAAATCTCATGCAGTGCGACAGAGCCCCTCGGGGAAACTGCACCATCGTCCAATGAGGTTGAAATGAACAAAGCACAGTTCTTCTGGGGTTCAGTTTGGGGTTGAAAACCATCGACAGAAAACGTTGATGTGATAACTTTCCTTCTCACATTGTTGTCGCTTTTCTTGGTAAAGAAGTTATTTTACACCAGCCAAAAGTTAACCTTTCCTGTGGAGTAGAGCCAGGGACAGATTTTTTTTTCTCACTGCAGCAATGCAGATATAAATTCATATGGGCACCATGTTTATAGTTTTATGTTGTTGGTTTTTTTTGTGCACAATTTAAAATACACAGAATGACTTACTAATAGGACATCTGTCCATTTATTTTTTAAAAAACAGCACTAATTATGAATAATAATAATTATAACAAGTGTTCATACTATTTTCTTAAATATTTACTATTATGATATTTTTATAGGAATCACGTGACTTTGTGTAATGTGAAAATTTTGCCATTTTCATCAAACCTTACCCTAGCTTTAGCAGCAAGGTGTTTTTAGTGACAGGAGTTTGATAAAACCACTATGCGCTACCTGCCTATCATGTAATAGTTGAATAAAGGTATCAATTAGCGGGCAGTGGGGCATGTCAAAGCTAAAGAATTGGCTGAGTTGGTGGAGACCAAAACAGAAATCAAGGGAGATTAAATATTAGGCTTTTTTCTATCAGGTAGATAGAAACATTACTCAGAATGAATGCTAATGTTGCCCTGTGTCTGCAGGTTGTGGTGACTCTAGTAAAGTGCCTTAACTTTCTACTTAAGTTGAGTTACTCTAGTACATTTTATACAACACATGGACATCCTAAAAAATCTCATAACATTAAGATTTTCTTTCAATAAAAGAATGCAAGTAAAAACTAGAGAATGTATCACCATTAACAGAACATTTTATTTAAAATTTGCTATTACTGATTGTTTCTTTTTCTTTCCTTGTTTTTGCCAAAAAAAGTTAACATCCACAGAGCCTCTGTATCGCCCCCTCCCCAGTGTATTCTCATAAAATAGTTCGGTCCTGCCCCTAAACCTGGCGCAAACAGCATTTTTTAGCAGAGTGGAATGAGGAGTGTCAGTAGAGCTGAGCACATGTCTCAGCTTCCAAAGGGAAAATCTGGGTAGCAAAAATGAAAGGAGACACAGGCGAGAGTAAAGAAAGGGTGACCATACATCACCAATTCTTGACAAAGAAAGGTGAGTCACCATGAGTGGTGGAAATTAACCTGTTAAAATCACAGAGGAATATGCTACCTTTGCTTCCCTTACAGTTAATTCCTTCACAAAAAAATATTCAGAGTGTTTTTATTTTGCTCTTCGTTAAGCCATCTTTTAATCACTACAGGCAAACTTTAAGCAAGCTATTCATACTTAATCAGTTTCCCTTGTCTCTGGCTGGTACCAGGCCAAAGTACAGATGCAGCTTCTTCCTCTGCAGCCCAGTGTCCCAAAACCACCTCTTCTAGTGAACCAGCCCTACTCCTAACTGAGAACGGAGGTGAGCAGCATTCTGTCCAGTGACATGTCAGTTGATTGTAACAGAAATTTTGGTTATGAAGTTATTATCAGTCTTAGAGGAAGTCCTCAGATTTTTACTTAAACAAAAGCAGAAATACCACAGTCTATAAGCATATACATATGTGATATTTTTTCATGGGGCCCTAAATTCTTGGCGGTGCCCCAGGACATAATACTACCTCACATTTCTGCCTTGCCCAACAATTTGCTGCTATGGACTGGGCATATAAATTATCTTTGCTTATATGCAGGAGGAGCTTTTGACAATGGATGGCATTCACAATGGTAATGGCAGCTTTGAAGAGTACAATCCAATAATTACTCCTTAAGCCCTGTTGAGGAAAATAAATGACTGATTTCAGTTTTTATAAAGCAGCCACCCTGCAGGCAAAAAACAAAAAAACAAAAAACATATTTGGGAGAAGGGAGCTTCTATTGTACATAAACAGTTTGCAGCCCACGTGCAGATGGAGAGTGTTGTTAAGAATAAAAACAATGCTATCCTTGGGCACAAAACCTTTATAACAGAAGCATTTACTTTCAGTGGGTGCAGAACGTAAAGTAATTATCTTTTGCTCCAATTGCGTTTTCCTCGCTGTTTACGCATTCATTTATTCATTTCAATTGAGGGAGAAAAGCAAATCGCAGATCCTGATACCTGGCCAAGTAATCTGTGGAGTCTTCCAAAGGATAATTGGGGAAAGTGAGACAGCAGGCAATGGAAGAGACACTGAAGCAAAGGGACAGAAAAAAATGAGCAAGCAGGGAGAGAACTAATAGAAATCTCAGGAGATGTGAGTCCGTGTTGTGCCTACTGCTAAAGAATTTAAAACCTGGAGAATCGGACGTGGCAGAAGCTACTTTGGGTGTGTGTGAGAAAGACAGAGTGACTCCTAATTCCCTTTTGGTTGATCTGGAGCCTCCATCATCCCCGTGGAGAATGCGAGCTTCCATGAGAAATAAGGGTTTACATGATAAATCTTACATATTACTCAGAGTGCCATAATAAGCTAAATGCAACACCTTTTCCCCTCTCTTCATTAACGAAATGAAGAAATGAATTGTTGGCCAATTCGCAATAAGAACCCCAACAAAAAAACATTTCAATCACTCACTGAAAGGTTGTTCTGAAAAAAAAAAATGTGTAGCTTGTTCCTTTGCATCAGCTTTATTCAGCTTTGATTCACAACAGTCACAATAGATCCCAATAGCCACTGAGAGCCAAAGCACAGTGGTTCTGAGTTGGATTATGTTGTGTTAAGGAGGGTGATCACTGGTAAGCATTTCTTTGATTTGCCTTTTTTTTGTGCAGCTATTGCTGTGTCTTGACAGAGCTGCAAGCTCTTGTGTAAGATGCAGGGATTGGTCGAATTTCCATTCATTTCTGCAAAAAACACGATTCATGGACAGACTGTTCAGCGCGCCTCTAAATGGAGTTCCCAGGGAAACTAGAAGACGAGGAGAAGGACTGTCTTTTCTTTAAAGGGAAAGCAGGGTTTGTACGTGTGACAATAGCCGTCCACACAATGCATTTGTTAAATTCAAATGCGTGTCTAAAAACACAGATGAAAAACACAGTATATGCATTTAAGGCAGAAACAATTGGAATACAATTCATCCTGTGCCTAAGACTGAGTGGGACATGTCCCCATGCCCCCCCCCCCCCCCAAAAAAAAAAAAAAAAAAAAAAATCTGTGTCTATGAGGGAAAATGTGACAGACATAGAGAGAGGGAGGAGGAGGAGAACCAGGCAGAGAGAAAGAGAAAAAGCCTCTTCTCTGTGCTCTTCTGCCAGCGAGAAGCAGCTTTATTACATAACAGTCTCAGGGCTTGGCAGCTCACATGCTTTTAAGGAAGAAGCACACGTTCCCCTGCACCTGAAATCTCATGGCAGGGTGGGAGAAGATGGGGATGAGGTGGAGGCTTGAGAGCAGAGGCGTCAAGAGAAGAGTGAGGAGAAAGTCAATGAGAAACGAAATACAGATGTTAATGGAGAGATGGTTGGACCTCCTCTTTTGGACGTTTGAAGAGAAGCATCAGCCAGTCACTGAAACTCACACTGATGACGATTACTACTGATACTATACTGTCAGTAATAATAATAATAATAATCTAACGTGTTATACGTTCTGATTTTATGAATGCTCTGTATTGGAAAGAACTATTTGGCTATATTTGAGGGGGGCAAAGGAAACAATGCAACGGTAAAACTGCACCAGCAGTTCTTGACAGAGACTGCAAATAATAGACCAACATCCAAATTCATTGTTAAAATATCAAAGGAAAAAAGGCCTTGCAATACTGTTGGATTGAAAATGAATCTATTTAAACCTGTTTTAACTACTTTAAAGTCAAGGGGGAAAAACACCTACACAGATCAAGGGAAAGCTGTACTTTTGCCCGATGGTTCTTTGAGTTCTGAATGCTAATGTCAGCATGTTAACATGCTCACAGTGACAGTGCTGACATGCTGATGTCAACCAGGTATCATATTTTCCATGTTCACCATCTCATTGTAGCTTGTTAACATGCAGGCATTTGCTAAATGGTAATTATACACAAAATACAGCAGAGGAGAGCAGAGGTGGACACAGTTGTGTGATGTCACCCATTGTTTTTTTTTTGGACTGCCAATTTGAAGCCTCAAGTTTAGCATTGTGGTGTCGCCATCTTGTTTTCTGAGAGCCAGAAGTGACTATATTTGGATGAGAGGGTGGAGCAGTGGAGGAGAACCCAAAGGCACCACCGTGGTAGTGCCTTGTCAATTATAAAGTAGCCACACCCTAAATCATACCCTCCTTTGTCATCTATTTTACTCTAAATGGGATCATAATTTACTAAATGAACATCATGCTGAATTGAAGAAGTGTTGAAAATAGAGATTGGGACCATAGATTCGTTAGGAAAATGTTTGCTGAGGGAATAAATCAAGTGAGAAGTAGATCATTTTCTCATTGACGTGTATACAGACTTATTTTTGCCCCCTGCTGGCCATTAGAAGTAATACAGATTTACAGCGCTTCCACATCGACTTCACTTGACAGACCTTGGAGATAACCCCTTATAGATGTTTAGATATCTTACAGGACAAGTGAAAATCTTGACCTGCTGATGGTGGTAGAGGAAAAGTCAGGGGGTGACCAAAGTCAGAGGGATTCATCCTCTTGGCAGCAAATGTCGGTCCAAACTTTCATGGCAATCCATCTAACAGTGGATGAGATATTTCAGAGACCAAAGCCATGGACTGACTGACTGACTGACATTTCCATCAATGAAGACCAAAAAAGAACAAAAACACCCAACCTGAATTGGCGCTTTTAAAACGTCCTTACAAATGGAGTGCACATTTGGAATGGGCCAGTTGACATTATTCCGACAGTTATCAGTTATAGTGAAATATAATGTCAGAGCTGCTGCTGTTTTTAGCCTCAAATATAAACCCTTCCCTGGCGTGTGTCAGGATTCTGGGACCCCTGATTCTTTCAGAGTTCCTCCTATCCCAAATTGGACCGCTGTTTTGTGTAAATACAGCTATTGCCATAAACAAATACCGTATGTTGCTGTTAACAAAGCCTGCTTATTTACCTCCTCATTTTTGTATTCTTTCAGCTATCCAGTCAAACACTTCCAGCAACACTTTAACTGAAATGTCAACACATTTCGGTGTGAGGTGACACACATTCTGAAATTGATGCATCTTTAAAAACATCATATGATTCTCACTTAAACTTCCTGTGATGTAAACAGTGCACAAAGACTTGTACTTAATGCGTGGACAGAGATCTCTGTGTCACAGTCTCCGCCTGGTAATCCACAGCACAAGGACAGAGGTGTAGCCACAACTTTCATTTGTTTTCTTTTTATTTAAAGACTAATGCAGAGAATCAGATTCTACAGGGCCATATCATAACCAAAAGAAACAAAAGAAAACATTTACAGAAGGTTCACCATTTCATCTACATCCATCAGAACCCTTTGACAGTATCATTGAACTACCAACACATTCTGGTGTACTGTATGTGGTTATGTGTGTCTGTGTGCGTTTTGAAAGTTTGTGTTTGTCAATGTCCATATGTATACAGTCTCACTCTATTTTCTCTTACCCTAATCAACTTTTGTGCTTTAGAAAATTAGTTGTTTTTTTTTACATTTCAGTGAAAATCAGAACATATTTTGCTTGATAAAAATACAAGAAAAAACTCCAGTAGGTATCTAGGAATAACCAAAGACTCAATGTTGAAAAGCAAGTGCTGCTGAGAACTGCAATGGACCTTGCATCAAACAGAATGAAATAAATGACTGATGTGCCTACAAATGTGATATTTACATGTATGCTCTGCATATGACTGTGAAGGTAAAAGTTGGAAGCTCATGATTGCACTGTGCCTCATATTTCACATTCTCTCTCTGGAGCATTAAATGTAGCAAAACCAGACCTGGCTCAAAAATATCTGTAAGTGGTCTTTAGCATTTGTTTGATCCTGCTTACAGTACAGGATAGGGGCTTTGCGAAGATATTCCCAACAGAAAAGTTTACAAAACTCACTTTTACTCAAAGGCAAAACTCTGTGGTGCTCCCTGTAATATCACTGAGCTTTGGCAAGCAAAGGATAAACAAAATGATCCATTTAGCGAAGTAACATTTTTACCTGCCTCCATTTTTGTAATGACAAACAAGCTCAAAAATGAGCATAAATATTATTAACAAGGTGATCTTGTTACAGTTTTGCTCCTGGTTTTCCAGTTCAATCACTTTATTGCATGTCTCTGGAGAAAAAGTGCAATCAACAATGAAAGCCATTTTCCCTTCAACCACCGACAAATCCAAAGCGCAAACAAAAGAGATAATCCACTGTTTTCTTTGATGTCACCCTGTATAGCCATGGTTGAAAGAAAAAAAAGCTAGTGGGTGCGCAGCTGATATAAAAGCTAAGCTTTTTTTTATTTCTTTTTTTTTATATAATAGCTTGTAAATCTGAAACACAATGGTCAGGGAGAGAAGGTCAATGATGTGGTTCAAAGCTGTCCTTGCATAGCACGAAGCTGACTACATAAATGTAATGTTATTGTTCTTCTAAATGTGCAAAATGCATAACAATAGGTTGATAATACAAACAATATTCATCATCATCTTAGCTAGTATCTTCATTAATAGAATCAAATACTGTATGCATTATGTATTTTACATATGTATATATATTTTTTTTCTTCATGATAATAAACATACATACAATAGTTTAAATTTCAAATATCTTTATACAACTCTTCACCCTGAACTTTGCAGTTCCTTGACCCTCTGCTTGTAGGTTAAGTGGCTGTTAACAGTAGACTGCTTGCATATGCCTGCAAAGACGTCTACCATTAGGGGATAGGTTCAGTATTGGTCATAATGATAATGCAAATAATAACAATAGCAACAACCACCGATCTCTTTTTCGTTTCCCTCTGGCGATAGCGTGATCTCTTCACCCCAGCACACAAACACACAGAGAATTCTGCAGGGTTCTTACGTGCCTTTTAGCCTGTTCAGTGCCCTGTAAAACATCATGAAAAAAGCACACCCAGAACCCGTAATGCAAAACAAATCACCCCCACTCCCTGACAAGAAATGTGGAGATTTCATGAAACAAGGTCTGAGTGGAAGCCAAAGGCTTCAGAACCTAAGATGGACACACAACGCAATGCCTGTTATCAAATCCAAATAATTCCTAGACTTCCATGTATATCGATAAAACTACAAGTAGAGAGGGGTCAATGTAAAGCTACAATGGATATCACCCCCAGACTGAGTGTCAGGTTCAGGTCCTAAGAAAAGCCCTTGCTAATTAATATTGCTACATTAACAAAATTTAAAATGGACTGCTCAGATACCTCAACGTGCCACATCAGAGAAGAAGCATGTCCGTAAAATGTATGTTTTTGTAGAAGTTGAAAGGAAATAAAAGAGCAAGCAATGTTCAAGACAAAAACAAAAGAATTCTTTTTCACATTTGCGTTAGTTTCTGTTGGTTTTTCTCGGAAGAGGGATTGACATCATGCTACAAAAATATATTCATCTTCATCACTATCGTGGAACTACAAGACAAGTCCTCTGTGCGAAACACAGCGCCGGCTAAAGCAAGATTACAGTGCCACTTCAACTCAACGTCTCCTTTCTCTCTTTGTCTCTTTCTGTCTCTGTCCCTGTCTCTCGCTGTTGCTCACCAACAAGCAGCAACAAATGAGTCCAAACGGGCATGTGATACTGAAGGCAGTGTAGCTGGTACTTTCTGAGTGTTATGTCTCAATTTTGAACTGAAAGGAGATGGGGACGATGGCAAACAGGGTCAGGGGACACAGTGGGATGGAAAATACAGATGCGCCATCAATCAACAAAGTAGTAGCCATCACAGCTTCAACTCTGGAAATGAAAAAGGCACTTCTCCTCCTTCTCAATGTGCCCTGCCCATCTTTACGTGATGCCAACTGTACTTTGCTATAAATGGCGTTTTGGCAATTGAGGCCCCACCATAAATAAATCAAACCAAAAAAAAGTAAATAATGATATTTTGAATTCTAAATGTCAAATGCACTCCAGGATTCAAGATGATTTTTACATTCTTACTCATAACTAGCCAATCTCAGATTACACCGTTGATGTTGTAGTTGCAGTTGTTGCCGTCAGTGTGTACACAAACACACAGTTGAATAATATTTTAATTCAGTGTGAAAGCAGCTTTGAATGGAACGCGAACTTGGCGAGAAACAGTCACTTAAGCGTGAATTAGACCAGTATATACTCTTTTTTTGTAGAAACAAAAATAAATTAAATAAAAAAAGTACTTTTCCATGTATTCAATAAACATACCCTTTAGTTACACTTTGCAAAGCTTAAACATAATATTGACATCTCTAACACTTGATAATATTTACAAGGCTGTGGAAGGAAATTAATATTTTCGATGCTGAGCACAAAGATGACTGGATTTTTGTATTGTTTTTATCCCTAAATAAATGGTGTGTCCACTGAGACATGTTTTATTGCTATTGCAGAAACCCTAACATATTTTGAAGAATGACATAATTAATCTCATAAAACATCTACAGAGAATTGAAGATATTTTGACAGAGAATGAGCGTAGCATTTTTTGCTGCTGATATCAAATAAACTAAGCTATCAGTCGATGTTGATCTGTCTTTTGAATAAATAAACATAAATAATAAGATGCCCTGCCCATGCATATACACAAATGCCTTTTACCGTGTCTGTGATTCCATGTTGAAATAAAATAGAAAACACTGAAAAATAAGAAAACAAACATAGAAACAAAAGCCCCTTAACAAGTTTGGGCTATGTGCAGTTGTAGAATAGCATTCTCTTGGCTATATATTTATAGTAGCATTTTCTTAGTAGCATCACCCGTGACCTGAACAACACCCTTTCCAAAGTCTGTATCGTTGTCTTTCTTTCTTTTTTTTTTTTTTCTCTATTTTGTTTTTTCAAAATCTTCAAACTTTAGGTAAACATAGAAGCAATGCAACAACTGGGAATTCAAACCAGCATGGACACCATGTTTGTCTGAAAATAAACACCTGTTTTAGGAGGAATAAGAAAGAAAATGAAAAAAAAAAAAATACAGGTATAATTTGAAAGGAATGAAACATTGATTAGTGTGGGGTCATCCCCTGCAATTTGGGCTTCTTATTCAAGTAGGTCGCCCAGTAGACCAAGTTAAAGGTTCCAAAGAGCAGAGGGAAGGCTATTCTGGCAATCCTGTCTATCTTGCTCACACTGTTAAAGGTCTTCTTGGCCTCTGGAGGCTTGGGCTTTGGCTCCTCCTTGGGCTCAGTTGGGGGTGGTGGGGCGCTTTTGGCAATAGTGGCCAATCCAGGGTCCCTGGCAATATTGGGGGCGAAGGCTGTAGCAGTGGCAGCTGGGTAGGCTGTTGTGTTGTTCTTCTTCAAGAGGGACTCCTTCTTCTTCTTTTGCTGATTTTGTTTAAGGGGGAAAAAAGGATAAAGTTCAGATTCTCAATAGGTGTATTTTATATATTTTGCACAATTACTGGTGTAAACACTTCATTCAGCAGCCTGGTGAATATTCAGTTAAAATATTATAGTTGAGCAATGTTAATTCCTCACATCTGCGTATTCCCAAATAGACGCATTAAACTCAGCAATCAAAGAAGTATTATTGGGCTTTTTTTTTTTTTTTTTCAAAAACAATTGGAGATTACAGAGCTCGGTGCTGCTAACTGCAGGATAGAGACAAGTGGAGCAGAAAGCACAAACACTAAACTATTAATGTTCATGTCATGTTACTCAAATTGCATTTTCTATGAGATGAGCTGCCAACAACAACTAAATGTTTCCTGCCCGGCCTGGCTCACAGTTAAGTGCTAACTGCCCTGGTCCAAAAAAAAAAAAAAAAAAAGAATGACTCTTTGAAAAAGATCACCTTATACATCATTTCGACAACTATATTTTTGGTAACCTTTCCTAGATGCATGGGTATGCCGTCATTTTGGCAGGAGGCACTTTTTGAATTTTTGCATTGGTAAAAACAACAGCAGCCATTGTAACTAAAGAAACTTGGATAATGAATGCAGTCATGTGCCAAATCATCATTTAACAAACTATATTCTGTTGAAGATTGCCTATTATTTCATTTAGGAGTATGAGTACAACAAGTCCTCCAACCCATATGAACCCATACTTAGTTTGTACCTACCCTCTAATCCAACCCACAGGAGCGTTTCCTAAATTAGGGCTAGGTTTTGGTATGAGAATTGAAAATCATGGTTTGATGTCATCACATTCTGTTACATACTAATGTTTGTTAAAATGTGTCAGTGTTGACTTTTGGTTTCACATCGGACACAAACAGCTGTCTTCTGGTTCAAAGTCCATTGTTTTTTGACCCGTCCATTCACCTGACTGCCTCCTTTCATGGAATTTATCCCTCTTTATACTACATCATCTGACATCCTCTTTTGCTCCTACCATAATTACTACTGCCACTAGAGGTCGTCACCTACACTAAATGTAAATATGGCTCGTAATAAGCTTCTTGTACAAACGACCTATGGTGACTTTTTGGGGGAGGACAGTCTCTGTGAGTAATATCAAAATAAATACCTTCTCTGGCACCACACTTTTTCCATCCCAGGCATAACCCCTCTTGGTGAAGTAGTTGACTGTGGCAAACTCAATGAGGGCCGAGAAGACAAAGGCATAACAGACGGCGATGAACCAGTCCATAGCTGTGGCATAGGCCACTTTAGGGAGAGAGTTCCTGGCGCTGATACTGAGTGTGGTCATGGTCAGGACAGTGGTCACTCCTGCAGAGAGATACACAGACAAGATGGATATGTAAAATCTGATCAAATGGCAGACATTTCAGTTTCTATGATTACTCATTAAAAATGTATGAAAATAAAATATGTAAAATATTCTACAGTATGTCAAATCGGAAGAATGAAACACTATAAAATAAGCAGCTAGAAACAACCACCCTATTTCATACAAAAGACATTTCCAGAGCAAAGTAATGCAGCATGAATTTGCTGTTAATATAATCTAACGGTGTGCAGGAGCCAGTAAATTCTATATATGGACTATATTTGCTAAAATGGAGCAGGTACCATCATATAGGGACTTTGCAGGGCATGTTTTTTTTTTTTTTTTTTTAAATCAAATGAGCAAGCAGTTCATTCGCATTAATCTATGTGAGCAGCTGATACAGCCTTGCAGCTTGTGCTTTTAATAGACTCTGAGAGGTAGAGATTTCCACAGCTGCAGCTGGAAGATGCATTTTGGCCTCGGAAATACTGCTGCTGACTAATACCAGGCAAAATAGGCTTTCTGTCTAAATTTGACCCGCACACCAATGCACAAGCGGCGATGGAGCAATGAAAAAAGCATAAATGAATACAGTTTGACGCATGTTTTTTAAGCAAAGTGCCTCATATTTAGGAGCCTTCAAACCAAATCGCTAAGCTACAACATCAGCTATTGAAAGCTGAGATGAGGCACTCTACGAGGGAGGAAGAGGAACTGGGTCAGAGCATGTCTAACGATGCGGTGCTCATCATAGAATAGGCTACTGCAGATGTTTACACACCAAATAACATCAGCCCAAGCAGTAAACAATCCACCAATTCAGCCCGGGTTACCATGAAGGGGGCTGAGGAGCAGCTGGCTTGTACGGAAATTATGAAATATGCAGAGAGAACCCTCCCACACATGTGGAGAGAGATGTTTATGTAAAAAACACACATGAACATGATTCCACCACATACACACCTCCATGTTAAAAAGATCCACAGACAATGCCATCCACTTAAAGTATCTTAAAATCCTCTCTATGCTTTATTTCAAACTTCAAAACCCTTGTTTGGAAATTGTTCCTTAATGCTGAACAAATAGTACTTTGTCTCCTTGTGCAACTATACAGCTAGGCATCTTTCAGTCAGTACTGGTGTGGATCTATTTCCTACCACTTTGCCAGTGTATTTGTTGTGTTTGGTGTGTATTGTTAAGATGTTTACAGTTAAAGTGTCTAATGCACCATAAATTCATGTAGCAAATCTCCAGCCCCTTTGTTTGGCTGTAGTTACTTCATGTTCTTCAACACGCAGAAACAGAAATAAAAGACATCTGGTAAAGCAGATAAATGTCATTAATTGGTCCTTAACTTAAGTCTAAGTCAAGTCTAGATTTTTTTGGTGTGAGTTGACAAGTGTTTCCGATATCGACCGTATGGATGTCTGTTTTCTCTCAGATATAATGGAACTTGATCGCACTCAGCTTGTGGTACGGTAAGATAATCCATAGACCTTGTGACAACATGAGATGTAAACATTGATGGTGCCCTCCTTGGCTGAGCTGTAACATCTGCTAGCTTTGTGGTGCTAGGTGTGCTAGCAGCAGACGGACTTTCCCTTCTGCACAGTGATATGGTTAGCAGGTGTAGCTCTGTAGAAAGAAAATAGTTCCTACATGAAACAGCTCACAACAAGGTTTCTGGATTATCTTGAGTAACCAGGTCTTGATTTCTGGGAAGAGACATTACCGTTGTGTTTTTCAAATGCATTTTTTGGCGCTTTTTGCACCACAGGCCGAGTGCCATCTAGTTCCATTATATTTGAGAGAAGGCAGACATCTCTACGGCCAATATCTCCAGCACTCGGCAACTCACACCAGAACAATCTAGACTGATAAATAGCACTACAGGTAAGATGAACAATATGTACTTTTGATTTTGGGGTTAAGTGTCCCTTTAATGTGAGTTATTTCATGGCTGACTTTGTGATTTACAGCTCTACAAAGGCAGTTACCCAAAATTAGTCACATAAAGTTCACAAGCTTCTTGATGACATTTGTCAAAGAAAGGGTTGGTGAATGGTGAATAAAAAAATGGCTGCGACCTGGTATTTGCTCCACCCACAGCTTCAAAATATGACTGTTGAGTTCAAG
Organism: Epinephelus lanceolatus; assembly: GCF_041903045.1. NCBI lineage: Eukaryota > Metazoa > Chordata > Actinopteri > Perciformes > Serranidae > Epinephelus > Epinephelus lanceolatus. Next base: position 35,358,504 of record NC_135744.1, read on the forward strand.
CAATTCCTTTCTTACACAGTCTAAAGACAAAGTTAGTGTTTACATTGGATTACCTTATTTTTTATAGTGTCCCTGTTATCGTGTCCCCCACCCACATGCTGCAAAAGCAGCTGGTACTGAGTTATTACATGTGTCCTGAAATGTTACTGTTTCCCTTCAGAATTATGAATTCTTCTCCTTCTTCCTCCTTGGTTATGATGAAGTGTTAAGTGATGAATCACAGACTCCTCATCCTCCCACTCTCTTTTCACATGCTTTTGGCATTGCTGACTTGGAGCTGTGACATGAAGCATAAAGGATGATTATTATGTTCTCATTATTCAGAGCCAAATAAATGATTGGTCATTAGCCATAACTGAACAGGACACCTCTGATGGATTTACTGAATTGGCATAGAAGGTACACGGCGTGCATGATCATACATTTCTGGTATTTATTACGGCTTTAAAGGGAATAACAAATAAGTGGGTCAGAATTATTTAATCTGATGTAATTTATTGTCAAAACGTGTTTCTGTGATTTTCATAGCATGTTCTCTTATCAGTGCCCCAGATAGATGTTTTGTCTAATTAGATTAGAAGGACATACATGTATAATCCAGAGTAACACCTGCCTCATCGTCCCACATGGTATAATTGCACTTTGCATGAGCACAACTGAGATGTGAAGTATAACAGCCATATGCTGCAGTATTTAAACAGTTACGTGATGCCACAAAATTCACACATGACCGTGCTCTGCACTGCACCCTCTGCTAAGCAGGGCATTGAATGGTTTGTTGATATATTGTTGGGGGAATGCATGGCAGCAGGAGATATGAAAATATTAAAATGATGTTTAGTCACGTATTCATACCAGATTTTCATACCCATCCATCTCAACCCAGAATTATGTTCGGATGCAGCTAATTTGTGTTAGCTAAATAACATTTTTGGGGAAAGTATGCTCAATTTTTAGGAACCATGTCACAAAATATTAATATTAAACTCAGCTGCAAATGTCCACTGATCACATTTTCTATCAAGGAATAAAAACAAAACAAAGCACACATGGTGCAAGAAATAAATAAGGTGCTGGACTGATGACAGTCTCATGCAGAAATTTGCTCAGGCCAAATTAAGCATGATTATGGCAGTAATAGTTATGTTGAGGCAACTATAAACACTTAGTTAAGGTTAAGGAAAAACTGTGGTGTTGGTTATAAAGAGTAAACAGTGAATAAAGAATGAAAGAAGTTAATTAAAGAATATGATGAGGTGTAAACTCCAATTTTGATCTCCCTGCAACATTTCACTCAGTGTTGGAGACCGTCGGCTATCGTCTGACAACAAAAAAGCCTCTGGAATGAGGGCCAATATTTCGGGCTGATCCAGTGTAGCCAGCAGATATCCAAGCCAAGACTTTCTCTTCTGTATGCAGATACTTTAAAAAAAGGGGGTCAGACATTCGTTTATGGGTTCCAGATTTACGTTTTGGACAATGTGTTTCGCCTCTCCACACAGACTGCTTACCTGCTGCTCCAGTGGGGTTGGCCAATACTACTTGGACTACAAACAGAAACCGGAACACTTTCGATAATTCTACAGAATCTGTTCATAATAGATATAATGCATTTCACTAAGCTATAAAAACCTCTTGCATTGGAACTAAATGCTGCCAGTTTACCTAAATTACTGCAGCAGATTTGTTGCACGCAAATGTAACTTGTAGAATAAACCCATACCGTGCATCATGCAAAGCTGAAATTTGAGTGGGAGCAACCAGCTTGGTGTCACAGTCTAAATGATTTTGGGTATGAGAACAGTGTCTCGAGATTTGCAGTGGAGTGTAACTCTAATGCCAAGGTGTCACTGCTTATGAGCTGGGTGCCAGAACATTCTCCACTGGAGAACAGCCAGTGCAAAGTGATTTTGCCAGCAATCATGTGTGCTTATGGCCTCAGCAGGTGCTGGAGCACAAAAGCACGGCACCTCACATCCATCGCTGATGTACTGAGAGCTACGAAAGGTGTTATGGGAAACTACAAGATAACCTAAGTACACGCGTGGGCGGGGAATAAGACCTATAAGCATATTTAAAGATGAAAACAGAGGGAAGGGACAAAGGCAGGTAAGGAAAAGTGAGTGGCGAGACGGGCGGCAACAGAGCGGTGTCAGTCTTTCAGGTATTTTTTGTTTGCCAGTAATTCAGTTAATTTTGTGGGGGAGGAGGAAGGCAGCACCACTGGGTATTACACAAGTCCTCACAAAAGCACCCCGATGCTTGGAATCATATATACTTTACTGTGTTTGACAAGCTCGGTTGTCATGGAAACAAGTCTTCCAACTCCTCCAACGTCTTGATACCACAAGAGAAAATGAAAAAAAGAAAAGCACTCGATGTTAAAATTTGGAATGGTGCATGAATCTGACTATGGTTAAGTGTTGGCTTGCTTTGCTGCTTGCTCACACTGGGGTTGTATGTGCGTATTTGTTTACAATAATCTGCACGCATGTATGTAAAAGTCTATGCATGTGTGTGGTGGACAGGTAGGCATTTCCCACTTCCAGGAAGAATGGTTCCCCTTTGTGTCTGTTTAGTGTTGGGCCTACTTAGGAATAATTTAGAACACTAGTAAGTTGATTCATTAGAACATGACTCCAGAGCTGGTTTTAAATGACTCCATTTGACATGTTGTAACTAATAGACTTGAGGCTTTGAAGGCTGTTAATGAACAAAGTCACTGATCTGGAAAGTTCTAACTGGATTAATAGTGGTGTAACTCAATTCTTGAGAGTCCCTTCCACTCAATTTAGCTCAGTGTGCACAAGCACTGACACTTGATTTATATGATATATATCTTCTAACAAGGTTTTTGCCGCTGTTTGCAGACTCACTTTCACATACACACACACACACTCACACAGGGTGATGGAAAAAAAAGTCAAGATATAGAGAAAGATGATGTGAGAAAGCAAATTTGGGGAAACTAAATTAGAGATTTAAGGTGATGAATGACAAGGTGAGGCGAGACTATTTCAAGGTGGGAAGGCTATCACTGCTGCCTCAGGCAAGGAGAAGTTTGAGATGACTACACACAGGCAAACAGCTCAAATGTGCATTTTTCTGGAGAATGTGAGGCAGATAATGTCCACTTGGTTAATAGGTTTCTGGCACAGCAAGGTAAAGCTTATAGAATTTTGATTTAATGTCTATCAGGGTAATCAGTCTGATAGACATTTAGTGCTCTACTGCCTGTAAGAAGCTGCAGATTAGAAAATAAATTGCTCCAGGCATGGCTAAAAATAAATTAATAGGCTTTTTTGAGCTCAACTTTGTTTGTCCCTTAAGGTCAAACATTTTTTTCTGCATAAGGTGCAAAGTCATTGTTTATAATTATTATTGATTTTTCTAACAATTTATTGTTTGCTTGGTCGGTTCCAACTTTAGCACTTGATTGACAGCCCTTGAATGACAGGCTTCGGCTAATCTGACCAATCTCGAGCCAGTGAGTAAAATCTACTGCTCAGCCATTGGATCGCAGCCAAACCACAGATCTGAAATCTCTGCGGGGGAGAGAGAGCCTTCAGGAAAATGGCTGTGCTCTCTTTTCCGCTCTCCCTCTCTTTCTACTCGTGTGCTCCCTGGTTCCAGGCAGAAATTTGCCTCTGACAACATTTTGACTGAGTAGGCAACCAATCAAACGTGACAATCAAAATGTGGGACGAGGTCAAAAGTACATTGTGTAGTGGGATGCCCGCTCACTCAAAGAATACGTAGTCCTTTATGTGTGACTTGAACCTTATATACAAGCCAGGCGCTGAGGAGGGCTCGCAATAAAGTTGCTGTTAATGAAGTGTTTCACAAACCGTTCATTGGCACACGTAACGACACCTGAACAAGGACAGTGCAGACAATACTCGTCTTTCCCTTAAGCTTTTAAGGAAGCTTTCACAAGACTCTTAGATCACCTCTAGTCAGACTTGTTCCTTTCATCGACCATATCTCCCAACGTTTGGATACTACAAAGAGTTTGCACACCAACATCAAACACGTAACTGAATGTCAGGAATTCACTGATGCCGGGTGGGATGGGTCCGTCAGGGTGTTTTGGGACTCAAAAAAGCCCAAAATATTGTGAAGTACCCATCCCATCTAGGACACCATCTGTCTGACCTGCTGCCCTCAGACAGGAGATGCAGGACAGTTAAAATAAGGACAAACAGAAACAGGTTCAAAAACAGCTTTTATCCAAAAGCAATGACTGCACTTAGTGAATGCACTAAGACTTGACTGTGACAGTATGTTTGAGTGTGCAATAGGTGGAATGTATGTTGTTATCAGTGTTTTTTAAGTGTCATATTTTTACTGTTTTACTTTTACTTTATAGTTTGTCATTGTTTTTATAAGCTATTTTTTTCTTATCTTGCACTCAGCAGTTGCATTCAATTTCTTTCTACATGTACAATGACAATGGAGATATTCAGTTCTATTCTGTTGTAGTATATCCTCCTGGGACGCAAACTTTTGTTTGTTATGCATTTCTAATTCCTCACAGCAAGAGGGTTCCAGGTTCGATCCCAGGAGGGAGCCCTTCTGTGCAGAGTTTGCATGTTCTCCCTGTGTCAGCGTGGGTTTTCTCCTGGTGCTCCAGCTTCCTCCCACAGTCCAAAGACATGCAGGTTAATTGGTGACTAAATTGTCCGTAGGTGTAAATGTGAATGGTTGTCTGTCTCTATGTGTCAGCCCTGTGATAGTCTGGCAACCTGTCCAGGGTGTACCCTGCCTCTCGCCCAATGTCAGCTGAGATAGGCTCCAGCCCCCCTGTGACCCTCAAGAGCATAAGAGGATGGATGGATATTTGGGATCATCAGGGCCTGATAAGTATAAAAAATAAAACGTTTCAATGATGATTAAGTCCCAGTGTCCTCAAACAAGATGATAATACAGTCCCAATGTCTTCAAATGAGTCCTTCCTGATTAACAGCACCTTAGCTTGTTACTCTTGCTAAAATTGGTCTAATTTGTTGCTGTATCAAACTACAAACATTATTAATCATAAGTAAACAACTTTCGACACAACTTTTGTGTCGGGATCGGCTGCAGACTGACTTGGCAGAGATGGCTGCCATCTTGTTTTTACATGGATTAGTGTATTGTGCTCTTACTACCACAAGTGTCCACGAATAAGGACAATAGGTCTAAGTTATGAAGAATGAAGTATAAGTAAAAGTAAACCCAAAATGTGATGTCCTTACATGAGGACACAGGGTCTCAGGAGGGTAGAGGCAAGTTGGAAACTACGTATGTCAATAGGAAGAGTTAGGGATACAATTTAGATTCCAATTTTATAGTTAATATAACTGATTATATGATGGTCATACGTTATACTGTTATAGTACAGTTAACACTTTGAGTTCCATAACAGTCCTGCTTTAATGTGCTATGTATCTGTACATATATGTGTTAGGTGATCCATTGTTCGTCCAATAGGCTGGTTGTCCCTTTCCTTAAAAATACAAATATACAGCTTTAATTTGAAGGGGTACATTGACTGTAGGGAAAAAAAATTACTAGGAACAAGCCTTTACAAGTTCAGGGGAGACTCATGGGTACCCGGAGACTCCATTCAAACATCTTGTGATGAGAGTTCAAGGGACCCATTTGAAAAAGGCCATGCCAGTTGTTCCCTCACCAAATTTAAACCTACATCTAGAGCATTATTTAGCCTCCTTCCTAACAAGCTCTGCCAACATGGTTGTTCCCAACGGATGCCTGAGGTTGCCTAGGTTTGGATGTTTAAAGTATAAACTATGTTTAAAGTAAAGTCAGCCTTCAATTATTTTTGCTGGGGGGAGCCTGCGGCAGATTGAATGTCAGCGTGTCCTATTTTGAGCTTTAACTTAGCTTTCAGTTTTTTTTTTTTAATATTTAATATTTTAGTGTTGTTTAATATTGTAGGGAAAACAAATGAAATAAGAAATTTAACTTGAAGGAAAAAGGTTTGCCTGCATGTATGGCAAAGATTTTATACACAATTTCCACTCATAGGGACATTTATAAGAAGGATCTTACCCTAATAAATTAGTTAGGGTAACTCTGTTGTACAATTTGTAAAAACTGTTGATAAATGAACACGATTGTTGTGTAGGGAGTTGTCAAGCAACTTTTTATATCCTCTCAACCAGTCCCAGGAGTGATGCTGTCCTTGTTGGATGTCTATCAACATCTCCACTGTGCTGCGGCTGCTTATTTATTCATGCCTTATCAATAACTGAAGCCTCAGGGGGGCCTGACTCAGACATACATTCCATTCAGCATCGCTACGTCACCTCTGATTTACATAAATAGAGAAATAAATTGACATGTTGATTGGCAGGTGAGTTAAATGACTGTGCCAGCACCACAGCTGTGAGAACTGTGCCACACACAACACAAGCACACACGCACACACACATACAGCACATGGTTGCGCTGCCTACAATGTATGTTGTCAGCTAGTAAACATGCATTTATAAGCGCCCACTGGCACACAACCAGCAGGTGCACATATAGTGAACAAACACATGCGTTGACACATACACACTCTCACCAAACTCGGAAACACACACCCACACTCGCACACCACACACAAGGTGTTATTTCTTAATGAGCAGATACATTAAACAGCATCATGGGAGAACCAATAAATACCCAACCAATCGCTTAAAGAGGGGAGAAAGAGGCGAGATAATCTTCTGAGCACTGCTGTCCCTGACAGCTTAGAGACAGAGAGGGGGAGACGGAGACAGGAAGTGAGAGAGAGAGAGAGAGAGAGAGAGAGAGAGAGAGAGAGAGAGCACCATATCAGTGCCATCAGTGGCCGTTTCCCTTTTGGTTTTCATTTGGACTGCAAATAAATACATTGCCAACAGTTTTCCAATACACCAAACTGGCTATAAACTAATCAGCCTCTTAATCGGCACAATGATAAATAAGATAACTCTACCCACTGCTGTGTTTTTAAATTGCCTATTCATCTACAGAGGAAGCTTTGGGAAAGAAAGATTGAGTGCCGAGGCTGTGCTTCATAGTCACAATGTAATTTAAACAGTGTTTTCAATGCTGCATTTGTTCATGTTAATGAGGTTTCTGTGTCAGATCTGGACATCTGTGTTGGAAAAAGAAACCCGATCACATCTGTAGTAATCAGAGAACACATAATATTACAGTGGTTGTTTGTTTATTCTTAGTATCTGTGCACCATTTGATACACGGTGATTCTGTTCTGCTGTGAAAACAAAGAGAAGTCAAGCTGTGAATATACTGAGGGAGAAATGGCTAAAGTGCATTTGTGCAATTTAGTAATTCTTCCTACAGTAAATATCATATTACAAACACCACATTTTCCTAAGCCTTTTTACGGTTTGTATTTGTAGTCCTAGAGCCCTCTACAGACATGGAATATGTAGCATTGCTGGCTACGTTCATATAGACCAGCAACCAGCAGTGACATCACACAACACAACAATTCTGTGTCGACAACTGGTAACTCTTTTGAACTGGGCATATGTGAAAGCATGGAAGCTAAACAATGTACTGCTCTGGTCAGGGGCCGCAGCAAAATGCCTCCTTAAAAGAAAAAGTAAAAGAATAAATATCAGTTTAAGTGTACCTTACACACAAAGCAGTGGTAGACCAGCAACTCCCATGTTCTAAAATGACTGTTTTTGTCAATGGAGTCTGGTGGTCGTGAGTTAATGGCTTCAGTTCCCTGTCAGGAAATGGCTGTCTGGTGGCAAGGTAAAGTGGTGAAAATATTCTAATTATAACATTCACGGAAATCATATAGATTTCTTTAAATGGGTCTTTTTGTAGGTGGCTAAAAACTAACCAATTTTTCCGATGAGGTGTCGCAGTAAGCATGGAGCCCACACCTCAAAGAGAAACTGATACTGAACCAGCTGTGTGGCATCGCAGTGTGTGCAGATGAACGCCCCCGTGTCGCTGCCGGCACCTGGACCTCCTGTGCTGGACAGGACGGGATCTCCAGAGGAAGTCAAACAACTTTCATCTGCACACAGTGCGATGACACACAGCTGGTTGAATATCAGCAAAGTTTCCCTGCTTCCCTTCACTGGTTCCTGTACAGCAGGGTCGGTCTTTGTTTCACTGTTATAATCATTAAACGCAAAAGCAGCATGTGTATACATTCAGTAGGCTATATCTTCAGTAACTAGCTAGCTAACCCTACACTTTTCAGGGTTTGATTTTGGTTTTGGAACAGGGAAGAAACGTATATCTTTTTCCAACCTCTCCAGGTAACGAGTATCATTAATACACGAAGTGCCCCAGACACAACATTTAGCTCCACATCCACAACACCAGCCTGAAAATGAAGGAAACTTGAAACGATTGCATTAGAGTCAATGGAGCACAGCTGTGTTGTTGTCAGACCCTGGTTTGAGGTGGGCCGTTGCTAGGTTATGATTGGCCAGTCTGCATCCAAGGGCGGGACTTAGTGAAGAGTCAGTTGAGGCAGCATTACTCCTGATGATTTTTCCATCAGAACAATGTGTTAGAGCATGTGAGTGGTTGCTGAACAGCAGGTGGCACCTTGTATGGTAGCCCTGGCCACCAGTGTGTGAATGGGTGAATGTCATGTAGTACAAAAGTGCTTTAAATGGTGAGAAGACTAGAAAGGCGCTATACAAGTGAACCATTTATTGCCATGCATACATATGTACATAAATGTTCCTTACAGCTTTGTTTAGACATATAAGAACTAGCCATAATGCTTGCGTGATATTTTGCACCTGGTGCGTAGGAGGAGGTGGTGCGACTGGAGACCAGCATAAATTGGAAAGTCATAACAAAGTATGAAGGAATAAGAGTGTTTCCTCTCGCAGGCTGCATCAATGATGGATTATAAAACTTATTTTGCCTTTGAAGATTTAATTAATGACTACTGCGGGCATGAGTGGCGCTTGTCCCCACTTCTCACAGTGAATCCCCCTTCATAAAGATTCTCATTAATTCCATCATTTATTAGAGAATTGTGAAGCCTACTTTATAAAATAATGACAGGACATTAAGTTTGGACTCTCGTTTGTTGTGTGAGAAGCATTCTGCTGAATATTCATTCATTCATCCACGCAGTTAGCATTAATGAAAATCAGAAGTGCTGGTCTGATTATCATTTTGGTTGTGTGGATTATTAAACCTTTTTTTCCTTTGCACACTGGAGGTCATAATTGAGTTATATATTGATTACAGCACTGTTACATTAATAAGGCGGAACAGTATGTGCATTTAACATCTCCCTGTTAATGTGAATGTGTTGTGCTGTATTGAACATGTTACTAGATCATACCTGGTAAAATGATCAATTTGACTTCTTGATAAAAGAAGCTTTGGCACTTATTCAGACTATAAATTGAAATCACATGTTCATAATGACGTGCATGTCTGAAAGGGACTTCAAACTAAGTGTTATTTGTATTTATTAGCGTTCTGAAACTGTTCCTGTCAAAGCTGCCTGTCTCCAAACTTTGACATCTGTCTGAATCACGTCACGCTCACGGAATGTTTAAAGTGCTGTTAACAAGCCCAGCTCTCAAAATAATCAGTGTGTACAGTCTCAACGAGACAAATGAGGTGCTGAGACACATTTCCCGCTGTACATGGCAAACACGGCAAGCAGTGAGACCTTCACCTCTACCTAACATGAATAACACATCATTCTTGAGTACTGCCAGGTAGGTTGTTATTTAGGTTGCATTTTGCATATGATTTACGTCGATGAAGACACACTGTATATAAAGGCTTCTTTGTGAAGACAGCTCAGTGTACTCTTTCATCCTAATAGCACTAGACATATGTACAATGGTTTGATATACCACATAAATCCTTGACTTAGATGATAGCCAAAGGATTAAGATGGCAGTGAAAGAACCTGATTGTCGGTTATGTCTTTTTAATGATTCATTTACAGCGATATTGACATTGTAACCTCTTTGAAGAACAGATCCATTCATCTGCTGTCTCAGATGATGCATATTAATCACATGAATGACCTACCTAGTATACTTGGATGCTGCGCTGCTCTGCGCCTTCATGAAAGAGTGTAAATGTGTTTATCCAAGTGTGAGTGTGTGTGCGCACACGCTGCATGCATGTAATCTCGCAAAGCAGAACCAGCACTGATAGCATGAGGGACACACACATGCCCTAGATAGTTGTTCGAATCTAATCTAGGCCATCCTCATTTCCCCTCGACACGTGACAAACACCGCAGGTAGCTCGCCGTGACACATGGAGACACAATTCACACAAACAGACACCAAAACATCGCAGGAAGAGTAGAAAAACCTGCTGGAGACTGCAGAGCCGCAAAATCTGGTGCCTGTATAATGTTTCTGTGAAAGCTCTTTAAGTAGTAGGCCAGGGGAGACACTGACATCCATGGGAGGAGGAGGAGAGAGGGAGGGAGAGAGAAAGGGAGAGAGAAAAAGAAGAAGAAGACGAAGAAAAAAGAGTGTAGGGTGAGGTAACTCAAGGACATTCTGCCTGCTGCTGTGCTTTGCTGCTACAGAGCATGCTGCAGACTAGCAAGAGCTTTCCTTTTGGGCGGTATTATGTAAGACCTTAGTGTGACAGACAGACAGATACACACCAGATACACACACACACACGCATACACAGACACATACAAACACTCCAGTACACATGCCCAGACACATGCACACAACACACAAAGGCCAGTCGGTACACACACACACACAAACGTTGGCAAACACTTACATCACACACAGGCAGGCACAAACACACACACTTGTGGGCAAGCATTCAGAGCACGTAAATCTAAATTCACACTGAGCCTTGTGCTTGAAATTCTACTGCAGCCAGCCACAACTGATTAAAGCTCTTGTTCACCTCATTGGTGCAGAGACAGAATAGAACAGAATAGAGTCGACATATTGGAGAGTGACGCTGCGAATGAATATGCATATTCTAATCAGTTTTTTTATTCCCTTTAAAGGAATAGTTTGACATTTTCGCAAACATGTTTATTAGCTTTCTTGCTGAGAATTAGATGCAAAGATTGATACCACTCCGTCATCACTGTGAGGTTGCCAGGCAACCAGCAAAGACACCAGGAAGACACTGTGCCCAGCCGCTGTTCATGAAATTGTTACAGCATGTTGTCCTTTTTTCCTTCCTACTTGTGTGCGGATTAAATAAACGAGACACAACATGTAAATAATGAGCTTTAGAGGTGTTGGTATTTTTTGAACTTTGGCTTTGCGCTATGCTCGGCTAATCGCCTTCTGGTTCATGTTTAAGAAAGAAAAAACACTAACTGACATGTCGAACCATTCCTTTAAATGAGTGCTTTTTGTTCTTCACTATTCAGACAGTCATCAAACTCCGTCAACATACTGTAGTACCATGAGTCAATCAATCGAGGACCCCATTCTTTTTTTTGTTTGGAAGCAGCCTCCCTCCCACTGAGGTCTCGTCTGGTATTGCAAATTAAGACGTGTTATTCACACTGTAGTAAATACTGACAGCAAAGACATTTTTTTTTCTCAATCTTGGTGCAAAGAAATAAAGCTGCACTCCAGGGTCATTGACAGCTGTGTGTGGAAAAGCTGTATGTCTCACAGTTGCTTCTATTTAGTTCAAAGCGAAGTATCAGAAGTATTTCCTTTGAAATATTCAGTGGGATCACGTATCACTCATTTATCTTGGATCAAAAATCATATTCTTTTAAAGAGGGGAAGCAAATGAGAAAGCAGTGAGTTATGTATCTTAGTTATTAGAGTTATGTGCAAATTTGCAGGAAAGCCCAATCAGTCTTTTTTCAGCATTGGCAGTATAAAAACAAAATCGGGGAGTGCAGCAAAACGCTGCCTAGCTACTTTTGTTTATACAGAATGCGCCTTTTTCGGGGCAATGGGGGGCGTGAGCAAGTAACAAAATGTGTTGCTCAGCGTGTGACGTAAACAGTGACGTGGGAGGGAAGCCGCGGCTGGTCAGTCCTTCGGCCATTTTCTTGTAAGTCGGCTTCTCCTTCACTGTTCCCGTCATTTGATGGTTAATGGCCTCTTTGTTTGCGAGGGCAAGGAGGGCGCGCAATTCCTTGTCTCCCCAGTTGCTCATCTTTACAGTGTCTGTCAGGTTTGCGTTTCCCTCTTGCTACTAGCTGCTCATTCCTGCTATCAGCTGTTTCCTGTCTACACAGTGGGTCGCACGTGCAGCATCATCAACAGCCCCTCCCGTGGTGGAAGGGCGCCTCATTCTTTTTAAACCAAAAAGGTTCCGCCAATATGTTTACCCCTACGAGGTGGAAAATTGTGCACCTCGGATCAACTCGCCAATCCGGCTCTGTGTGTCTAAACGCTTGCAGCTGGTCAAAACGGCCCAACATTCGCCAAAAATCTGGCAGTGTAAAAAGGGCTTGACTGAAATAGCTTTCAAACAATCATGTATTGAATGTGTAACATTGTATTGAAGTATCAAATTGTGGCAAAGTGTAATACCACCTCATTATAATGGCAACCACTGGTAATTACATATTAATGGGTTTAACATTTTTTAAATCTCAGAAGATGAGTACTCAACATTCTCTATCATGAGGCAACTCCTGCAAAATTTGTAAAACAGTCAGAGGACCTGTGAAGTAAAATCACTACATGATGTCATATAGTGACATAATAGTGACATTTAGATGCTGTGTCGTGTAGTTGTTCCATTTCAAGGGACTTTTTTCATTGGATTATATTTTTAAGCAGCACAGGCACCATAGTTTTGAGCGAGTGCCTGATGTCATGCCATCATGTCTTCCGCATTTATTTTCCGAGAACAGATTTGAAAACCTTCTGGTGATGGGCTCATTTCTCAACCCGCAGATGTTTAGAAGAGAGTAGAGCAGACGACTCACCGAAGACAGTCCTGGCAGGGACGGACTCTCTGTTGAGCCAGAAAGACACTTGGGAGAGGATGACTGTCATGATGCAGGGTAGATATGTCTGGATCACAAAGTAACCAATTTTCCTCTTCAGGTGGAAGTGGGTTGTCATCACAACATACTCTCCTGCGGGGGAGCAGACAAAAGATAAATAAACTTTACACTTCAAACTATATATTTCGGACATCTGTTGTGCCTGTCCCTACAGACTAAGTGTTTTTTTTCTCTAAACTGTTTGCTGTGTTTTGGCCTTCAGTTTTATTGTGGTTGAGATTTATCGGCATAGTTATGGGTGTCATTTGTCAACAAAATCAATACCCAGGCATGATCCATTTCATCAGTGCAGTTAGACTCAGTTGCAGAGAGAATACAACAGTCACAGGAACAGCACTGGGGGTTTAATCGGGTTCTAATAATATGTTGAGGCTTTCCAGAGACGTAAATAACTGCAACAAATAATAAAAAATAAAATGCATTTATATATCAGCATAGCTTATTCAGTCAAGCTTGGCATATTGCGTCACTTTGGAGCTTGGTGCTAATAAAGCAAAGTGTGGATCTTGGAATAAGGCTGGCTTAAGCTTTAGTTTCTGCCTGCAGCTAGCATCACTGCAAACAGGTCACCCATTTTATGCTGTCACTAATTTTTGCCAGTATCAATGGAGATAAGAGGAGGTGGAAAAAAGACGTAATGGCCAGTAGGGAAATTATGAATCTAGGGCATGGCCTGTCATTTGTAAAGCGACAAACTGATGCCGCTGAAGATGCAGATGAACGGATGCAGCTGTGTCGGAATTTGCAGTTTCAGACCAGTGGTTTGTTCAGTGATGAATGATGAACAATGTTTTTATAGCGAGCAATGAAAAGGACGTAACTGTGTGTGTGCTGAGCTTTAATCTTTCCCTCGAGACAATTTAACATTCAAAATTCCCTCATAATAAATTTCACAGTAAACTGTGTAATTAAAAGCACATTGTAACCCCAACTGAAACCTACCTGTGCTGGACTGGACCACACCAGAGTCCACACTCTGCCCCATCAGATCATACTGGTTTAATCTGGAGCCATCCTCTGCCACCACCACAGACTGGGCAGCCCCTCTGGTCCAGACATACACCACTTCTGCTCGAGTGTAGGCATCTGACAAAGATGAAGAGAGTGAAAAGTTCTAAATTATTTTGCTGCTGGTTGGCGGTTGTCACGTGTATATTTTTGGAGCTGCTAGGAATGCCAGTGTCTTCCACTCAAATCCTCTAGTTTTGTTTTACCTCATCTTATTTGGTCTCATCTTGTCTAGTCCGCTCTCATCTCAATTCTGCCTGTCTTGTCTCATTTGCTATTTAAGCACATTATTTTCTCCCCCCTTGTTAGAGCGTCTGCTCACCTCATCTCCAACTGTTTCATCTCATCTTTTTATTATTTAAGCTCATCCTGTCTTGCATTTTGTTTTTTCCTCCTCAAACATTTTAGCATTTTATCATGCGATGTGATGTGATGTCGTGTCACATCATGTCATGTCATCCCTCTACTTATAAGAAAACAAACAAACAACATCCCAACAGGACAACATGACCTTAAAACAGCCAAGTCAGTCTTTTCTTCCCTCCGGCCACCCAACCTGTCAAAGCTGCAGTGTGGCTCGACCACTGCAGAGGAAAGGATGGCTCGACTGCAGACTGCAGCATAAGGAAGAGAGCTCATCACTGAAATATTTAGGGAGTGAGTTCAATTTAAAGGGGGGGGTTGAGGCTCGGTCCTCTCACTCACGCTGTGCAGCTGTCTGAAGAATGGCATGGAGACAGTGTGACGTTCACTTCTCCATCTATTTCACTTTTGCCATATTTTTGCTCGCACCCCACCCCCTTTATGTTTTCTCCCCGCTAGTTCTTCTCTCATTCTCTATTCTTGTCTCCAAGCTCCATCATTCTATCTCTTGTTATGTCTTCCCAAGGATGATGCAGGGTAGGGCTAGCTGTCAGCGGTGAGCAGCTGGTGTGATGCTCTGGAAACGTTACAGAGAACGCTGCCTTGGATAAACACAGGTCTGTGCGCTGCATGCCTGCCAGGGTCTTGCCGGGTCTTGCAGGGTTGAATGGGGGGGACCAGAGCGGCCTTGGCGGACAGTTCCTCTGGGAGAACAGCTGTTACCACACTGTCATCCCTTATCAGGGACCAGTGCCGGGGTCGCACTTGCAGTTGGATGAGGTAGTGACGGCGTGTCAGAGAGGCACATGTATGTCTGTGTGCTGTGCGTTTGTGTGCATGTGTGTGAGTGCAGAGGCCACTTACAGCTGCCAAACTTCAGTGGACAAGCATGGGCATCCATAGGGAAGTCTTCCAGGTGCATGGGGCATTCTGCTCTTACTGTGAGCCTAGAGAGATTCATTCAGACATGGATAGTGAATTAGAAAAGGAAAGTAAGGAAAACAGAGCATTTGGCGAAGCCAAGAGGAGCAAGAGCATGGTGACAGTGCTGGTGAAGGCGCAAGAGTGATAATTCAGTAGAGTGAGGCACCAGGAGCATGTGGTGTACTGTTATTTCCCCCCAGTCTCTCAGCACCAAACACTGTCAAAATGCAGCTACTTTTCCCCAGACCAACAGAAACGCTCCAGTTCCCTGAGCTGTGGGTTTCTATTTCCTGACAGCTTGGTGAAAAACAGCACGTCAGGCCACCCGTGACACACTAATCTCCCATCCATCCCTCATCTCGCTCATCTGTGACAGCAATATGGGCTCCGCCTCTACCCCCTCCCCCTGCTAGTAAACATGCTAAAACAAATGTTTTACAATCCTCGCCTTAGACATCTCACATTAGCCTCACTCTGCCATGTGTGTGTGTGTGTGTGTGTGTGTGTGTGCATCAAGGTTTGTGCCGCCTTTGAGGCTTTTATTCACCCGCATTCTGCTGAAGGCTGCCGAGGTGCCACGACTGGTTCTAAACTCAGCTCAGCTGGTCATACACCTTATCTTCCTGCTCGCAACTGTCAGGTAGCATCCCCAAAGTGATAAATCATGACAGAATAAAACTATTATACCTTTCCTAGTGACCACTACAATGGAAAATGACATATTGTAATGAAAATTTATGTGGTACACAGAACTTATAAATGGCTGACCATAACCTCTAAAAAACAGTAAATAATTAAATATATGGAAATAAAAATATAAATTTAGTAGTGTAATAAATCATCTTCCTGTAAAAGAACCAACACTATAAAATGGAGTTATGTGTGTATTCACAGTTAAACAGGGTAGAGGCGATGCACCTGAGAAAGGTTACTCAAAAATGTTTCATTTAATAGCTTCAAATATAAAGCTGGTCATTACCGGTACTTTATACCTACTGGCAACAAGCTCCATTATTAAAAACCGAGACCATATCCACAATAAAATCATCTTACTAACAAGTATCATCTGTATAGGTAATGACAGAGCTCTGTGCCACACATCTCCACCGTTACCCAAAAACTATTAAAAACACATCAATAAACCACACCAATGGACTGTGACATGCTCCTTAATTACCACAAACGCAGGCACCTCCTCATACATTGTTATTGTGCCATGAAATACTTACAAGTGCTCCAAATGTGTATAAATCCACAGCTGAAAATAGTCCCCAACAAAAGCACTATATAACTCAGTTTGAGTAATGGTATAGTTTCAGTGTCAGCTCAAGAACATTTTAGTCTCTGGCTCTTTCTAAAACCCTTTATTGCACCAGTGTAGCAGAACATTGCAGGCCTACCTCATGGTATAGAGCAGCGTGCCCTCCTCTGTAATCCGAAGCAGCTTGTTTGGCATGGTCATGTTGTGAGCCACCGACTTTTTGCCATTGTGGAAGAAGGTGTCGGGGGTCCAGATCTTGCTGGCCATCAGGTTGTTGAGACGCAGCACAGCCATGGGGCCTTTAAACTTTAACCTTTCATCCTTCCAGCTCTGTCTGAAGAAGACATCAATGGTGTACTCCTGCAGATGGACGACGAGAGGTGGAGAGGAATACAAGTCAAAAGGGGGACAAAAAAAGCAAAGGCCAAAACCCTGTGGCTGTTTTTTTCTTCCCACCACCTCCATCTACTACAGCAGGTTTGGGGAATATGCTGAGCAATCCTACCTTTTTTCCTTTTCTCACTTTTTTGCTTTATCTCCTCCTTGTGTCACTTTGACTTTCTTATGGTAGTCTTGGCCTAGTTTCCCTGCTGGTAACTGTCTCTTCATGTTACAGGCTTTGGCAAATATGCTCAGGATCTTGTAGACGGAGGTGGACGGCTTTCTGGCTGGTATTTTTTCCTCCATTGTTAAATATAGTAATTGTTCTCTATTTCACATAGAAATGTGTGTTGTTGCCTTTTCCATTTTCTTTCATTTCATTTTGGACGATATTTTGCTGTGGTCAGTTTAATGCACTCCATGCAAATAGGGCATCATTTGGTATTCGGTCATTTGGTATTGCATTGTTATGTAAGTGCCAAAAATGATCATTGTTAGCATTTCACTTTGGGGAAACTTCTTCACTCAGTAATCTAAATTACATTGGACACAAAAAGGAAGCACTGGACACAAAATTAGAAGGACATTTCATTTTGAAAGCAGCTAATGACTATAGCTGAGAGCAGATTCTAATGGTTCCACATGACTGCCCGGCAGAGTAAAGGGAGCCTGTAAAAATTACAACGCAGCCTGTTTTTTTGTCCCCCCCTCCCATTTTGACTTGGCCACGTAAGATAATTAGTATGAGCTGAAACAGAGCTTCAAGGTAATAGAGGGGGATAGGGAGAGGCTGGAGATGGAGAAAATGTTCCTCAGCTCTTCCTTCTGGCCTTAACACAGCAGCAAAATAGCCCTGGCCCGCATGTCAGCTAGTGCAATTAACTGAGATTATGTCAAATAGAGTACAACACTTCACGTGCAGATAACAGGAGTCTTTTTTTTTTCAAGTGGTAAAGAGAGGCAGTGAGACATTTGGATGAGATTAATTGGTTTCCGGTGCACAGAGCAAAGATCAGATGCTCGTGTTTGAACAGCCCACGGCTTTTTTTTTTTATTAGGTAGCATATTGAAGACTAAAGAAACCATAACTGTGATGACTCACATTTTGATGTTTCATTTTTATTTGATATTGAAATGTAGCTGTGTTTTTCCCCCCACTGATGCCTACTGTCAAATCACCTCATCATACCGCAGTGTTTATCTGGAATCTCAACAGCCTGACCCTTTAAATCACAGCAACACAGTACAAAATATAGATGTGTTTGCTGCAATTTAATTACATTACAGGAGTGACAGAGAGATCAGCTCTTTGAACTGGTACCTGTAGAAAGCTGTGATGCATTTGTTACAATACCAGTCAATCACTGTCAGATGCCTTTGTTTATTTAATCATTCAATTAAAGCTACAGTTGGTAACTTAAATGAAAATAACTTCTTGTTATATATACTTAAGCACATGAGACAGATGGTCAGTAAAAAACAGGTTCCTCCTCCTCTTACAACTGCTTCTAATGGCATTTGCTAGAATCTACCGTGTGGCACCAGAAACAACCAATCAGAGCCGAGGAGTCTCTAACGCAAATCATGTCAATCACTGCTCATAAACTGTTCTCAGATTATCAAACCAGGCAGCAGATAAAATATGAATCAAGATTCTGTTACTGCATTGCCTTTTTCTCCCCTCAGATGTTTTAAGAAACATATTTTAGTGCACTGTTTAGCTGTAAAATGAGAAAGCTGGATTGGCAGTTCTCGGTTTGACTGTCTTCAACATGGTTGCCAGGTCACAAACTCTCTCATTTGAGAAATAGACAATGCAGAAACAGAATCTTGATTCATGTTTAATCACCGCTGCCCAGTTTAACAGTTTGACCACAGTTCATGAGCAGCGATTGACAGCTGCATTAGAGACTCCTCGGCCCTGATTGGTTGTTTTGGTTCATGTGGGTTAAGACCTTCAGAAGTGCTTCAAGGCAACACAGTAGGCAGAGGAATCTGTTTTTTTTTTTTTTTTGGAGGATTAACTGCCTCATTTAACACTTTGCGAATGTAGTTTCAGATTTATCAAATATGAAAAAAGTACATATATATTTTTCTAACTTAATACAATTCTTTGTCACACCTCACATTAAGGGCAAACTACCCCTGTCACATCAGCAGTGTTGGAGACACATAAATGCCAAGTGCTCCAATATTTTTTGGACGCTTCCAAAAATTCAAATACTTAAGAGAAAAAAAAATGTTCCATTTGGGATATTAAATACCTGCTGATGTCAAGGTCCCATCATTGCCAGCAAGAAGGCGATTATAAAGAACTGGTACAGATCTGAGCCTCCAAGCCTTAAACAATGGATGGACATAATCAAGGAGATCTTTATAATGGGAAAGATGAGGTCCCTGAGGTCTAGAGGAGCAATATTCCTCAGAAAATGGAAGAAATGGGCTGTCTTTATTTCAGAGGACATGGACGCAGCTTCACCGTGAATATCAGGCCAATAAAAGGACATTTAACACGTGGACTCGTGAATAATTAAGTGGCGTGCCCCCACACAGTGTTCACTACGGTGTTTATGTTTTGTCTAACACTGAGAAGTACTTTAAATAAGGAAAAAAGAAAATATAAGTTATCAACTACAGCTTTAACCAATTATTTTTTGTTGCACTTTGGTCATTTAACCTCAACATCCACACGTTTCTTAGCTCCAGAATTTTTTTTTAGTAAAGACATACCTGTATGGATTCTGATATATTAACACTCCGACCACAAGCTCAGCAAACAGAATATTTGAGGCTATTTTTGTATATTCCCAAACTGATAAACAGAGTTTAGGGCCAGAGTTCACAACATATTTCGACCTGCACATAAAAGTCCCATGCAGTCATATTTACGAGTGCAGGGGGGTGGGATTTACGTGGAGTGGGATATGAACCGTGCACCAGAAAATACATTTCACACATGTGACAGTTTTATTAACACATCAGGAGTTAATTAAATGAATCATCAAATTTATAATTATTTTCCAGCTTAGAGACCATCGTGCCCAGAGAGGTTAGAAGACAGCGGTGAGGGTGGAAGGGACAGGGAAAGGGGGAAAACTGGTGACATTTACCGAGGCAAAAAGACTCTTACCATGTCATGGTCCGAAACTGGCCCGATACTAGTCACGAAAATGTCAGTCTTGACTTCAGTTACACGCTCTGTTGAAGCAGGAAATTGCCAGAGTGAGTGACTATCAGTGGCATTCATTAGTCCCTAACTACCTGTTAATACAAGACCACCTGGCTATAGCCTCTGATCCATTCAATCTATTCAACATTATTTTTAACACTTAGACACATTCATGGGGACACAGATTGGAAAAAGGAAAAAAACACCACCATAAAAATGCCCATTTTGGATGTCGATAACCATTTCTGCTGGTATTGGTTTCAGTGTCAGCTCCATTACCCGGACAGTGGTTCAATCTCTTAATAAATTTGCGCATTGCTGTGTTACTGAAAATATGCCACTCTGGTCCCATAATACTGATAGCCAAAATGGGTCCACTGGGGATTCAATTGGAGGGGGTGGCAGAGGCAATGTGGGTGTGTGTGTGTGTGTGTGTGTGTGTGTGTGGGTGTGCATGTGAGGGTTCATTCCTTGCGATTCTGAAACTGAAATATGACAGCATGATTTATGAATGATACCCATCATAATCCATAATTTCTTCCTCTCAGCTGCTGAACTTCTAGCAGGCCTGGTTTTACTCGCCTGTCTGTTTGATGCCTGCTGCATCACACTGTGCGATCCTCAGTGTCCTTCACACACCAATTCTCACATTATCGCTCTTCCACTTTTCTCTTTTACTCTCTGTTTCTTCCTCTTTCTCTGGTTCTCTCATTTTGCATTTCTGGACTGTTCTCCCAGTCTCCCTGCCATTTTGTTTCTCTCTCTGACAATGGACAGTTGACAATAGAGTGAAGAGAAGCCCACACAATCAAATGTCATTCACTGTGTTATATTAGAAGTGCTGGATTTATGACAATTCACTGTTTCACAAAAGCAGCAGGTGAAGAATGAGTCTCTGGGTCTTTTTTTTAATTATCACACACACAATCTGACACTGAAAGCAAACCCACCTCCATAAGAGTTAGTCATATGGATTTTACTATGTGGTGTCATGTCAAAAATAAGCTATTTGTAGGAGTCTTTTAGATAACATTTGCATGTTGGATAAAAAGATTCAAACAGTCACCACGGGGGACAAAAGACATTCAATGACTTGGGTTTACTGACCTCCCAGTCCTGGCCTGAGGCGATTGTCATAGCCATCCAGAAGGCTGTCTAAGATCTTGGTGAACACTGTAGTGTTATCTGGCGGTTCACCTGTCATGCTGTTCTGCCCAGAGCTGGCAAAGCAAAGGAGAAGATTTAAAGTCGTCACAGCTAGAGTCCAAAACCACAGTCAAAACTGCCAAAAGAGTAAGAAAAAACTCTGAATATGAAACATATATCAAAGACAAAAGAAAGAGAGGATATCGGCTCTGTAGTTTGTTGAAGTACATGGGCAGCCCAGAATGCACCCTGAATGTGGGAAAAATGGACGAACCTGTATGACACTGACGCATTTTGCTGTCTTTGCCAATTTGCAATTCACAGTGTGACCATGAGGCTTTAGATCATATTGATATGAGATGAAAGAGCAAGTGATTGTTCAGAGGTGGACTGGAGAGGAAAATATTCCACAAAGGCAAATTATTCTGTATTATCCCTTTGGAGAGTGTGGCAAGTGGTAAAGTTATTTTCATCAGAATGTAAAACTGGGCATGCAGAGACCACATGTGTGCGCGCGCGCACACACACACACACACACACACACACACGTACTGTAGGCACAATCTCACAGAGAAACAGAGAATAGAGAAATCATAATACATAATTTATACCTTAATATGGTCTTTAGACCACAAAGGCCTTGCTGAATGTGCTCTTTGAACAACATGAAACAAAATGCTTAGAGCAATGCTGAAAACAGTCACAATCAGTAATTGTAAGAGCAGCATCTCCACGCATAAATATTTCAGCAAACTCATAATCAGGAATACTGCCTCTAATTGCATTGTATAAAGGCAGGATGTTGAGAGAGTGTGTGTGTGTGCATGTGTGTATTTGCATACCTGAATCAATGCATGCATGCACTTGAAGCTCAGGATCTGTGCACATACTGAGGCTTGTGTATACATTCATGCATATGTTTGCATGTGCGATAGCGTTAATAATAATCAGATAAAGCTCCCTCGCAATGTATTGTGTGCCTCTGAGCAATCATCCTCTCCCTCTTTTTATGCCAATAGCGTTTGGTTTGATTGCGTGCTAAATAAACAGCAAGTGTTTGGAAACAAGCTCTGCAAGCTGAACGGCTCCAAGGAGAGAGAGGTCATCAAGATTATTTAGCAGGGACCTGCACCGGGAGGGAAGGAAAAGTAGGAGGGACGGCTGGAGGGAGAGTGGCGTCTGGAGATGTGAGGAAAGCTCAGAAGAAAAGACAAAGAAGAGAAGAAGAAAAAAAAACACGACGAAGATAACGAAGATGGGGGGGGGGGGGGGGGGATGAAAGGCAGAAGAGCGAGGTTGGGAAAAGGTGAGGAAATTGTTAAGTGAAACCGGGGAGGGGCATTTCAGACAGACACAGCTCACGTTCAAAGCTGAGGGACTGAGGCAGATCCTACAGCTTTGAACGTGAGCTGATAAACATTTTGCTTCCTAAATAAGGATGCGGCATCCGCGTCACACATGGATTTGTATAAAAGGGTTAATGCGCATCTCTCTGCCACCAATTTCCTTTAATTCGCAAGCATCCTTCTATCTGCCAAAAAATAAAAAAAGGAACTCTCTGAAAAACCACAGCCGGCATTAAAAACTGTACAAACTGTGATGAGCAGTTTTGTTTTGCATCAGTCTTGAAGGTAACAGCTTTGAAATACTCAAATTCAAAACAATAATTAATCTGTTTTGTTCAGGTCTGAGAAGCCAATTATGTATAAATACAGGAAGCATAAATTGCATCCATGGGACATCAACTGAGGCTAAAATAAAACACAACCTTCTCTTCCCTTCATGATTAATATTCCTACTTTCTACATTTATTTAGGCATTTCCTATTTGCCAAATTAGAGCAACCAACCGAAACAGTTTTTAGTCTGCCCTGAGGGTTTCAGCCTTTTCTCTTGTTGTGGTTTCCACCAACAGAGAAAACAAGCCAGGATGTCCCTCAGCTCTTTTAAGTTCACCAATAATTAAAATATGCTTAACAGGGGGGATACAAAGAAAGAAATCCAGCCTTACAGCCATCAATAATCAGTGGTAGAAATAGTGAAAATTACATGTTTTTTTTTGCTTTAATGAAAGCAGGAATCTATCAAAGGGCACACTTTTTGAGCTTGCCTTTCTTGAATGACAAGTCTGCTGCATTTTTTCAAGATACAGACAAATCAAATTCGCCATCTCAACCCAGTAGAAACCAGCATTTTTACTGAATTGAAATGCATTTGATTATATGGCACACAGACATTTTTAACAGTGCATGTGGTGTGGGGGGGGGTGCGGGGGGGGGGGGTGGTTGTATGTCAAGGAAAAGAAAAGAAAATGGAGAGGAAAAGGTGCTGTGCAAGAATACACATGTTTATCAGCCAGGGGCCACTTCCTCATAAAACATTGTACACCATCCCCATCTACAGGTCATCTGAACAGCAACAGTGCCGTTCACACTCACTCTGCCAACGTCTCTCTTTCACTCTCTCCTCCTTTCTCCATTTTACTGTACGTCTCTCTCTCATTCCCTTTCTTTCTCGTCACTCGGATATCTAATTATAAGGCAATTTCTTTCGTTGGCAACATACTGTAGCAGAGTGCTAGGTCTTCCTGATTACCGTGTCTCGTCGAAATCCCCCAAGGTGTGTATGTGCGAGTTGGGGACTGGATTATACAGTAAATCTTTGGGTGATAATTGCTTTGCAGTTTGCGGTGACAGTTCCTCTGTAAAGTAATCAGTACTTTTACATTTTCCCCTAATGTGCTCAACATACAGCACATCAAACCCAGTAAATCAAAACCTTCCTTTCACCAGTCGGCAGAGCTCAAATCTTTAGCCACGGCCGCGATTAATCAGTTAGATCAAATCAGTGTGCAATCGTGACGTATTGCAGTGCGTCGTACATATTAAATAGGACACGTTCCGCCCATGTTCTGCATGTGCTCGGGGCGTGCGAGCTGAAAATGTGTACTGTATGCTGTTTGGATGTGTGTTTTTGTGGCGTAGCTGTTGTCTCTGAGAGGGAAGCAAGCTGGACCATCTGAAGACATCACCATTCAATTCAACTGCCTGTGACAGTTCTGCTGAATTATTCAACCATGCAGAAAAGCCTGATCTCTTGAGTCTCTCCAGGATTCTCCAGAAGAACCACAATGGGAGCTCAGATGATCTCATGCAGTTGCAACTACCTAATGAATTGTACTTTTATACCTGTCAATGTTTATCTGCTTTGTGTGTTATTAACTTAAGGCTTTCAATGACAAAGTTATCCATATGAATCCAAGCAGTGGAGCCAGATTATGATATTCTGAGGTATGCTTCACACGAATGGCTGCCCAGCATTTGAACCATGTGGGAATTGATGCAGCTGCAGACACATGACAGTGGATCAAATTGCTGTCATCTCTTATCCAGTCATTCTCTCTCTTTCTCCCTCTGTTTGCCTGCTTCTGGTTAGGTGACATCCGACACCTCAGTGTTGACATTGAGAAGTGTGTCTGTAAATCGACCCCACCACTATCCCCGCAGTCACTGTCAGAAACACATGCAGAAATCTGTGCCAAATATCACAGTGCAATCTACTGTACACAGTCCAGGTCTGAAAAACTCAGAATGTCAATGTTGCCCCACAAGGCAAGTGAACCAAAACAAGTCTAACACTATGGTTACGTGGACAGTGGCTGTTTTGGCTCCTCTCTCTGGGTTGCACTTCGTATTGCCTCAATGCCATTATAAGCATGGAGGTGTCCCGTGGGGATGCCCCAGTTACAACCCCAGTGAATATGCTCTGAAAGAGTGTTACCCAATAAAGCGAGCAATAGGCAGGAAGGCGGAATTTCAGCTCAGCAGGTGTACCACTGCTTGCCCCCTTCGCTGGCTGACTGCCTGACTGATTTACTGACATATTTATTGACCAGTTGACCATTCGGCGAGCACTGACACCAGCATTAAAAGGTAATTGTCCTCTTTGACAAAACTGCATTCAATATTTTGCCCAATGCAGTGTCCTCTTCACAGTTTGTCCACCAAATGTCACTTTGTGCAATTGCAGTGTTCCAGTGATATCTTGATCATATAGGTGATATTTAGACTAAAAAATAACACGCGTTTGTCTCAAACTCTGTATAAGGCTTTAAAACTAAGTCATATGAACAATGTGCATGATATTCGTGGCTTTCACATGCTTAAAATGTTCCAATCATCCAATGTAACATACAGGTGCATTTGTAAGTTAAAGTACCTTACCTTTTCCCACCCTGTACGTTGTTGGCGACAAGCAAGCAAGCCCACAGACACAGCAAGGCCGTCCTGCTCCGTCCACACATAGTTGCAATATGAGGACCTTTCACTGCTGGAGGTCAAAGGGAGAGAGAATGAACATCATTACCAAGTCATATGAGCCATGCTCCACCATTTACCCCAACATTTGGACACACCAAGAGTCAACAAGCATGTAGATGTGCCAAAACAGCAGCCAACGTGGAGGTGGAGGCTGTGAGGCTGTGAGGGAGACCTTGTTCCTATAGAGACATTTGGTCCTGCTTCTTAACATCTCTCACAGACTCACTGACAGCATATGAATCAAACCAAATGGCCCTGCCACATGCATTGGGCCATCACATGCCACTTGACACACGCACTCCTCAAAGATTTTACGTCATTTTAAATTATGTGTCACATTGACAGAGACATATTCTACACCCTAACTATGTGGGAGACCGAATCTAAATAGCTGCTCAGCATTTCCATGATCATAAAAGGGGACCCAGTGGCAATACGACTCACATAGCTGACACTCAATGCACACGCATGCGATATGGCTGCATCTGTAACGCATAATAATTAAGACGGAAACAAGGCAACACATCATCGAGCACATAACACCCTGTGTGAGCTTGTAGCACCTGTACACAGCCTCCTCTAATACCCTGCAATGTGAAAGGCGCAATACCGCAATATCAAACCCAAATCCCCCCCCACCCCCCCACCCCCCCAAAAAAAATAAGAGCATTTGCTTCCTCCTCAATCATTAAGCTATGATGTCAGCCGGGTCATAAAGTATGTAAGCAATTAGCCTGCGCTACTGTGCATGCAAAACACAATGCTCACATCCACGGTCCATTTTTGAAGGCATAATCGATGTGTCCACGAGAGGACCAATTATACTTACTTACAGGGGAAAGCGCTAAACCAGTATTTCACACACGACCACCAAAAGCTGCCACTGAAACACAGCCCACATAGAAGACAATGCCCCTGCTACTTGCTTGTGATGTTCCAAGGTGCACTGTGAGCGGATGGGAGTCGGGGAGGGGGGAAGGAGGGGTAGAGGAGGGGGGGGGGGGGGGGGGGGGCGTACAATGCTGTGCTAAAATGAAATAAAAATAAAATAAATCCGTTGGGTTGACAAGGCTTTGACAAAGCGGGGATGATGCAGATTAACGACTGGAGGAGAAAATCCCGCACAAGCACACTTTCTAAGTTATTCAGAGGAAATGTCACCCTCTCTGCCTTACCATGCACGAATATACCCGAGCTGGGGGGAAATTTAGCATGCAACTGGCATCCCCTGCAAGGTTGGTCTAAATACATGCATGGCGATCCAATTCGTGCGTGGCGGAGTAATTAAGCAAATGTGCGTTGATGCTGTTTTATTCGGAGCGCTGTCCGCGGTGCTGAAGCCAGGCTGCCTCCCGTTAAAAGCCTCAAACGGCTCTCGTTTGCCATAAAATACCCCTTAAACGGTGCCAATTTCGACGGCGCGACTCCCCCTTTCTCCCAAATAAAAACTCGCCTTCGATTCTAGCGGCGTCCAGCAACGCAAAGCATCCCTTCCTAAAGCCGTGTGTTACTCCCCATCTCCCCCCCTGCTGCTTCTTCTGCGTGATAAAAAGGCGAGAAAAATGGAGAGAATCACTTACAGCAGATGAGTCGGGGGTATATTCGGTGTCCGCTGGCTATATCCTCAAACTTTTCAGAATATCTTTTCTAGCCGGACTGAATGAGAAAAAATCCTCTGTGATCTCAGATCTGACGAATTTTAGCTTGAGGCTGGAGAAGCGGCTGCTGACGATATGCGCAGGTCTCTCTCACTGTTCATTGGTGGTGCTGTAGTGAGTTGAACTCTCTCAGTCTGTCAGCAACAAAAAAAAAAAAGAGAAAAAAATCTACTAAACTAACAAATCTGCTCTGTGCACCGAGGTCTGCATCCAAAATCAACGTTTTAGTTCATCAGTCGTGCCTGTAAATAAAGCGCATGGCGAACAGACTGTGTCCAAGCGCAGACCATTTAATTTTAGAATCGCCCGTACCAGCCTAATATAAAGACTAGCCCGCCCATTTTATATGCAGCACAATTTAACTTCCACTGCTGTCGCCCTAATCTCTTTTTCAGTGGCTGCTAAATAAAAATCCTCTTACATTTGCAACTGGGATCCCTTGCTTTTTCCCCATCGCGCTCTCTCTGCTGTCTCGCTCCCTGACTCCTACGTGATGATTTCCAAGGAGATAAAATTGACATGCATCAAAAAGACCCAGCTCGCGACCACGATAGCTCGGGCATCTTATGGACAAGAGTCATAAAACGGACAGTGAAGTACTTACGATGAAGCAACAACAACAAAAAAAGGAGAGAGAATGAAACACGGATGGATTACACGGCACGGATACGCGCGCACACAAGCAAAAGGGGGAAAAGACAGCTCCAAAAAATGTTAAGAAAATCGTGTTCCCTCACCAGCTTGCACTGATGAGACGAGCCTCTCTCTGCAATAAAATCCTCCTCGAATCACTCACCGTCTCCTAAAAGCCTGCGTTTCTCATCGAGACAACAGCACTGTGTCTCTGTTTACAGCCAAATATTCTGCTGCTACAGCCGCGCCACTCCAGACTGAGCTCAGAACGGCGAGGAGCGCTGAGCTGCGTGCATCTGCAAGGGAGGAAAAAAAAATTGGGCTGATGATACCCAGCGTATATTTTTGTAGTCATCTGCGTATTTCAAGTTAAACTACAAATCAGAAGACATTTTCATCACCGAGGACTACAGCAGGAGGCATGAGAGGGGAACAAGGACATTCTTATGGGCAGTTTTATATGATATCAGTGTAATGCACGGTTGCATAAGCCTCCTTTATAAAACCACAGCTGTTGATTTGGGGAGTGCTTCTGACAGAGGAGCAACTCATTTTTTATTCGCCTTTAGTTTTGACTGGGGGTTTATTTTCATCAGAGCAAGGCAGAGTGAGCTGGCAGTGTAGTCACGTCAGTCTGGTCTGCAGTGCAACGTTTCCTCTGAGTGTGCGTGTTTGTGTGTGTGTGTTGCCTCCTCACGCGTGGTTAAAGTAGTGCATGTGCGTGATTAGTTATGAGGGACGTCACTGGTTTATATGCGCCTCTGTAGTCTATCTATCTATGATCACACTCGACGTTTTAGGATATACACGACATGAACACCATTTCGAAACCTCCTAAATAAAACAAAATTGAACACATGTTCCACATGGACTTCTTCACCCTCTTCTCGCGCTCTGCTCATATTTTCCTCCCCATAACCTGATGCTGCAGGTGCACGCGCATATTTTTAATAATGACAACAAGAAGGAGAGAAAGAAAAAGCCCCTCCACAACCCCACCGAGCTCCTGCCGTGGAATTAATGCCACTGTAATGCAAGTTGAGTATCATATCAAGCTGCTTCCCTTCTCTCAAAGCCAGACGCCACCGCTGCATGTGACTCGATTTGCCTGTGCGCGCGCGTGCACGTGCGAGCATGCATAACCAACACGTGCCCGCGTGCGCGTTGGGTTGGCGCGCACGCCCGAGACGGATAGTGGAGAGGAGGAGGAGGAGGAGGAGGAGGGGTGGTGGGGATGAGAGAAAAAAGTACGACTCTCGTCTCTCCAACCCGCCTCCTCACGTTTTAATAACCTCCCGTTCTGCCACAGAGGAGAATTTCTTCGTGGGCCACTGAAGACAGCTTCTCCCCCCAAAAAAAACTCTGCCAGTGATCAATTAAGACGAAGATCCAGTGACGCCGCTCAAACAAATAAGGACAAGCAAAGGCGACTTGCCTACTCACAGCTCCATCTCTGGGCAGGTGATGGGAACGGATAGTGAAGTGAGGTGTGTGTGTGTGTGTGCGCGCGCGTGTGTGCAGGGCTAAACGGAGAGAGATGGATGACGGTAATTTAGGTGAGAGATGTGCAGGTTATGGAGAAATAATCACTCGCTGTGAACGGTGCTTTGGAATTTTAAAAGAAGGGATATTGACGGTCTACGCCCCCCCTCCCTGCTCTGTTTGTGCATCCATCATGGGGGCCGTATGTGACGATAATTTGTTTCGTTTCACACAAGCTTAAAGTACCAACTGTGGTGAATTGATATTAAGGAGTACTGTGTGACAGAGTCAGTCTTGTAGCAACCTGCAGCCGCCTTTGTGTGTTAACATTTTAAGTTCCACTCCAGGCACTGATAAGTCAACTCCGCAAAACTGACCTCTGTCCATCAAAATACATATTTTGACATGTTTTTGATGGAAAAAATCCCTTAAAGTGGCTTGAATGTAACTCTATACCCTTGCCTCATATACTATGTATGGATCTCTAAGGTAGGTAGGTAGGTAAGGTAAAACTTTAATGTCCCTGAGGGGCAATTTGAGATACAGACAGTAGTCACAAGTAAAACAAAACAGACAGTACAATACATGACATACAGAATCCAGAACCACACTGTCAGCAGTAAATCATGGGCAATTAGTGGTCACTGCTGGATAAAATAAGTGATAGACAGAACAAAGGACAATATGTAACGCTTGGTGCTACATTTAGGGAGGCAAAACCTGTTTTACTGGAGCGTTATGTGGTTGGTTCCTTAGATTTGTGATGTAACAAACTCAGGAAGTCAGTGTTTGTTATGAAACAATCTGGAAATCCATCGTTTTTTTTTCTTCCTTTACCTCTGGAGGCACTGCCCGTAGTTTTTCGACTAACGGAAGTACGGGGGCCTCGGGGATCGCTCAACCCCTTCACTTCCGGCGGTGCCCCTAGGGAATCGCCTTGTTGTTTACAAATACTTCCAGGTAGAAAACCAGCAGAGTTTAGCTATATATATATATATATATATATATATATATATATATATAATCACATTTTTCACATCACTATATCACAGTTTAGACTAATCTGGTGTTTGTAAAGTCTATAAACACAATGACTGAACAAACGTTACTATTTCTGTGTGCACGTTTTGTAATTAATAACATGGTTGTTGTAGATTAGCTGGGCTAACCGTTAGCTGTTAGCCCCATTAGCATGTTCAAACTCAAAGCCCCCCCGTAGTAATCTTTCACACAGGGCTGCCGACAGATTCTACAATGTAAATTGCAGAATCTGTCTTCAGAGATTAGTTATGAAACAGAAGGTCTGAGCATTCTGATGAATTTGTATGCATTAATTTGTGCCTTGTCTGCATCAATTTATGGTCTAAATGGTATAAAGTTCGTCAAAATAAAAGTCTTACTTTCATGTTTTTTTATTGGGAGGGACAAATACACATGTTATAAATATTGAGATATCTACACTTGATGATCGGTACACTGTAAGGGTGGGAATCACCAGAGGACTCACGTTACGATATTATTGCGATATGTTAAGTATTGCGATACAATATATTGTGATTTATTGTCTTTTTTCCCAACTGCAATTATTCCCCAAAGGAAAACGTTGTCAACATCATTTTTACCTCATAAAATAAAGTTTAGTCTGTTCATGTGACTTTAAAAATATTTATTGTGATGTGAGTTTTTAACATCTGTGGGTTTTTTTTGTATTGTGCTTGAGCGCATATGTGAAGGTGTTTGTTTGTAAGAACAGGAAACAGTGAGCAGTGTATTTTTTTTTTTGACCATTTGACCTTTTAAAATTGAGTCATTCACACTTTCATTTGTGAAGTGTTTGCATATGTGCATGTCTGTTTGCATGTACATAGGGAAGTGTGCAACCATTTGCTCATTGGGGTGTTTAATGGAGCCGTTGTCCGGCACTTAAAGCACCAGGATTGTTGATTCTCAAAGGAAAAGTGGCCCCTTTGAGCACTCATGACCCTGACGGTTTTGCTGACCTGTTTTTATTTAAGTGAACGCCTGCCCTTTAATGACTCTGTCGCAGTCTCAACACCCCCAGATTCTTTTTGAGTCCTGGTCCATAAGCACACAGACACCTGCAGGTGAAGTCTCAGTTTCAGGTTTTTTGTGGGCAGTAAAAAGCTTTTTTGAAAGGCACAAAAGCAGGACAAGTCAGCGAGGGCATTTTCAGATTTGTTTTTTGGAGTGGACCAGAGCACTCTTCACAGGAGGGGAATGTCTGAATTTGGCATGTGATGTCACTTGGAGATTCCTGAGGCTCTGCGATCCCTCTGCTCATGGGCAGCGGTGTGCTGTTGCTCCAGTTAGGTCGGACTGCTTCTCAATGAAGAGGTTGCTCCAGACCACTCTTTGTCCAGCAGGCAACAGCAGGCAGGGCTCCCATCTGGCTTCCAACTGAGGCTGTAGAAGGGGAGAGAGAGAGATAAACCCAAGTGCAGTACTTCAGTTCAATTACTGCAGTAAAGCTTGATTTGTGCTTGCCTTTTTTTGCCCCCTTGGATTTGTGCATTTCACAGTGCCAGCGGGTTGAAAACTCTGCTACTGCTCTGGCTCTTGAACCCAGACTTTGTGTCTGCTGCTGAACAGTGTCTCATTTCCCTCCTGCTGAGCTCCTGTTTTCATCTGTTATCTCTCATCTCTCCAATCTGGATGGAGTGGACTAAATGAGACTTTCCACAGGTGTGTATGAATCAGTGGAAATATTTTCAGCGAGGCACTATCCACATGTGGTACCAGGAGGAGGAGAAGCACTCACAGCAAACGAGAATGAAGGGAAGGTTGGCACCAGAGTGGACCGGAATGCACTGTCAGATTTTGATTCTGCCAAATTGCAGGGTACCTGCCGTTCTTGTGTTTTCACTGGCGGACACACAGCTGAAGCCTGTAGTTTCCTTTCTGCAGAGCATTAGGGGTGGCTTGCCTCAATCAGCCGTCCTGAGGAATAAATCAGGCTGTTGTAAAAGACAAAAGAGTGCTTCCCCTCTGAGAGCTGCTCTCTGCAATCAGCCATACGCTGGCATCTCCTCTGACTCACTGTTTCAGGCCAAGTCAAGTGAGACCTTTATGGTAAAGATTGCTCGGTGGTTTGATCAGATTTTGTCTTACAATATGATTAAAAAAGCAATGATGGGTATGCGTCTCGTTCGAACACAATAAAGCACACTAAAGCCAGATATTTATGCCAAGGGAAAAAGGATTGGTGTAAGTCTTAACTGAACAATCTTGACATTAAAATCTTGGTGCTCTATACTTGTTTCTAGCAGTCATTTAAAGAAATTAAGGAACATTGTCATTCAGCTTGGCCTATTGATGAGGAATTGTTTTTGTATCAACGCTGCCAACATAAAGCATTTATGACTCACTCCATCCTTTCCCACATGTTGTGTTGTGCTACAAACCTCCAGCAGGCTGGAGAAACCAGTCATTACTGATGTAAACAAACATTTGACAGCACTGGGAAGCATAAATAGGTGTTGTTTACTTGTGTATTAAAATGAGAGTCAGTCAGTTTAGAGGTGTTAGTGGGTTCCACGCCTTTGTTTAAAAGTTTGGTGGTGGGTGTTGCAGATCGTACTTGTACAAACCATATATAAAAAGTCACCTCAATTTGGCCACTGCGGTAGTGCAGCAGAGTGTCTTTTGAGTTCTGACAATTACAAATTTTATCCAAATGTAAGCCTGGTTCATGGGATTTTGGATAACCCTTTCTCCCCTCTGTTATGTGACTTTGTCTCTTTGGTCTGAGAACATCATTAAATTTTGTAGAAAATCTTCCGTAAGAGATTAAACTGTACCCTTTAGCCATACTGCATTTGGGAAATCAGGTTTTTCTGAGTAAGCTAATGCCCAGTGGAACACAGAACACAGAAGATGAAGAACTCCGTCTGTAGGTTTTAATATCATCACATTTATATTGAATATTGTACACTTACAAATAAATTAACTAACTAAATGAAATTATTCCTCGAGACTCAAATCAACACAGTCAAATATGCATATTTACATACAGTGGCATGCAAAAGTTTGAGCATCCCTTGTCAAAATATCTTTTACTGTGAATAATTAAGTAAGTAAAAGATGAACTGATCTCCAAAAGGCATGAAGTTAAAGATGGAAAATGCTTTCAACATTTTCAGCAAGATAACTGTATTAATATTTATTGTGAAAAAAGGAAAGGAGCACCATGCAAACGTTTGGGCACTACAAGACATTTGAGCTCTCAGACAACGTCTAACAGGGTCTCAGACCTTAATTAATTTGGTAGGGCTCTGGCTTGTTCACAGTCATCGTTAGGAAAGGCCAGGTGATGCAAATTTCAAACCTTGTCCCAACAATAGGCAGCTGTTGGCTCCTCTAAACAGCTGCTCAGCACTCTGACAACTTAAATATTCAAAGCCCACAAAGCATGAGGAGGCTATAAGAAGATAGCAAAGTGTTTTAAGGTAGCTGTTTCTTCAGTGTGTAATGTAAATAAGAAATGGGAGTTAACAGGAACTGTGGAGGTCAAGTTGAGGTCTGGACAACCAAGAAAACGTTCTAAGAGAGCTGCTTGTAGGGTTGCTTAAAAGGCAAATCAAAACCACCATTTGACTGCAAAAGACCTGCAGGAAGATTTATCAGACTCTGGAGTGGTGCTGCACTGTTCTAGTGTGCAGCGACAACTGTACAATTGACCTATGGTTAAGCGAGAGTGTCTCTCTGTTAGTTTGGTGCTACAGTATTTACACTGAATCATTCAGCATAACGTTTTCCAACCTTTGTTATCTCTGCGATTATTACAGATAAGTTAATGAAGCTAAGCTCCAAAAGTTAACGTTAGCTTAACTAGAGCCCTTTGGACAACAGCTAACAATGATGTACGATCACCAAAGTACAAAACTAGAACAAAATAGGCTAATGAACTCCCAGCAAACAAGGTGACATGATGAACAACGCAGCTAGGAGCTAACGTTAGGCTAACTTTAGCTAACGTTAGCTAGAGATGTTAAAAATAACTTTATATTTCTTTCCAGTAAAGTGACAATATGTTGCCTCAAACACAATGTTGACATTCTTGTTAATCTTATTCACACTGAGTTGATGTTGTGGTCTAACGTTCAAAATCACGTAGGAAAGAAGCAAGCACTCTCAAAATAAATCCACTCGACAGGTGCACGGCCAAAAACAGCAAAAAAAAGGAAAGATGCCAGCACTCACAAATGTCCTTTTGGTAAATTTAATAAACCAACTTGGGTGGCGTTACCAGAAACACAGACGTTTCAACAGAAAGTCTACACACTGAAGTAGACTTTCTGTCGAAACGTCTGTGTTTCTGGTAACGCCACCCAAGGTGGTCTAACGTTACCACACAACTTTATCCAAAGGAGACACTTTTCTCGGTTGAGATGTGGTTTAAAGTGTAAAAAATACACCCCGTCGCCCAGCCTTTCAGGATACCTTGTGTTGGAGCTGCATGTACCCCATGCACACCGTTTGACCATTTTTAAACTTCAAATCTCCGAAAAAGCTCATAAAACCAAATGAAACTGACTTTCTGTAATGCATTTCAATGGATGTCCAGGCAGAGAATGTCCGAGTGTATGGGAATGGATATACGCACTGTGATTGGCTCATCGCGTTTTAGGGCGGGGATTAGCCACAGGTCAATTATGACCATCATAAGAGTCATTAGCAGAAAACCTGTCCTGTGTCCTCACCACATCATTCAGTGTCAAAGGAACATCTAAACAAGCCTGATGCTTTTTGGAAACAAGCTCTGTGAATTTTAAAAACTTTTTAGACACAATGAGCAAAGGTATGTTTGGAGAAAAAAGGATGCAGAATTTCATAGAACACCCGTCCAACTGTTAAACACGGGGGTGGATCAATCATGCTTTGGGCTTGTGTTGCAGCCAGTGGCACGGAAAGTGTTTCAAAGAATGGATTCAATTAATTTCCAGCAAATTCTGGAAGCAAACATCACACCGTTTGTAAATATATAGCTGAAGATGAAGAGAAGATGGCTTCGATGACAGGACAATGATCCTAAACACACCTCAGAATCCACAATAGACTACCTCAAGAGGTGCAGGCTGAAGGTTTTGCCATGGACTTCACAAGCACCCGACCTAAAC
This sequence comes from Epinephelus lanceolatus, assembly GCF_041903045.1. NCBI lineage: Eukaryota > Metazoa > Chordata > Actinopteri > Perciformes > Serranidae > Epinephelus > Epinephelus lanceolatus. The sequence continues at coordinate 35,393,969 of NC_135744.1, forward strand.
ATAATTGAAAATCTGTGGATAGACCTCATAAGTGCAGAGCATTCAAGACAGCCTGAGAGTCTCACAGAATTAGAAGCCCTTTGCAATGAAGAATGGGCGAAATCCCCCCAAAAAGAATTGAAAAACTCTTAGATGGCTACAAAAAGCGATTAGAAGCTGCTACACTTGCTAAAGGGGGCACTTCCAAGTAGAGGGCTGCATTGGGATTGGGTCCCGCTGGGTCCCGCGGGAGGCGTGATGCCGGTGTTATTGAGCATAGGCTTTATCTTTATCTCTTTAATGTTTCTTATTCAGGTCTCTCTTAGAAAAGACCTTAGAAGAGACCTTAACCTCAATCACTGCATGATTATATAAAGGTAAAAAAATAAATAAAATACAGAGGAGGAGAATAGAATATGAAACAGCCTTTATTTCATTAAAAACTAAATGAAAACAACGAAATAGGAGCGCTATTCCTGACCAGTACACCAAAAGACATGCAGGCCAGGGAAACGAAACAAACAACCCCATGAATCTCTTTATTAATAGCCTATAAAATGACGTGTTTTCTTCTGCGGGATGGGAGAAGACACAAAATCAATGCATCTCTATTATTGTGCGGGCATAAATTCTCAGAGTTTTGCGGGAGCGGGCGGGAGTGGACATACACATTGCGGGTGCGAGCGGGAGTGTAACACCCATGTTGCAGTTGCGGGCGGTAATGGTCAGAAATTCAGCGGGAGCTGGCAGGAGCGGGATGAAGAAAACAGTCCCGCACAGGGCTCTGCTTCCAAGTACTGACCATGCAGGTGCCCAATCTTTTGCTTCAGGCCCTTTTCCTTTTTTTATTCTGAAACAGTAAAAGATTGAAAACTTTAACTTTTTGCCTTTTGGAAATCAGGTCATCTTTTACGTACTTGTTTAAACTAAATGAAATTTTGACCAGGGGTGCCCAAACTTTTGCATGCCACTGTACAGTATGTGACACACATATACAAATGTATCATGGCATGTATACTTGATGCGTATTATTCTCCAGTCACTACTAGCTGTGGCTAATAAGCTGCCTACAGTGCCTCTTGGATAGATCTCAAATCTGGTAAAACAGTAAAGATATATAACTTCACTCGCATCAGACTCTCTTCTTCTCAACTCTTCTGCTTGCAACATCCACCACTTACTGTGACACTCACAACTGAACATGATAAGAAACTTTAATGTTGCACATACAAAATACAAAATAAAAATAAACTAATAAAGGTAAAATGTAATTCTGCAAAAAAATGTCCGAACTGAAAATAATTTACTAGTGTGTGTTGTTCAGCTTCATTGCAAAACATGAATAAGTAAGATAAACTCACGGATGTTATCTGCACACCAGCTACAGTACTTTTACAAACACCAGAGCAAATACACAGAGTGTGTTTGCAGATGCATACACAAACAAATCCTGTGTGTATGCACTTTAACAGACTTGCATTCATATGAATACATTAAGGATTGTACACAAATATCCATTTAAATCCCATATATGTACACTGCGGTGAAGGCTTGTGAATTAGCTGGAAGCATGCACACACCCACACCCACATCTGCACATAAACACAACACAATGCAGGACAAATTGAGGAGGTAAATCCAAAGCTAAAACTAGAGATAGTTGGCAGATCTGTGCGGGCAACCGTACCACGTAACCAGTTGATCTTTGCGCACTCAAATATTCATGATTGCCAATGGAACGCCATCATTTATAAACACTGTGTGAATGAATATCAAAAGCAGTACACCGCTCAGCTGAATATTTAAAATACATATATGTGCTAACCTGAGATGAAGAATTCAGAGGGTTCTGCTGCATCTGTGTACCACATACATACAGTATAACATTAATATTCTGTACACCAAGACACTCAATGGACTACTCTGTCGTACTTGTATATATGTGAACTGTGTGGGTGTATGCATGCATGCATAAATACACTGTGCATGCAGGCTTGTAAATGTTCTAGACTTGCAAAAAGCTTTACCTCCTCAGTATTGTCACATACTTTAAATGATTCTATCGACTACGTATACCTCAACATTTCAAAGCTCGCTAAGAGTCTGCTTTTCATACCAGTGATGTTATAAGTAAATGCTACTTGTAGAGGAAGAGCAGACATTAGACTCTATGGAAAAGTAAAAAGGAAAGGCATTTTTATGATATTTTTTAACTTCTGTGTCTTGAAATAATTCAGCATTCTCTGATCTTCACAGTGACACAGTCGGTACTTTTTCAGCAAGGTTAAATGTTATACTGCCTCCTCATGTTATACAATAAAGTTTTTTCCCACTCACTGTGAGTAAATTCTACCACAGCGCTCTTTGATGCCATTGATATGTGCAGTGATACATCATCTCGGTGGACTAAAGACATCATTCACTTAATTAGCTCCCATGCCGATATGAACATGAATATATGAGCTGCTAGTGGATATACAGTACATGTATATGGTCAAAAATGTTTTCAAGTTGTTTTCCGAGGGACCTGATTAGCCACCCCTGGTGACCCCCTAGCTTCGACATCATCGACAGATTACTAAACAGGGTTTTTCTTTTAACCTAATATTTATTCAACCAGAAAAACCTCTGTGTCCTGATCAAGACAGACAACGTAGAACAAAAATACAGAATAAAGATATACAGCTCTAAAACACACGATATGAAACACAAAATAAGGTTACTACAAAGCCAGAAAGTATGTGAATGTATACTAGAAGTGAGCCTTAAAAACGCAAAAAAGGGCAGCTACACATGATCACAAAGTCCAGCTAAGATACAATGTGACATTGACATATAGAAGATTGTGTACAAAAGTCCTGCATCAGTGCTTTGAAATGGCCGAGAGGAACCAAAAAGTGCAACTTTAAGTCCACCTACAGAAGACTCCACTTACAAGGAGCTGCATACATAAATGCTCACTTACCGGTCTCTACACGTACCCTCAGTAGACAGTTAAAAACATGTTCTGAGAATGGAGAGCATAGCCATTCTCATTTATTTGCTTCATGTACACACATAAGTATGCTGTAAGTAGGCCAAGAATAGCTTTGTTAACAATAGAGTGCCAATGAGAAAGTCTACGATAACCAGGTACAGGTCCAGAAGCACCCTATATTGAACCTCTTCATGAAATGACGGTTATTATTTCTTCTTCATCAATCAATCAAACGACTACAAAGTGGTGCATAATGACAAAAAAAATACACAAAATGTCCACAGTGAGGTGCAAAACGAGACTCAAAGTGACAAGCAAAAGACACAAACAAGGCGTCAACGAGCAATTGGGGGCATTTTACATAACTGCGTCCAGGGGTCATTGTCTCTAATCTGTCTCATAATCTGTCCATGGCTGAAGGCTATTTGGAGTTGAATATGGAGGGTAGTTAATTGATATTATTTCCTATTAGAAAATGTAAATTTGTCTATTTGTCATCAGTTTATTACGGTGAGTAAACAGAGCTACCAAGATTAATGCACAGTTTATTATTACCAAGAACCAGGGCCATGAACCATGAACCATGTAAATTGCCCTAGTCTGGCCCTCACACTAAAATGTCTCCTAACCTACTTTTATTTTCCATTAAACTCAAGCACACAAATAGTTCTTTGCTCATTTTGGATTCCTTCAAGTCGTGCATTTAGACCAACTCCCAACTGCACTGTGCTCCTGTGAATTCAATTTATACCTCTCGTGGATATGTTAGGGTGTTTCCATGTCACTTTAATACAGCTTCTTACAACCTCTAGTGGCCATTAGAGGAAGTGCATCTGTGGAGACTTGAGCTTTCAGCTATGGTTGCTGCTGCGCACTATTGTAGGCGTCATTCAGATACCTTTGCTATATATCTGAATTCCACTGAATGATTTTTTGCTCTTCTTGCTGGCCTTGATCTCTCTCCTGGTTTCTCCAACTCATCCCTCTTGCTTAACGTCCACACTGGCTCTGTCTTCTCCTCCTTCCCCTTCTCAAAAACATTGACGTCTGCTTGAGAACACACTCTAAACATATACACCCAAACAGCGCCGTGGATGCGAGCGAGCAGGGCCACTGAGCGGAGGCAGACTGCACAGCAGCAGCAGCGCTCTCACTCGTCAGTTTACATAACACTGATTATAACCCTGAGATTTAGCCAACCGACGCGCAACAGTTTAGTTTGGCCTGGGCATTAAAATCTCACTGACCATCTGTTCCACTGCTTAGTTGCTTTCCTTCAAATACTTTTCCTGGACACTGATTCTACCTAGTGGAACTGTGCACCGCTTCCACTCAGGCATCAGGGAGCAATAATGGGACTTTATTTGTTTTTGGTAATAAATGCTAAGGAAAGGCCAGTTAACTTGTTCAAAACAGCAATTATATGATAGTGGCTTCTTATAATCACCTGTATTACTGGTAATATATTAGAGTCCTGACTTTTTTATTTGGATATTAGAGTACTTACAGTTTGTTTCTTATGTGTAGCTACACATTGTAAGTGGAGGAAACACTCCTCCATTCTTTTGTACCTTGCAAGTTATCAATAGAAAGACAAAGTAATCCCACTCTGTCTTTCCCTGTCAAACAATGCAATGTGCAAATCCATTGTTCTCGTAGACTGAAGCAACTTGTAACAAAAAAAGTACGTGGTTGAAAAGAAATTTGCAAACCGATTTGCCATGAGCTGTCTTTCTGTCAATGTCACAGAAAGACAGCTATTTATTAGTGAATGTTTTCAATCACTGTAACGTCAAAGTCGATTTGCTGGACATAAATTCAATATACCAGCAGCCCAATGAGCTGAGGAGACAAATGGAGCTCGCTTCTCTCAACATGGTGAGCCTACAATTACCAGGTTTGTGTTCACCAATACTTTGATTTCACCCAGTAAGCTGATGGACTGGTCACAGACTAATTAACTTATTGATGATGTCCAATGGTTGTTTGACCTCGTGATGAAATGATGTGCTTCCTCCTACAGTTTTGTCCCTGTCTTCCGTAATGAAACAGTACTTAACAAAGATATGTAAATGCGCTCTGTTAATATCGGATATTAATTTCATAACTTCCACACTGCACTACAGGTATTACTGAGTAATTTATTACAGTGACAGCTACATATTCATTCCATTTAGCAGGACATGTTTATTAGATTCTGACAGGTTATTACCCTGCATATTTCCACAAAGGTTTCTTAGCAGCACACTTTAAGATCAGTGAATGTTCTTCCAGCCAGCTCTGGGAACTGCAGAACTTGAAAAAAAAGCTATTCCAGCATCAACCTATGAGGTGTGTATTTCTGTCACTTTTTTTCCCTTCATTCTCAAATGTTGGCTGACCCTTCTGTGACTTTTTGTCCCTCTAAAGTCTGTGAGGAGTTGTAAACTGGGATTCACTCAATGGTAAACCTATTTACACTCAGTTTATCTACCTTTTTGTGTGTCCCTATGACATAAGTCGACTGTTACATCACATAAAAATCAAACTGTGTCACGACAGTAAGGTTAGCGCTTCTAGTCAAGTCAAGTCAGTTTCAGTTATATAGTATATTTCATACGACAAGCGTACACTCAATGTGCTTAAGATACATCATACACGACAAAAAAATACTGTATAAGATAATAAAGTATTACATATATAAAAACAAGCAGGACATGATAAAAGCAAACATATCAGGGTACTATTATTATCATTATTCTTAAAAAAGGGGAGATAATAACAATGCTAATTCTGATTCCTAAAACAAATAAAAATACTCTTGAAAATCTAACTAAAAGCCTGTGAAAAAAAAGATATGTCCTTAGCTTTTAAAAGAGAACGCTGTTGTAGCAGACTGTAGTTCACGTGGAAGAGAGTTCCAGACTGTAGGACCATAATGACTAAAAACACCATGAGCTGATTGCGAAATGATTTTAGGTGCAATGAGTAGACCTTTATTTGATGATATAAGGGATCTCTCTGGTGTGTATTCTGTGAGCATGTCAGCAACATAGAAAGGAGCTAAACCATTAAAACATTTAAAAACAATTTTGAAATCAATTCTTTGTTTTACTGGGAGACAGTGAGGAGAAGATGAAATAGGAGTTATGTGGTCAGAAGTTTTCGTTTTTGTTCAAACTCTGGCTGCTGCAACCAGGCGGCAGTCTCTGGGAATTAAAGATAAGGCCAACGCCAATGTTTACAGCCGGATAAAAATAAAAAGTTATTTCTATATCACTCAGCCGTTTAGATTTTATTAAAGCTTGAAGTTATGCATTTTGAGTGACAGGCTGTCTGCAAGGCGTTACCGCAACTGATGAGTCAGATTCACCCCTCACCCTTCATCCAAATGGTATATGGAATGGTATAGCACCTTTATAGTCTTCCGAAAAGCGCTTTTTACACCACCCGTCACATTCACCCATTCATACACTGGTGGCTGAGGCTATCATACAAGGTGCTACTCAGTTTTTTAACACACTCACACACAGATGGAACAGCCATCAGGAGCAATTTGAAGTTCAGTACGTTGCCCAAAGATACTTCGACTTGCGGATTGGAGGAGCCGGGGATCGAACCTCTGATGTTCTGATTGGTGGACGACCCCCTCTACTTCCTGAGCCACAGCCGCCCTAGATATGGTCACCTCTGGCTCCAAAAATATCTAAGATGGTGATGGCCAAAGTGGCAAACTCAAGGCTTCAAAACAGGAGTCAGCAAACCAATTGGTGACGTCACAGTGGCTGCATCCATTATTTGTACACAGTCTATGGCTGCAACCTTATAGAGGACTGATCTGTGATCATGTCATTAGTCAATATGGAGATCACCAGGATGTTACAGCCGAGGAGCCATCTACATCTGTAATTATGACTCAACCTCATCGGCGATGGACACTGCTTCCATAGTGTCCTCCCTTTGTCCGATATTTCCTCTGAGTGCAGTTTACAAGTTAACACGCTGACATTAGTGGGTCATAAACTCTCTTTCCTCCCCAGATGGAGCAAATGCAGTGTGGCAGCGTTAATCTAACTATGGCAATTATATGGAATGACAGTTCCTCTCAAACATCCCACTGATCCCAAAACAAAGACAGAGCACGAGAGAGGGAGATAGACAAACAGAAAGACAGACAGACAGACAGACAGACAGACAGAGAGACAGAGAGACATAGAGAGAGAGAGAGAGGTGTTCTCTGATTGTTAGCACAAGGTAATGAAACACTGAAAAGGTGACATTATCAACATGTGGGCTGAGAGATTCACTGAGACTGTTGCTGCCTCTATTTCTGGAGGTGTAGGAGTATTTGTGTTTGCATGCGTGAGTGTGTGTGTGTGTGTCCACGTGCATTTATGTGTGCCTGAGAGATTGAGAGAGAAACGGATGGTGTCATATTGTGTGTGTGTGTGTGTGTGTGTGTGTGTGTGTGTGTGTGTGTGAAAGAAAGAAAGAAAGAAAGTGACAGAATTAAAAAAGCAGAGATAGAGGGAGGGAATTGAGGAAAAAAGATTTTTTTCACACATCTCCTACCTCATTAGAGCCTATCATTCAGTCATTCAGTTAAACTGTGAATTTGTATGGAGGTGCTATTCTGGGTCGCAGCCACACAAAAAAAGTTGCTCTTCAATTCCCACCACGCAGCTGAGAATGACGATATTTCTTTTTGACTTGGATCATCATGATTAATGCCTCAAGAGTTGTTCTTAGCACACCTCAACGTGCCAAATGGTAAGATACGCCGAACAATGGCCTGCTGTACACGCTCCTATATCAAATGAAGAAAGCATACGCTGCAAAATCATCAATTTCTACAATTAATGTATCTATGTCCCTCTCAGGTTCATGGAACTGTGCTGCATTGCTTTGAGTCTCTGTTAAAAAAATGTGTGGAAAGAGATGGTGCTTTTACTGTTGTGCTTTGAAGTCACCCTTTCCATTAGGTCTCTGTTGAAAAGGAAAACCCTGATTGTATGGAGTAACTCATTAGAGAAACATGTTTATATTACTGTTACATTTAAAGGTATACTCCCTGTGAAATCAAATCAGATATATATCATATATTCTAAAAAAACAACAACCTTATTTTCTAATGTTGAGCAGTGGTTAACAAACTGGGCCTGAAAAATGTCAGGGTCTGGTTAAGTTATACAGGTAACCCAAGCAGGTAAAGACAGAAGAAGAAAACAAAGCAGGGCATGAGTCACAATGATACAGAACAGTGGCTTTCAAATGGTGTGCCGTGATGCCAATCCAGAGCCCTTTTTACACTGCCAGATTTTCTGTGAATGTTGGGGCGTTTTGCTGGCAAGCTGCGAGCGTTTAGACACACAGAGCCGGATTGGTGAGTTGATCCGAGCTGCCCAGTTTTCTGCCTCGTAGGGTAGACATATTGGCGGAACCCTTTAGTTTAAACAGACCGAGGCGGCCTTCCGCAACTGGAGGGACTGTTGAAGACTTGTGGGAGGAGCTGTTGATGACGCCGCACGTGCGACCCACTGGCGATGGATAAACAGGAAACAGCTGATAGCAGGAATTAGCGAGCAGCTAGTAGCAAGGGGAACTGCCCATTGGTTCGATATCCCATTGTTCCGACCATATTAAACTCATTGTTCCGAAGTCCGTTTCGAAATCATCATGATGCCCTGTGGTTAAGGTCTGATTAGGTTTAGGCACAAAAACCACTTGGTTAGGGTCAGGAAAAGATCATGGTGTGGGTTAAAATGAAAAAGAAAGTGACAAACACATAAGCTGTGAGCCTGCTCCGCCTGAAGCTGGTCGCGGCGCACTATATGTCCGCTGCGAGCCGTTCAGCACTGCGGACAGTCGGACTAATGGGATGTCGAACCAATGGGCTGTCGAACCAATGACATCGACCTGTAGCAAGAGGGAAACACAAACCTGACAGACACTGTAAAGATGAGCAACTGGGGAGCACAGGTCTGCCTTGAGGTTTTGGCTAGAGGTCGATAAACAATGTCACATCATCACCACTAGACAAAACTTAAATTATAGCTAATTATCTGGCTTCTGTTGGCCAGACTTTGTCACTTCCATCTTTGTTGCTGGCATTAGCAAATCAGACAGACACAGACCTATGATTACCTCTTCTCAATCAGTCTAGACGGAACAGAAATGGAGAAAAAGGTGATGGCTATTTATGCTCTCGCTCTTTTAGGACTCATTTAGTGTAACCTTTTGTCACGCAGAACACGATACAGGAAGCGAAAGAGAACCAAAACAAAGAGTCATATTTGGAAAGTGAGAAAAACAAGTGTCTGCTTGTGTGTCTGCCTCTCAGCTTGTTACTGTCTAATACAGCTGCTGGCCTTTCGCAGCCCTACTCACATGCTGTTAAAGAGGAAGAAAGGATAAACAGTGTAAAGTGGAGCGAGAAAAACTGACCGATAACAGGATCATTAGACGTCTTTGCACCAATTTATGACTTGTTTTTAATTGACAGGGTTTTTTCTTCATTAATGCAGCAGTTATCTTTCAGTTTCATTACATAAATATTGTTCACTTTAAATCTTTCTAAAGCAAACTAATAGCTCCCTCCTGTAAGATATGCTGTTACTTGCAGCTCTTGCTACCATCACTGTGTCTTTTGTTCATCTCACATTTCAAAAGCACCATCTCCACCCTAACATCCACCTGTAGGCTCCACTGGAAGTTATTACAGCCCAGGGTCACTCCCAGCTCATCAAATATCATCTGTCTTGAAAGTATGACACACACCAGTCAGTGGCTGTTTCTGACGCAGTAGGCAACAATGCAGTTCATCAAATACTGCTGCTTTTTCAGTGGACTCTGGCATCAGACACCAATGTACAGACAGGCAGTCATCACAGCGCCACAGTACACACTGGGCAGCAGCAGTTTCTTACACTGCCGGCAACTAGCATAGTATAAAGAGCAAGAAAGTCCATATATTTAGGCGGATTGATCAAACAAATTCTGGACTTTCACCCAGGAGACCCCTGTTTATTTCCTGTGTTAAACCAAAACTCAATCAAGTTATTTTAATAACAACGTAGTGTGCTAGTGTGCATAGCATGTTATGCTAGTGAGATATGTCACTTGAGATATGTCTAGTGATTTAACATTATGTTAGCAATAACTGTACTAAGTTTAAGCCAAGCCATGACGTTTTTTTCTAAACTTAACCACTTGCTTGTGTTGCCTAAACATAAGGAAAACAAATATTAAAATGAAAGGTTTTACCTACATTTTATGTTTATTTAAAAAAAAAAATTGTTCATTCATTTATTTTCCGTAACCGCTAATTTTGTTGGGGGTGGCTGGAGCCTATCCCAGCTGGCACTGGGCAAGACCCTGGACAGGCTCTTGCTGTGAGGTGACAATGCTAACCACTGCTCCACTGTGCCACCACTGTATGCATGTAATGAGCAGAAACTGTACTTTCTGTGAAAACGAAGTGTATTTTGAAACGACATTATGCATGTAATGAGCATAAATTGAGAAGCTGTCTCTAAACGTTCAAGGCAGGAAATGCAGGAGGATACCTAGCGTGTCATATTTTGATGTGCAAAACCACTGTATTTAATGTGATGGGATGAGAACATGTTGGCTATAATTACTGTCACTCCCCACTCCCTGCTGAGGTTTTTCCCTTTGTGGAGTGATGAGGTCAGAGCCTAGACATCAAATATCAGCGCCATACGTATTCTTTATTCACACAGTAATCCATTCCACATGAGTTTGCTGACTGTTTTGTTGTCTACTGCAGCAGGAACTAATTTACCTGTGACTGGCATTAGGTGGTTAGACGATGGAATGAATGAGTCTCGAAAAACCACAGTGATGTAGCCTGAGCCCAGCCCCATCAATAGCAATGTGGACCACTAATTGGAATCATTAAGCAATTTATAAGAGTCTCTTCTGTGATTTAGAAAAACCTAAGTATGGGATGTCTCATAGCATGGTCAACAAACTTACCAGGGATTCCATTACAGCATGCAACAAGCCATTAGCAAATTGACTGTGATAAAGTGTTCTGATTTAACTTGGATGACTAACAAATCAAAAGCAGCAGTGTTAATAAAACATCTCAGAACACTATCCAAACCCAGATCCACAAATCGATAACAAAGAGTGCAGCCTGTGATTCAAGGGAAATGAAAACCAGGCTCAGACTTTTGTTTTTTTGGCTGACTCTCTAAGCTCCTGTGGACAAAAACCTTAGAGATTAGCATGAGCACCATTGCTTCCTGTCAGAAAACGCTGCCTTCATCCATGACCTTCAGACATGCAACTGTTTTGAAGAGCAGGAAACAGAAGAGAGTTTTGGATAAACAGCTTACGGGATGTACTGTATACTGATGAGGTACACTACACTACCTCTAATTGTGGAGGGATCAATAACCAGCGAAAGATGTGTTCCAGAAAGTAAAAGTTCTAATAAGGTTTTGAGATGTTCATACACCCAGTGCTGGAATATAAATAACAGCTTTTGCTCCCTAATTTAAATTTATTACAAAGCCAGGGCCAACCTGCTGCTGACCCAGTGGCAGACATACAGAATCATAATATATCCAGTGCTTATGCCAGTTACATAGAGGCATCAACAATTCTGTTAAATGAACACTTAAATACCTGATTTCCTAATTGCAGACACATTCTGCCATCCTTATTCCTGTGTCGACATGCATTACTGGCATTATAGTCTTGTAAACAAGCAGTTCTTTAAGAAAGATGCAAAGATGTGACATGAAAATGCAGTGCTGTACAGTAAACAACACACTAACACGTGAATATGAGAGCATGCAGTGCACAATGGCCCTCTGGCTTTGTGCTAGGTGTTATCATCCATGCCTCGCCGGTCACATCCAAGGTCAAGCGCTTAATGAAGATTGATGTCGGTGTGATGTGGACGTAAATTGACAGCACTGACTGTGCGGCATTGTGTGTGTGTGTGTGTGTGTGTGTAAACAGGCACAAAAATATCTCAAAAGTGAGAATGAAAGACAAATGTGTGTAAAACGGCCCTTATGAGTCAGTATATCACACAGAAACTGTATCAGAGGCTGACATGAAATTCAAATTGCATGTCATACATCTGTAAACAGTGCTCACAGGCTGTTAGTTTAGGCTACATTAGCTTGTCCCAAATGCTTTTTCCACCCCCACCAAGCCTCCATTCAGCCTGTATAGCTAGTTGACCATGATTGATGAAAGGCACTAGACCACGTTTGGTGAGAGAGAGGTGACCACTGGAGCTTACAGAGGTAATAAGGTGTGATGGTGGTTGAGATGGCTGCAGTGGATGTATTAGTGCCACATACAGTAGAATGTACGTTCACATTCTCTTAAGCATCAATCCCGTCTCAGATAAAGCGCCCTGGCTGACAGTTTGAGAGTCAGTCTGGTGGCTTTAATGTGTTCAGAGAGCTCGTCCCTCTTTGATGATGTGAATGAAAATGAGTCACTCTGCAGGTGCTCGATGCACAAAAAAAACCCCGAGCTCTTGCTACTCAAAGTAAGGAGAAATATTTGAAATATATGACAACGTGCTTCTTATGGTGTTGCTGAACCAATTTGTGCATGTTTCTCATGGCCCGTGTTTTTGACATGTCATTTAGAATGTAAAATATTAAACAGAAACATGCGCTTTTGTACCAGTGCATTTTTTTTATTCCAGTATCAAGGCTGAGAGTTCAAATTCACATTTACCAAATACACTGTGACAATATTTTTGATGAACTGATAAACACAATAAGGAAGATGAAGTTGCCTAGTTGCTGCAGACTGTCACCATGGTAATGTATAGAATTGTTGTGTGAAAGGTACACTGACGTTCAGTAGACGGGTTGTGTGTCGATATTTCTGTCTTCGTGAGGATCTGATGCTGCATTTAAAGTGTCACCAGGGAAAACAACCAAGGTGAGGACATTGTTCAGGGTGAGGTCAAGCACAGAAAGGGCAGGCATTAGTATCGCTTTCAAGATTAGACTCAGGAAATGAGGCTTAATTACATCTGTGTTTTTGATTGCAAATATATGTAAGGTTACGGGTAGAGGCTTATGGTTAATTCTAGGGTTTGGGTGTAGAGCTGCAGTACATGACTCACAGTGAAAGAAGAACAGACAGATTTATTAGCTGAGGGAGAACAAAGTTAGTTTTCTACGGGATAACTCATTACTGTTGATGTAAAAATCATTATTTGTTGTATTTTAATTATGGCAATTTACATGCATGCACACTACCACACATATTGTACTGCGCTTTAAACAAATATACATAAGCAAAGGAGCAACAGCAGAAGGTAAATACCCAAAACATAATAAAATTAACTAACTGTAAGAATGGCATTTCTGGCAGGCTAGATTTAAAGTGGCTCTAAAAGCCCCGGGCCAGAAGAATAGACTTTCTCTCAGAGAGGCTGTCTTGTCTCCAGCACTTATTCTTGTTGCTAACCATTTCAAACGGTTATCAAGACATTCCTCAAGACATTGCATTTGTTTTGAACTGCAAGACAACACCTGGTTGCTTCTATGATAATTAACAAGGATAAAGACGAAGGTCCCTTCATATTCCGATCTTGTGTGTCCATTGAGCCTTGGTAGAATTATGTAACATAAAACCTAGTGTATGTTGAAGTACATCACACTAACCTTGCCTTTTGTATTTTTCACCTTATTCAAACAGTCTTTAATAGCGATGTGACGTTCGTGAACGAGCCGAGTCTTTGAACCGGCTCTTTTAAGTGAACAAGTGAACCGGCTCTTCAGAGTGAATGAGCCAGTTCCTAATTTCTTTGTTTTTGCTTTAATTTACTCTGTATCCATTCATTTCAGATTATTTGATCCGGAACAAGTTGAGAGAGACTTGTTTGTGAGGGAGAAAGACAGTGCAGCCACTCACTCGGTTCAAAGACTCAGCTCGTGAACGTCACATCACTAGGAAGCTAACCCACTATCCGCTAGCACTTGCTTGTCCTGACAGGCTTGTTGTTTATAAAGGGGAATGCTATGGCTACACCAAACTTTATATCTGCGGAGTCTATTCTGGGTCCACGTTACAATATCCAGATCACATGATGCGATAAATCAGCAATGCGATTCGTCGTTGAACACACTAACACCCCCCCCCCCACACACACACACACACACACACACACACACACACACACATTCACACAATCCAAAGTGAACGAGAGCCAAAGAACCAGCTCTCACAAGTGAATGATAAATCCCATCACTAGTCTTTAATGACACATAAGATTTACCTGGCATGACTACTGTGGTGAAGACGCTTCTTTGAGCAGTGGTGGATAAGAGTTGGGGACAGCGATATGGGGATTTGTGGGTTTTCTACAATTAGTTAACTACTTCAATGGGCGTTTTGATCCAGAAATCAGAGATCTTATTAACGAAAATGTTTAAAGCTCGAGTAGGCAGTTTAATTTTGGCATTATGGGCAAAAACCCTATTACAACTTTTGAGCATGTTGTAAGAGTGAGATGAGAAGAGAAAACTAGATTTCTGCACCTTCTCTTGGCTCTGTTTTCAGGCTTTAGAAAATCTAGGCCATGATCAGAGACTTTGGCCAATCACAGGGCATTTTGGCCAATCACAGAGCATTGCAGACAAAGTTGCTATTTAAGCACTGGCAGTAACTGTCTACAATGCCAATCAACCCACAAAAGGAGGACAAACTTTTCAAAGAGAGAGTCTAAAAGAGAGTCTGTCAGTAAACAAAACAAAACGTGTGTCGGTGTTGGTGAAATGTGTCAGAGATGGTGAGGAAATGTTGCAAATAGTTTAGCCTCCTGCTAACAAGAGCCAAAAGCTCAACAACAAGTTTACATTTCTGTAGCTAACATTAGTGAGAGCCTTGGATCACAGGGTGTCAGCTGTGGGCTACTGTATGAAGAGCATGCCCGTGGTCATCTGGTGGGAGGGTATATTTTCAAATGCTGCTGTTTTTGTTTGTTTGTTTGTTTGTTTGTTTAGATTTCTTCCCACCCCAGCCTTTACCTTATGAATAGGCAAAGTTCATTCTTGTGACTGAACCTATAACTGCAATGGGTTTGAAAATGTGCTTGGTTTAACTTAATGGTTTCACTGGAACAGCAGTGTTAATTTTGTTGAAAACTATGACAAAAAGTTTTCATCAACCACCTTTTCTCCATGACAAAAACAAGACAATGATGAGCTAAAAGTAGATCTTGGTAAAAAAATAAAAAAATAAAACGCGACGTGACAAAAATGTTAGTGGTCGACTATCGGAAACTGAAAGCCGAGAACGGCCGTACATATAATTATCTTAAAATGCCACGTGAGCGACTGGTTGGCAAACTCTAGTAAAATATTATGCACCAAGATGTCTCACTAGTCAGCAAAAAACTCACACCAGAGCAGTGTCACCTGTTGGTGCGAGTTGTGAGCTGTAATTAAGCAGTAAATAATCAGCCGTGTGTGTCTGAATGTGGATGGTGGAGCTGCTGAATGGATTTGTGGAGTTTAGTTGCAGCGGTGGCTGTTAGCAGCTAGCTCTGCTTGTTAGTTGCTGAATGGCAGCAGAGCAAGCAGCCACCAGCCGTTGGACTTAACATCTGTTGATATCTGCGGGACTTCGCCCAGATCCGGACTGCCTTGATAAGGTTTATGGTTTGATGCTGTTTGACAGGCAGGCAGGAGGCTTGGTTACCTGTGAATGTAGCTGTGCTGTAAGTAAACAGTCTGAACCTAGATCAGTTTTTTCCGACAGAGATTAAAGTTTAGTTTCAATCACCAACATGAGTTTAAACCTCCAGTCTAACATGTTATTTTTCTGCTTCTTAACAGTGAGATCGATGAGTCAGAGTTTACAATGAACCTGGGTACAAATCCAATTTGTCTTAGATTAGTCATTTGTGATGTCAACATTTTTGAGACCATAATTAGAGAGATGTTAACCTTTTCAAATGATGATCAGTGAGTGTGTGCTCGTAAGTCACCCCTTAAACCTGTCAAAACTGCTGGAGAAATTATTTGCATTTGTAGAAAAAATTGTCTAAATGAAATTTTTATACCTTTTATAACCTGTCACCTTGATTCCAATTTGTAAAACATGAATTAGTCTGACTGTATTAGTTTAAAGATAAAAAACAACAACGCTTATTCCCCTTTCAAGGGGTGATTGAGTCACCATATATCACATCAGCCCTGAAGCCAACACTGTAATCCTCCTCAGTTTGGTCCCCTGTGTCCTGTGTGCTTCCTGCACCTGTGGCATTTCTCAAGCTATGATTTGGAATTGTCATATTAATGCTTTTTCTGACCTCCAGGGCCACAACATCAATCTCCGAAGAGGGAATAGATTTGTGTAGGACACCTGGAGCCATTCAGTCTGCTAAGATGACCTATCCACTTTATGGTGATGGCATATGTGTCAAAGTGGGTGGCAAATTCCTGGACATGAGCGTTAGTTTAACTTCCAAGCTGATTGTTATTGCTTTTCTGAGGCGGGGTTGTTGGAATCTTTCACCACTTTGCTACAATCAGTCCCTTGCTGCACTGCTGCAACGTAGAGATTGAACCTCTCTACTTCGGAGTGGACATCAGTGGAGAGATGGCCTCCCATATTTATTTACATGTTAGCATGCAGCTGATGCTTTCACCCAGAGCTCTTTAAAATGGGCAGTGAATGGTTTAGTGTTGTGCTCAATGACAGTGCGACAGAGTGAACACATTGGCTGCTGAGACAGCAGATTGGGGTTTGAGCTCCACAAACATTTCTTGGAGACAGAGTTGTTCCAGAGGTTAAACCTCAATCAACAGAACAAAATTATTTAAGTGTTCCTGGCATGACCTTTGCCCCAATCCCATCCTACACGCTCATTTGAAACAGGTTTTGTGTATGCACTGTTCACACCAATGAGTGACAAACTTAAATATACTCCAAAAAGTATGTATACTTACTAAACACTTTTGAAGGTGCTGTTGATGTAAGCTGTTGCACACAATGCAAATAAAATTGAGTATCCACTCACAGCTGGAATTACAGTGGTTAATCACATTGCAGCTGAAGGTTGAACAACTCTAGAAAGAACTTGGGAAGATAGGCATGGTCTTTTTATAGAAGGCAGTTTGAAATTTCACAGTAGGAAAAAGCAACGGTTGAATTCCATTTTGGTGTTTCAAGGTTCTTGTATTGTGCATGCTGGTTCACTGAAAAAGTCAAAATGTCTGCTGTCCATTAAGCCTGTTGACACTGGCATTTCAAAGTTGCAGCCTGATTAAAGTTACAGTGAATGTGCCAGCTGGTGAGACAGGTGTACAGGATCAGAAGGATCAAAAACAGAATTCTTTGGTCATAAGTTTGCGCAGTAGCAGAGCACGGAGCGGAGTGAATGTGTGATTAACTTAACCGCTGTTAATTTAAGAAATATTACGTGCCGTTTCTTTGACCAACAGGGCTCTCGTTTTAGTGTAGAGCACCAGATTGAATTTACGAACGCACCATGTCAGGTCATTCAGTCTCCAGGTCCGCGAGTGTTACTTGAAAAAGTAAACACTGACCAACGGTACCAGACTGGCCGACCCGTATGCTCTCACTTAGTGGATGGATGATTTGACGGGATTGCTGAAGGTGGGATGGCCGGCTTTGTGGTTGATTACTCTGCCAATCTTACAAAGAAGGACCACACTTGAACGGTTTCCTCCGGTTTGTTTTGCTATCGAGGCTAATGTTAGCTAATGCGCTAAAAAGTTAGCAGAGAAATCCAATATTCCTCTTAATACCTTCCCAATGTCTGATTAGGTAGGATTAGGCACATGTCGACCATTAATACACATCCTTACAACAGTAAATACGTTTTCTGTAACCTCATATAAAGTGTGCTCTGCACATGCAAGCATTTTTGATGACTCTCTCCATCCAGTCCTTTGGTTTTATCGCATTTAACCACAGTTGTCTTTGTTTTTGTTGATGGGCAGTGGCGGCTGGTATGTGATAAAATTTAAGTTTTGAGCCATGAGTATTCTGTCACCCAATAACACAACAAGATGATATTTTAAGACAGTCCTGTGGTGGTGAGTTGTGTTTTGCCTCCAGCTAACAAACTGTCATCATTGTGACATCGGCCCTAAAAGGGTCTATGCTGTGTTCCACCCCAGCCAGCACTGAACGTCTTAAGATGTTGGTATTTGGTTGAATTTAGGTTGTGATGTCATTGACCAAAATTCAATGTCAGGACAACATCAAATGCCAAAGTCAATTTGACATAGAATACTGATGACAGATGGCATTGATATTTTGTTGGTTTTAAGAGGGCCGGATATATCTTGTTCTAACCCCACTGGCACCAAACGTCATAAAAGACTGATATTTGGTTGTACTTTGGTTGTGACATTGGTGACGAATATCCAGTATCTTCCAAATGTCTTATGCCAATGACATCTTGACAAAGAATAAAGACAGAGTATGGAGAACCAAATCCAACATCTGCAAAACGTAATGTTAACATCAACCCAATTTTCATTCCAACCCAAATTTAATGTCTGTCGGATCTCCAACATCTTTCTGAGGTCATATTTACATCCTGTGCCAGCTGGGAAGATGATGCCCATTTGTTTCAATTACACGTGTTCACCAAACACACAGAGTATGTGCATTGAAAGCCTTCTCTGACTAAGAAAATAATTCACTGCTCTTTTTGATGTTTTAATTCTATTAGATGTAATGGATAAAAAATGGATATTACAAAAGGTCACTGTGGAGTGTTTGCAGCTCTCCAAAAAATTATTAATCATTTGAGAGCTGTGTTTTTTTTTGTGATGATGGTGTATGGGTAAAAATAAGTGTGGTAAGGTTAGGTAAGTGTGTGTCACGTAGCCTGCCCCACAACTCAGCACTGTCCACTGTCCACTGTCCATTAGCTAACATGTTGATGTGACACAGCCAAATCAAAGACTGACAAATCCTCGCACTTCATTTTTTACAGTTATGTTTCTTTCCAGCTTCTTTTGGACCATGGAATTCATCTCTACAAAATATTTGACTGGAACTCCTTTTTATGCAGAATACATCAAACCTGTGACCTTTATGTTTCCGGATAGTCTGTCTATGTTAAATTGCCTGGAAGTAATCATTTTCAAGGGATCTATTGTTGGCTGAGCTTTTGTGGGATGACAGCTGTGCTTCCAAGGGCAATGGGAAGAGGAATGTTTTCTTTTGTTTAGGTTGAGTGCCAGGCCTAAAATGATATATGCTGATGTGAAATATGTCAACTCAACACTGGCCTGAAGGTTCTCCTTGGAGCAGGTATTTACTCGAGCACCGTCAGCATATTGAAACAGGCTATAAATTGGTAGATGTAGAATACTGCACAGGTCCTTACGTGTGATTCTGTGGAAAGCAATCTCTGACAAGCAGGCCAACCATGCTGGGAAGACAGAGAGTGGAAGTGCTGGACTTTATGAGGCAAAGCATCATCATCATTGCTGTTGTTGTTTTCCAATAAATGCATCTCTGTACTCCTTTTTTTCTGTCACGTATATGTGCCATAATCAAGTAGTGGTATCATTTAATGCAGCACACTGACATGTTCACATGCCTCCCTTCTCATTACTTTTCTCTGGCAACATCCCTCTTTTCTCATTTATAACCCTCATCCATCCATCCATACTCCCATCCAGCCATCATCCAATCATCCATTTATTTACCCATAGATGTTCATCTGTCCATCCAGCCAATTTCTTATCTTCCTCCTATAGTGTCCATTACATCCGCCCCTCATCGCTTATCCTGCGTTCACCTGTGTTGCTATATGTCTCCCATCCTTCCGCTTCCCCCTTCACACACCCCCGTACTAATTTATCTTCTTCCAATTCACTCTTTCCTCAGCCCTCCGCCTTACTACTCTTCACTCCTCGTGTCTTCTTCGCACCATTTTTCAGTCCGTTCCTGCATTCTTCAAATTTCCTTGTTTTCTCTCACCATTTTGGTTTTAGTTTCTTACCGCTCTTACAGATACCTTCCCATAATGCATCTTCTCCTCTCCCTCAATTCCTCTTTAACCCCACTCTGTACAACCTTACCTCTGCCCCTGATTTGATCCTTTTTCCCACATTCCCTTGCCTCATTGCAGGCTGGATTTTTCCTTCCCTTCCCCTTTCCCACATCCCTCTCCTTGACCGGGTCTTTTCATTTTCTGCCCTATTTTTCATCATCCCTTTGCTCTTAATCATCCTTTTCCTAACAAATTATTTCACTTTAACATTTGCACATCTTTGTCTTCCAAATATCATTTTAATCATTTGGCATCATCCCCTTGTTGCCCCTCTTCCCTACTTTTGTCATGCCACAACCCGCCTCTTGCCCTTTTATATAATGGACACGCACTCTACTTCTCCCTTATTCCCTTTCTCCTCCCTCTCCCCTGCTGTCCTTTTTCTTCAATCCGACATGCCCCCTAGTGTGCATTCACCAGTCTTATTTGAGGTAGTTTATTTACAGATTCACATGTATATTAGTGGAGCAGCAAGCCCGCAAATTATGTCTACAAATAAATTAATACTATAGCTAAATGTAAAAACGTGAGCACTGGTTTATGTAATCGTCTTTAGGCAATCTTTTTCCCTAACCTAGTTGGGGAATGAGTCACAAATGAACACATGAACAAGCTCTTTTTATGAAACTGGTGTTTATTATTGTAAAACACTATCACAAAATGTTTTTGGCTGCATATCAAACCACATTATGCCATCGGCTGTTACGCAGAAAAGATTATGACTCAAGCAATGCATTGCCAGGAAAAAATAGCTGCTAAATTAATGCAAAAAATATCAATCTTACTCATACTGTAAGCTCAACGGGGATTATTTAGGTTTTGCTTTCAGCTTGGTCATGCAAAACCACCCACCGGTGGGAAACACAGCTTTTACATAAGATCAGCTGCATAGCCTGCAGCGAGTAATCAGGAATCAGTGAAGTTATTGATTGAGATTAACTTATTGATTTACGCTACAGTAACAGTCTTTGTGCATAAACTTTAATCACATTGAGTCGACAAGGTCCTTAGAGTCCTTAGTCCTTTCTTGCTAGTCAGGACTAAATTATCATGATGTCCATAGGTGATGGTCAAGAATATATTGGCACACTGTTTTTCCAGTGCGTCGTACAAGATTTGCACGTTATGAGAAAAGACAATAAACACAAAAAATATAATCTTTTTTTTTTTCAGTTGAGTATAGTGAGTACAAACACAATACTTTGAAGATATTTGATTTTTTTTTTGTTTGTTTGTTTAAAAGCCTACTTTTGTTTCCCTTTACAATAGTGTTTATGGAACATTATTTACATGCTCTTATTAATATTTTGTAGAATGCTGTGTAAGAGATATCAGAGATACTGCTTTGTGCTATAGCGTCAGTACTTCAAACATGAAAATTTCAAAACAAGTGGTAGTGCTGTGGGTGGGAAGCCGGCAGGGGATTAGGGCAGAGCCAGGGACTACAAGTTCCAACACATTCTCATCCCAACTTGTCAAATACTGCTGCTTTGTCAGTGGACATAAACGTCACAATATGAAAGGCTGGGTACCCTCCTGCATCAGTTTTGGATGCTCTGGGACGCATGTTGATTTACACTTCTTACAAGCATTGTGCTTTTTTTCAAAATAAACTTAGAACATATGCAAACACCTTGATTTTACATGTATAGCCTTAAGCTCAGGCAACAAAAGTCCCCGGGTAGATTTAAAAAAAAAATCATAGTTTGGCTTAAAATAAGTATGGTTGTTACTAGTCATGAAACATCACATGACATATGTCACTAATGAAGCATTTTACACGTAATAGCACACTACATTGTTATCAAAATAACTCCATTGACTTTTGGTTTCACGCAGGACAGTGGGCTCCTGGATGAAAGTCCATAGTGGGTTTGACCCATCCACCACTCCTCCTTCCTGCCCTATACAGACTTTCTCGTTGTTTACACTAAATTAGTGAGAGGTGCCTTTATGTCTTGGTATCTGATGCAGATATTCACTGACAAAGCAGCGGTATTTGCAGAGCTCATTTGTGCCCGCTGTTTCAACAACTGCCCCCACCTGGTGTGTGTCATACCACCACAAAAGGTGCCTCTGTGCGTTGGTATCTGACGCCAAAATCACTGACAAAGCAGCTGTATTTGATAAGTTGGGAATGAGAACAGGCTGCAAGATCCTGAGTTAAGTATATGAATTGGGGGAAAAAAGAGAACAAAAAACTGAAACAAAAACAAAACCACTGAACTTAGACATCGCTGTTTTATGTATAATAACATCCATTAGGGTCTATGTGCTTGTATATAATGAGTCATTAGTGAGGTGTTCTGGGGCAGGTTCTTGTATTCTTACGGCTATTTTGATAATTAATCTTACAGATTAAAAATACAACATTGTTTTGTGCAGTTGTGGACTGAACTAAATACATTTACTCAAGTACTTGAATAAAGGAAGCTGTTCACTTCAGGAAAGATTGTCATTTCATACAACTGGGCTATCTGTGCCGTAGAAAGATGCAAATACTTTTGACATTGGTGCTTCATGAAATACGTCATCCAGCAGACTTGAGCTGGGAGATGAGCAGAGAGATCTGGCGTTGGTAATATGCAAGGAAGTTTACCAGAGTTCATTTACACATGCCACCCACATTGTTATGATACAAGTATCTCTTACTTAAGCATTTCCAGTTTCTGTTACTCAACACTTCAACTCCATATCTCAGAGGGAAATATTGTTCTTTTAACTCCACTACATTTATATTATATCTCTAGTTATTATTCATTTTTTAATAAATACCATAAAACTATAATCAACAATTATGTTTTTCTGTCAATGAAAAAAATATTTTCTAAAGATTTTTGCCTTGAGGTTACCCTAATAAAAATATATATTGAAATTCTCAAGTCACCAAGCAGTATACAGATGTATAATGTATATAATATATACATGTATACTGTGTATATATATATATATATATATATATATATATATATATATATATATATATGTATGTATGTATTTATAATAATAATAATAATAATATATAAACAAATTAAAATGAGCCCCACATTTACCAGCTACAACCTTAAAATGATGCATATACTAATGCAAAGATAATTATACTCCAATAATACTTTATAACATAACACTATTCTGCAAAATGAGTACTTTAATTGATGTAAATCTAAATAGCGCATAGTGTAAATAGCACACTTTCTTGAGGACTATTTCATTTGTGCATTAATATATGCTGGTGGATCATCACACTAATCCTTTAAAGACTTTTGTAAACAAAGACGTGTAGTGCTGCAGTCATATGATGAATGTAAATTGCGGTGATGCAGTGACAACACTCATGACTTTCAGTCATTTTGTTGTGTCTCCTCTGAGCATGATCTGCAGTAGTCTTAATGGTGACAGCATGTTTGATTGTGGGCCCATGAGTCACCTTCAATCTGTTACATTTTGGACACTGCTAATTCTTATTTCTCTTAAAATTTTTGTTCTCTAGTTGTTTTTTCATGTCATCGGGGTGAGGCAATCATGAGTAGGTCAAGTGTCCAGGCAGACAAGCAAGCCATTCAACCAAAAACAACTGTGCCTTGACCCATGTGACACAACTGTCTGGTCAGGGCACATCATTCACTCGAGGTCTCTTATTCAATAGGATTTGTTCTCAATGTGTAAAGATAGGCTTACTCAGATATTTCAGATTGACTTCCATCTTGATCCGTTCTCTCTTTGCAATGTATTTGTATTTGCAGGGGACAGTAAAGTGATTGCAATGACAAAGTGTTTTTCCTCTAAACTGTCCGTCACATTTTAGCTTACACATTCCATAGATCCATGAGCCAGAACCATCCAACCATACTGTACATCCAAGAATGTATAAATCCATCCATCCACTCATCTATCCCCCTCTCATCCCTATTATCCATCCACCTACCCAGCCAGCCAGCCAGCTATAGCTAGCCATCTGTTATTTTCTCAACTTTTCCCTTGCTCCTTTACTCTCCCTCTATTTCTACCTCTCTCATCTCTTCCCCCTTTCTCTCTCTCTCTCTCTCTCTCTCTCTCTCTCTCTACCAAAGCCCATCCATGATATGAACGCCCCGCTCCAGTGAGCAGTGAGCTTTTTTCCCAGACATCCTGACGGAGAGAGACAACCTTGGCAGAAGACTTTATGTAAGCAGTTCATTAGCTTCTCGGCTCTGGACCCCCCACACTCACATGATAATCAGAGTGGCCGCCATGGTGAGAAATTACCCAGAAAAATATCCATTTGACATACAGACTGAAAACACTCCAGCCAGAAACGTTATGCAACTGTGACCATGGTCTCTGAGCGCTGCGGGGGGTAAGGGCATTGTGGGGCAGGAAAGGCCAGTTGATTAAAAGGACAAGTTAAAAAGGCTTTGTTTTATTGCTGTTTGACATTTTTGGCTTTTCTTTTTACACAAGAGACACTCAAGTTTGTACCTGACCTGCTACTAACAATGGTGAGCAAGGAGTGGTTGTGGTTGAATAGACTGCACAGTATGTTGCTGAAATTACCTGTATTATGGGGAATGGTTATCGACTTTGGGTGCACTTATTGTGGCAGTCTATGTAGGAAGATGCCTTGTATAAAAGCATCTACACCTTTTTATGTTTAGAAATGCATTTTTGTACAGGTACACTCTGTTCCCTATTGCACGTTGCAAAATTAATTGATTTTTCGCTTGGGGAAACTTAGGAATGACCTCGTAAGTTGAAGTTTAACTTTTTGTCATGGCTGGTGTGTGAGAGGCAACAGGGGACGAACCCAAATGCAGGTAGTCCAGAAGAACCACAGGTACAGATACACACGCCCTAACATGTTCAAAATTCATATTTGGTTGAAGTTATGTGTCATTTTGCTCCATTGTGTCAAAATAATATTTTTTCAAAGTTTCTTACTGGTGGTGGACTTGTTGGACCATGTAAAAGGAGCCTCCTCCTTGATATCCAAGTCTTTAATGATATTTAAAGTAGGAGTGCTTCTCCTTTCTAACAGAAATGTGGGCCTCTCTTTTGGACATGTATCTCTACTACAGCCTTGGAAACTGTTGGCGAGTGGTTTGTGTACCATATCTCCATAACAATGCACAAAGCTGACTGTAAACAGGCAAGAAGCCATGTCTTGCAGACTGCAGTAAAAACCCAATTGAGATTCACACTCGAAATGCACTGTATACATGTCCTAAGATTACCCCTAAAACCTGACAAATATTGACAAATCTCACGTCTTCGTTGGAAAATGCTGAATTTGGCAAAAGGCCTAATTCTGAATATCCAAATGGAATGTGCTGTTTATATGAATGGTATGACATTCAGCATATTATCATAATCAGAATAATAGTGGAAAAATAGGAAGCAGGAGGGCGGGGGAGGTCAGGTGAATGTGACTGGAGGGAAAGGGGTTACTGCAGGACAGGAGGGAGTGACTGTAGGGAGGGACAGAGAGGCAGATGTGGGTACTATAGTGCTTTAAGTGTTAAATGTAGCTAAATGCATTTACTCAGAAAACTCTACTAAATTATAAATGTGAACTATGTTCTTTGCATTAGTGTTTCCTAAACCACTTTATATTTCTAACCTGCTACAGTTCAAAGGGAAAATACTTATGACACCAACACATTTATTTGACAGCTTTAATTACTTTGCAGATTAAGAATGCATTCGAGATTTGATGAAAATATTATGCTTTGTTATAGATTGTACGAACCAGCAGTGTATAGACTAGTTACATTTAGTTCCACCTCAACCAACTATTACAACACATTTGATATACAATAGTATAAGACTCACAGAGGGAGAATTTCTTTCTGAATTTTGAATACTTTTACATCTGATTTTAAATAAAGTTCTTTTGCTTGTAGTGGAGTATTTTCACATTGCAGTATTTCTGCTTTTACTTAAGTAAAGGTTGTAAATAATTCCTCCACTAATGAGTTTCAATGTGTTCTATCTATTTATAGTTATTTAGATAGAAAATAAAGAAAATGCTAAATGACTGTGTGAAACTTATGTTTCACCTATTAAAAATGCAAAGCTCTCCCCAGCATTGTTTATATATTTTTTAACCCTCGACAAGACAACTGTGTATAACACACACTCCCAAAGTTGGGGAAATGGAATCCAAATGGTCCATGTTCAAAGCCTCCATTGTGGAAGCAGCCGCTGAAAGCTCTGGTAAGAAGGTAGTCGGTGCCTACTTTGGTGGAAACCTAAGAAACTGTTGGTCGACACCAGTGTAGAAGGACGCCATCGGGCTAAAGAAGGAGGCCTTTCGGGTTTGGCTGACCCAGAGTCTCCTGGGTGGAAGGAACACTTTAAGGAACTCCTGATCCCAGCCATCACATCCTCTGTGGGGGAGGCAGAGTCTGAAGACTCGGAGGAACTTTGAGGTCACTGAGGGAGTCACAAGTTCCAGTTATCGGGGTATCACACTGCTCAGCTTCCCCAGGAAAGTTTACTCCAGGGTGCTGGAAAGGAGGCTCAGACCGATTGTTGAACCTCAGATTCAGGAGAAGCGATGCAGATTCCATCCTGTCCGTGGAACAGTGGACCAGCTCTTTACTCTTGGGATTTTGGGAATTTGCCAAGTCTACATGAGTTTTGTGGAGTTAGAGAAAGCTTATGACTGTGTCCCTCGGGAGTCCTTTTGGGAGTACTGTGGGAATACAGGGTACCAGAGTCATTGATACGAGCCAAGTGAGAGCTGTCTCAACATACTCGGTGTAAAACCAAGCAAGCTCTCAGTGGGTGTTGGCCTATGCCAGGGTTGTCCCTTGGCACAGATTTGGTTTCTGATATTTATGGACCGGATCTTAAGACGCAGCTGCGGGAAGGAAGGACTCCAGTTTGGGCTGACTTCAGAATTACTTTTTGTAGATGATGTGGTTTTGTTGGCTTCAACACACTGTGATCTCAAGCATGCATTGGATTGGTTTGCAGCTGAGGCCATGGTTCTCTGCTGGGAAAGGGGAGACTGCCCCCTCTGAATTAGAAGAGAATTACGGCCCCAAGCATAGGAGTTCAAGTATCTCAGGGTCTTGTTCATACGTTAGTTTAAAATGGAGCTTGAAATGGATTAGCAGTTTGCTGCTATCAGACATCCAGAGGGAGCTCGGAGTGGAGCCGCTGCGCCTTTGTGTGGAAAGGGGTCAGTTGAGGTGGTTCGGGCATTTGATTAGGATGCCTTCTGGGTGCCTCCCGTTACAGATGTTTCAGGCACATCCAATGGGTAGAAGGTCCTGGGAAATACCTAGAATATGCTGGACCTTGAAAGCGTTGCTGAGGAAAGGGACATCTGGAATACTTTGCTCAGCCTGCTGCCCCTATGACCTGGCCCCAGATAAGCGGATGGATGGATGGATGGATGGTTTGGATTTATGACCAATGTGAACATTTGTCTTCGCTAGAGGTCAGCTAACTATGAAAGGTAGGATGCTGCCAATACTGGACGCAGAGTAAACAAGCAACTAAATGAAGTGCTCAGATAAGAATATGTCATTTATCATTAATTAGATCCACATGTATTAAGTTTCTAAAAATTAGTGAATGAATGAATGAATGAATATATTAGTCTCTCTAACTAAGTAAAGTAAAGCCCTAATACACAGACAGGATTGTTGACCTTTATGACCCATGGCACAAAAGACCCTCCTGCTCTCCCTTCAGCAAACAAAATTTTAATACCTCCATTTTATCTAACCTTTATTACCAAAATGGAAGCATTCTGTGTTTGTTATAAATAATAATAGTCAATGCAGTGTGTTGTGAAAACACTCTTCAGAATTGGATTCCAGTGATACTGCATTGCACAGAATGTTGCTGCTTGAGTGAACAGATCCTGTATGACTATAACAACAGCAGCTGGTATGAGGTGTGGGAGAACCGGCTCAAAGTTAGCCGAGGAACAGATGGACCAGCTGGTCTCTTCTGGTGGGTTACCATGGTAATGTGGATTTGACCTTATTTGTGTCTAATATTTCTACTGCCCCCCCACCACCGCACCAAATCCTTTCTTTAATAATGTAGGCATGTACGTCCATACTTATATACGCAATTGTGTATTCATGCGGTCATCCATTTAAACACACAGTTAATATAGCCATCAATAAAAAACACACATGCTCGTACCGGTTTTGCCCACACACATATGCACACACCTATTTCCAGCAGGATCAAGTCAACCCACTGTGCTGAGAGTCACTGTTGCCTCTTCTCATTCAACATGCTTTCTAAACCCAGGGGAGGTCTCCTGTGTTCCTCATTAGCATAGGTTCTGTCCACAGCATGAGGCCTGTCATCAATCTTCCACTTAAGATATGCAAACTTGGAGAAAAAAAGAAGAGGAGAGAAAAAGACAACAGGAGAGTGTAGGTCAATTTTACAGTAGAGTCTAATGCTGGTTGGCAGAGTCGGTCTGTGATCTGTGGCACTGAATATCCATCATTATCACATTTCAATGTTTATTGTTAATGTCCTCTTCGTGTTTCATATAGTCCACAGAGTTTGTGGCTACATGTAAAGACAGGGAAGAGCTATTTGCAATTATTACCTTCGCCAAGGAGGTTATGTTTTCACCGGCGTTGGTCTGTTTGTCTGTTTGTTTGTCTGCAAAATAACTCAAAAACTTCTGAATGGATTTTGATGAAATTTTCAGGAAAGGTTGATAATGGGACAAGGAACATATGATAACATTTTGGTGGTGATCGGTTGAAGCGAAGTGGATAAAATAATAAAATGGCTGGAAATCCGAGCTGCTAGGCGGAGGTCTGCGCTCTCCAAGTGCTTTTCTAGTTGGTTATAATGTCGCCTGTTTCCAGGTAACCACTCTATTTATGGCTAAAATGCATGCTAATGCTTAATAAAGCCATAAAGGAGTCATAAAAGGGATAGTTTGGGTCCTTTGTAGTGGGGTTGTATGAGGTACTTAACCATAGTTGGTGTAGTACATACAGTAAATGTCAGTCAGCACCACAGATTGTAAAAGTAATGGATGTAGCTTCAGTGTTGTCACCTATTTGTTCCTGGACTCCCATTTTAAAGCCTCGAGTTTGGCATCTTGACTGTAACCATTGTGATTTTTGGAGCCAGAAAAGAAGTGACCATATTTGGGCAGAAGGAAGCTGTCGAAGAGCGAGGGGATACGGGGGGGGGACTGACTGACCGAGAAGCCAAAGTAGGCAGTCTGTCATTCAACTCGGCCCACTCTTAATAATGCGTAACTGTAAGCCTTAATGAAATGTAAATGGATGAATTATATAAACTTCCGTCCCTGTAAAGCTGTCATGAAGGGGGAAATTAACTATAGCGACCAAAACCAATATTTTTGTACCAGGCTGCAATCTATGGTAGTTGTAAAAAGTCTCACCTAAAATAATCAAATCAGTTTAAGTGTCCGCTATATTTAGAATATTTCCACTGCTTTACTTCACCATCACACAGCAATTTCAGAAGGGGAAATGAAACTGTTATATTGCTCTCTTCAAAGCCAGACTCCTTTGAGAAAAACAGTGATTTAATATTGCAAAACACAGGAGCTGCCGGCCTACTGCTGCCTCGATCAGTTATTTTGTTTGTGTTTTTGTGTGACTTTAGCATTTTAAAAGGGCTAGTCTGGATTCACCAAAGTCACACAACAACACAGACTAACTGATTGATTCATGGCATCGGTACATCTGCAGTCAGCCAGCCAAAATTACTGTTTTTGTCAATGGAGTCTGGTGGCTTTGATGAGAGCATTAATGAGACACTGAAGGTGTTAACAGCCCCCCTGTTGGAACAGAAAGTTAAAGTAATGATAGTATCTTCAATATTGAGTACACTTGAGTTGGATTTTTTTAAAATATGTTTTTCAGTACATTGCTTAGCTTCTGTGTCGGCACCCCTGCAGCTTCTCCAAACTAGAGGCGTGATGACAGAAATCTATGATGTGTAATGCACCGACTGTGGATGAATTACCTCATACAACCCCAATCCAAAAAATCTGAGCTATACCTTTAAGTACTGTTCCTTATGCATACAAAGGATTTCTGTGTCCATCAGCCTGTGGTTTAAATTGATGAAGTGAGTGTATTTAAATAAACTGTACAACTGTTATACAAGGAAACTTTCAGCCACCTTAAATCTGAGCTGCTTAACTTTGTTTACATTCATCCTTTACTGGCTAATGAACTCTCTCTTCCATTCACCCGCCTGGTCCTTGCTCCTTCCATCTCAACCTGCCTTTTTTATAGCCTATCCTAAAATGCCAAAAAATTAAATGCTAAATGCATTGATTTCAATGAGGAGCTCTAACTGCTAAGAAGGCAGGTTTTCCTGCCAATGAAACACTTTTTCCCTCTTGAGTGCATGGAGCCAGGAAGCACAGTT
This sequence comes from Epinephelus lanceolatus, assembly GCF_041903045.1. Classification (NCBI taxonomy): domain Eukaryota; kingdom Metazoa; phylum Chordata; class Actinopteri; order Perciformes; family Serranidae; genus Epinephelus; species Epinephelus lanceolatus. The sequence goes on from NC_135744.1 coordinate 35,424,343, forward strand.
GATGTATGGAGATGCTTTAATGCAAAAATCATGGTGCCTAATATACTGTTGGAGGCTATAAATTGCTTATATGGCTGTTTATATACTGTAAGTGCTGCCAGGTTGGAGGATGTGTGTATATCTTATTTTTCTCTCTATTTTTTATATTTATTTTGTTATGCTGTATGTGTTAATATGCTCGTAGCAATGTAAAAACAAACATCAGCTTGTTTCTTGCTTCATGTTACGTGGATTAATGGCTGAGTGCATCCACAGTACTGTATATCTACATTATAATCTAGATGTTGAGGTCACACCAAGCTGCTTAATAGCACTGGTTCCTCTGTAAGTACAGATCAGCTTTTCCCATCACCCTCCCCTCTCTCTCTGTCTGTCTGTCACTCTCTCTCTCCCCTGCTGTAATCCTCACAATGAATGTCTTTTGCCTAAACTGCAGTGTCAGGAGTAACACTACGCTTCACACTCTGAATGAATGTGAGATTTAGGTGTACCAGTTGGTGGACAGGGACAGAGTTAAAACATACATCACTGGATAGCGATGCAACCAGCAGTACAGTTTACTTATATATTATATATTCTCAATAATGTTTAAATACAATACAGTCATTTAGAAGAACAAGCAAATACTGTAAATGCCATAAATACAAGCAGGTGAAGAATGAAAAAGGACACCTTAATGCCATGATATACAGTAGCCTTCAATACTATCATTGCAAAGTGAAATTATTGTGATAAATATTTAATTATTTCCTTTTTTAGACTGTGCAGAGACCTGTTGAATGAACTCTGTGATCTATTTGTCATGCTCAGTTTGTGGTAGTCAAGTAATTCCATTTTATTTTGAGGTCTGCCTGTTCATTTGTTCACCAGTGGATATGTCAGTAAGATTAGTGCCCTCCTTCATGAATTTATTTAAAACTATGACTTTAATTAATGTGCCTAATTTTAATCAGTGCAAACAGTTGGAAAGTGCCATTGCTATGAAAGATAAAATCACAATTATTTTTTTTAATAGTTGATACCAACAATTCCTGGTCAAAATATTAGAATTAGATTTGAGAAAACATAATACATAAAATGAAATAAAACAGATGGAAACACACATGTGATACTCAGTCTATAACGGCACATGCTACAGACCTTGATGATCAATAGATGTCACTGTTAAATTATCCTGTCCTTAGCATTTCTGTGATTTTCCCATTAAATGAGTGATGAAGGGGTTAGCCATCAGCACTGTTTCGAGTGGCATTAGACATATCATCGATATGATCCATCACGCTCCTTGAAACACTTCTCCTTGTCCTTTTAACCTGACCCTGTCACATGTATGTACTCAAAGTGGCAGGCTCTCACATGTCTAACTTGCAAAAATAATGATTTTAATGCTGCAATGTTTCGGTAGACCGTCACCAGGCATGGTTTGCCAGATGAAAGTCTAGTCACCAAAATGTTGCAGCATTAAAATCATTATTTTTGCAAGTCGGATGGTGAGTAGGAGTTTTTTCTACAAGTTGTGTTCTGCTCGTCCCTCTCCTACGCACCTGTTTGGAAGTAGATATGCAAAGTATTCCTTTGTTCTGAGGCTCTCACATGTGGCATGTTTAAAGGACACTGCGGATTTTCAAGCAGCTTTGTATCATAACATCATCGGTTGTATGTGCAAACAAACCTGGGTAAACGTCCTTCCGTCTTACTAGCACCCAGATCTCCCTGCTCATCTCCCAGCTCAAATCAAAGCTGGATGACATGAAACGACGGATTTTTACTTGCTGTTCGGCTGTTGCTTGAACTATAGATTGCACTTCCGTATTTTTGTATGCCCGCCAACATGGACAGAAAGAGTTTAGAAGCAAAGAGACCCACACCTCTGTTTCTTTCTCGGACTAAACTGATCAAACTGTAAAACTAGGGGAACAGCCCATTGGTCCGGCAGCCCATTGGTCCGACAACCCATTGTTCTGACCATATTAAACCCATTGTTCCGAAGTCCCGTTGTTCCGAAATCATCATGATGCCCTGTGGTTAAGGTCTGGTTAGGTTTAGGCAGAAAAACCACTTGGTTAGGGTTAAGAAAAGATCATGGTGTGGGTTTAAATGAAAAAGAAAGTGACAAACACATAAGCCGTGAGCCTACTTCACCTCAAGCCTTTCCCAGCTGACCCAGAGCCAGTCGCGGCGCACCATCAAGACAGAAATACGCCCGCCGGGAGCCGTTCAGCACCGTAGACCATCGGACTAATGGGATGTCGGACCAATGGTCTGTCAGACCAATGACATGGACCCAAAACTAGGCAGTGCTGATCAAATATAAACCAAAATTCTGTTATTATATTAACTATTTCTTGCTTAAAATGTCAATGTCTTTAGAGACATATTTTAGTGCACTGTTTGGCTGTAATATAAGAATTTGTGAACAGGAAATGGGCCCCATACTGTTTCCTGTACTGTAAAAACAGAGGCTGAAAAAATGGATCAAACAGTAAAACTAAGTAGTGCTGATCAAATATGAATCAAGATTCTGTTATTGCATTGCCTTATTTCTTATCTAAAATGTTTTCAGAAACATATTTTAGCTTTGGAAGAAAAAATTAACTTCAGGCACGCATGCATGGCGCAGGAGCAAATGCACTTGAATTAGGTTAAAAAAACCTTTATCCAAAAAAACATGGCTACTTTCATTAAAACACTAACCACTTTCAACCCGAAGGTCTTCATCAGGGTGCAAAAGGGTGGACAGGAGTCAAGCAAACTTTTATAAACTTGGTCCTGATTGATAAGTGAATGCAGGTGGGTGACAGTAATGGATCATAATGAGAGTGACACGCCTCTGTTCAGAAAAAAAAGATGCACAAAGATGAGGAATTACTAAACAAACATCAAAATTACATTCAAAACGGATAAGCTCCCATTATGTCACCCACCAGCAGGAGCATTTATTGGTCGGGTGCAGCACGGTGCATTCTGGTAGTTGTAAGTTTTCTGCTTTCTGAGCAAATAAAAGCGCATGCAACAGCCATATTTTTCTGTTTTCTCTGTTCATGTGGCATCAATTTCAAAGGTATTTGTGTCTTTCTACTGCATTGACAGCCCAGGTTTATGAAAAGGCCATTGTTCCAGCAGTAAAATACTTAAAAGATAAATTATAGAAAAGCTTTTGACTGTGACAATCAGCTTTTCTTCAAGTTTAAGTACCTTTGCACGGTTGAGTTGGACTAGAAAAGGACTGTGCTTCTGTTACACGTGGGTGAAACAAGGTCGTCGCTATCGCACTTTTGAGGACAGTTGAATAAAGTTGAAGCTTTTTCAACTTTACTCATTTTCATTTTACAGCAAACTGCTCATCACTTTTTAGTCATGACTTTTAAATGACCCATTGCATCCACATTTTTTATTCGCTGTATTCACCTGCACTTCATTTAAAATGCCATTTCCAGGCATCATGAGTGGATTGTAGACTAAAAAAAGAAATGAGGTGTTACGATGTTTTGTTATTTGTTCTCGTATGTAGTCTAGAATAAACCCGACATCTGTAATGCTTTGTTCAAATGAGGTGGTTTTGATTACAGTTCAGTTGGCTCGTCGCCCGGGCCACAGGATTGCATCTATTAATTTCTCCTCGCTGGTCATACAAACTGCAGCAACTTCATTATTAAAGTGTAGCCTTCAACTCTGATAAATTTGTTACACTCTAGTGATCAAATGCTATTTTGTTGCCCTGACATACACAGGCTATTTGTAATACCTTCGCTTAAATTAATTGACACAGGAACTTGCTAATTTGATGTATGCGAGTGAGATATTTGTGTCTTAGAGTGAAATGTATGAAACTGTGGCGAGCGGCTAAATCTGTGAAAGATGGTGAGAAACACAGCACAGAGCCAAAATAACAAGTCTGAATGTGGCATACAGTGAGAGCTGTTGAGAATCTGGGAAATATGGCAAAGACGCGAGCAACACAAATAAAGAAACAGATGTGTACTCATGAGTAATTTGTTGGAGGAGAGCGCAAGCCTGATGCAGAAGCCAAGATGTGACCTTTCACCTGCCAGCGTGGGAGACCCAGCCGTTGGTACCCTGCCATCTTCTCCACAAGCTCCAACTGACCTCTTGCAGTAAGAAAAACTTGGTTGCTATGGTATCAAGAGGAACTTTAATGATATGCTGTTGCTATGTAGAGACTTTATACAGTCCAGTTTGAATGCCTCCATACAATGGCACTACATGATTAAGTGATTAGAACAATGCTTTGTTTTAAGTGGTGCCCAGGTGGTGGTGCATGTTGCTTTCCACTTTGTATTCATAATGCACAGAACACCATTTAATCATGAATATACAATGACAAAGCCACAGGAATTTTGGATGCTATTTATTTAAACACTGGATTACCATAGTGTTACTCACATTGGAACATATGCAAACAACATCCGGATTTCTTCAGTATTTGTTTGTGTCCTTGAACCTGATTGACGCAATTTGCAAGAGACGTCACACCACTTGTTTTTTGGTTCGTTTTTCTGAGCAATAACTCAGTCCAATCAACACACAAAGACATTACTACCAGTTTAGATATCATAATCAGAGGTGTTCTTTATTGTAAAACTTCGTAGCGAGTAGTTAGGGACAGTCGCAAAAGTGCATGCAAAATGGCCAAGGAGGTGCTTTAGATTGTTGTGAATATTTTTTTTTTCTTTGACACTTCAGCCTTAAGTGCTATATCGTAGGCAACTGGACTTGCTTGAGTTCCCAGAGGATGTTTCACCTCTCATCCAAGAGGCTTCTTCGGGTCTAACAGACTGGTGTGGAGTCACAGGCTTCAAACTCTGTGTGGATGTGAATAGCTACAGAGTCTTTGAGGTGACATGTGAGCTCTGAGTTCAGAGTTGTTAAGATCACCTGTGAGTTGTTGACCCACCCGGCCATCATGTGTGTCATGGGGGTTAGATAGGTCTAGGTGTGAACGGGGAAGGGATCTCAAGACTGCATTGTAGGTGGCTGATAAGTGGTGTCATAGGCCACCTCCTCTGTATAACAATGGTTGTTCCAGTTTGACGTATATGGATTCTTTCAAGCCTCTTTCAAACCGTCCGTCTTCTCTGTCCAGAGCTCGGTCTCACTCCGAAGTCGTAAAAATCTGGTTGCCGTTATAGTTTAAGGGGGTCAGGGTGAAATGCAGCGGGACAAGGATGAAAGTTAAGGCAAAAGTCTAAGTGGGGCGGGCAGGAGGGGTGGTGGATGGGTCCACAAAGTGCCGACTTTCACCAGAGAGAGCAGTGTTTGCATCCTGTAAGATTCTAAAGCCAAACCCTGATCTTTTTTCCTAAACCTAACCACATGCTTTCATTGCCTAAACCCAACCATGTGCGTGGAAGGAAAAAAACATCAATTTGTGTTGTTGTACCAACATAGTGCGTTTATTCTGAAAGAGACTGTATGCACACATTAAATTTCCTGTGAAAACGGTAGTGTCTCTTGAAAGAAGTAAACTTGACAAGGGGTCCCAGAACATCAGCAACCGACGCACCCAGGGTACCTTGCACGTCATATGTGGACGTGGAAAATCCATGACCAAAACGTCAATATGTGACAAGGTCGGAGTGAAAATGTGTTGCTGGCCAAGATGTGAACATTGCTATCCTCGAAGGAAACAAAACTATGGTATCCTGCGATGTCACTTCACTTTTCACTTGCATTCACACCAAAGAAGCACTAAAGACAGCGAGAAAACGTCTGCTAGAGGACAGAAACCCATTGCAACACGACCATCTTCACCCCAGACCACATTTGTGACCTACTTGATCTCTGTCTGACGACCACTTACTTCAAGTACAGTGAAGAATCTTCACCAACCTCCTGCCATTAGGTTTTACACAGCCTAAATCATGCACTAAATCCCAGGCCCCTCTACTTTGTATTTCCCCATTGTTAAGACATTAAGACTGAATTTCACTTTTTATTTCTTTTTTTTCCATATTCCAATGCATGATTTAGTTGTGCAGTTAATATATTGCATTATTTTTTTGAGCAGCTTAACTTACATGCGCACCTGAGGAGTGTAAGTAGAAAACTGTGGGTCCTTGAAAATGAAGAAGTAGAGATGATTTCCAGCCACCTCCAGTTTAAGCTCTGTCAGTGCCAGTTTATATCCGAATACAAATCTGAGTTCAGATATTACTGTGAAATAATGAGACATGGAAAGCTGCTTAGTGTCACACCCCTTTGAGACAACATGAAGCACTGAGTCCTGGTGCTCATCCTCATCATTCCTTTTTGATTCTCTGGGTATTTGCCTCAAAAGAAGACACTGGCAACAAGCATTCAAAACTCTAGAGATGCACTTATTTCTTATGATCGTGTTCTAACTTTCTTGCTTGAGATTTCTAAGGATTTTGATCTTTTTGAAGTTTAAATTTTAAACAAAATTTGACCAAACGATCAAATAAAGCTACAGGGTGTGCACCAGTCGTGTTCAAAGAGAACAATGAAAAAATGTTCCCACTGTAATCCTTTCAGAGACCGTTTTTGATCTTGCATTAAAATCCCCATTGAAGCTCCTCATCTGCCCAGTGTGGCGTTTCCATTACGAGAGCGTGTGGAGCACTGGAGTATATCGAAGGAGGTCGTTCGTCACTGATTCTGCAGTTATTTTTAACCGTCCCCCGTGTGCAGGTCTAATCAGAACAGGATGTTCCTCATCAAATTAACCAGGAATATATTTTCATGAAACGACACTGGGTCTGCACGTATACCCTACCATGATGTAGCAGACTAAGGTCAATTACACAGGAGGGTTAGTGGGGCTAAACACAGAGCAGGGTTGAGTATTGCAATTTCTTCACTAATGGCACTGAATCAGAGAAGGTTAAGCTTATTAGTTACTTTGTAATGGGGCAGTAACCCACAGACAAAGTCATATTTGAAATTAATAAAAAGTATATGCCCAGTCTTTTTTTCGTTGTTTCTCTATTTTATTGAAACCAAAGGAAATGCACCTTTGCAATATTCCAAGTAAATTATGTGAAAAGAGTGGTCAAGATCGAAGTCTTGAGTTTTATTATGACTGTGTCGACACTAAAGCTAAAAATTCTGTCATACATTTAAAATGATTTTTTGGAATACAGTTTATATATATACAATTATGAAAATCATGAATCTTTCCAAAACCAAAGTCCAACTTTTTAAACAGATCTGCAGACAGTTAATCAAACCATTTATAATAGTTGATTTTTTGTGATCCAATAAAAACTGTTAGACAAATACACCATTATACAATAATGCATTGTCAGTGTACGGGTACAAAAAGTTCAACAAAGTAAATACCCCCAGAGTCGGCAAGGGCAGGGGCGGAGGAACACTCACCGGCAATCAGCCCAGACATGGAACAGACCACATAGAGTGATGATCAGCACTATACCTGAGTCAACAACGCCAGCTCCAGGAATCAAGCTCCAGAGTTGCAGTTGTGGCCAAGCCAAGGTAACATCCTCTGCAGACCTGAGAATAAATTGAGGCAGGAAAAGGTGTTTAAAGGCAGTGGGACAGGGAACTCGCATCGACCAATACTTCCTACGAAGTAAGGCAAGTCAGTCAAAACAAGTTCTGCGGCAGGACGAAAACCAAAATCTGCAGGAGATCAGCCCCCCTGTCCCAGAGGAAGGGGAGGAGTCAAGCACAGCAGAGCCCCATGAGCCCAACCCACCACACCCTGCAATCAAGACTAAGGACACATTCACACTGGCACTATTTGGTCCGCTTTAAACGAACCCTGGTCTGTTTCCATGGATAGTTTGGTTCATTTAGAGTGGTGTGAACTCTCATTCCACTCTGGTGCGGACCAAACAAGCAAAACCTGGCCCGCTTTAAAACTGGGGGTCTCGATTCACTTGCAAGTGAACCCTGGTGCGGTTCGCTTACAGTGGGAAATGCAAACGGACTATCCAGTGAACCAAAGAGAGGAAGTGACGTAGAGTCCATTGCATTTTGGTGCTTGGAGTTTTTGTGGCGACCAAGCTGGCTGAGGGGGATAGATTTCCGTTTTTGGCCCTGGCCAAGCAATGAGCCAGGTTATCTTCTTCCTCATTGCTTTTTTTCTTCCTGGTCAGTGGTCATTTCGGGCAATACTGCCCCCAGACGAGCAGCTCTTGTAACTGCGTGATGTTGTCCAGGCGGTTTGGTCCACTTTAAAAAGTGCAGTGTGAAAGTGAACCGAACTAAATGAAGGTGTGAAATTTTTCAGCATTCCCAACCCAATCGAACCGAGTCCCTGGACTATCCTGGTGTGAATGCACCCTAAGATCCATGGGTAAAAATTGCTAATAAATTGGCCAAAATCCTGTGAGAAAAACGAGTGAAAAATGGTCAATACAGATCTTAGTATATTACTGGAGCAGCTGAGGGGATCTACACTCAGGTAACTGGAAAGAATGGGAGAAGTGACCTACAGCTACAGAGTTGAGCACTTTGGAGTTATAGAGAAGAGGAAGAAAACATCACCCATTCCAACTAAGACCAGAGGACAACAGGAAGTAGATCTACCTTTGCTCTTTCCTACTTTTCTATCCAGCTCACCCTTTGGCTCCCACTCGGACCCCCAGACAGCACTATTACTCCCACTCATAGTTTCATGTATATGAATCAGGGATTGTAACGTCTAGTCCTAAACTGAACAGGATAATACAGTTTTTCTGCACTCTGATTTTGGGAGAGGAGGCCGAAGTGTGTGATCAAGTTACCTTGTCCTAGTTGTTGCTGACAAAGATTGCACCTTACTAGGATTGGCATAAAATCTAACATTATTTTGTCACAAGGGTGTACTGTTCTGCTGTTTTGGCATGAAATATACGTAACAAAAACAGATAAAATCTGAATTAATAAGCTTTTTCCATTACCATAATCTCTGCATTTTAGATCTGTAGCGTTTATGACAGTTGCAGTAATATATTTTGCCAAACCACACACAAAATATGATGTATGTATTACATTTGTGTCATGTTATTTTAGTTTTACTGTCTATTTTTTGTGTGTAATCACATTTAGCAGATGTACTCCCTGCTGGTGAATAAGCAGTGTTTAACTCACATAAGATCAGTAAAATTTCCATGTTTGTGAAGTGTACAGGTAAAAAAAGAAAATGACACATCAATTATGTTGTCATCAACCTAAAGAGCAAACTCTTCCCGTTCAACATTATTTTGCAACAAGTTGACAGTTAGAAAGTCACTCCAGCTCTGATGAGCCTCTTCAGATCTCATTTGCATTTCAAACAGTGACACATTGCACAATGTTGCTAAACACTGAGGATTCTCTCCTCGGGTCGATAAAAGATAGACTGAATAAGGAGCCTTACTGGATCAACACTCCCGAAAACACTCCAGGTCTGTATTGTTCCATATATTCAACAGCTGAAATGTAATATGCCTGGCGGTAGTTCCATCCAGGCTGCTCCACATCAAGTGAAACCTCCTAAGCATTGTTTCATGCACCGTACTGCCACTGAGCAGTGAATGGAATTGGCGATCTGTGTGCGTGACACCACATTACATCCTTCAGAGTAAAAGGAGATGGGATGAAATGAGATTCAGCCAGCACCTCCGCACAAAACACCACTGCTAGTGTTTCTGTGGCTCCTTCGCACCGGGGAGAGACAGAAAGAGAGAGTCGGAGTATGTTTCCCATCTGTGTGACACTCAGCGTTCTGGGTTATTGGCTGGTTTGCGCTGTCGTGTTTCACCTCGAGCAGCAGCTTGGCATGTCAGGCACGAGAGAGCTAGAGTTCTGCTTGTGTGCCCCGTTTATTTATTCACCCCCCCCCCCCCCCCCCCCCAAATCCCCAGATCCCCAGATCCCCATCCCTCCTTCTATTTATTATATCCCGCTCCTTCTGGTTCCCTTCACTATCCACTTCTCAGTTTATTCCTGACTCTTCTCTCACCTCTCTGTCTTTCCTCTGTGCCTCCTCGCTCTGTCCCACCTTCTGTCTCTCTATCTTCTGCTCTCCTGGGTTGACAGTGTGGAAAGTTGATGAATCAGACTGCATGTGACAGTCTGGCATTTGAGTGAATCTGATGTGGTTAATATGGTGCCTGCTGACAGCGCTGTGGAAATCGTTCACAGTGGAGGAGCACTGACACACAGCTCCACTTTGGCCCAGCTGCCCTCACTCACTCGGCTGCTGGTGTGTCTGCGTGGAGGGAGCATGTGTTTACGCGTGCATGTGTGTGTACGCATGTGTGTATTGTGTGTGTGTGTGTGTATATAAACAGTTTTTTCCTCAGGGGTCAAAGGTCAGCAGAATAAACCGCCTTCCTCTTTCTCTGCCCACACGTATCATCCGTTCTCTAACAGCTATTCCTTCAAGAGTTCCCATCACCATGACAGTGAAAGCCAATGAGCTTCACCGGATGAATTAAAGTGATACTCACATCCACCCCTCGTCGTGGTGTTGGGCTTACGGGAAACAAAAGTAGGTGCTCAGAAAACTCACGTTACATAATGGATTCCAGTGAATAAGATAATTTCGAAAGCGGTGGGTGACTCTGGCTGTTTCTAAGTCTAAACTTTGTTTACCACAGCAAGTAGTGTGCAAAGCTTTTGTGTGCCAGAAACACTTGGCCTGCTTCCCTCCTCCTTATCCAAGATCGTCTCTGCACCTAAAACTGATATTTGATACACTGTGACACTCAGTGATACCTTAAATTTAGTGTTATATTAATGTTTTGACACTATTTTTTGCTCCTATTAGAATTTGTCATTTTTTAATAATTTGATATATTTGAGTTCCTTAAAATATTCTCTTTTATTTTGGTTATATGAAAAACAAATATTATTTATTATTTCTATTTATTATAATAACAACAATAATAATATATTATCAACAATAATAATAATAATAATAATAAATTTATTTTAAATATAATGATTAATAGCAACATATGCAACAAAGGTTCCCAGCAGGTTATTTTGTGGTTTTATTGTTGGCACTTTCAGTCCCTATAGGCTTCATGGGGCCCCTTTAAGACAATCTAAATTAAAATCATACAAAACAAATGTTGTATTATATTATTCAGCTGTGTAACCGTTTTTATTATTGTTGAGTTGTCAGTGTTTGCCAGTTTTTGCATTATTAATGCTGTGATCCTGCACATATTTGTGCATGCATGAGCATCTGTGTGCACCCTCACATATGCGCACACACCGAGATATTCCTATATGTCAGTCTTTGCGTGCGTGTGGTGTCTGTGTGCACTCAAACTGTGATTTTCTCTGCGCGTGTGTAAAAAACATATGGTGAGTCAGTGTGTAGGAGTCAAGCGCCACTGTGTCTGTGGGAGGAGGGAGAGTGGATAGGTGGTGATGGAGAGAGGAGAGAGGATTCAGGTTGTGCACCAATAGGTGGCACTCTACCCTTTTGTGATTGGCTACGGTGACCCAGACTAAGACAGGTCTGAAAGCACATGAGTTTGCATCCGAACAGAGCAGGAAGTTGGATGATAAAACTTCCCTTTTTCCTTTCCTTTGTTGCCTCAGGCCTCTGTGTGTTTCTGCCTGCCGGCTGCTCTCAGCGTGAAGGAATGAAAGCAGAGTGAGAGGAGAGTGTGTCTGGGGATGGAGGTGGAGGTTAAATGGGTGTATGAATGGAAAGTTAACACTATTGGGAGTAGAGGTTCACTTTCCTTTAGGGCATGCCTTCATAGTGTAAAAAATAAAAAAAAGACTCCAAGGCATGCACTGCAGGTGCAGTATGTGTGTACATATTTATACATAGCTGCATTAAACATGATTGTGTGTGTGTGTGTTTGCAGTGCAAAGTGTCACTGAATGCCAGCCAACACTCAGTGTCATAAGCTGCATTGTTAACTGTAGTGTAGCCCATTCACGTAGAAGAACATATTGAGACTGTGTTATATAAATGTGTGAGTCACTGACCAAACCATACCACTACAGCTCTCTCACGACATCTCATATAACATCATTACTACAATGATTGGGAGCAATATAAGAGTCACGTTAACGGTATGGTAGCATTCATGTGTGAAATGAGAATTATTGGTGTCACACTGTGTGATTAAAAGTAACAAATCAAAGTGCTTAGATTAAACAATTGTGATCTTCTACATGAGGGTAGACTGTAACATTGATCCAGAATTGTTTTTTTTGGCATCTGTTTGGGTGAAAACAGCTTCTTACATGTCATATAATGAAAATTATGGCAATAATGAAATGCCCCGCTAAGTAGGGCTACAGAGATTGCATCTTCACAAAAATCCCACAATAAGCAGAGCCTCACAAGCTACTTTAAAAGACTCAGTCTCTCACTATGCAGTGGCAGTTTTATACAAAGTGGAAAAGAGCAATATATTTATATATTTATATACATAATCTGGCTTTATTGAACATAGTAATATACAATCCTGTGGGAAAAGAGAGTAAGGGTTCATTTATTAACAGGGGACAAGAGACCTGAATAGGCAAATATTGTTTTCTGTTGCAATACAAACAGGCCTTCCTGATGACAATAATAAAAACGAGTGGGGAGCAATGTGTACAAGGAGCAAACGTGGATGAACTAAACCGCTAGAAATACAAAAGTCGGTGGTCTGTCGCTCAAACCAGTACAAATGGTTAATGCAGTGCAGCTGATCATCAAGCAGGGTCAGAATACAAATAGCAACCTACAGAAATACTGAATCATATTCACAAAATATACACATAAAATAACAATGTAGAGCATTCAGTGTCTTCTAAATTGTGTCCACAATTTCTAGGCAAATGACTGTAGAAATGAGAAAAGAAAAGAAAGAGAGAGAGAAAGAGATTAACGCTGGCTAAATTAAAGAATCAGTAAAGCCCATGCCTGTGGATGGAAACAAAATGACTAAAGGGCAGTTTATGGCTGCAGTCACCATAGCAATAGAATTCTATATTCTATGGAGTTCACAACCTTCTACATTCAACAACCCTAACAAGCACATAAAGGGTCGGAGGTCATGCAAGTGCAGTTCTCTCTGTGGTGCGATGGAGCTGAGCAGCTAGGCTGGGGTCAGAGGGCAGATCAATCGGGTCACTGATAAAAGCAAATGAGCTCAATCATATTGAAAAAAAAAAAAAAAAAAAAAAAAAGCACACACACACACACACATCCATGCACACCCTCTCACTCTGACTATTCCACTGAAGTTTTATCCTGCCGAAACACGCTCAGTCACCGCTGGAGGTGGGAGGTCGTTGGTGTTCCGAGGCTCCATTGGGGTTGAGCCAGCAGTTCTGTGGCAGTCCGAGTTCACTGGCAGTCAGGTTTTTCCCACAATGGAGCCTGACACGCAGGGCAAGAAGGGCTGAAATGCCCTGTCTCATCAGCCTCTGCCTCGTAGACAGAGTAGAGGAGGGAGATGGATGAAGTAGAGAAAGAGGGAGGGTACAAAGACAGTTCATACAGGCTGACACCACTGTTCCTTTAGTCCTTTGGTGCACATGTGAAAAAAAAAACATGCAACAACAGGCCTTAAAATGAACAAATCCTCCGCACACCATAACTGACACCAGTCATTTCAGTGTCAACTAACCAAAGATGTAAAGTACACACGAGTCCAAATCTATCACATCAGGTTTTTATGCCAGAGTTGGCATCCTCTTGTAAGTTTTAGTAGCCTAACTCTAACCATGTCATAGTTGCCGTAGGCTAATATTACAAAAAGCAACAATTTAAAATCCTTGGCACTGTCGCAGAATAGTCCAATATTGATCCTCTTGTCTGGTGATAGAGTTGTTGTTTCCAAGTTCATGAAAGCTTTTGCAGCTCCAGAATATTTTTTTTTTTGTTGGAGCAATTGATCCCAACCTAGGGGGTCTACCAGAGTCTATATTGCATTTTTTATTGCATTGCATATTTTTACTCTATAAAAAAAACTATGTGTATGATGCAAAGTTTTAATCATGCATATTTTTACTCTATCAGTATTGTCGAACTGAGCTCTACCATGCTGGTCTGTTCACAAATCAAAGTGCTCAGAAGAAATACACATAATTACAACAAATGAAAAGCTTCCCTACAAACCAGAATATCTTTAAAAAAAATTATAACACAGAATTAAAGAACCCAAAAAATCAGTTTTTCAAGACTGACTAAGAACACAGGGGCAATTTACATTAATTGTACATATTTTTTTTGTGAGAATCAAAATCAAATAGCCCATCCACTAAACAGCCAGAGGAGGTGTACAGCTTTCAGGACTACTATAAGCTTTTGGCACCGTCTGCAGGTTTTTCCTTTCAAAAGGTGCCTGTGTTATTAAGAGACACCTTTAATGAGAACATCCTCGTGGATGATGGATGCCACGAGGAAGCAAACACACATCAGCTTATATTTAGACACCACATGAATTTAACATGTTACAATCTCTACTTAATTGGAAACTCTGCATAATCGTATGCAAATCCACACAAGTGGATTATTAATGAATACGTTTTGGCATTTCGTATAATTGATGATGATAGGTTTAGGTGTCTATTTTTTTCAGCTGCTTTGTTAATGACAACCAGAAGCCAGAGCTGCCATCTCAAGAGATAATTGGCAACCAGTGTAGGGATCCTTTAACTTCAATTAAAACCACTACAATAAGTAGATTAAAAAAACAGAAAAAGGAAATGATACAAAATGAGTGTAAAGGCCTGAATCTTCTCTGAGGAAAAATCAGTTGTTGCCAGGATACAGGTTACTGTATGAGACACTAGCAAGTGTGTGCAGTTGTGGTTTTACCTCTGTTTCTTTCTTTTTTTCCCACAGTTTCTATACATTCGCTGTTGCCCTGAAGTGTCTTGAATGTCGTACATTTTGCAGCTCAAAAGAATCCTTTGTCTTAATGTAACATCAGGCAAACTTAAAGGAACAGTGTGTAAGATTTAGGGGGATTTAGTGGCATCTAGCTGTGAGGATTGCAGATTGCAACCAGCTGAAACATCTCCTGGAGGTTTTTACCAGGATCTGAGTTATCTGCAGAGGTCTCTTCCTCTTTAAAACAAACAGACCCACTGATTGGGTCTGCAGACGGGCTGCTGGCCCAGCTCCTGCTAACCTATTTTTTTTAACAACCCAATGTGTGCTCACCTTATTTCTGATCCAGATGTTCAGGAGGCTTTTTACCATGAGCTGATTTATCTGCATCTCTCCAAAACAAATGGACCCATCAATTTAAACCGGTAAAAACACTGAATAAAGCAGTCTCACAATACAAATCAGTGTTTCTCCTACTGCTGTTTGGCATGCTGGACATGGACCACTGGCCAAGCACCTGCTAATGTGTGCTCAGCTTTATTTTCTGATAACTTGAGATCCAGATGTTTTTACTAACGGACCAATTATCCGCAGAGGTCTCTTCCTCTCCAAAACAAACAGAGCAGGTGATTAAAAACTGATCAAAACACTGAATAAAGCAGTGTCACGTAAAAATATCTGCCTTTTTCTGACACTTAGCACAGTGGCTGATGCATAAACACAAAAACGCAAAGACCCAGTGTTTGGTTTGTCCAGTCTGAGCTACTGTAGAAACATGGTGGTGCAATATGACTCTCTATCACTCCCTATGTAGGCTGCATTTAATGGCTCATTCTAAGGTAACGAAAACACATACAGTTTCTTATTTTTAGGTGATTATTTGCTTAAGAAAACATACTTATTATATTACACTGTATTCCATCTCTGCCAGTATATCCCCTTAATTCCTCCACACTGGACCTTTAGCTTTACATTTGTTTTAAAAATGTTGCAGTGTCCTCCCCTCTTGTTCTTGTAGGCATGTGCTGTGCGTTTCCGTGATTTTTTTCGGAACTAGTACCAGGTATTATTTTATGATAGTCATTCAATCATGCACTGATGATTTAAAGTTTATTTCTGTCTATAGGAAAAGAGGAAATAAAATCCTGACATTGTGAAAATCATGTAAAGCATGTAGTGTGTGTAAGTGAGTGGCATGTGTGCGTGTTTTAGTGTCTGTATTTTCTGACATGTGCACGTTTCTCCATCCGCATGTGCATGTGACAGTGAATATTGGAGCAGGCCAGTGTATCTGTGGAACACACCAGAAAAACCCTTTGAAGATTTTGCCTCACATCCTCTGTACTCCATCAGCGAGGGGGAAATTAAGCCAGTGAACCAAAAAATAGCGGGTGTTTTGAGGGAGAAAAAAAATGCAGAGTGGAAGGAAGAGCTGGGAGTTCAGTCAGTCACACTGGATCCAGTCAGGACATCGGGTGCACTCAACGTCTGTTCAAAATATCACATTAGGGAATGTGTAATTTCAAACACACATGCCAAACCACTACAATGTGTGAAACTGCATGCAAGTTGCACGCATACAGAAATAAATACATATAACAAAGTAGTTTCTCTGCCTCTGGTTCTGCAGCCTAGCTAGCTTAGCTGTGTGCATCTTGCCCAATCTCTTCGGGCAGGGGAGATACAGGACGGACACTGAAAAAGTGTCATAACATGTAAGTGTTTATGAAATACTGGGGAACAGAAATAAAGAAGTGAAAGAGACAGAGAGAGATGTAGTACCTGTTTGAAATGGTTCCAGAGCCGGGGGCCCACAGGCTGTGAGCTCCCGGGTCAAGTTGGCAATAGGAGCTGGTACATCGGCTCTCAAAACACTCACTTTCCAGGGGAGTACTTAAAAAGAAATACAATGCACTGAGGCGGCATAAAAGAGTGCTTGGCAAGCGTCTGTCATCTATTTATTGTGTATATATATGTGTGTGTGCCCGTGCAGGTGTATGACAGTGTGTGCGTGTGTATGTGTGTGTGTGTGTGTGTGTAGTGATTTCCAGGAAGACAAAGTCTTGGCTTAAACGGTGTCCCTGAAAGACAAAAAGAAGAGAGAGAAAGGTAACATTAGTGGAAAAAATGGCAACTGTGCACAGTGTTTGTGTGTGAGTGTGTTAAGGAGAGACATGGAGAGAAAGAGGGGCACCCTGGTACGCTGCCTAGAGTACATAAAGGTTTTCTCTTCGAATTACAGATATTTTATCATATTCAAACATACAGATATATGCATGCACCTCCACACACGCCTACTCCATTTCACATGCATCCACATCTGCCCGCACAACGCACATTGGTATGATGTAACAGCATGCTCTGGTTCAGTGTTGCTGCGAAGGTTGGCATCCATTCCAGGCTGAATTTAAAATTTGAATTTATTCAGTCCCTCGCTGCCAACGTTGTTCACAAAGACCTTGTGAAACTCGTCTGGGAACCTCTGCCAGGTAGTTCACACCTCTACCTCCTCTGCCTGATGTGTTAAAGCAGGAGACACTTTTGACAGCACTGAGAGCCATTTTCAGCCAGAGAACTTACATGGCTACTGGCGAAAAAAAAAGCTAACTTTCTGTGTTAGTTGGTAGATAGGCGAGGAAGCATTTTGGGATAGAATAGGCACCATGTCCTTGTGCTTTCAAGGGCAAACATGGGGCTAAAATTATGTTAAATTCACTTTAAATTAATTTTGAAAACATTTACAGTATGCAAATGTGTTTGTACACATAGCTACAGTATGAGTGACTGTGGGATGGTGTGAATATTTCAGGTTAACAATACGTAGCCTGGCCATATGCTGAACAGTTAACATATTGTTTGATTTATGTAGCTATACAGTTTGTGTCGTAACGTAGTAATATTTTGGCACTGGATTTGATTGGTAGAAATTAGTTTGCTGATATATATTCACCCTTTTAAAAAGCTTAAACAATTAAGCAAGCTTCATACCCAGCAGAACCATGGTCAGCTTTCCCCTTTCCTGATCCATGTTTGCTTAGTGCTATGCTCGTCTAAAAGAAAGCCACATTTTGAAGTTGGTTAAAAGATGGTGGTGAGAGACACTCAGAACCTTCATGGACACTTTACACTGTATACAGTCACATCTTAAGTTAGCTAACGTGAGCAAAACTGCATTTGCTACCTAACGTATGGCTATGTCAAAAGAAATTAGCCTTTACATCAGATCACCAATATCAGCCAAGTTTGCTTCATCCTTATGTCTGTGGTAATGTTAAAGAGATTTGGAAAAGGACAAATAGGATGGTAGGCTAATGTCCCTTTGTTTATATTATCTCTGTAAGGCTATGTGCTACCCTAAACAAACTTATGAAACTTTCTACAGTAAAGAGAGACTAACATTAGGTCAGCACCACAGTCTGTATTCAGTAATGGCTACATAGAGTACTTTACTGATCCCCGGAAGGGGAAAATAGAAAACATACCCAGCTGTGCAGGAGCAATGTTGACTGCTAGTCTTGTCATCCTCTGTCTTTACTTCTCCCTTTTACTTTGAGACCCGAGGCCTCATTTTGCATCAAGTTTTCTTTGTTCATAACAGTTACCATTGTGAATATATCCTTCCATCACATACTGTAGTCCTTGCTGTTGGCTTCTTAAAGCTGTATCACCAGAAGTCTAAAAACTATTTAGTAAACACTGTGGCACCCGATGTCACCATGTTTCTGTTTGTCAAGCTTGTCTGACTTAGCAAAAGTAACTAAGGGGGGCGGGACTCAGGATCAGTCAATAAAAAACAACAACAACTTTCCAGCCAATCAGAAACACAACATTTCTGCGCCAAATCAAATCAAATCAAATCAACTTTATTTATATGGCACTTTTCATACAACAGTAACACAAAGTGCCTCACAGAGGTTAAAAACAACAAAGATCCAAACAGAAAACAAAAAGAAAAGAGAAAACCCAACCCTCCCACCCAACAAAAAGCTATTTAGCTCATAAAATTGAGTTAGTAGCTAGGTAAGAATGATCTAAAACAGAGACATAAAATGCATCAAAACTAAAACCTATAGGCTAACTAAAATAAAAGATAAAGGTTAAATGATATAAGAATGTAAAAAGAGGAAGGGTAAGAATATAAAAAATAAATAAAAAATAGATAATAGATGGATAAATCGGTTATAAGAGGAATTTAAAATAGATAAATAAAGAGATCAGTTAAAAGCCTGATTAAAAAGATGAGTCTTGAGCATCTTTTTAAAAACATCAACAGTCTCTGCAGCTCTGAGGTTCTCCGGCAGGCTGTTCCACAATCGGGGGCCATAATAATTAAATGCTGCCTCCCTGTGTGTTTTAGTCCTAACTTGTGGTATGGTTAAAAGGCCGGTGCCGGAGGACCTCAGGGTCCGCAAGGGTTGATATGGTAAAAGCAGGTCAGATAAATAAGAAGGCCCAAGACCGTTAAGACATTTAAAAACTAATAAAAGAACCTTAAAATCGCCAACTGTATAATGTATAGTTTTCTGTATTTGTGATTGTGTGCAATCTCAACCTCAACCTTTTTCGTGTCAATAGAATAGAACAGAAAGGACAGACCCCCATTTGATTAGATTTCGCTTCAGGAGCCTCCATCTGAGAAGAGTAACCTGTGGTGTTCCACAAGGTTCAGTATTGGGACCTAAGTTATTTCTACTTTATTTAAATCATATCTGTATGGTATCTAATATCTTGAAATTTTTAACATTTGCTGATGATACAGATTTATTTTGTTCAGGTGATAACATGAGAGCGTTATTAAAAACTGCAGAAAGGAAATTAATTAGGGTTGGGAATGATTAACCGATATGACCGGATATCCGGTTTGACAAGCGAGAGATATGGCTAAGTCGGTAGCAGCCTCCTCAATCGATACGAATCAGTAAGTCAATAAGTAATTTATTCCATTGAAATATCAGTGATGTATTATAGAAACGTGATTTATCTTTTTATAAATGACAAACAGAGTGTAGCAAACACAGAGAAATAGCCTGACATGCTGTCAGTGATAAGCTGCTAGTCATTACAGTCCATGATATCAACTAATAACAGGAGATGTCAGATTCTGCCCCTACATTGCATGTTATTATTTTATTCTGCTTTATGTTCATATTGTACAGCCTTATAATAAACTTTATTCCAGACTCAAGTCCATATAAGATACATACAAAAACACAGACAATACCATAAAAACAACACAACAAGTAGGTTTAAAACACTTAAATTGTACTTAAAGTTCACTTCACTTAAAGTTTAAAACTTATTCTCATTTTTATATTGCTCCCATCCAACAAAATGATTTTCATTCAGCAAGACTTTTTTTGGTCCATGTCTAAAAATAAATTTGACATGGGATTTTGTTGTTGTTTGACTTTTTATTTTATTTTTGCCAGTGCCATACAGCAACAGTGCTTGGGGATGTGGTCTTTTACAAATTTGAAAATACTGTAAGAATGTCACTTTTATAGAATTGGCTTCTTTATTTTATAATGTATAATTAATGTCTACATCAACAAATGTTAACCACAGAATCGTATCAGATCGAATTGAATTATATCGTTCCTACACTGTATCAAATCGTATTGAATTGTTCTGTATTAAAAATATATCGTTTTTGAATCGTATCGTAACCCGTGTATCTAGATACATATCGAATCGTCTATCACAGAGAGATTCCCAACCCTAGAATTAATCATGTTGAAAAAATGGTTTGCTGTTAATAAGTTATCACTTAATGAATGAATGTGTTCGGTGACGAATTGCTAAATTGCTAAAACTGAACTTAAATGATGTTCAAATTGTAAGAGTACATGAAACAAAATTTTTAGGCATGATTATAGATCATAAACTATTTTGGAAGCCTCACATAGAACATACTAAACGGAAACTATCTAAATCTATTGCTGTTCTTTGTAAAACAAGGGAGTTGTTGAATAAGACATGTTTGTATCTATTCAACTGTTGACTTGTAATGCCATATATGTCTTACTGTGCTGAAATTTGGGGAAATGCACATAAAACAAATATTAGGTTATTATAGGCAGGTTATTGTGAATCTGCGAATCAACTGTTTATAGCATCTTACACCTTATAATTTCCAGACATTGTGTATTTAAAAACATTGGAAACACTTTTTCAAGTTGTCAACAAAAGCCTTCCTGACTGTATTCCAATTTCTTTTAAATTAAGACAAGGAAATTATCATGTAAGAGGGTTGTTTATATGAAACATGTAAAGTAAGAACCAAATGTAAAATACAGGAGTGTTTCAGTTTTGGGAGTCAAATGGAACGGACTACTCTAATGTATTCTAATGTAAAATGATCAAATTGTAAAAGAATTGAGGATTATAATTTAGAGTGTATTGTATTTCATTATTAATTTATTTATGTTCTTCCTTTGGTATTGTTGATATAACAGGTTATCCTTTGGTTGATATCGGATAGGCAAAAATAAGCCTTTTCAGTTATTGACTGTGACAAAATTTGTGTGAAATAATCTTTGTTTCTCCAGATGTATGTAATCGAAATTAGAATTATTCATTCATTCATTCATTCATTTCGATTTGTAGATATGATTGAGACCAGAATTCTGCAGTCTAAAGCTCAGGAGATAACCATGGAGGAAGTGAAACCTATGGTCAGTATTGTCACTGTTATGTCTCTTACTCACAGTGGGCTCACCTCTGTAGTGAGTTAAAAATGGTAAATAAACTACTCCCTATTTTTCTGAGGATCTCCTGGAACTCCCTCTAGGACCTCCGGGGGTCCTCGGACCTCTGGTTGAGAACCACTGCTCTAGACAATCTTTACTGTTGAAAGGCTTTCAAATATTAGTAACTAATACTTTTATGTAAGAAAAAGCCATGATAGCAAGTCATAACTCATAACTGTATCCAGTGTGACTGAAAATGAGCAAGCAGTATTCATGGCACACTGACAGGTCATACAACCGCTGACAGATTCATATTGGTTCTTGCAGTGAGTGAACTTATGACCTTTTGGTGATGGAACTATTTCTCTTTAGACGAGGCTGCCCTGTTACATTAACTGTATTTGCCAAAGTAACCAGATGGCCAATATGCATCTATACAGTCAGTAATGCACAGCTCTACAGAGACGAGGCTCCTCTTTGCTCTGAAATGACTGGATGAATAATGCTGAGTGGATGAGGTAGAGGGCCACCACTCTGCTTAGCCTGTTGGGCTGTCCTGTCTTATCAAAGAGGAAGCAGAGTACGGGCAGTTCATAAAGAGAGAGGTGGGGAGAGGGGGAGTATAGAGACAGGAAGGGAGGTAGCAGAGAGAGGGAGAGTGTGTGTCTGAGAGAGTGACACTGAGATAAAGTGAGGAATAGAGAAAGCAATTGAGTGTGAGGGATAGTGGGACAGAGAGAATGAGCATGTATGTATATGTGAAGGGAACGTCGGGGACAGAGAGCAGTTTCCTTGTGTGATAACAATTTATCTTAGGAGGAATTGTAAACGTTTACACCTCTACGCTTGACTATACACACAGACATCCATGTAAACACAGGTAGATCTGTGAGAAATGGATTCATGCAAACACACACAAACAGGGCGACAAAGGCGGATGTAGCAATTCCCACGAGGCCGCGCACAGAAATATGATAGATAGGGGATCGCTGTTTATATCGGTCTTCTTCGCTCCCTGTCTGAGTGGCCTGTAATTGAATGATCATTACACCAAAGTTATGACTACGGCCCTGCAGTCGAAAATAGGAATTGAGTTGGAAACAGCATTTAGTGGTTTTGATTTATGAGCAACAATGGGGAAGTTGTTTTTCAAGCCTGGCACTCTGATGGGCAATAAAGAGGGGCAAGGCTTATCGCCTGCTGTACCCACTCTGACACACATACACCAGTCAGCCAGCCAGCCTGCAACCAGTCAGCCAGCCAGCTGGGGCCCTTCATGGAAGGAAGTGTTTTCAGCAAATTTGTTTCCTTCATGTCTCACCCTGAATGGTGCTATTCATTAAAATAGCCTCCAGTCGGTAGGCACTGCTGCCATGGCACATTTATACACTTGTTCGCCTGTATCCTCACAGAAGTAGACACACACACACACAAATCCACCTGCACACACACTCGCACAAACAGACACTCTTTTCTTCTGGTCCAGCTCATCTTTGCAGGAGGGCCTTCTATAATAAAAGCAAGGCTACAAAGAGAGAAAGAGGTCTGTTGCATGCGCTGCTATCGGCTTTCAGTTGGGGGCCACTGGAACTGTGTATTTATTTCTCTGGAGTGAAAAGGACTGCCCGCTCTCATTTAATGGATGTGATGTTTGGATTAAGGTGGATCTCACTCAGAATCAAGGGGTCACTATGTGGGTGGTCCTGCATAAAAATAGCTGTGAAATATAAAGTGTTAATTGTGGAAGTGTGAAGCATTGTACGGTGGACTGCAATTCAGCTGTGGCCCAGATCAGTGAGCAGGCATGCTTTCATTTTCATCGTCTACAAAAGCTCTACAGCCTTGCAGTGTAGCTCAATCACATGTGTGTTATTGCAGTCTTAACTCTTGTTTACACCTCGTCACTCAAATTCAGCTCCGTCAGTCAGATCTCATTTTAATGGGCTAAATGCAAATTATGGCAAGCCATACTACAGATGCAGATCACTCCTCTCTTGGGTGTAGTCCACACGCACACAGAAATCTTCAGAAAAAAAAAGATTTCCCTCCTTTGTTCTCAAAAAAATTCCCATTCACACAAGCACTGTCATAAAAAGAAAAAATTCTGTGCAAATTAAAATGCAAAGATGCAATTGAAGTGCTGTCCAGAGCTTCCAAACCATCAGGCAGCGATATAAATGTAACACAAAAAGCCACAAAAAGTAGATGTTGGCCAATTAGTGCCCTGAAAGAAAGCTTTTATTAGAAGGTGACCTGGAGTAGTGACCAAGTCACTGTCTAGCACATTCTTAAAATTTTATTCCAAAACATAGTGGAAGAGTAACTGCACATTTATGTGTAAACATGTAAAAAGTCCCGTTGGCAAGGTTAGGGCCAGCACTATTATGGTAATGACTCGCAAATGAGATAACAACACGCACAAGTAAAAACACAGCTTTCTCTACCACAATACTGAGACCTGTACTACGAAGCCAGTTCAGCTTACCCAGGATACCTTTTCGTTATCTGGTTTGACTAACCCTAACACTGGCTGTATGGATAACCAATATTACAAAGCTGGTTAGCATTTCAGTCAACTCTTCATTTTCCTATCCAGCCATGAGCCCGCTCATGTAAAAGAGGCAGGGGTGTTAATTGCGAGGGACATCATCAGAACCATGAATGAAGTAGGCTGCTTCATATCATATGAGATGAAACTGTGCCGAAACTGTCTATGACTGCCAGACAGTAAAATGCCAGTGGTGTGGGATGTAAACAATGCTCTGTAATCTTATAACGGCAAATGTACAATCACTGAAAATACTATCCAAAAATTCACCGGTGGACTTAAATTACATGCAGGTATCACTGAGATATGAACCTATGTGACAGCGGTATCGAGTATTTTTTGCTGTTTAGTTGGTTGATATGTTTAATATGTTACATAAAGCAATTTAAAGACTTTCTTCTACTGCAATAACAAGTGGAAAAGAGGCCTAGTTAATCACTGACCAAAATGTGGCATTTATAATAACAGGAGCCAATTAACAGTGTGTGGATTATTTTTACCAATTAAATATGATCTTTTTTTTCTCATCAAACAGGTGTCTGATGTTATTTTGAGCTGCAGTGATGAATCAGAGAGTAGAAGTAGCAGCAGTGTCAGTGATCACTGCGGACTAAAGTAAACTTTGCATAAGTTCAAATACAGCTAAAATCATGTGTATAGTGTGTAAACGATCTCTCTGTTTGGAGTGGAAATCAAGCCCTGGAACAATTAAGTTTTTCAGTTGACCTATAACAACATATAGGCTACTCTTTTTTTTACCTGAGACTCTGGACTTTTGTCCATGGATAACTTTTTCCTAAAGTGATCTGACTGGTCAGAGGTCGGGGTGTTGACAGGTTGTGATCCGATACTTTGAAGTCTGGAGCAGGTCAGCTGTTCAGCGTAAGTTACCATGGTAGTTTATCCCGATAAAAAGAGAACCAGCTTCGTAGTACTGAAAACCCAGAGTTAACCCCGAAGTTACCTCGCTAAAATCAAATCCTGCTTCGTCGTACAGACTTCTGAACACTGAGTCTCTGAAAATCTTTACCCTTGATGGAGTTTAACAAAAGGTTCAGTTTCACTCACCTAAATTGCTGTTTGCATGTGGACAAAAGGACAAAACATGAGAAAAGCTTTGTTCGCAAATATATTCATGTATGTGTGGATCAAGCCTTACCCATACAGACCATTCAGGAGTTGCACTGATTAGTGATCAGATAGATGCTTCCACAGTATGTCACACCCTCTGTATGAATCTAAGTTGTCTTCTGTTTATATGAGATTGGAACAAAGCTGGCTAGTTTCAGGGTTATCTGGTCAAAATAAGTTAAAATAAATAAGTAAAAACAAGTAAAGATCCAGTTTTATCAACACCATATTTAACATTTAAATCATCATTATATCAACAAAGACCAGATCTGGATGTTAGATTCAGTCTTGTTGTTGGTATGCAGCCATTTTGTGATTTAAAATGAAGTCAACCGTAAGTTTTCCCACTCTACCTGCAGCTACGCTGTGTGACAGCTTTTGTCCATGTTGACTTCTGCTGTGAGAATGATGTAACCACAATCAATCACAGTGACAACCTGTGGTTGTGCTTGTTCTTAGCACTGGCTGGTCAGCTACAGGTTCCTCCACCACTGGGATTTACAGTTATCAGCACCGGGGCACTGTGTTGTATCACCTCCTCTTTCCTTTCATCACTCTCCCCCTCATTCACGGCACTTGCTCAGTCTTACCCTTAAATGTATTGCAGACATGCTCGTGTTTTGCACATGAGTTTATACAAGAACACACATGCAAACTATATATTGCATTTTATTATTTCCTTTTTTCTAATTCCTGTACATTCCCCATGCCTGAAGGTCACCACTCTGCTGCTCTCCTACATGGGGTTTGTCAGGATTTGCTTTCTCACTGAGAGTCCCTATCAATTAATAGAAACAGTTGAGACAGTGTCACTAAGAGGGTTAGTCACACAGAGCTATCCCAATGCCTGCCAACACTGTCATGTCATCTGACTTGTCTCAGCTCAGGCCTCAGGGCTATTCCCTTTTTAGAGAAAGAGCAAGGCAGAGAATGAAAGGAGCTAAACCCACACAGATGAAAAGCCCCGGAGTTAGGAGTGGTGAAGCGCATCGATAGTGTGCACATAAATGCACAACCAGGCATATTCATCTGTTTAGAGCATATGGTTGGGACAAATCAAACACACAAAGTTGCATACACACATGCATCATAAACAGAGCTTCCTCCTTCAACCGGCATAACCCTCAGCACTCTGTCAAAGTGTCAAGCTTTACAGGATCCATAGAGGTGATCTATGAGAGCAGCATACATCTCTTGATGTCATCAAAACACTGCGGCGAGAGTTCATCCGTTGACAGACATATTGCTTTGGCAATAACAATGCCATGAAAACTGTTGTGCGTATCCATAGTCAGTCTGTGAATCATATATATGTCTCAGTTTGTCATGTGCATTTGAAAGACACCACTTGGAAATGACACTTATGTGCCTCTGAGCTGTCACAATTCAACTTGACAGCCACAGTAGCCAACTTGTTTGTTTGCTGTTTCAAGTCTTTATATTGAATGGTATCTTGATTAAAACCATACGACAGATGTCACAGATTTACGTACCAAAATGGCACACATCAGGGTTAGGGCTTGATAGCATTTTATTGAATCTAAATCTTCTATCTAATAATTTTTTTCCAGTACTACTCAGATGCACATTCAGAGTCTGTGTACATTTCCTTGCCATCATTTAGGCAGTAGTTCGCTGTGTATGGAAAGCACAGACACCTACGGGCTATGAGTGCTGCAGCCCATTGGCACAGTACAGTGTGAGACACATTGCAAAACACTGAGTGACAAATACAGAGCCTGCCAGTGTTGCCTGGTGGTCTTGTCTTGCAATTATAACTCAACTACTGTATCGAGCCTGTGACCAACTCTTCAACTCTGCTGACACATTTGGAAAAGCCATATGGTAAATAATTAGAGCTGAAAGTGTAAGCACTTTGTGTAGCTGCTGAATAATATATGAACTCCCAGGCTGGTGAACATACATAGAAAATAAAAAAGAAAACATATTTGAGACAGATGCGTACTTCACATTCCCATACTTCCCTCCATTACACACACACACACATACCCACACACACACAGAAGAACAGCTGATAGACAAAGCATATAACCTAAGAGGTTTACATATTGTCTACCTTGTTTTCTGCATAATGGGGCAATTATATGCACTGAACCATGCGGTGTGGTTTAAAATATCCATACATAAATTATAGACTCAATGTGCAATCTTATACACAGTGTGTGATGTGGCCTTTTTGCCCCAAACTACAAACTGCGATATCACAGATTACAAGGGCTGCCCCCTAATTGTCGACCAAATGTTATGCAACTAGAAAGGTCATTAGTCGGCAAGATTTCATTGGTTGCTTAGTCACAGAAAAAAACACACACAAAAAAAGAATCTCTATCAGGAGCTGCACCTCATCGAAATGAATCAAAACTTATATGACTGGACCATGTGGGAATTTAATTTGAAAAGACAGACACAGGAAGTGGCTACGATCAGCGGTCAGAGAGGAGTCGTGTTACAAACCAATCACAGCCGACAGATATCTTTCCCTTCTTCTGTAAATATTCAGTCTGATAAACACGGAAACGTTGATCATGTTAGTGCGGGGCTACCCAGAGCTTTACATCTGTCCCC
This sequence comes from Epinephelus lanceolatus, assembly GCF_041903045.1. Taxonomy (NCBI): domain Eukaryota; kingdom Metazoa; phylum Chordata; class Actinopteri; order Perciformes; family Serranidae; genus Epinephelus; species Epinephelus lanceolatus. The sequence continues at coordinate 35,452,067 of NC_135744.1, forward strand.
GGGACGATAGGCCTACACACTTATAAACAGCACCTGGAAGAAGATCAGCTCTGCACTCAGGATTTCAGGTAAATAGGCTATACGCTGCTTGTTCAGGTTGCTTAGCAACCTCACATGCAACCTGCCGCCGTGCTCTTGAAAGCTGGCACAAAAAAGGCACAAGAGTAGCACCCAGAGTCCGATCTCTCTTTTCCAGGTGGTTAAAGACACAGCCCCTAATTTCCAGGGCTGGTACCTGTGGTTATTCCACAGGCTAGTTAATAACATGTCGGGCAGGAAATCCAAAGTGTGCGATCATTTTGAGAAGGTGAAGGAGGAACCCAAGGTGATATGTAAACTCATCTTCATTGGTCGACTACAAACATGACGTATCATCTGAAACATGTCAGTAGCTACATGCCCATTAGCCCACAGCGTCATTAACAGGCGGCTCGCTCAGTGTGTGACGTGCACTTGTAGATAAAATATAGGCCTATATTAATGAAGGTTCATTAGTGCGGTTTTGTATTTCTCTGTAATGTAGCACAGTGTTAACAATGTTACTGATAATATTCTTTCTCACACCTTCAACTCAAACCGTTGTGTTGCCCCGCCCAAAATGTTCATTTAATTATTAAATTAATATCGTAAACATGCAGGCGACTAGTTAAATATGGCCCTAAATGACGACTATTGGTTGACTAGGAAAATTCTTAGTCGCAGGCAGCACTACAGATTACCTACTGGATGCCTTCCTCTTTGTGGACATTTTACCCTTATATTAAGTTAAAGGAAACAAAAGGAAAGCTCCAACAACTTCAGTCAACTCAGGCAGCTCATCAACATCAGCACCAAGATGACAAAAAAAACTGTGTCAGCAAATTTGGAAACTGTAACTTATTTCATCCAAGCAATCCATTAAAAACACTGTAAACATTTTCAGTGAAAAATAGGCCCTGCAGTCGTTGCAGTCCATTTTGATTCATTTTTAAACTATAACTGCTACTGTTGCAAATTGTTCAAGATCTAACCAGACAGGTTATTTTCAGTTCCTAACAACCGAGCCATCTCCTCACCTGGACATCTCCATCGTGTCCTTAGTGAGATAGACGATCCAATAGACCAGGTTGAAGGCGCCAAACGAAAGGGGGAAGAGGATGCGTGAGTATTTGTCGATGATGCTGGTGCCAGTTAGGACGTTGTTGGCCGGTACGGCTGAACCCTGCTGCAGGAAGGCTTGGGCATTGACAGGTGGGTTGGGGAATGTTTTGGCAGGGCGGTCAAACAGCGGGGCAGAGTTCATCCTCTTCTTCAGCACACTGCTGGGATCCACCTTGGAGAGGCACAAAGGAAATATAGAATCTCTAAGAGGAAATTGACATTAAAGGAAATGTTGCATGATGTAATATGAGGGTTTTAATTATACAACTGGTGCTGTGCTGTTCCCAGAGAGTCATGAAAGCATCATGTTATGTGCAAGGAATGTTAATACTGTAACTGATTCTGCATGTAAAAGGACAAGATGTTATAATGAAATTTATATCAACACGTTGCACACAGAATAAAAAAAAAATCATAAAAAATGAATCCTCATGTTGTGTCGTATTTGTGCAGCTGTGAGTTGAACAGTGCATGTGGGAAATGTGTACGTGAGCGAAAAAACTGCCTGGAATACCAATGAGCACCACAGTAATTAAGCTCGACAAAGGAAATCAATGATGTTTTGTTTCTGATTTGATGTGATTTCAATCAACCCGTTCCATGAAGATTGATACAGTTGTGGGAAGCAAACAAAACATATTAAACAAAAGGGGCTTGCAGTGTATTGACACATGGTTATCGCTATGCTTCATCAACTTTCAGTAAACCAGTGTGATCTCAGCACATGCTCCCTGCTCCAATAGTTGTAAATCAGCTACAGTATGTGTGCGGAGAGGAAGGCAGAGTACATCTGGGAAATGGGTCAAGGAACACCGTGTTGCCTGTAGGTAGAGTCAGAGAGAGTGAAACAAGAGAGCCATGGCTTTTTATAAACCAAAGAAAACTGTGTAAATTACTGTATAAACCTAGAGTACCACAGAAGGAACACAGACAGTCAGTTCTTAATGGATCAAGGCAGAGACTCCATTAAGGTAGTATGGAACTAAGCATTGTCCATTTTCAGTTTTCCTATATTATCCACCAGAGCAAGTTTATGATTCTGAAACAAACCATACTTTAGCAGAATACTGTTCACTGCAGTGTCATGTTTGACTAGTTGCTCACAAGTTTTAGGAAATAAAATCCCCATAGTTCCCTGATCGATCCAGTGTTCAGCTGTCGGGCTTAGTCACTTCACTGTGGATGTTTTTTCCAGACCACAGTCTTGGAGTCAAAACTGAACTTGTGAGATTTAGGCTGGATTTGTGAGGCTGCAGGATTACATTCTCCTTTACAGGTTGAGAAACTATCAAACTGTTACAATCCTCTGGCTGTGGGGAGCCCTTCCAAAAATGCGTAGCGGTCAATCTAAAAATAATACTAAGTTAGTGCCCGGGTTGTTTATTTCACAAACCTTAAGTTATTTCCAGATACAGTTGTTTCACCCAACGAAAAATGATTAAAATGTAGTGGTAGCAGTATGACTTTGTGTTCATGCTCATCTTCACAACAACCTTATCAGTGTTTGTCTTGCAGCTATCTTTAGACGTACAATTCACCACTCAGCACTGTGGATTTGTTCCTATAAGTTGAGCCCTCCTGTCATTCCAATTCTCCATAAAGGTCTGACAACAGGAGCGTTACCATGGAAACATGAAACAGAGAAAAACAAATGGTGAAGGCCGACAGATGAAGGTTGGTACATGTTTGTAAATTACATGATTGTGGCTCAGCTTGAGTACATGCAGTAGGAAACTCCTCTTTGATCTGAAGCAGTAAACTCTGGTAAACTATAAATCTGTAATCCATGGTCCCCCCGAAACACAAGATTATCTTTCACTGTGGTATAGTACTGATAGTTGCCAAGTATAGGAATATAAGATGTTGCACTATGATTAAAAAAAATCTGCACCTCTTGTCAGGCTTCATTAGCGTGAGATATTTATTTACTGGAATCTACAGTAAAACAATCATATCAGCTTTTCACCCGTGACAAAAACAAGAGTTAAACTGTACCAGGATTGTGAAAAGTCTATGGGGTAGAAGAAGGGAGAATAAAATAATAGATTGGCACTGGTCAAATCCTATAGCAACATAACAGCGGGGAAGAGCTTTGAGAGGGAGTGGGTCCTTCGGATCTAACAGCTGGCCACCCTGATGTTAAGCCTACTCATCACTCAATTACAATGTGTGCCCCTATCTGTGAGTTAGGTATGCGTCCTCCTGTTGAATTATTATCTCCACCTAGAGGGGATTATGCATTTGGTTTTGCGTATGTGAGTGTGTGTCTGCAGCTAATCTCAAATACTATTGGACCTATCAGCCTAAAATTTTGTGTGCACATTTATGACTGTATGCTTAAGAAACTTGTGCGGTTGCAGTGATTCATAACTGTTGAAAAACCTGACTTGTTAGCTGCTTTATATCATCATTGTCTGCTGACTTTTCACTCCTCTTAACTAGCCGATAGGGGCCACAAGTTTTCCGGCAATCGACCCAGCTATAAACAACAAGCCTTATCGTCTGTTGCAGGCCACATTTTGGTCTTCGCCATGCCTCAAAAAAACTGACATCCGTAGAAAAGCTTGTTCTTATTTTGAAATGGATCATCTGTAGATTATTCCATGCCCAATATGTTAGATACACTAAAGTTAGTCATGTTACGAGATGAATTGCCACTCGTTTTTGTTACCCTTACCGCCATCTTGACTGTAAAGGAGCCAAGAGGGACAGTTCCATTGGCTGCAGCTTCCCGCAATCCATCTGCGACCTAGTTTTGCTCGGCCCCTGCATGGCATGGTACCAAACCAGTAGTGTTTTTGACAGGGAGCGTTTTGCTTGACTTATTTTGTCAGTTTTTATTGATTTGGTAATTTTTCCTTGATATTTGGGCTTCTACCATGAGTAAGTAAGTAGGCGACATAGTCTCCTTTGGTCTGTATTATTTGCCTCCATTGTTATTTCCTTGTTTGTTGTGCTGTAGCCTTGACAGACAAAGTTAATACCGCTCAAAGTCAAGTTGTGCCTTGGCTCTGGCAAAAGTAGATGAAGCATGTTCTTCTTAGCTTCTGGGAGTTTCTGAAATGCATCTGCTGAAATTAAAGGATTTGTCTCGGGTGGCAGCGATCAGCCCTGGCGGCTACTTGGCCAAATCTCCAAACCAGGCTGCGGCTTCAAATGTCAGCTCCCTATCACTGAAATGCTTCCTTCTGAGGTAAAAGATCATGCTGTGATTAAACACTGCGTGCATGACCTGTGTGTGCGGCGTACTGTACGTATGCGCAGCTGATCCGATACACAAGCTATTTTTGATAATGACAACAGGCTTGCTTGGCTTCTTCCTGGTCAAATCCCTGGGGGATCAGCTCCTCTTCTCTTTATCCACTGCTCTAGATTTCACCAGACCCACTTTGACATGGGGAGGATGGGCACTGACTGATAGATGTATGGATGTTGTTTGGGTGTGGGCAGTCATGTGTGTGGGTGGGCGGGGGTTACATGCGAGAGTGTTTCATAGTGTAAGTGTTGGCTTGAGTGTGATATAACGTTATGCTAGCTGTGCACTAACGATATGCCATGGGAGTAAGTGCATGGAGGTTCATCAGCGTGGGTGCTGAGTGGGTGTGTTTACATTTGTAGATGGTTATTAGATGGTAGAGATGAATATGTGTATGTAAATGCTAATGCATTTGAGGCAAGGCTGTAGGTATCCTGGATATATCAGCCATGACACTTTTTATTGTTTAGATTTTTTTAGACAGCAAGAGAATAAAATGAATATAAAGTGGGATTAAAAATGTAAAGTACACATTATTTTATCAATTAGTGTTTCCGCATCATCGTCGTTGTTTATCACAAATGCCTCGAGAGTTGAACCAGTAAAAAGATGCAATAAAGCTGAGTGAAAACAAAGACTGCCTTATCATCAGCTACAAATAAACTGCAGTTTTACACCTTCACGACATCCTCTAAATATCACACTGCATTCTCAATATCTACTGCAGGATTGTTGGTTGACATGCAAGAAAAGAAGACTCTGAAAGACTTGTTTGACTTATGTTTCTGACAGGTCATCCTGTCCTGCCTCTAGTTATACGAGTTCACACTCTAACTTGAACCCTGGTATAATATAAGCCACTAGCTTGCTATGTGACTTCCTCCAGATGGAACTGTAAAGGATGATATAAAAGATGCTAGTAATAACACAGCCCCCGTTTGAGACCTCAGCAAATGATTTGGTCACATTGTATCCCTTACACAAAGCTAAGGGTTAAAGTCAAAACATTTCACAAATGTCTTCTTTTGGTCCTGAATGATAGAAAGGTTGCCCAGGGCGAAAGTAACTTTTAAGTCCAACATTTCAACAGACTGAGCCACTCCACTCTGCTCCTTTTCTCCGCTGGACAAATGTTAAGTCTGCTACTGTGGCTTGTTGTGGCAGATATGTTGCATAATAATCACTGGTTTCGCATCACTCTGGTCAGACGGACGACATTTATGAGATTTGGAAAACAGCTTTGAAGATGCAACACCCTGCTAATTAAAAAGTTTGTGAGGAATGTTATGTGACCAAAGCCCTATTTGCATGGAACTAGAATTACTTGGGGACATGTGATTTAGAAATTACCCCCCACATCTTTGTTTCATGCAGCGCATTTGCACGGGATAAGCAAAGTCTGTATTTTACTCAAATTTACTGACATTATCCCCTGCATATGATTTAACACAGAAACATTAAACAGCACTACTGGCTGTACTGTACGATGCTAACCTCCTTTTTTTTCTTTTAAATGTAGGTTAAACCAGTGGTTCTCAAATGGTGTGCCATGATGCTAATCTAGATGTGCAATGGGATTTTATGATAACCACACATTATTATTGCAATATTCAGCTGGGCCTATACAAAAAGTTATGAATGAATTTTTAAATGACTGCATCACTATGTTGTGCACACCCATTTCCTAATAAAGAGGCAGTATATTAATAATTTAATTCAATAAACCTTCACAGGGAACCTATTTGTAGCTGTTTGCACATGGGAATTTTAAGTGTCAGACACATCAAAAGCCCTGATTGGCAGCCAGTGTGAGGGATGGTAACATTTAAAGGAGAAAGCAAGGAGTTGGACAATGGATTGCTTTATTGTATGGAGCAAATTACAACAAAGCACCACCGAAGATGACCAACCACCAACAGAGAAGAGAAGAAAAAAAACAGTCAACAGACAGTATCACCAAAGCTACTAGTCTTATTTTTTCTTAATTTTATTGTCTTATGTTGTGATGAGGGTGATAACATACGTTATAGATGCTGTTGTGCACAGATATAAATACAGGTGTGCCTTAAGATTTTGGATTGCCCTTTAGTGTGCCACAAAAAGTCAAAAACCACTGAGTTAAACAAAATGAGCATAGCTTTAGTTCAGGCAGGACACGATGTCAAGCTCAGCTCACATCCCAGCTACATCAGCTGATCCCAAACAGCCCAATTAACTTATGGAGCAGCTGATTGATGGAAGGGAGTCAGCTGATAGATCACATGATTCCTTTCTATGCAACCAATTGGTGAATCTCATTCAGGGCGCCCTATTTAAACTGCTACTGTTGCTGGTTCCTCTCCAAGCTGCTTTGTGAACTACCTCCACCCCAGCTCCTCCGTTTCATGTTGTGTCTGACTTATCAGTGTCATTTCTGTTTGTAACTGATGCTGCTCTGTTCTGTTCCTGGGGGTCTTTGCTACTGCTCTCCCTGCCTTAGTCTTTCCATGTAGGCACATGGAAGGGCAGGGAGGTTTGCTCTCTCTGCCTCAGGCTTTCCTCATTTGCATGTGGAAGAGCAGAGAGGTGTGCTCTCTCCGCCTAAGGCTTTCCATGTAGGCCCATGGAAGAGGCTTTCTGCGTAGCCCCAGGAAAGGCAGAGGCCACAGAACAGAGCCATACAACCAAATATAATACTGCAAAAAGAAATAAAATTTTTCTTGACTAACGTGTTCCTGACTGAAACAGAACTGATGCTGCCATACATTGTCACGTTATCCATCTCATCTTTTTTTTTCATAGATTTCACTGATTTGAGCTTGCTTTTTCTGTGAACGGGTCTCCATGCTGTGTAACGAGATGAACCTCCTGCACTCAAAGTGCTCTCAAAACTTTCATCCATAATTGCCAATGCTGTTTCCACAATTCTCAACCGGGAAAGTGGCAGAAATGAGGCACAAAGAAAACAATAAACCTTAATATGACCCCAAATCACCAAGACGCCGATTCACTCAGTACTATTGTTATCAGACGACCTCTGTGTTTGGCAAAATAAGGCAGGGAATTTGCAATGAAATTTTTACTTGACAAATGATGGACATGGCAGATCCGCACGAGATTAAGATTACAGATGACTTCCGCAATTATTACAAATTACTAGAGGTCCCCTGGTAATACTCGTCCCATGCAAATGGGGCTCAATTCGCAGAATAATGTAGTGCTGGGGTCATGGTGAGGCTACTGACAACAATAGGAATGCAGTGTAGTGAAACACTAATAATCCAAGCATACACATAAATAAAAAAATCTTAGATGTGTATGAAAAGTAAAGACACCCTGTGGAGTATTTGATTACTAATGGTGTTATGGAGCAATTTTTGATGAGCATTTCCATGTTTTTATGCGTCTTGTTCTCACACAAATGAGGACAAATATATAAGAGCGTATGACAGAATGTGCTTTCCTGCTGATTGCGGAGATCAGTAATGTAAATGTGTAGTGCATGCAATAAGCCATAAAACATAAAGATGACAAAGACGCCAAATGACAAACTGGCATTTACCTCAATGATTGCCTATGTCTATCACAAAAGGGGGTCCCTATCATGCCTCTTTGTTTCACACTGATCTGCTGTACAGTTGGTAGATGTAGGCCTCAAGGATACACACAATGTATTGTGAGAAACACTGAGTGTAAACAAGGAAACTCCACAGGGTAACTTTAGATATGGTACATGAGATCTGTGTTGTCAAAACTCTTGCCTGAGCTTGAAAATCACAACACTCAGGGATAATTATCAGGGCGCCAAAAATCAAATCTGTCCTGATTTAATCAGGACGTTTCCCCACCCAAGTGGTGATCACCAATCCTGTGATTGCCGACACCTGTGGCTGGGACTATAAATAAAGGTCCCTTCTGTCTCTTTCCCTCTCAGTTTTTTTTCCTCCCACAAATATTTTATGTTCTGTTTATTTCCTGCACCACATACTGCACCACCTACTCACACACACCACTGACAATGCATGCAGCACCCTTTACACACACCGATAAACACCCCCTTCCCCTTTGTGTTTACAGTTGTATATCTGACTCATTAAATGAAACGTTTATCTTATGTAGCTGTGAGGTTTCCATTCCTGTTATGGTTTCACCTGACAGTCATAACAGGTCGTAGTGTTTAAAATCGTGACTGTTGGATGGCTATTTCTATTCCCAATGATACACCATTGTGTTTTTTTCCCTTTTCTCTGTGTAATGAAGAGTCTTTCCTCCTACATATTTGTTGAAAGCAGTCATTTTCCATGATGCATCCCTCCCACTCTCTCTTTCGCTCAGTGTAACTCTCTCTCACACATGCACACACACACACAGACACACACACAACACAAAAACAAACCACACAGGCCCCTCACAAGCATCTCTCCATCTTGCTCCACAAAAAAATGGACTGGGCCAGCTTTCTCAGCCCCCACTCTGCTTCATTGTGGTGGCTGCCCTCCTTCTTGTGAGCCTGCAGTGATCTGCTGGATATTCCCTTAATCTATGGCTCTTACATAATCTGCAGCAACATCGTTCACAGAGCCACTGGCTGTCTCCTCGTGTCACTCTGTGGTTATCACATAGTTACAGGGCAGAACAGAGGACCAGGAGAGAGGGATGGATGGATGATAGATATACAGTAGATTGATGGATGGATAAGACATCATATAGAGTGATGAGTGAATTGTGTGGATGTATGGGCCATAATTTGCTGAAGATTACATATATGCGTGTACATATATATGTGCCTGTATATGGGTTTGAGTGTGCGCTGCAGATTATGTGTGTACGTGCGTTCCAGTGTGGGACTGTGAGGACAAGCGTGGATAAAGTGGAGATTGTGGTGTTCCAGTGTGTGTGTGTGTGTGTGTGTGTGTGTGTGTGTGTGTGTGTGGACAGGACATTGAAGCAAGAGGAGGGATGGTCAAGTGTTCATGAGAGAGAGAGAGGGAGAGTGTGTGTGTTGAGAAAGAATAGGGGTTTCACATGGAGAGCACAGCAGGAGGCAAGAGAACAGGCAGGAAAAAGAGGGATACTGTTACATGCTGGTGCGGCTTTGTGTGCGTGTGTGTGTGCGTGTGTGTATGTGTGTGTGTGTGTGTGTGTGTGTGTTTGAGGGGGAAGAAAAGAAGGGATGGATGTATGGATGAGATGTAAGCGAATCTATGACAACTTTCTCTGGGATGATGCAAAGGATGAACGAGATACTGTATATAGGGTAAAGTGTTTACATCACAAGGGAAAAGAGATATTGTGCAGCATTCTACAAAGAAGAAAAAACATATATGAATTCTATTAAAAAAACATCTAGTGCAAAGAACCAAACACTAGCGGTGTAACTATCCATCGATCTTGATTCATGTATTGATTCACTGATAAACAATCCACTATCATCGACGTAAAGTAAAACATCCATCCATATCGTCGTCTTTGGGATGTGCCTTTGTTTTGAAAGTCTGAGTCACTGTCACACAGCGCCAGGCAGATAAAAAAGATGATGACAATAATGTTATTTACTTGGGATTAAATAAGCAATGTGGAAATATTTTTGATGTAGATGAAAATACATATCATCAGACAAAACACATGCCAAATGGAAACAAAACTATTATGAGATAAAATATTCAGGAAACACTATGTATGTGCCTCGCTGAGCATCTCACTCAGCTAACTTCTCCCGTCAGCAAAAGCAGCTGCTCTGTTTCAACAATGTTCGGCTGAAATATACGTGCACGCGGGCCAAAGTTCAACTGTGCTGTTCTTTTGGGAGATGCAGTGACTTAACCAACATTGAATAGGAAAAAGTATACATAATACATGTAGTCTGTTAGCTGAAAAGTACACTAGCTGCTACGCTAATTTATGCAATGTAAAAGTGCTTAAACTAATAATGTGCCACTAACAAAAAACTATTGTTTTGTCTATGAACGTTAACAGTTATCTGTGCAATATTTTTCAGTATACAACTTATTCTCACCAACACCTCTTGAATGTATATATTATTCAGCAAACAATGCACATAACTGTATGTTTACTCTTATTCTATTCTTGTTTTATTTTATTGATGTATATATTGTAGTTAAATTTTTACACTTACAGCCTCAGCACAGTGACAATATATTTTATTTCTGATATTTTTAATATTTTAAGTACTAGTGTCAAACACTGTAGCATAATGCACATTTTCATTTCTATTTTATTGTATTTTAAATCTTTATATTTACATACTTTAATTTCATAAACTTGTTATTACTGATTATTATTCTCTAGTCTTTACATTGGAGCAACTGCAAAAAATCACAGTTCCCCCTCAAGGATCAATGAAGTATTTCTGATCTGATTTTGTTATTACTCAGACGAATTTTTGACTTTTGTGAAATTGCCTCGCTAATCCATGTTTTATGGCTGTCTGGAGAAGTTTGCCTTCAGGGCTTTGAGCCAGATGGTCCCAAAGTTTGAGGAAAAAGATCTTGTTTTTTGTTAAAATTAAAAGCTTCCTTCCAGGAGGGTCTTTCTGGCAGAACGCCCTGAAAGTTAACTTATCCCATGCGCTGTTTTATGTGTGATAGTGGAGTCACTTTAAAGCAAACTTTACTGCACTTAGTCGGTTACAATTATTTACATCACTTATGTGGCATTTTTATCTTTTATGGCCAAAAGCAAAAAAGAAAGGGATAGCAGCTTCTTTTGGAACAATTTTGGTAAATGGGCATTGTCTCATATTGTTTGCAGGCTCGCAAATCGCATCAAATTTAAATAATATAGTGGCATACCTTGTGATATCATCAAAGAATGGATATAATATTGTTTAATGGTGAAACTAGGGATTTACACCCCAAACACAATTTCATACAATACTCTCTTGAGTAAGAAGTAACTATGTGGATGTTAGAGCCATGAAACACCTTCACCACACTGACCAGGGCAACCAGTCAGCCTAGAGCCAAATGCCAGTCCAATCCATTAAAACTTCTGAAAAACACCTTAATGATCTTTCTGCAGGTTCACCTACAGAAACCTTGTTAAAACTTTTACTTCCTCTAGAAGTTTATATTGGGGAGAGGGAAACAAATCACACAGCAAGCTGACCAAAAGACAAATCCCAGATAGAACAACTAAAAATGAAAATAAAAACTGCACTAAAAAGCAAATCTAAACAAAACAGAGACTTTGCACGTGCCCAAAACACAAGAAACATATAACGTCAAAGTTCTGAAAAAGCTGTTCCAGACTTAATGATAATTTTCTGTAGCAAGACTCCCCAGCTCAGCTGCCACAAGGCACACCAGTAATAGGAAATCTGTCAACATAAACCTGTCTTTAACAGCATATAGAGTAAATATATATATGATGTACAAAATTAACACATATGGAGCTTGTGATTTAATTGTATTTATGTTGTCAAAGTGTGCGCCTGTACACAAGGAATGTTCTATTATCACAAGTTTTTATCATAATCACCACTACTTTCTTTGATTTATCCACTCTTCATTTTGTGTGTTTTTGCAACACTGGTGTGTTTACATGGTGATGCCAAAAAGCTAACTGAAATTGGAAAAGAGTATAACATTGAAATTGTTAAATAAAGACAAAGAGCTGAGGGTGGATTGAGACAGAAGGAGAGACAAACAGAACAAGACAGGAGGAGAAATTGAGACAAGCTTAGCAAGAGACAACAACCGAAGAAGTCAAACCAGGAAAACAAAAGGCGTGTGAAATAGAACCAGATATATAGAGGGATGTAGTGAGAGAAAGATAACAATACATATATCCAGAATAGTTCAACACCTACTGCTGGCTATATTCTCTCTTATTGGGGTTAACCCTTCGCACCCAGTTGACACATAATGCCTCAAAATTGCAGCCAATCTTCTTAACTCAGTCAAACTGGAATGAAAAATAAGTCCATATACTGCTGGAATCTGTGCAAATGGGATACGCCTATAGCTAGTCCATTCAGCATTAGCCTGGACTAGGGGTGCACAATATGGACAAATCTCCTATCATGGCATATGTCATTTTATATTCTGGTAAGGGTTTACATTAATTTACAGTAATTGCTCTGTATTCAGTCAAGAAAGGATTTAAAACAGATAAACTACAATTCGTTCAAATGAAAGAAAACAACAATTTCCAGTGTTACAGGTTTTTGTATTTACAGCTTTATATAGCAACATCACGCAGGTATCCAGCCCTAATTTGCTACATAGCCTGCCTTGTTTAAGGTAGAACTGGTGCTGATACATTTCTTCTGTCCCATGGTAGGTACCATCATATCACCCAAACCTAGCTTGAATTAACTACGAAATTTTGATGTGCAAATGTACCACTGACATTAAACCACAACCGTCTATGCTTCACTGAATGTTGACGTATAGGCAATGGTACGTCACTGCCACTGAAAACGTCTTGGTGGTTAGCACTGTTCCCTGAATAGGGTTCAGTATGCCTTTTCTGATGTAGACATCTTACATCTGTAAAGATTACATGGACAATATACATGTTTGACAAAGTTCAATGAAGGAGAACTGCTCAGAAAACGAATACTGCCGTTACAACGACCAACCTCCAGCAATTGGAGTTAAAAGCCCTGCGGAGAGTTATGTTATTTAGCAGCTCAGTTTAGATTTGTGAGAAAAAAAGACAGAAGTGTGGTGGAGCCAGTGGAGTGGTTTGATGAAGAGGCATGTAATGAGGCCAAGTGAAGTCCTCTTCCTTTCCTGTGAGTGCTGCATCAGCTCTGATCACCATTTATCACAGCAACTCAGCGCAATTTGTGAGGTCTGTATCTGCACACAGCACCAGTAATCCTACCACTGCATGTAACCTACACGTATATGACAAGTATAAAGTGAGATGTGGAAGAAGTATCATGATAAGTTCCACACTCTGAGGTTTTTAGCTTTTAAAATAGAGGCAAAAGGGGCCTCTTTTGGTATTAGATCAAGATTCTGTGTTGGCAAAGTTTGGGTATGTGACTAAAAAATTGATCGGTGCTGCCCTAATTTCTGTATCACATTTCCATCCCATCTTCCATCCTCTGACAGATAAACAAATCACATCGAGCAGGACGGCATCTACATTTTGTTAACAACAAAAAAACAACATAAACCCTGTTCCCTCTCTTAAGCGTGAGTTTTAAAAGCTTTAACCTTGAGTCAGAGCAGATTTGACACTGCATTTGAACACAACAGGTGTAAAACACTGAGGCAGACTTACTGCGGTAACCTCTCCGTCGTTCCCCGTGGCTGCGGGCGGAGCTGCAGCTGCAGAGGCAGCCTCCTGAGCCGCAGCCTTCATGGCAGCTGCCTTCCTCAGCTCCCGGTTGGCCTGCAGGGTGGAGAAGTAGTTGACGGCTGCAAACTCAATCAGGGCGGAGAAGACGAAGGCGAAGCACACGGCGATAAACCAATCCATGGCTGTGGCGTAAGAAACTTTTGGTAGGGAGTGGCGGGCGCTGATACTGAGTGTTGTCATGGTCAGGACAGTGGTGATACCTGGATGTAGGAAGGAAAGAGAAGTTAGCAGTGTGTTGGTCTTGATTTCACATTTTATCCTACTATGGCACTGGGACTGATGGTCTTATGTTTACTGTGGCAGTATATTAGTTAAACTTGTTCTTGTTTTAAGGGAATAATCAGGCATGTTTTGAAATACACTTATTTGTTACTGCAGAGAGTTAGATGATAGCTAGCCAGTCTCTTTCCACATTTTTTTTAATCAGTTGACAAGTTATTTTAAGAAGTTGGATGAAATTAATATAAATAAGTTAGAATATCTCATATAAAATAGTTTGACCACTACGCATCACCACAGCTTTTGAATAAATATTGAATTGGTTGAACTTAATTAAGCTCTTCGAGGTCAAAGAAATTCATGTTGGTTGTACTAAACTAATTGAGTTAAGTCAGAAGAGATTTAGAATTCAGTCAGTAAGGCCAGAAGTGGAACTATTTAAAAAGAGTCATGCAGTGTATAATTATCAGAAGTTACTTTGCTCATCCTCTGTTAGCTAAAAATTAAAGAATTTATTTTTGTTTTGGACAGAGACAGATAAGTCTGTCTTAATGCTAAGGTAAAGCCAACCACCTCCTGGCTCTACTTTCATACTTAACACACAGACACCAGAATAGAATTGATCTTCTCATCCTTCTCTCGTTAGGAGTTGAATAAGTGTTTTCCTTTAATGCTGTTTTGTTAAATGGCTCAATCAAGCACTGTGGTACAATACATTCTTGTTGTTGTTGATGGTGGTTATTTTTCTTTAGTCTTCCAATTCAATTTTCCTTTTTATTTTCTTCTGGTGACCCGTCTGATGTGGAAAAAAATATTGAATTCCTGTTGGCCTGTTGGCAGGATCTTTCAGGATATTATTGTTCTAAACAGTCTCATAAAACATGCAACAATCAGATATAATACAAGGATAGGGCTTGGCTATATGGAGCAAGTCAAGTATCGTGATACTGTTAATCAAATACCTCGATAACAATATTGCAGTGATATTGTAAGGTAGAATATTAGTGCTTTTACAAATTATTCACACAGTGGGATTTTTGATGAATACTCATCAGTAATGTGGATATAACAACAAAGTAGGCAAAGGCAAATAATAGAACAGCTAGCACAGTGTGTAAGTTCATTAATTGAAATGACTTTACTTTAATGCAGCCTTTAAAAACAGGAAAAATCTCCAAAACCTAAGATGATATCACAATATTGATATATTGCCAAGCCCTAACAAGGATGGACAGAGGTCATTTACCATGACTTTTACTCTTTGTTATGAACTGTGAGGTTTCAGATATGTATTAAAGAGGCTGGAGAATGATGATGGATGTGAGTGTATGTTGGTTTTTATTTTTCTGTTTCTGAGAAACCATCATATGACTCAACGCCTGGAAATGTTTGTCAATGAATAACAATGTAGAGGCTTGATTATGGGAGACCATTGCAATCAGCTTGATTTGGATACACACACATAAACAACCCAGGTGCACAAACACACACACAAACAAATGTTACGTTACACAAAACAACTTAAGGATCAAAAGCTCCCATTCTGCCTCCCATATGACTTCAGAGCGTCTTCCCCTCAAATCAATAGATCAAATCCATCAGGTCCTCTCACCAAAGCTATTTTATCATTTAAGTAGCAAACAAAACTGCAGCATCTCTTTGGAAATTGTCGTTTCAACTCTCTTAGCAAAATATACCATCTGGCAAATGTCTGTGATCACTTCAGCATTGCAGGGCTGATAGCAGCTGAAGCACTCTCTAATGCTGCAGAGATGATTCAAAGCTAGTGAGGTCTTAGCATGTACCGTGGTGAATCATTGACACACAGGTCTGACAGCTTTCAACACTGTGATTAAATGATTTTCTGAAGACTCAATTTGCGAATAAAAATGCACAAGATGCATGGTGCACGAGATTGAGGTCTTACTCATAGTGTAGACGCCAATTATAACTCTTCTTAAGGGGCTAAATTTGAGTTTTCGTGTCTACTCTTTCACTGGAATACTGTGGCATGCACGACCTAATTATGTAGAAACTGAAGGTTTGGATTGTCAATGATAAACTGTGTTAAAATCCATGCATGCACACTAGAAAAATTAAAATTGATATTGAAGGCTGTTCATTAATTGCTTGGACGGGAGGGTGTCAACATAAATATTCTTGGTTCTTGTCTAAAATATTATATGGTTACATAAAAAGTAACACAACATATGTGTAACGCCCGAGCTGTTCATGTGACAGGCATTAAATGTAATTCATTACACAAAATAAGGGGGAAAAAATAATAATTGTAGTGTCTACACAATTGTTTTTCCCAAGGATTATCTTTGACACATGGCAGCAGCTCTGTTTGATGGCATACAACTAGAATGTCAGACCATGTGGCATTTCAGCCCAGTAAGCTTTGCCAAAAAGTCACTTCAGCGGATGCTAATCTGTCCATAAACAGACTAACCCATGCCCCCGCACTGGCACACCAATAAAAGGGACCAATTATGTGCAAACATTCTCAAGAAAGCCGTCAAGTGAAGATGACCCAGACACAAGCCACAAAAAGCGTTTCCTAATATTTGTTTATTGTATGTATCAATGGATAGGTGGGGGACTGAAAGCAACATGGTTTTTGATATCTGTCTCAGCTGAAGTTAAGACTGCGCTAGGCTTTTCAAAGTCTGTCAAAAGTTCTTCTAAACTTCTGGCCGTGGCTCCAGATTGAAGCACAGACGGCAAAGATCGCTTTGAGCTCAGCCTCAAAGTGTATAAGACCAAGAAAAATACTGTATCTGAGGCCATTCATAAATTCTCTCGGATACATGATAGTTTGATTACCACACAAAAGGTCCATGGCAGGTGCATTTTAGGGGCACTTTTGAAGTGTCAAAATATCAAAACACACCAAAACAAATACATATGAAGTCCTATTTTGCCTCTAGAAAAGTAGCTCTTAATCACTAAAAAGGATTTTCCTCTGTCTTGCCCAGATTCAACCTTATTAAGTCAGATAAAGATGCTGACAAAGAACATCTCCTTTAATGGTCCATTAACAAAGTACATATCTAATTCACTTTCATCAAGCTAAAGCAAGCAGGGAAAAGGGGGCCATTGAACACTGCTGTCCGTGCTTTTACCAAATGTGCGCTGTAGTTGTGCACATTTCATTAGCAGCGTCGGAACTTATGGGGGATTTAATGCGCCCGATAATGTCTCAAAAGCATTTTCTACACACCACTTCAGCAGTGAAAGCTAACAGCTCTCAAATACAAGCTCCTCCGATAGCCAGCCAACGCTGACTGTCTCAAGCTCAAGCACAAGTTAAATGATTGCAGAGGGGAGGAGGGACATGGGAAGAAAGCCTGTCAGGGTAGGAGGGAGAGGCAGGAGAAAGAGAAAGAAAGAAAGAGTGTAGGAGGGAGGGGGATGAAGTATAAAGACAGGATAGAAATGAAATGCTTGGGGCATTTATGTGCTTTTATATGGAAAAAGCAAGGTACAAATTAGGCCACACTCAATTAAGTCTGTGAGACTTGTGCTCAGGGGACTTTCAGCTTTTAGGTTGTTGACAATCAAGCACACAACATGCTATGACTTAATGTACCGTCGGGGTGGAGCACAACCATATAGCAATTTGTCTTCTTCTGTCCCTTGTTTTTAACCTTCTATCTCACATGCACCAACGACAACATTAATTCAACTCAAATAACGACATTTTAGAGCACATCGCTTGCTTACTGTACTTTAAAAGCTCATAAGCATGGTGCCTTAATATAAGAAACAAAGTTTATTACACTCTGAGGACAAAGTTTGGCGTCTTGTCACAAAAATCCAATATTTGATTTTTTTGTCTTTACAACCTCTCTAAAATACCCAGCATGCCCTGGGTTCGCCCAGAGCTCCTCAACAGCAGCCAATTCAGACAATGAGCAGTTTTTTTTTAATCCAATACCCAATACTGAGTAAAATGAAAACAGCAGGATGAGTGAGGTTAATGAGTTGCCACAGATGTGCTTTCCGCATGGGGCCCCCAACTCCCACGCTAACACTAATGATTGGGATCTATTCTCCGAAGAAGTGCACAGGCTCGTTGGAGCGCTGGCTCGCATCCAAAGACAAACACAGACTACACAACCATAATCTACAAGGCCAGCAGTGTTAGGTCGCTCAGCTGCAGCTTGTTGAAAATGAACATAAGGATGTGTGTGTGTGTGTGTGTGCGTGGAAGGGGGTGATTGAATTAAAAAATGGAGAGGAATTTCTCCACACTATCCCCGTGTTTCTTCGTCTTTGCTGTCTTTTTGCCTCGCTCATTCCCTCTCAGTCTCACTTTCTCCGTCTCTCCTCAGCGTCTCTCACCCTCTCTGCTCCCCAGGCTAAAGCTCGGTGGCAACTGTAGCGTAATGTAATGTGAGCAAGCGGAACCTGTGAGTGCTCGGATGAGGGCCAAGTAAACATCCTCCCTCTCTCAGCCATTGCATGACCAATTTCAAAAAGGGACATTCATTCCCAATTAATTCAGCTCCACAACAGCGAAGAAGAAATAGAGATAATGAAGACAGGTTAAAACATACGGTGATGTCTGTGTCTGTTCTCGCGCGGGAGGATGTATCATAAGGAGCACTCTGTGCATTTCAAACTAATCAGAGCGCAGTAAATAGAGAAAAGTATGCTTGCTTAAAGTCTGCAGAGCTAGACTTACACAGGGTCGAGCAGTGGGTGGTGAGTCGATAAATTTTCATTTGAGTCTTAGAAACTTAGAAAATAAAGTTGACTTTTGAGAGCTGGAAACTTTGTAAGAACAAAAATTTGTATCATATAAAACTTTATAAAAAAAAAAAAAGCTTTATAAATTCCTAGCTGACTTGTTCTGCTCAGTGGATTGATGTGATTTACATACCACACATCACAGTCCTCTTTAAATGATTGCAATCATGCAAAATAACAACTGCGCAGACTGCTTTTTCTGTTAAAAAAACAAAACACCTCTACTATTTGCGAGCCATTGTGTTGCAATATTTGGCAGCTAAAGTGAGAATAGTTTTGAATTTTCCAAATGATTCCAGCTCAGCAGGAAAGCAATGTGCAGCATGTGTTCGTCCTCCATTTGCTCCTGTCTGCATCAGTGCCCCCTTTCACTCGGAAATAAGCTTGAAAGTTACACTGGAATTCATACAGCATATAAGTTAATGTAAAGTAATCTTACCAAAGACAGTCCGAGCTGGAACTGATTCCTTATTAATCCAAAAAGAGACTTGAGCCAGGATGACGGTCATTATGCAGGGAATGTAAGTCTGAATCAGGAAGAAGCCCATTTTCCTCTGCAGGTGGAAGTGTACGGTCATGATGACGTATTCACCTGGAATTTGGAGAGGACATTTGTTTTTCTATTGGTGGCAAATCAATAATTCTTACACACACACGTAGTTTGAAAGCTATTATATATATATATATATCTTGATTTACAATAAAAGCTCTGGTAACGTTCTATCAGAGATATTACCTAACCCCAGAAAAACCTTATAAAAACATGCCGCACATCACATCAAAAGTCAGCACTATTGACTCTAATATACAGTGCAGAGCTGGGACATAGCAGGGTTTCTCCTCACCTGTGTTGGACTTTAGCCTCTCGCTTGAAACTGTCTGACCGATGAGGTCGTACTGCAGCAAACTGGATGATTCCTGTGGCACCTCCACCGAGGACAGCGGACCTTTCTTCCAAGTGTATACGATCTCGCTGATGGGGTAAGCATCTACACGGGATGAATGCAGAGCTTTGTTAACACTTAGGCAACTACCATAGAGTCCTAAAACCTGGAAAGAGTTAGCATTTTAGCACTCCCGGTTCCCTCGTCTTGAGAACAATGGGTTTTTCAATTGGGTTTGTGGTTGGAAGCTTGAAATAAGGTTTGTGGTTAACACGAGCTTAAGAGACTTTCATGTTTTGTTCTGCCTTCACGTGTCTTAAAAAAGGTGGTTGCTAACAAGTGGCTAAACGAGACTACAGAACGTCATCACGCCAGACGAGGCTTTACAGTCTCATTGTGGTGGCAACGCTGAAGTTATGTGACCCTGGTGTAAGCCGTTCATAAGCTAACGTTAGCTTTTTACTTCTGGTGAGTGCATTTACGCTTCAAAAGTCATAAAAGTGGTGATCATTTGTGAAGATTATCTCGCTGAATAAAACATGCAAGTGTCATAAACTTTGGTATGCCACAGATCTTTTCTGCAATAATCCAAGATCCAATGGAAAATCCCACTGAAGTTAACGTCTCGGGAACCAGGGCGTTGTTGACTTCTGTGTTGGCCTACAAATAAATGTCATCTCTGCAACACTTTTTTGAATTTTAAAAATAATTTAGGACACAAAGCGTCAAAGAAACTTAGAGGATAACAGACAATGGAACAAATATTGTTACCGCTTTCAAAATGTACCTGATTGTCTGCATTCTCATGGATAATGAATAACTAAGTGCTACCTTGCACATATAGCTGCTGAACAATGATCTGTAACATTCCCCCTGTTGATGGGAGTTTTTTAGACAACCTTAAGATTTGACTTTCATTTCAACATTTTTGCCGGCCTGGTCTTCCACACACTTGAACTCCCAGCATAGATTTGTTTTTACAGTCCTCCACAAGTTCCTGCATGAGACATCTCAAATAGAAATCTTTAAATATACGCTGTCAGACAATCAGATACTCAGTGACAGAGCGATCATTTGAGAGTGACACCATCTGTCAGAGCAGCGAGGCTTAACGAGAAACAAACTCACAACTCCCAAACTTGAGCGGGCAGGCGTGGCCGTCCATCGGGAAGTTCATCAGACGCATGGGGCACTCTGCATTTATAGTTAATCTGTCAGAATAGAGAAGAGTTGAAAGGAGCGTTTGATTTATATTTGATACTCTGTTACTTGCTGAGTAATGTTTAAAGCTGGAGACAGTTGTTTTGGTGCAATGCTGTACAATGGCTGACTAAAACAAACAAAATACAAAAAACAACAAAAATGATATAAGGTAAATAGGTGAACTGTGTGGAGATGAGTAGGTAATGATGTCCTGTTATGTAACTGTTCCACTCCTGAAAGGTAACTAATGACACAATAACAATATGGGTCAGATAAAGCTCTTGAACTTTATCATTCAGTGTTTTAAAGTGAAGTTGATCCACTTAAATAATCTTATTATTAAAAATAAGCTGTTTTTATGCCATCAGCAGCTCCAGTGGGATCTTTTTTTTGATGCTACATTGGAACAAAGCTGGAGTCATGTTTGTTTGAATTGCTTTCCAGGCCTGTTTTCAGTATCAGATGGCACATATCTTGTTTTTTTGGAATGGCACTCTTCATTTCTTTTCATGTCTGTGCATATTCTTGGATGCTTATTTTGTTTGATTTGCCTTCCAGGTCTGTGCTCTATTCCGGTCTTGGCTGGGTTTGGAGCTCACTGTCCAGCACTGTTACCTCATGGTGTAGAGGATAGTTCCGTTCTGCATGATGCGGAACAGCTTGTTGGGGGTGGTCATGTTGTGAGAGATCGACCTCTTGCCATTCCGGAAAAAGGTGTCCGGCGTCCAGATCTTGCTGACCATCAGGTTGTTGAGCCGCAGGATCTCAATGGGGCCCTCAAATTTCAGCCGCTCGTCGATCCATGTCTGACGGAAGAACACGTCCATGGTGTATTCCTGGGTGGAGGTTAGAGTGTGGGTTAAGGATTTATTTACTACTATTGCTCCTACCATCAGTGCTGCTGGTGCTGCTTCTGCTCCTGCCGTTACTATCTCCACTACCCCCGGAGAGAATGGCAGATGGGTTTGTGAGCCATGGTTTTTGTTGGACCTGCTGGATGGAGTGCTGGCAATGTAGTCAGTTGTTGTTGTTTTTTCATTTCTTGACGATTCTGCTATTGCTGCCAGTGCTAATAAAATTAAAATTATAATTTTTACAATCAAGACGTGTATATATTGTTTCTTTTAGGGGCTTCATATGGGACTTTACATAGTAATACATTGTGATCTTCTCAAAATAGCCCTCAGATTACATTTCACACATAAACCATATATTTCAGCATATTGCTTGTGAGGTTAATCTTAACTTTAATCATATTTTCTTTTAACTGCCACATATAAAAAATTAGGCAAATTTATTGACTGATTTATGGTGAAATCTTTAAACGTGCATGCAGTTTATTTTACCTACAGAGTCAGCATAAAGCATGGCATGCTTTTAGATCACATGGATGGCCTTGCAGCCTCTGAGGAGCCTTTTACGTGCCTCTCTACAGAACTGCCACCAGCATATCCCATGGCAGTTCAAGTGGGCTTTAGATGCAACGAAAGCCTGAACAGTGTAGAATGCAACAGACATACAGCCCTCAGCCTATCCCATGACAGGAATGGCAAACCTATCCCGTCCCAACATCAGCCACATCTCTCTCTCGCTCTCTGACGGGGGGGATTGTCAACCAGATTAAAATCCTAAGCTGCACTAATGACATCCTGCCCAAATGCTGGAATAATGAAGGCTGGGAGAGCCAAGACTACAGTAGATGCTATATGCATAGGGTTACCGGGAAAACTGTACACATTTTCTTTTGTGCTTATATACTGACGTCGACTTTAAAGAGTGATGAAACACATGCATGTGCATGAGAGCAAGTGAATTAGCCTGTGCGTCCTGTTTAACAGCGATCAGTATGGTTTACATACCATCTCAACATCTGAAACAGGTCCAAAGCTGGTGACAAAGATGTCAGTTTTGACCTCTGTAACTGGACCTACAGCAGAAGGATAAGTAGTTGCTTTGATACAGAGAAAAACAACTTTGGATCAAACATTTGAATGTTTTTCAAAAATCAAAAACAGTAAAAATGAAGCTATATTTAATGTATAGCTTATGCAGCAAAATGGCCATTAATACATAGAAAATTAAAAACAAAAAGACATTCAAATTATAAATTCATTTTCAAAGACAGTTTCCAGTTGTTAGCCAGTATTTTTGACATAATTATAGAAATGAAAATGAACTAATATTTAACCATTGCAGCACAGAAGCTAAATGAAAATGAGGCACACACAACTACTACAGTAAAACTTTATCTTCTGTGAAAAGGAACACTGAGCCAAAAATGTACGAGGCAATATCGCATAAAACACAGCATGACACGGTCACAAGCATACCTCCAAATCCAGGTCGCAGCCTGTTGTCATAGCCATCCAGTAATCTATCCAATATGCGCGTGATGTTATCCAAATAGATACTGGTATCACCGTGCTGATTTCCCCAAACACTGCTCGCACTGTAACTAAAGTACATAAGCACTAATGAAAGCTTATTCCAACAGATAATAAAACAGCTGAAAAAGGCAGACTTTGTCAAACGCACATCCATCCACAGCCTTTGGTTCCCGTGCGTAAAAGTCCGAGAACATTGCAGAGAAAAGAGTTGTCATACTCACCAAGACAGAAATAAGCAAGTTAAAAGGAAAGCCATGCCTCGCAAACACCCCACAACTAGAAATCCCTGGTCAACTTTTAAAATCAACATATTCCATCATGTAAAAGCATCATTTAACGCGGGTCAGGTCTTCTTTTAGTTGTGAACCGTGCGAGGATATCGCGCCAGTCCAGCACGACTTGACTTCCCCCTCTAGTGCGGTTGCGCCCGCCTCAGCCTGAATCGCTCAGTTGGAAAAACCTGAAGAGTTTTTAAGAGAGTGAAGAGGAGGGACGAGGAGAGCTGTAACATTAACCGAACAGTGCATTTTACAGCAAATAACACTGGTCTCAAGTGCAAGTTGGGTATTTAGGACATGTTTGTGTTTGATGGTGATAATGACGGCGGCTGTTTGATTAAGGAGATTGTGGAGAAAACAGCGATGGAGAGGAATAGAGAGAGGGAGAGGAGGGAGAAGTAGAGGAAGAGAGCCTGCACAAATACAGTACTATCCTCTCAATGGACAGTATAGCCAGTGACCTTTTGAATGCAGTATAATTTTTAAATGATATCATTTTGCTACCGCCTTCTCAGCTTTTGTTACCTCTGTGTGCGTGTGCGTGCGTGTGTGTGTGTGTGTGTGTGTGTGTGTGTGTGTGTGTGCAAAGACAGAAAATTGCTACTAGATGAACTGTGATTCATATAGTGGTTGGGTGTTTGAGTGGAGTAGGTGGTAGATACATTTAGTACAACTTCAAACTCAAACTATCCATAGACAAAGAGCAAGGGGAAAATACCACACAGAGGCAGAGGTGCCTACAGCCCTGACATGAGTTTATTCCTTTTTGCAAAACACAAGTCAAGATATTGCGTCATTTTTCACTGGTGCTCAGCAAAGGTTGAGCTTTCAGGGGTACACATTACTGTAGCAGCGTGTTTAGCCATCAGTGGACGGGGTCACGGCACAGGGGTTACTGGCCAAGTCTAAAAATGTAGGTACATACAAATAGTGTGTATAACTTAGCTGTAATTATGTCCTGTAATATGCTGCACGGAAGATACCACTTTATAAGCCCCTGGAGGGGTTTTTAGGCAATTCTCCTTCGCTTTTCCTTTACAAATTATGTACATATCTTTTTTAAGTTTATGTATATATATATATGTGTGTGTATGTGTGTGTGTGTGTGTGTGTGTGTGTGTGTGTGTGTAAAGAAAGGAACAAAAAATTCAGTTCAATTTAATAGAACTTTATTTATCACGAAGGAAATTTTTGTGCCAGAGAATGCTTCAAATACAGTAACACCAAGCACAGTAACCACAATTTAATGTTCAAACAGTAACAACCAGTGGGTTCCCCAGGTTGGGGTCACTCACTGGGCCCAGTTTTAGAACAACAGAGTATCAAATATCTAGTGAAATATACAAATATACAGGATAAGAAGTGTTTTCAAGGAGCAAAAGCAAAACCAGTGCCTGATAGAGTAACAATAGAAGTAAGATTAGTACAAGAGTTACTAAACAATGAACTAAAATGGTGGAAAAACAGACTGCGCCTGATAATCAATGGTATATTGAATGTGATATAACAATAGAAGTAGTGTTGCACATGACTAAGTAAATTATACTGGACTACATTGACAAGTGACCATGATATTGAAAAGTAATATTGCACATGATGTTGTGAAAACAGAAGCAGAAGCAAACGGAGTGATGAAAGTTTTGTAGTTTAAAGGTTGGCTGACAAAAACAAATGCACCAGTGGTACATTCAATATTATGATTATTCAGTTAAAAGGTTGGTGAATACGTGTAAGTTAAAGCAAGCACTGTGTAGGAGGGATTTTTAACTGTGCTACTATTTGTGGCTTAAATGCTAATTATAACTCTTGCACTGAATGTAACTTAGCACAACCTAACCTGACCCCAAAATAAAGAAAAACAATTCCTGCAATACACAGAAAAAGTCAAAGATCTAATATTTTCTGATGCTCCAACTTCAGTGTCTTCACTGTATTACGTCTCCATTGATCAATGGACTAGAATACATTATTTCAGCAGAGCATTACTTTTTCATTATAAGTGGTATCATAGTCACGTTATCAATAATGCATGTGAGGGAGAAAAAAAATATAGGATATTCTTCTGACAGCATTAAAATGTGATGTCTGATTACGCAACATAATCCTTCAACTCTGGTCTCTTTGTACTCAAAACACAAGTTATATAATGATCTCAAAATATGATTAAAATCATACGCAGACAACAATGGATCATTTTCAGATCAAGCGCATCCAAAGTTAGTCCTTTCAAAGATTAGACACTTCTGATGAATGGAAAGACTCCTCTTGGTTCCCACTGCAAACCTCTGGTGAGTGCTGGTAGATGTAGCTCTATAGTCACAGCAAAAGTGGAAGGTTCAGTAGGATTTCGAGTTTACATAAGGTAACCGGCGTCTCCACATACTCCACACAAACGGAGAGCGTATGCATTTCTCCAGAGAAGTCACAGAGAAACAGCTTCTTGTGGTGCAACACTATAGAGGAGTTGTTTGGCATGATGTGTTGTTCAGGGACGTGTAACCTTGCTGGGTGTACTGGGGGATCAAATCAAACATCTTTAGATGTTTTTCTCAGTATCCCCTGCAACCAACTGTCCAAGAGCTGCAGCAGTAGCAGAAAAACATTAGTAGGAGTAGAAGCAGCTGCACAGGGGGAATAGTAGAGATAGTACGAATGGTAGCAGTAGCAGCAGTAGTCATGTATACATACTGGAGTAGTAGCGGTTGTAGAGGCAATTGAGAATGAATCTTACATAATTTGCAAACAAGTTGATGTTCAGTTCCTCTGTTGTCTTGCCGGTAGAGAAAGTAATCTGACCCTAATGCTGTGATCAACTTGATCTTATCAACCGTGAGGTCAGCCCATCGGACCGACCGCAGCTCGCTGACCATGAAAGGCTCCTGACCTGATTCACTTTGCTGGCACTAGATGAGGCTGTAGATGAGCCAAGACAAGAGTAACGAATGCACTTTGCATGCTATGCAATGGCTTCTAATATCACAAACAAGCAGAGGCCCACGTGTACAGCGCACACACACACACACACTCGCACTCACATGACACAGACAAGAGCCATTACTCTTTAATCCACCTCTATAGCTGGTAAGTATCATGCACTGGACACACCAACACAGTCATTATTAATTTCTGCTTTTTAGGCACGTCACCTATTACAGAGGTCTATTCAGTGTTCACACAAAATTAGCACAGTACAGTACTGAATTCATACTTGATGCTGAGAGGGGTTTAGAAATAGTAATGAAATGAGAGTAGACTGACATTACCATTTAAAGCAACATGGCAGAGTGGTCAGAGCGACAGCCATTTTTATGTGCAACCATTGTAGCAGCCTAACTTCCGTGTGATCTTCAAGATAAACAAACCAACTTGCGGCAAACCACAAACACACTGAGGTGAGGTTTTGCAGTAATGACCAAATGAGCAGTGGAGTAGTACCAGTACATTTTCAAACAAGTAATTTGTTATTTCTAAAATATCATTGTAACGGTTATTCCCCTTTTTCCTTTGTTTGTATAAACATGATGTACTTTAGCTGCCTCTGAAGGAGTGAGAGCCGCACCACAGGGATAGTTAAAGTGCATGAAGAGCCAGCATACTTTTTATTTAAGGAGGATTTATTTCCACCAAACCAGAGCTGGTGATTTCTGGAACACTGGACTGACCAGCTAGATGACTAACTGAGATGGTTTTGGTGAGTTTGATTTTATTTCTGTCGAGTTTGAATGAGTGTTTGAGTATGCTGACATAGCTCTCGAAGAGGTCTGGTTTGGTGACCTCAGAATTGCATCTCTGCTTTTTGCAGATGATGTGGTTCTGTTGGCTTCATCACACCATGACCTCCAGAGGCACTGGGACGGTTTGCAGCTGAGTGTGAGTCAGCACCTCCAAAGCTTAGGCTGTGGTTTGCCCCCTTCGTGTTGGGAGTGAATTACTGCCCCAAGCGAGGGAGTTCAAGTATCTCGGGGTCTTTTTGCACAAGTGAGGGTAGAATGGAGCGTGAGATGGATCGGCGGTTTGGTGTGGATTCTGCAGTGGTGCGGGTGCTGCGCCGGACCGTTGTGACTGTCGAGGGAGCTGAGCCAGAAGGTAAAGCTTTTGATTTACTGGTCCATCTATGTCGCAACCCTTACCTATGGTCATGAACTCTGGGTAGTGACCGAAAGAATGAGATCACGGATACAAGCGGCTGAAATGAGTCTCCTCCATGGGGTAGCTGGGCTCAGCCTTAGAGATAGAGGAAGGAGCTCAGACATCTGGAGGGAGCTCGGAGTAGAGCCACTGCTCCTTCGCATCGAAAGGGGTCAGGTAAAGTGGTTCGGGCATCTGATCAGGATGCCTCCTGGGTGCTTCCTGTTGGAGTTGTTCCGTGCACGTCGTGGGGCAGACCCAGAACACGCTGGAGGGGATTATGTATCTCATCTGCTCTGGGAACACCTTGTGGTCCTCCAGGAGGAGCTGGAAAGCACTGCTGCAGAGAGGGACGTCTGGGGTGCTTTGCCTAGCCTTCTGCCCCCGCAACTCGGCCCCGGATAAGCCGATGACAATGGATGGATGGGTGGATGGATAGTCTTAGTTCGGTGAAAGAGAGAAACTTGGATTAGTGTATGTTTCTGTTTAATATGAAAAACAAGAGTAAGAATAGGCCAAAACCATGTTCTCAAACTCTAACTTGTGAACTTGATTCACTTTACAGCCCCACTGTTGTTTGTTGTCACCATAACAACTACCAAAAACTGCATTTTCTTTTGTACGAGCAACCACAGCAAACAGTTCAGTGTCCTTACTACTTTTCCATTAGAGATGATTGCCATGACCTAAATCAGCATTCTATACGTTCACTCGTGTGTTCGTGCATACACTATGTCTTGTCTCCCTGTTTGTCCACCTGATTTCCTGTCAGTATAGTGATTATGTTCCTAGATATACAGGCTCGCTGGTGGGTTGATTGTCTGACTGGCTGGCTAAATGGCCCATTGATAGAATGCTGTAGCTAGATGCATCTCCTGAATGGCTGGACGACTGACTGACTGACCTATAGACAGCTATTAAAATGTGATGCCTGTCTTCCTGACTGGATCACTGTCTTCCTGGGTACCAAGTCTTGAAGCAAGTGTGCTCTGTCAGGCACCCAGCCAGACATAAGTGCTTCAGAGAGTAGAGAAGCAGATGGTAACACTGGGTAAATTGGATGCCGTGTAAATGCCAATCATTATACAGTATTAAACAGATATTAATCCTATTAACTGAAAGTCAATAGCGTTAATAATTAGCTCAGGTGAATCCTTTTACCAGTCTTATTGATTATCCTGCCACAGCCAACATGTTCTGATGTCTCATTTTCTATTCCATCCGGCCCAGTTCATATTCTCTGTAATTGGTCATTAGTTTTGAGAACCAATGTCAAGAGAACATTGTTAAATAATAGGAAGCCATTATATCTAATAGACAATATTTCCACAAAATACAATCAGCGAACCATTCACTGGGCTTAAGTCTGAATTGAGATGAAAAAGGCACAATGATTATGATGGATTGCAATAAGGTATGCTTCATTCCTTGAGAACAATACACCTCGTGTGCCAGGGTGGGTAGCAATTCAATTATGTCAGTTTAGGAAGTACAATTACTCTGGGAAGATAAGGGGACATTCTTCCAAATCAGACGTGTTTTGAAGAAGAAGAAAAACCCCTCAGTAGGAGTTTGTTAATTAGTTCATTATTCAACAAAATAGGATTTAATTAAACATGTCATGATATGTGCTCAGTATTTGATTCCCCATAACACGCAGCGCGGTGCAGAGCTAGCAGATTATTGCGAGAAACTTTTCAAAACTCGCTGACCTTTTGAAGGGAGAGGAGCTCTCAGATGGCAGAACTAGAAAAGGCTCTCATTTTTTTGTTAAGCTGTTTGTTCAGTGCTAGTCATTCAATTTTTTTTTTTCTGTGTGAAAAGAGACCGACACTGACATACACAAAGGCCCGCCGCGAGGAAGGGGAAAAATAGCTGCAGAAACGGATGACAAAGAAAGAACGAAACAGGAGAAAGAAAGACCTCCTTTGCTCGAGATCTGAATATTCTGTATGCCTTGCTGTACTTTCAGCACTGTGGACATCTCCAACATCCAACTTCTTTTTATGACACCGAAGCACTGCGCACAATGACAATTCAAAGTCACTGCTTACACACACTACGGCACTTCATTGCTTGTTATTACCCAAAAAAGTGCATTGTCTAAACTCATTTCTGGCCACACCACAGTGCTTCTATAAATACACGATAGCTCCCACGTGAGATGGACCCACTGTACTTCATGAGCCTCACCATGTGGTATCTATGGTAACCACTTACAGTAGGAGAAGCTCAGCATGTGTGGTGGAATGTGTGTGTGGGTATTTCTAGACTATTAAGAACTAAATGTGTTCACAAGAATAGAAAGGTGAGGAATTTCTGGTCGTTGCTTCTAACAGTGACTTGAATGAGCTGTAGGGTTGGTGTAAAGTTAGAATAACTTAAGGTTAGTGCAGGAGTAAAGGTCCTGGAAGTATGTGGTAATTTAGGGATTTTAGGGGTTGGGGTCATGGTAGAAGGTCTGGAGTCAGAGGTTAGAAAAGTAATGTTGATGATGAAGATTCCTACACAACTGAAATTTGTAGATTTTAGGTTATGTGTCCTGCATAGGTTGGCAGTTGGATGAATGCACAGCATGTGTTTATAAGTGCTTCTCTATGAGTAACCTCATTGCTTGAGCCCAACATTAATCTTAGTGGTTTGAAAACTTTGGGACTCAGCATGGGTACAGCCTGCTTGTCCCCCCCAATGGCCACAAATCCACAACAGTTTACACAAACATTACTTCTTTAAAATCTCCACTCCTCAGACATGATGTGCTGCACCACCTCCAGTGGATTCAACACTGGGGGAAAAAAAAATCCACTGCAGTTTCCATGGAGACCAAACCATATCATAGTAAGATAAAATAAATGTTGATTTTGAAAAAACAGTTGTCCTCACTGCCTCCGATGACCTTTCGCCTGACTGCGGCCAAAAGCTTCAGAATGAACTGCGCTGGACAGCTGCCAACAACCTGCAGTACAGACAGAGGGAACAAAGGCAGTAAAAAACACAGGAAGTCAATTCAATAAACTTTATTGCCTCAAGGTTTGTATTTGTAATTGAAATGTAAATTTTATGCATATAATAATTGATCTTTTGTGCAAATGGCAGAGAACTGTCAGCATAAGACCTCGGGCACATCTGTCTGCATTGCAAACATCCATCCATCCAAATAATAGTGATAACACTTTAAATCAAGGTACATACAACTACCAATAACTTGTAGCATATTTGCTCTTTATTAATCATTATAAAGCACTTATTAATGCCTTATTCTGTATGCCCATTTAAACCCTTTTAAACATTTTTTGGTGGGCGGGGCTTAGCTGGAGGCAAAACAATTCTCCACAGACATTAGCCAGTGCTAGCTAGCAAGTTCTCTTGGCTTGTTTTAGACAATGAAGGAAGATGATGCAAGTGGTGCATTCAGAAATACTCATTCTGAGTTTGTAAATTCAGAGTGCTATCAGAATGTACGGTTCAGTTCTCCAGAGCACAACACACTCTGTCTGGGGAGATGGACGCAGACGGATGCAGACGGAGCAGCAGAGCGCTGAGCAGAGTGAATGCGTGATTAAATTAACTGTTCGTTAATTCATATATAAACATAACGCTCCATTTATTCGACCAACAGGTCTCTCATCTTAGTGTAGCACGTCAGATTAATTACAATGCCAATCTGACAGAGGAGGACGACACTTGAATGGCTTCCTAGAGTTTGTTTTGCTATTGAAGCTAACATTAGCTAATGCTCTAAAAAGCTGGCGATACGGAGAGATCCTACATTCCTCCTAATACCTCCTCAATTTCTGATTATGTGGACATGATAATAATAATACGTAACGTTACTCATCTCTACAACAGGAAATACTTTTCCCTAACCTGATATGAAGTGTGCACTGCACATACAGGCATTTTTGATGATCGCCTCCATCCAGTCCTTATGTCTAATCACATTTAACCATAATTGTCTTTGTTTTTGTTGATGGCCAGTGGTGGCTGGTATGTTATAAACTTTTAGTTTTGAGTCATGACTCCTTCTATTCTGGCTCCCAATAACACAACAAGACGACATTTTTAAGACCTTGTAGCCTACGGCCCTGTAGTGTGTTTTGGCCCCAGCTAATAAACTGACGTCATTGTGACGTTGGCCCTAAAAGGGTCTATTCTACAACTATTAGGCCATTAACTAAAAGTTTTCCTAATTACTGCTTATTGTTAGGACGAATGGAAGTTGTTGAACAATATGATCGTAATAAGCTTTGCTCAGCATGGGCTCTGTAAGGTGGTAGTACCACCAGTGTTGTCATTCTCTCTCAGTAAAGCTTAATAAATGGGGTATATTCTTCAGTAGCAAAACACAAAACCACAAGTGTTGACAGTGCCCGAGTAACTCCAAATTGAGTCTTCCTAACTCAGAATATCTTCCCCATTCTAAAGCGAGGTCTCACTCATAACTAATTCACTAGTAGTTTGACTACTTTACCCACACAAGTTCCCTTTTCTGAAGTTGCCTCCTCTTCACACTGAATCCATTACAGCACACAACTACTGCAATTAACAGACCCCATACTTAAGTGATAAGACAGTGCATTTTTATTAGATATTTTTGAAAATCTCTAAAGTTCTCAACTAATAAAGGAGATGTTTATACTTTTGCTGGCTTTGTTCTTCAACCACTGACTGGGAACAGAACCTGTGAATCTCAATAGACCTTTGTTTTTTCAAGGTGTAACTCATCACTTAAGTAATTCCTAGTCAACAAGTGCCTTACATCCTACCAATACACAGTAATTGAGCAGTTATTGAGGTAAAACTCTTAGGTAATGGCCTAGTAGTGCTTCATAATGACTATTCAAGAGTAGGTATGTTACTAATATGCACGCTGATAAGCAGCTACTTGAGGGTGAATGTGTGTACTTTGATATAAAGTATCACCATAGTAGTAATTAATAATAGGGGTGGCTGTGGTGCAGGACACAAAGCGTTCATCTACTAATCAGAAGTCAACATGTTGAAGTGTTCCTGAACCCCCTGCTGCCCCGTGTGTGTGTATGTGAATGCTTATCTGATGAGCAGGTGGCACCTTGCATGGAAGCCTCGGCCACCAGTGTATGAATAAGACGATGTACAGTACATGAGAACAACAAATATGTTACCATTTCTATGGTAACCAATCCATTTGAACTGCAAGGCAATTTGTTAAGAAAACTTCATTTTCCTACTGCCTCTGCTGACCTGCAAACTGCAGACAAACAATAAGACAGAACAAGAAAAGGCAGGCAAACTTCAGCAGCATAAAAGTCGGCCAACAGCCCCTAGTGAAATACACAAAGAATTCAGAATGAGCTGGAATAAACAATGACAATGTTCTTAAGGATTAGGACTTTTATTTTTACAGCTCATATTATATATAATCTGGTTTCAACTAGGGTTGTAGATGGGGGTTTTTTATGCTGGGGCATTTGTTACATGTGCCTCTATATGTAATCAACTTTTTGACATGTGCATGGTTGTGTATGTGTATGAGTGTGTCAATTTAAAAACATGTTTTTGTGTGTAACTATTACAGTTCCATATCAGCTGGGGCTGGAAAGCTTATTCGCACTTCTTTCTTATTTCCTATTTTCTGAAACACTATTGGAGACCAATCATCACATGAAATAATACTGTGCAACATAAAACTTGAATTGCTCTACAAAAGGCCATCACTAAAAAAAAAAAATAATAATAGTAATGTGTCAAATAAAGAAATTCATTATTAACACCAAAAGTACACTCCCCTATATCACTGCTGTAGTCAAGACAGTCATACATAGGTATAGATTTGGGGGTGCAGGGGGCATGTTCCTCTCAATATTTAGACCATTTGCAATTGTCTCGCCTAATACAAATACAAAAGTAGCAGAGGACTGTTATTCTGACAGAATTAAAGATATTTACACTAAAAACCGATGCAGAAAAAGTGCAAATTGGTGCATTAAAAATCACCTGAATGCAGAGAATTAAGTAAGTGTTTGTTGCTCAAAATCCCCTCCACCACTACTCCACCCCCCACCATTTGTCACAACGACCACTTAACAAAAACATCCTGACTCTGAGGTTTTTGAGGTTTGAAACTCAACGTCAAAGCACATGAGAGAAAGGTGCTCTCAGAAACACATACGCACACATCCCTAACAATAAACTACCGCAACGTGCAGGAAAGAAGCCGTGCAACCTTTCAGTTAAATGTCCTCCTCTTTCAACACTTGTTTTATTATAAAAAAAAAAAAAATGCATAAATCACTTTTTCTTTGGCTAAATTTGTTCCGTGCATATGATATCCCTCCTTCAGCAGATGCAAGAATAGAGAGTTAGTATTCAGTCTCTATGGTTACCACTTGTAGTTATGGAAAAAAAAAGAATCAATGTCAAGTTAAAGTCAGCGAGCCTGCAGAGGTGGTACTTGGCCAACTCTGCAGAGATGTATCTTCAAACTGAGCTGATCCGATTAAGCCTGACCTGGTCAAAACAGCTGGTCGTCTATCAAGGTTGCAATTTATTCTCTTGAACACATAAAGGGATTGGTTAACTTTAATTGTTCTGTATATGATATTTTGAACATGGTTTAATATAGCAGTAAATACATGGTGAAGTAATGGCATCCTGAGCAGAGTGAAGTCACACTGCCTCTGTATGCATTGTAATCTGAGCCTCTGTGTTCTTCAGGCTGGACACACATGCATGTTAGTGCATGTTAGTGCATGTATGTGAGTCCTTCTTTTCATGGTCCACTGACTAGCTAACTGCCTCCACTCCAGGTTACCACTGTTAGCTCTGTCAGTACTGCTGCTGTTATTACCACCGTTAGCACCATTAGCACTGCTATTTCAGCTCAGCCATGTCCATGTTTGCTGCTGACATTAGAGGTGAGAGCTGTGTGTAGGCAATCCTGGCCCAGACACTGAATGTGTGTATGTTTTTAATCCATGATCAAAATCACCTCATAATGCAGCATTGGACTGCTTTTTGAATTTCTACCTGAAGATGGGGAAAAAATTTTAAACGTTTTTAGCTCAATGTCTTGTAAATAACTTGTGACTAGGTCTCAGTTTTATACAGTCTGCACAATATCAGTTCTCCCGTATTCAAATAGCTGATATGCCATGTTGAAACTAAAGTGTCTGAATGGCATCAAGTGTCGGCCTCACTGTGTCACAGTAGCTCTGGATCTTTGTAATCTGCATGTGGCATGGCGAAACCACGACACAAGAGGCCAACTGCTGCGTTATCATCCTGTGTCATCGTCTAAATCATCACTTCTGACGCCAAGATACCAAAAGAGGGGCTTTTGGCAGAGGCCCTGAAATAATCCTCCTATCCTTCCCTCCTTCCACCGCTCCCTCCATCCTTCCACCCGTTCCAACTGTGGCTAAAGCTGACACTCACCCTGGACTCCTGTCAGCAGTTCTGGCAGCGATAACCAACGTCTGTCAGCAGCAGAGTGAAAGACTGAGAGAGAGATGAAGAGAGGGGGAGTGTGTGAAGGTAGGTGAGGACTCAGCCAACCATCTACTGCTTTGGTAGTAACTAGGTGAGGAAGGACACCACAACCTTGAGGAGGTAGCAGGTGGCGCCTCCTCTGGTAGAGGGAGGGTAATGAGGCATAAAGGTTGGCTGATGGACTTCGTTTGTCCTGCTTATCTACACTTCAGAGGTCGAAACCATCACTGTGACATTTTGCCAGGGACAGGTGGAGATCCTGGCCAGCAGCAGCTCGCTGGTGGTGCCAGGGCTTGCATGGAAACCCTGCAGTCCAGGGCACATCCAAGGGTATTTTGAGGCTATGTTGATGAGCTATTTTGCCTCCAGTTAAGGTGAGCAGTGACGGATGGAGTGTGACTACTGTGGGTAGCATGGTGGACTATGGATCTATGTGGTGTGGTGAATTTGTAAACATAATTGCCAGATTGATTCTCACACTTTAGAAGATGCAGGAGAAGAAAGCTGTAGTTTGGTATACTGATTATTCAGTGGGACATTTATGAATATCATTTGGATAAGCTGAGAAATCATGAATACAACTGTCAATAAAATCTGATCAAACCACACCCACACAGTCCCCGTGAAGCTGGTTAGTTGAGTGTTAGATTTGTAAAAACAAGTGTAATTTGTCATTATTTATCAGGAATACATAATATTTTAAAATATTTTTTAGGGACTCAACTTGGGTTGGGTTTTATATTCAAGGCTCTATTGGTTCTCAGGATATTCTGGCGACTGTCCAAAATATTTGCTCAAATCTCAGAATGCAGCAAAACAAAAATAACAATCAGACAGGTTGTAAACAAGTTGACAAGACATTCAAACTTAACTGAAAGAAACTCACTGTTCCTGTGCAGTGGAACACTCACTGTAAATCTTTGTCTTACTTCCAAATCAAGAAGTTTAGATAAGTTGACTATATTGTCAGCTTGTTTACAACCTTTCTGATTATCTGACAACTTTTGTTTGTTGCCCCATTAAACCCATTCTTAGCAGTGTCACTGCATTCAGAGATGTCAGAGACAGTTCATCCCAAAATCAAAAGTACATATTTCCCTTTTACCTGTAGTGCTTTTTATTGATCTAGATTGTTTTGGTGTGCGTTGCAGAGTGTTGGCGATATCGGCAATATAGATGACACTTGGCCTGTGGTGCTCAAGGTGCCAAAAAATTGTATTCCAGAAACTTAACAGCAATGTCCCTTTCCACAAATCATGACCTGGGTACACAAGATAATCCACAGACCTTTTTGTGAACAATTTACAAGCACAAACAATTTTCTTACTACCAAACTACACCAGCCAACTGTATCAGTGTGCAGGGGGAAGCGTGCATATCCTGCTAGCTCACCTGGTACCACTGAGCTAGCTACTGTTACAGCCCAGCTGAGTAGAGTAACATTAGTATTTACATTTTGTGCAGTCATGAGCATGAGCCTCTTGTCCATGAGTAAACGCTTCTTATGCTTCTGCGATGATGTGGTCAAGCCATTGTGGGTCAAGTTGATGTTATCAGCGTTAACCACGGCAGTTAGCACATCCAAAAAACGATGACTTGTCGGTAACTGGCAAAATTTATAATCATGGTGGAGTGGCATGATAATTCAAGAAAGCATTTCATTTGATGCAAAATTAGTAAATACCTTCAAACTCTAAGACACCAAAACAACTTTCTGTCATTGTAGGGCCAGATTCTGGCATATTACTGACAATCAGTATACATGTGATTAAAAAAACTTGACTCGACTTTATGATGCCTATGAAACAGAGAGTACAGTGTTACCATAAACCAAACCTGTATTGAAATATAGTTGTCTTTTAAGTAGATTTGGAGGTAGTTTTTCTCTAGTCGAGGACTGCACGTGCCTCTGCAAGGGTTGTCCTGTGTCATCAATTCTGTTTGTGATATTCATAGAACAGATCTCAACATGCGTCCGGAGGGAGCAGAGTGTCCGGCTTATGGACCGCAGTTTGCAGAAGATGTGGTTCTGTTTGCTTCATCGCACCATGACCGACAGAACTCACAGGGGCAGTTTGCAGCCAAGTGTGAAGCAGTCTGGATGAGAGTCAGTATGTCCGTATCTGTGGTCACGGTTCTCTGCCAGAGAATGGTGGATTGCCCCCTCTGGGTTGGGAGTGAGGTACTGCCCCAAGCAAAGGAGTTCATGTATCTTGGTATCTTCAAAAGTGAGGATAAAATGAAGGATGAGATGGACAGGCAGTTTAGTGTGGCATCATCAGTGACGCAGGCATTGCACTGCACCGTAGTGGTGAAGATGGAACTGAGCCAGAAGGCAAAGCTCTTGATTTATTAGTCCATCTACTTTCTGACCTTCACCTTTGATCATAAGGTTTGGGTAGTGACTGAAAGGACACAAGCAACTGAAATTAGTTTCCTCTATAGGGTAGCGCTAGTTGCTGCTACTTGGCGTCAAACAGGGCCAGTTGAGATGGTTCAGGCATCTGATCAGGATGTCTATTTGGTGCCTCTCATTGGAGGTTTTCAGAGCACGTCCACCTCGTAGAAGGCCCCGAGGTAGACCCAGAACACGCTGGAGGGATTATATGTCTCATCTGGCTTGGAAAAGTCCCGGGATCCTCCCTAGAGAAGCTGGAAAGTGTTGCAGGGGAGAGGGACATCTCAAATATCTTGCTCAGCCTGCTGCCCCTGCGACCTGGACCTGGATAAGCGGATGAAAATGAATGGATGGATGGATGGACAGAGGGCACTCAGCATAATGACTTCATTTTACTTTTAATGCTTCAAGTACATTATGCAAGCGATACTTACTTTTAGTTGAGAAAAATTTTGACTACAACACTTTCACTTATAATGGAATATTTTCACATTGTAAAACTGCGGCTCTCACTGAAACAAAGGATATCTGTATTTCCTCCACCGCTGCATGAGTGTAGTGTATTTCCTTACCAGGAAAAAAGTACATTATGAAATAAAATCAATCATGAAACAGTAAGTTATAATTACACCACATTGTGCTGGTCGTCAGATTTTTTTTTACGTTTCTGAATTCTTTTTGTGTCTCGTAGCCTTAAATCCTCACCTTGTCAATAATTAGAAGGCCATCATTTAAATGTGCCTTCCACAGGCCTCTAATAGAGCTCTCCTGCTGAGTTAAGGGGCTCTAATCAGCAATGTCAATGCTGTAATTGCAGTACACCTAAAAGAGAAATACAGAGAGGTGTTTTAATTACAGCGAAAGGCAAAGTGCAATTTTCATCTCTGCCTGGCAAATTGTGTTTGATTATACTATAAATGTAATGTGAGTTAACCGTCGAAGCCTATGTTGTTTGATCATTTTGTATCTGACATCCAGGTTTAAATGCACATTTACGAGGTCTTTCAAAGTCACATAGAAACCTGTAGAGATGCACACCTATCTGTACATATGTGTATTAATATATTTACGGATCTTCACATTGCTGGTGGACATTTCAAAGACACAGCCCTGACAGTAAGTGAGTGAAATGCTGCTACTGTATTTTGGCCATGTGCTTTGGCATATTGCCGCTCCATCTCTGTGGGGCTGGATGGATATCAGACAGTCGATCCAAGGGAGGTGTTACCCGCTGAGAACAGACCAGGTGCAAACTCCACAGTAAGACCGCAAGCTGTAGAGGTTTATTAAGCACTGCATCGTAATCCACCCTTTTTCCCTTACCACCTTCCCTCTGGATATGCCTGCAATGTGTAAATAAATAAAAGCTGATTGCACTGGCTTTATTAGTTTGCCAATATTTGGCAAGGTTTTACAATAGCTTTAGCAAGATTTAATTGAGGAAACATTCATTAATGGGACATGTGGTGGGTAGAGATAGAATTATAGCCTCACCACTTAACATGGATAAACCTCTTGTCTTATTAAATATGAACCTGTTCTTGTGATAAAATTGTTTTATTGTTTAGAAATATAAAATGAGAGAACATGAACAAAGTCTCAAAACCCCAAATCTTTGAGCACCAGAAGAATAAAAGTGGCTCTGTGCTTACCAAGAATAGTTTTTGAAGCATTAGTTTTACTTTGAAGGTTTTCAAATCGGCGTGTCTGTTTATTTCTGCTACCCACTATCTGGGGACAAAGGTCTTTCCAGAGTCACAATACGAGGACTCACTTCCAATTTGGGGACAGAAAGCTGTTCAGCCAAAGGTAAACCAAAGTGTGTTCATGTGTGTATATATTCATTTGTGAGAAACGAAAGCCTTTGACATCAGATGTTATGCCCAACTAAACACCCAGTGTGTCACATTGGGTGGCAATATTTGAGTTTTTTCATCATGTTGGTTATTTATTGCAAAAACAAAAAGTCAATGTCATGGCAGACACTAGACTGAGATGTGTTATCTGTGTACTCAGGCACAGAGTCCTCACTCTGTCTCTCACACACACACATGTATAACACACAAGCTTCTTTCTGACACACACACATTTCCCATCATCTTGCCGAGATGCCAGCAAACAAACCCATTTACTGACATGAAACAACACAAATGTCTTTTTTCCAGACACTGTGGACATCCTGTTCTTATTCATCAGCACACGACAACCTGAATATTACACTGGCGGAAATGCATAAGGGGCTCAGAGAAGCAGTCATTATATTCCCTCTTAGTGCAAAGATGCAGAACGACACAGATAGAGAGAAAAGAGGAGAGCCAGAGCCCTTTTGGGAATGTTTAACAATTCAGTAAATCAGACATTAAGAACAGCAGAGCAGGTCAAAATATTTCTTTGCTTGCCTCAGTGCCAGTTTGAAAGGGATGGGAACATCCACCCACTGACACTGATGGGTCACAATACAACTTTTTTTATACTCACAATATTGTGATTGGCAAAGCGCTCTGTGGTTCAACCATCTGTTCACCCTCTGATGAATATTAGTGAGCTATGAAGTGCATGCTAAAAGAGGTCATGGTATGTACATTGATGGATAGCAATCATGCCCTTTATGTGCCACAAAACCAGATTTGTGCATTACTTAGACTGGGTTATTTTCATGGCAGTCACTAAAATCTGTGCATGCATGAAAAGCAACAATTTGGAGTTTTTATTCCGACAGCAGCCTGTTTTTAGTTGATTACATAATTGATATAAAACATGATGGCGGGTGCATTAGGGAAAGATGTACAAAATGTCATGAGTGCTATCCATGTGGCTGATCTTACTGCATGCCCCGGAGCAGACACAGGCCCGTCCTCGGGAAAATGCCACGGTTCTTGCTGTTCTCGCCAGCGGGTAACCAGGTAGCACCACAGCCTGTGACCACACTCTGGTTAACAGCATCCTGTATACATCCATCCATCTATTTTCACCCGCTTATCTGGGGCAGGGTCATGGGGCAGCAGGCTGAGCAAGGTACTCCAGACGTCCCTCTCCCCAGCAACGCTTTCCAGCTCCTCCTTGGGGATCCCAAGACGTTCCTAGGCCAGACGAGATATATAATCCCTCCAGCGTGTTCTGGGTCTGCCCTGAGGCCTACTACCAGTTGGACTTACCCGCAAAACCACTAACAGGAGGCACCTGCGAGGCATCCTGATCAGATTCTTGAACCAACGAAGAAGTAGCAGCTCTACTCCAGGCTTCCGCTGAATGTCCAAGCTCCTCACCCCATCTGAGCCCAGCCATCCTCTGGAGGAAACTCATTTCAGCTACTTGTATCCGCAATCTCATTTATTCAGCCACTACCCAAAGCTCATGTCCATAGTTGAAGGTTGGGACGTAGATGGACCTGAAAAGTGAGCGCTTCTCCTTATGGCTCAGCTCCCTCTACACCAAGATGATAGAATACCCATATCACTGCAGATGCTGCTTCAAACTACCTTTTACCCTCATTGGTGAACAAGACCCTGATATGCTTGAACTCCATTGCTTGGGGCAGTAATTTTCTCCCAACCCATCGGGGAAATCCACCGTTTTGAGGGAGAGACCCACGGCCTCAGACTTGGAGGTGCTGACTCTCATTCTTCACTACTTCACACTCAGCTGCAAACTGCTGCAGTGCGTGCTGGAGGTCACGGTGTGATGAAACCAACAGAGCCACATCATCTTCAAAGAGCAGAGGTGCACACTTTACGTAAAATCTGTTCAGTCCCTACAGACCCCTTAGTCTTGAAACCCTTGCTTGCAAAACCACGGCGGTGTGTAGAATAGATGGCTTATTGTTGAGTTCACAGGGATCAATTTGCATCACTAATTTTAACAAAGAAAAGAAAAAAATTGTGTATATTAATATCTACTAGATACCAGGAAGAACAGCAACACAATGGACAGGACTCAAGGTACATCACATATATTGTCATATTTCTAAAAGCAGTTCACACACGTCAGTCTTTCTGAGTTTTATCTCGGCAGCATTGCTGTACCGTATATAAAAGTGGTACATAAAATATTTTCTGAAGTAAACTGCTACATTAGCTGGCCCAGCTCTTCAAGCCAGGGCCATAAGAAAACACACAGCTCAGATTCTTTTCTTCTTTAAATTAACACCCTTTATATATGAGATTGATGTTGAAATCTCTCCTCTCAAACTCCTGGACTGCATATAAAAGTGGTAAATAAAATGTACAATGGAATGAATTGGAATGAACTTTTTGCTTATTGAGCTAGAGTTTTAGAAATAATTAATAAAATTAACAACATTTATTTAAATATATATAATGTATATGTGCTGCCCTCTCTTGGCACACAACTGTCCACCTTGTAGTGGCTATATTTTTAATCCTATTGGGAATTTTGATATGAATTCTGACCCTCTGAAGTTGCTGTAACTGGTCAGTGAGTGTTGAATCACAGTCACAGATTGAGTTAGAAATGTGAAGTCGGCAGCTTCCACACAGCATAGGAAATATACGCCTGTAAGTATGAGTACACATGCTGTTTTATGTTAGCATGTGAATTGAAATGGATCCTTTGTTAAAATAATGTTAGCACACTACCATTAGCATTGAGCTAACAGTTTCAATTTAGGAATCGCAAATAAAAATGAACTGATTAAATAAATAAATAAAATAAAATAAATCACAATAGTATGTATGACTAAAAAATTTTAGCTCTCAAATAATTGTGGTGCTAATTTCTGTTTGTGATGCTAATTTTTATTAGCTTATTAATGATTATTCCAGTTACGTGTTAGCGTCGAGCTATCAGACTAGCTTAAGCACTAGTTTTATATAGGCTTATACTTATTTATTTATTTGATTTTTAATCAATTGAGAAATAAGAAAATCAATTTAGGAATAACAAATAAAAATCTGAATAATTAAATAAAATAAATAAATAAATCAAGATACTTAAATGAATCCCCCATCACCTACTAAACAAGGTTTTTCAGCTCTCAAATAACTGTGATGCAAATTTCTGTCTGTTAGCTGTTTCTGCTTATGTGTTAGCATCTAGCACTAGCCTAAGTGCTAGTTTTATATATACAGTACAGGCCAAAAGTTTGGACACACC
This sequence comes from Epinephelus lanceolatus, assembly GCF_041903045.1. NCBI lineage: Eukaryota > Metazoa > Chordata > Actinopteri > Perciformes > Serranidae > Epinephelus > Epinephelus lanceolatus. Next base: position 35,494,615 of record NC_135744.1, read on the forward strand.
TTCTCATTCAATGCGTTTTCTTTATTTTCATGACTATTTACATTGTAGATTCTCACTGAAGGCATCAAAACTATGAATGAACACGTGGAGTTATGTACTTAACAAAAAAAGGTGAAATAACTGAAAACATGTTTTATATTCTAGTTTCTTCAAAATAGCCACCCTTTGCTCTGATTACTGCTTTGCACACTCTTGGCATTCTCTCAATGAGCTTCAAGAGGTAGTCCAAACTTTTGGCCTGTACTGTATATATATGTGTGTGTGTGTGTGTGTGATCGATTTAGAAATAAGAAATAAGAAAACTTTAATGAATACACCATCTCCTACTAAAACACTATTTTAAAAGAGTATTTTAGCTCTCCAATAATTCAGTCACAATAAGAAAAATTCTGCAAAGGTGGGTCATATTAGTCATATTAGGTTTAATGCCAGTTGTCAGCTGCAAAAGAGGTCTGCCTTTAAGCACTTTAATGTGTGAGTATTCAAAGCTTTGCAGGGGTCAAATCATCTGTGCAAAGGCATCACTTGAAAGGACAAAATGACTTAATATGCCAAGAAATACAGACTGGAAAACCATGACAACACACTCTGTACCAGAGACAAACTGCGTTGCCAAGAGAAAAAGCACTTGTCTGTACTTCTTTAGGTTAAATCAGTACATTGCTATGCATTAAGCTATTGGAAGAAACTTATTATGACCTATTTTTAATCTCTAAACAACGCAGTGCCCCAGATTTTTCCTGCTTCCTCTCTCACAATGAAACAAAAATTCCAGGTAGATGCAGGATACTGTAAAAAAAAAAATGCATACATTTTAATTGGATTTGCGCGGGGGCTTATAAAACAAATTAAAAGCCAAAATTGCAGCTGCCAAACTAATCTTTGTCTCACTGCAATTTCATATCAGCCCCCTGTAGATATATTGGCAATTTGTGTAATGGGGCCGGAAATAAAATATTGATTATTATTACCCTATTCAAAGTGTGTTTTATTTGACTTTTAAATTCTTCATATTTTAAAGCGCCCCCATCAGGCCACGCACGGTACAGAACTTTATATCATTTTTTCACAGTAAAATTGATTACAGTGAGAAAAATCATCATTTTTTTCTCCTTGTGATTTTACACTTGAGTACATTTGGCATCTTCCTGGTAGGATTACTCCTGTCCCCTTCTCCTCTCTGCTGCAGCAGAGCTGCTGTAGGACTCCTACACAGGGCTCACTGCTCTAGCATCCGCCTCTGATCCCACCATATCCATGACGATTCGTGTCCGAGTTTACACAGTAGCGCACATCCTGCTTACCAGTGCGTGGAGCCACAAGCGTGCATGGCTGCGAGAGATGTGCCGAGTGTAGGCTTCAGTGCATACTGCTCTGCTCCATGCATCCCGCTTCCAACCCCGAGGCGCTGCATTGGCACCGCGCCGCTCAGAGTATTAAGCCACGCTTCTCGTTTTTTTCGTCAGAGGCCTGAATGCTTGGAAATCGATGCGTGAGCAACTGTTGGTGCGGGAATGCATTTATAGCACGGAAACCCCCCCTCCCGTGTGGAGAGGGAGCGGTGCTGAGAGAGGGGAGCACATTCAGCACATTGGACAGAGTCGGAGAGAGAGAGTGGGTGACTGTGTTACAGATTTCAGCACCACGGACAGAGTCACCAAGTTTTTTTTGTCTGCTTTACTTTTTTTGGAAGGAGTGAACAAACGGTGAATGTGATGTGCTCCCTCAGCTCTCCCGTGGGAGCCGCCTGACAGTACTCATAAAAGTTACAAGAACAGTTTCATCTCCCTTGTTCATCTGCCTCACGTGCAAGTTCACACCCATACAAGGAGGCTGATGTCACTCAGCCATATCAGTGTTTTGCATAAACACATGCAGATATAACAGTCTAATAATCGGTCTCATTGCTGTCTCACACATGCATTACGCTTTATAGTGAAAGTTTGGGTAGGTGGTCAGCCTGAAAACGCACTGATTCATACAGTGAAAGTTGAATGCTCCCTCCTCCTCTGCTCTGCTTCACGCTCATTGAGTTACATACATTTACACTAAGAGCTGTCTTGTCCAGACTTCCGCTGGGATCCCCCGAGCAGCTCTGCCGGAGCAGCGGGGTTAAGTGCCTTGCTCAGGGACAGCTCGATGAGTCGGCTGACGGCTGTCTAAAGCGCAAACGGAGAGAGACAACCCCACCCACATCCTCCACCTCTTCCCCGTGGAATCGAACCACCAACTTCCCTCGCCACGGTCACCGTGATAGTCACACCGAAAACCAGGGAGACCCCCGTGTGCCCCTGTGTAACTTGGTTCTCCTTTAAATTTTTTCCTCCGTGGCTTTGGGTACTACATCTGCCACTACCATCAGCAGCAGCAGCGCTGCTTCTTCTTGATGTTGTGGTCGGGAATACGCATGCGCCCGGCATTGGAATTACTGCACTGGCAAGAATAAGTTGGACCTCGTCTGTCTTCACTAAAAGAAAAATACACACAACATAAGTATGGCAGTGCTGAGAATAAGAAGAATGAGGTGCTTTTGCGTCTGGTTGTTCCCTCTCGTAGTGACCGCGGTGTGCGCCCAAAGGTAAGTGTGAGAGGGTCGGAGGATGCTCCACTCATTTTTTTCTAAGTGTGACTGTGTTACAGACGGCATGGAAAATACTTGGACACTTTAAGGTCCAAGAATGTCTCGTATTTAAATCTGCTGTGCACCTCTTTTCTCTCCTTTCTCTTCCATAGTGCCGGTGTCAATGACCCTAGCAATATGTCTTTGGTTAAAGAAACGGTGGATAGGCTGTTGAAAGGTTATGATATACGATTGAGGCCAGATTTCGGAGGTAAATGAACTCGTATTATCACCAACTCTGTCCGAGTTTGCGCCTTGTCAGCCCGTATAATAGTACAGTGTTTCAATAATCACCGATGACTCCATTATCTCTGCAATTTCGGAAAGTAAGAGACACATTTCTTATCGGCTTCTGCCACAGCCTGGGACATGTTACAGGATACAGCCGAGGTATAATTTGTCAAAACAACCCAGAGTGGCGATATAATGTGAGAACACATGAGAGATGTGGCTGGACATGAATGTGGACAACACAATACACCAGCACGTTTATTTAAATCATCAATTACTATAGTAAAAAAAAAAGGTGGCTGAAGTCCCAGTGCACGTCTGTTGGCATTTTAAACAAATAGGTGCCCATTTGTGTTTATATCCATGGTCTTATCCAGGTGTTCACTGCGACGGAGACATGTTTAGGGCTAGGTGGTTTCATGTCAACAACTTTTAGGGGAATTACCAGCACTTTGAACCGCAGCTCAGCGCATCTAATCCCAAAAATAACCACTGTAAACTGTTATCCGGCTGACAACAGCTAAATTCACAAGTGTTAATCTGTGTTTTCATCACGCACATATTTATCAAGCATCTCCGGTACAATATGTCAGTGACTCATACAGGCTGCACCTGATGTACAGTATGTTTGTTGCTTACCGTTGTTTTGATCTGTCCTATAGGTCCTCCGGTTGGAGTGGGGATGAATATAGACATAGCCAGCATAGACATGGTATCAGAAGTCAATATGGTAAGTAGGCCATTATCACCTCTACTTTGACAATGGGTGACCACTCCGGACTAATGATCCCCTGCTGAGGAGAAACCTACCAGGGGGAATACCTTCCCAAACCACCGGGGAAACCCCCCCTCTTAAAGCTGCTTTGTGTAGATGTGTCTTCCCCCTCGATCACTCGCATCGACTTGTGGGTTTGAGGACTCAAAGGCAATGATGGTTTTGTTTGGGGGTTGGTTGGTGGCATGAATTCAATCTCTCTGGGGGTTTGGAGATTGATTGACAAACATAGATGGTCGAATTGTTTTCGTCTCTTAAGCTGATTGCTGCCTTATTGCCTGCTGAGCAGGCACACAGCCAGGCATCACTAACTTCACATCAATATTTTGGGAGAAATCAGAGTTCAATCCAATCAGCACTTTCTTATAGGAAGTTATTGTATGAGCCCATGTCTGTCTCCACCCTGGCAATATTTCACACTGGCATTTATGATGCTTCAGGAATGTGTTAGATTGTCTGTTATTGCTGGTTTATAAGGGTTAAGTAGACATAGTGACAGTGGAGGAACTTAAGAGCTGTGGATATGAGGAGTGGAGATTAAGTTTTGCTTCATACAAGTGCACCTCCTAGTGATGAGATGTGAGAACTGCACCTCAGTTTACAGGAAAAACCTAAGGCTGCATTTTATCACCATGGAAGGTCACTGTTGACACTTGTGATACAGTTGACAAGGTGAGCAAAAAATTGATATTTATGGTAATATGCATGAGATTTTTATTGGCCTATTACCATCTTTCTGTGACATTGTGTCTTCTTGTGACTTCTACTATTCCCATGCGCAACTTTACCCAGATGTGCCCTGCTGTTGCCGTTGTTTTGGCGGTGCTAGCTGCGATGTGAGTCATGTTGTGATGTTAGGGAATGATTACATGCCGGAATATTTTTGGCAGCAGCGCCCCAAAGGCTGTTGCTCATGTTGTTATCTTTGTGCTCCTGTTGACTATGTTGATGTGCAGAGATGAGATGAGGAAACAGATGATGCTGTGTCTATTTGCATGTATTTACCCAGAAGACCAACCGTGGGCAAATACATCCACACACACACACACACACAGGCGCTTACATACACAATGCAGGGCTACAGGACCCTCTATATGGAGGCCTGGAATTCTTAATTAAAGCCATGTTTTCCCTGTGTGACGATGCGAGAGCTTGAAAGCTACCCTTATGTTTGTGCATGTATGTTAAAGAGTACCTGCAAGTAGAGTTTGGACATGGGATGTATCAGCAGGAATCAGATACTATTAGTATTATGTAAGATGTTACTATTGTGCAGCAAGATAGTTTTGTCATGTTAAATGGCCCCACAGTTGTGCCAGGCAATACTTACATGTTGATAGTTGGGGTATTGGTTGTTTCTAAATGGCATGAATCAGAGTGAAATAGAGAGAGAGAGCAAGGGAAGAGGGCACAATGGTGTTGCAAGAACATGGTATATAGTAGTACATGTCCTACAACATGAGCCAAAGTTTGTTGTGCTTTGTTTGCTATTTCCTCCACTGCTTTCATCTCCTCTGGTCTGCAACTTTCAGAAAAAAAAGCAGAGCGTATCCCAGCTTCATTATTCCCACCCAGAAGTGCGTCAGGGCCGGGGCTTATCCACACACACCCACACACATGGCCAAACAAAAAAAAACACACAAAGCTAGTGCCACACAGCATCTTTGATCATCCCATTCCTTTGTCAGCTTTGGCCCACTAAACACCCTCTAATGTGAAAGGGGAGTCATTACCACCTGACCCATTGGAGTCTCATGAAAAGAAGAGGCCACATGTGTGCGTAATGGTTTCAGCATCTTTGATCTGCTCCCCTTCCTATAAATGTAACCACTTTTCAGGATAGCAGCTGGTGTAGAAGCACTTTCCTTTCTTCCATTTCCTCTCCCCCATCTGGCTCTCTGTCTGCCACTTATTTTGGTGCGTGGATAGAACCACCCTGTGTACTTTCTTTAGAGAGCAGATGAGAAACAGGGTTGAGGATAATGGAGAGATGTCACTGAGGGATGTATCCAACAGTGTCCTATTAGCCATTACAGCAGAGCAGGACACCCATGCTTTGGTGTGTGTATTAACAATATATCTTCCATCACCCACTACTGCTCTCTGTTGAAGGCCTCGCATTAAAAGAAGAGGCATGAACTTGGGGTATCATAGTGTATATATTTGATATTTCCAGCGGAGCCATTAAAATAAGGAAGTGCAAAGAGGTTTGTCTTAAACCATCTGTTTTAGCACTTTGTTACCAATGTCACAGAGCAGAAAACCCATTTAGAAACAATACAGGCCTCTAGCTCACTTTAGATGAGTCACCAAACTAAGTCTGCAAGCCTTCAAGCGTGAGTCGCCCAGAGGACATGGAGTCCTCTCCAGAATTTGTCACGTAAGCAGTCCTGATGTCCAAATTCACAACCTGGACTTAAAATGTTGAGGGCCTCATCCAAAAAAACCATCCTGCCTTTTCTTGGTTAAATGTTAAATGGACTGCACTTGTTTAGCGCCTTTCTAATCATCTGACCACTCAAAGCGCTTTCTACACTACGAGTCACATTCACCCATTCGCACACCGGTGGCCGAGGCTACCATACAAGGTGCCACCCGCTACTCAGTTATTGAACAGCCATCAGGAGCAATTTGGGGTTCAGTATCTTGCTCAAGGATACTTCGGATCGGTGGACGAACTGCTCTACCTCTGAGCCACAGCCGCCCAAGACAGCCTCTAGAAAAAGGAGGGGGCAAAAGTGAAAAGCTAAGCAAACTAGAAATTAGACGACCCTAAGCAACCTATGTTACCAACTAATGTGAGAGTGGGAGTCGATGAGTGGCCCAATTTGGAAAATTTTCTTCCTCCTGTCCATAATACTAATGACTGGCCTGAACAGCTGGCTTTACTGAGTGGTATACCATGTAGAAAACTACATTACATGTCAGTTAGGCCTGGAGCCAGACACGGAACGAGGAGGCTGAAGCATTCATTACATACCCACGAAAGGTCACTGGTTCCTGGGTGTCAGGGTCAGAGAGGCCTTCGAGGGAGAAAAGGGATAGGATATGATCGTGTAAGACCTAGGAGTCAAATTTTTCACCTCTGTATGTATGTGACAGAGAGAGAGAGAGAGAGAGACAGAGATAGATAGGAGCGAGAGCTCTGACATTAACACGTTACCATGTGGAGAGCCAGGAGCGGTGCTGGTGTTGGAGAGAAGGTCATGTACCTAGTGCTGCTGAGGGTTCATTCTGCATGACTCAGAGGTGGACATACAGAGAGGGACATACACACTGAATACCAATGTCATGTTAGACATTTGACCCGAGGCAAGTGGCACGGCGAGCTTTGATTCAAGCACCGGTCAAAAGAAGAACGAAGAATACATACAGTAGGCATCGAGAGAAATAAGTTGATTTCTTTCTCTTTTTTTCCCTCCAAGCAATTCTCTTTTGTGCACTTTCTTCCACTACCATTTAAGTCTCAATATTTGCTTTTGGTTGAGCTCCTGAGCACTTGAATCCTAAGCCAACAGTTTTCACAGGGGAAGAAATACTCCTGTCTGAGGATGAACTAAAGTTCTTATCCTCCTCCAAAAGGCAGAAATACCATTATTGATGCACATAAAGGTCAAGAGGAGCTTATTGATTGCTGGAGAAGGACTGCGAAATTCAGAGCCCCCCATTTTTGTACCCAGTTATTTCCACCTCTCAGTAGAAGATGTCTCTGATGGGATGTCTGCTATAAATGCATCAAGATTGCACTGAAAACTAGGCTTATACTATATATCATACACATGGTTACACTGTAATGGATGTTGGCTGAAAGGCAGGGGATCATTCCCTGCTATTTGATAATAAAAGGAAGGAAGATTGGGGAAGCACTTATGCGGTATTACGTAACATCTCATCCGGACCTGAAAGCTTTAAAATGATGTTAACTTTGCATCTGTACTTGTGTCTGGATCTATTTCACAGCAGCCTCCAATAGTCCTTTGCTGATGTGGGTAGAATTGTAAATTGATGAGCAGTAGACAGCCAAAATGATAAGTCAATATGATTTAAATAGATTTTCAAGGCGCAGATTTAAACATTTATCGCCCAGTTTATAATGGCAATGGTGAGGAAAAGCTCATCTTATTCAGCTCATTGTAATCTTAATGATACTAATGATGTAATTAATCTGTAAAGATGATGAACTCAATGTAATTTTACATTTTTAAAAGGATACAGAGACACGAGTGTCACTTTAGTTACAGCGCACACACTTTTTTCTGGCTGTGTTTCACCAAAATTATGCACAAGGGTTGATGACTGCAGTCTTTGTCAGTATTCAAATTATCTCCAAACTCCTGCTCCATGATGGTTGCATAGTAACTAATGAGAGCGTAGAGGCAATGTGTGAAGATTCACAGGCTGAAACGCATCCCAATTGTGGGGAGAAATAAATACACTCCAACTTTCTGTCCTATTGTGAAATGAGCTGTCAAACCATTAAAACGATCTCCACACTATATTTAAAACTCATAACAAGCTAATGAGCAAATGGGGATTGACCTTCGTCCCCAGATGTAATCACGGGTGATAAAGCATTTTGTAGAGTTTAAGATATTATTGTAATCCACAGAGCTGGAGATGGTTGGTTTGGGTATTATGAAGCACAAATAGAAGCCGCAAACAAAACATGAGCACAAGAATACAGTTTGCTTTGGAAATATGGAACAGTTAATCATACCAATCAAACTCTCAAGTTGGCTGTAAAGGGTAATTACAGCACTCATAACTGCTACATTAAAAGTTTTAGTTACTGAGGTCCTTTGAAGAGACTCTTGCAGTGTCTCCTCTCTTATCCACAGTCTATATTAAGCCAGCTAACATATAGGGCGGACGTGGACATACTTATACACTTAGAAAGTCTCTAGTGAGGATGTACATTCTCTCTCTGTCTCTCATGTACATACACACATTCTCAAATCCTAATCCCTTGCTATTCTGTGGTCGTGCTTCATCGTAAACTGGAGTGTTAACATAGCCTCCAGGAAAGTAGCTGTTCAAAATTACGTAACAGAGACAGAGCAGAGACAAACCCAACCAGGGTTCAGCAAGGATTTGACTTGGTGTTGTAATGGAGAGAGCTGGAGTGAGCAAAGTGTATGAAGCAAGCCATGGCTCTAATGCTAACAGTATTGATTTATTTTCACTGCTCCGGTTAGATGATACATCGCTCTGACTTAAAAGACAACCTCAACTCATCTCCGAGGTCCTGCTCCAAAACAATTTCATTAAAAATTGGCTTGAATAGTTTTTGAGAAACATTGAAGGATAGCAGATGACTTATGGCGCGGTGCACTAATGCATATTGCATATTTAATATATGCATGTGGAAAATTAAAGTTACAAGGGAAGAAAACAATAGAAAATTCAAATATTAAGAAGACAATTGAACAACAATTTTTAAGATGAGATGACTTATAAACCATAAATGTCCTGTTAGCAGTGTCAGCTTGGAAGAATCACTGTACTAACTCTGCTGTCACAAAGATGTAAAACAGTAGGGGTTACTCATTATTAAGAGTTACACAAGAACAATCGCACAACCTCAGAGGCACTGGATGCAAGCATGAGCACTTTTACCATATGCTGAAACTTTTAAACGTAAAGCAGTATGAGCTTATTTATTTTTGGCCACATGTGGGCAGCAGAACAACTGGAAAACACAACCTATCATCACCTACCAGTGTTGATGTGGTCAAAAAACAGCTGGCTTATTCACTTGTTTAGCTTGTTTTGGAATTAATCAAGTCCTAAATCCTTTTAAGATGCTAAATTCTCCCCTGTGTTCACCAGTGAGCCGCTAACTGTGCCTGTTTGCAGTGCGGTGCTGAGTTGATGGTATCCAGTGGGTTTGTCAAAGCTTTTTCTCCATGCTTCTGCTGGAAACAGGATAGTCAACATAGTAAAGTTCGACCATAAAACCAAAACAACTAGCTGAAAGATGCTAAAATCCCCTGTTTAGCTGAGGGAAAGTGCAAAGTTGGGTGATAGTTCTCTGTAAGTTTATTATTACAAGCAGCCCCTATGTTGCAGTGTCATGTTTCTATATGGACAAGTCAAACACTGGCTCTAGATAGGGCCTTTTGCATTCCTGCATTTCCATGTGTTTATGTTTTTGCGCTGGCCACTCTAATTAGCAGCCCCTCCATGACAAGAATATCGGAAAAACACTGATTATTTAATGTCAAATGGCGGAATTCAGTGTTTTTACTGGTTTAAATCACCATGTTAGTTTGTTCAGGGGAGGAAGAGACCCCTGCAGATAATTAAGCTTCCTGTAAAAACTTCCTGAACAATGAAGAAAGGAATTCTAACTGGGAGAAGTTTCAGCTGGTCTGCAATCCTCACTGCCTGATGCCATGAAATCCCCCTAAATCTTACATACTGTGCCTTTAAGCAGACTACTTAAAGACACAACATGTAGAATTCTTCTATGCTGAATTAGTCCGCCCTGAATGCTTTGGAAATAGTGACGTTACAAAAAGTTATGCACATGGTTCATTTGATATCTTAAAATGAGTTTCACAGCAAGTCTTAGTTTCACATAGGACTTTGACCAAGGTCTCCTTGGTCAAAGTCCTATGTTTGTTTGACACATCCACCACCCCAACTGCATCCCCTAAATGGACTTTGCTGCCCTTTATACTACATCACCTGACTTCCTCCTTTGCTCCTGTCATGGTGGAAGATAGTGTGCAGCGCATGTCATGTGATCACATTTCTTCCTATAGCTGTAAGTACAAGCAGTGAATGAGAACAGCCTGAATATGTCAGTGATCTGCCGATATCTAGCAAGTTTTGCTGTGTATACTGAATAGGTCATGTGAATAGAAGCACATTTTTGGAGATTAAGGGTGCTTTCAGACCTAGAGTTGTCTTGCTTTGGTCCAGATCAGGGACTAATTTTGTTATAAAGTTGTATAATTGCCTAGAGTTGGTTCGTGTTCTCACGGCAGCATTTACAAGTGGACCAGATCAAATGCCTTGTGTGAGAACGCTGCTCTTGATTGGTCAGAATTTCCATGTGGGAAAAATCCAGGAAGTAAACCAAATGTTGAAGAAGAGTACACTTACAAGATAAATGTGACACTTTCTAATGTCACAGTGGAGGGACAGCTACGCGGGCTGATTTTAGCGCTGCTCATCGTGGACTATATTGCTGTCATTGTTCATTTTAGTCAAACCATACAGTTTTAAAACGAGGCGCGGCTTCAACTAGAAAACAATGTTTTGATGCATTGGATGTGCTGAATGTGCATATTAAGGCAGTACAGGAGGAGGTGCACATTAATAATCCTTCAGGACTGTAACATGCTCATGTTTAACCCAAACAATGTGTCATGTGACTGCAGTTGGTTCGGATCAAGGTCGTTACACGTTCTCACCACAAACAAACCGCACCAGAGTTCATTTGTAACCGGACTGAGACCACCTCTTCAAGAAGGTCTGGGTCTAGTTGTATTGGTGCACACCCAAGTGAGATTGCTGTGTTCACACCTGCCCAAACAAACCGCACTTAGAGGGCAAACAAACTTGAGTTTGACTGAACTGAACCAAACAGGGCAGGTGTGAAAGCACCCTTAAAGACCTTCCCCATGATTTGGTGATTCTACCATGAATGTCATACAGAAGTATATTTAGTAGGTTAAGGTCGTAACCTGAATGTTTTTTCTAATTGTAAAGTAATCAAATGCTCCCTCCCTACTGTCCAATGCATGGATATAACCAGTGCAGTATTTCTAACTCCTGCTGCCATGGAGGTCAGTAATACAAATATCAAGTCTGAAAACAGTTATCGAGGTGATGGTTTATTATGTCCACTTAGCATTTGTAGGGAACATTTATATTTCTGCCTGTCTATTTTAGTTCTTTATTTATCAGGCATTGATGCGTGGCACCCCTGAGGTGGCAAAATATATTCAGCCCACTTACTGTGTAATTTTTTGTTTCACTTTTACAGCCCTTTCATCAAGCAATGCCTTTTCCACCTGGCTTCCTTTTACCCACCTAAAGAGATTAGCAACAACCTGCTACACTTATCAACAGATTCATAAAAAGAAAAAGAAACACACAACATACACAGGAGCTGTATACATTACATATAAATACAGAAAATACAGCGAGCTTGTGCAGAGTAAAGTCACAAGGGATGTTGGAGGGAGCGAAGGAGGAGTGGATGAATTGTGTGAGTGGAGTGCTGAAACAACCCATGCTCCAACTTGCATTATTCATGCGGGTAGGTTTAGATACATGTGCCTCCCTACAGAGTTTTAGTAATCCATTTAGATTACACTGTGTGCCACTTGAATGCAGTAAAAGGACAGACACTAAGTGGGTTGTTTGTATACTGAAAATAGGATTTTTATGCCACCAGTGACAATACATAACATATGGGTAGGTGTTTGTTCATTAGCAGAGCCAATTAACTCAATGTAAATGATGATGAAGGTGGTGGCTGTGATGATGGTGAGGATCATGATGCTAATGTAAGGAAGGAAACAAGAGGAGGTTTTTTCAAAATGGAGGATGAGAAACAAGCAAGAGGAATCTAGGGTAAATATATGTAAAAGCAGCAACAAAGTGGCATTTTAAAGCTCCCCCTCATATGAGAGGAACCGTACCTTACACATTAGATCAGTGTGAGCACCTGTCTCCGCCACCGGAATGCTGATAAGTTCAGGTAACAGCATTCATTGCTCTGAGCGTGGGCGCAGCCAAAAGACTTGGCATTTTGTTGTGTGTACGTCACAGCACTTTATCACTTTCCTGGTGACTTGAATGTGAGTTCAGCATTTAAAAATGTGAATTTACAAGAATGAGGTACAAGAATATAATGTCATTATGAATTTTCAGGCTGTGAGTCAGACTCACTTTAAAAAGGTTTGTTATCAAAGCAAAGTCTCTGCAGGACTGAAAGCTGCCTGTTGGTAATATTGTGTATAGTTCATATCCTGGAGCAATAACGTAGGAGGCTTTATCAATATGAGCTTAATGCTTTGAGCTTAAGACCTCCGCTGCTGGTCAAAAACCATTAAAACATATATACATGAAACACTCTGGCTGACATGTTTCTTCATTGAATATAAGTATGGCAGTTTTGAGTCGACCATACACACACTGACCTGCAAATATTCACTTGGAAAACACACTGTATTAAACCAAAACCAAACCTATTGATTAACACTAGCCTTGTCTTTGAAGATAAATGGCAATAAACATTTGCATATTTCTCTGCAATAATAATGATTAGCACAGATTTACGAATAACTAGCATTCACATTTGTTTCTAATGCAAACAGTGATACTTAAGTAGCACCAAAACAATTGTCCTCATGCACTGCATGTTCCTGCAAACTATGAGTACATTATATTGGTGCATCATTTTGTAGTGGATACAGTTAAACTTTATGTTTCTTAATAACACTGTACTGAAAGTGTGGTTAGGTTTAGGTTAAAAAAACACAGTTATTGTTAGAAAAAGATCATGTTTCGGATTAAACCTCCACGTTTGGTGGCACAGAAACTACTGGAAAAGCAGGAACCAGTTGGTGAAAAACCAACCAGGTCTCACTCCAAAGTCGTCAAAATCCAGAGCTTGGGCAGTGACTTGTGGCGTCAGACACTGGTGAAAAAAGCCGTCCTTTGATGTCAGTATGATACATGGCTGGTCGCCATTATAATTGTCAGGGAGAAACGCGGCAGGCCAAGAACAAATTTAAGGCAGTGAACCTAACCTTCACCTGGGAGAGCGGTGTTCGCATCCTGTAAGATTGTAAAGCCAAACCCTGTTCTTTTTTCCTAAAGCTAACTATGTGCATTTGTTGCCTTAACCTAACTACATGTTTTTGTTGCCTAGACCCAACCATGTGTGTTAATTGTTGGAGGGAAAAAAAAGTCAATTTGGGTTGTTGCACTGATGTAGTGTCTTTATTTTGAAAGAGACTGTATGTAGATGTTAAATTTCCTGTGAAAACGGAAGACAATGCATTTAGCAGGCAGAACTTTACATGATGTCCCAGAACCTCAACAACCAACACACCCAGGGTACCTTTCACATCGTATCTGGACATGGAATATCCATGAGACCAAACGTCGATATGTGACAAGATTGAAGTGAGAATGTGTTGGAAAGACACCCAGGTTAGGTGGCTCAAACAAGCTGGGAAATGGCACCATCTGTTCGTGAAAAACACCTGGGTTCTGTTCCACAAACACCGCTGGGAAATGCAGGAAAAGGTTGCCAAAAAACAACCAGTGCTGTTGGTCTTGAACAGTGCTCTGCAGCAGTCTGTAGCTTTGCAGCCATCTCGCCTAAGTGCCATGCCATTTGCCATCCACCATCACCTCCACCTCGCAGTGACAAAATCAGCTCAAATACTATACATTGCTTAAGAAACGTTGATCTATATGTGATGCTACGTATGAAAAATACAAATGTAATGTATTCATGGTTTGCAGAAATGTACAATGCGAAGAATATCTTCTTGGAATTGGGCTGCAAATATAATCAGCGTACAACTACTACTAAATAATTTAAACACCAGATCACAAATCATGGATTACACATTCTGGATGTATTAAATATTTGTTTGCTCAAAAGGCAGGCTAACAGTTGGAAACAACGTCAATCAGATATGGCAAACAAATCCAAAATACTGAGGGTTATAGGCGGTAAATAAAAAGGCAGGCAGATGGCCATATATAAACAGGTACAGACAGAGAAAACAGAGCAGTAAGGCAACAAGACAACATAGACGATCTGGCAGAGATATCCTTTATATATACTGCAGCCAACAACAGATGAGGTGGAGCAGGTGAATGAGTTAGGTGCCTAACAGGACCGGTTCAAGAGCAACAGTTGGTGGGCAGGTGAGGAACGGCGCATCTGAAAGAGGTTAGAATTCATAAAATAGGGAATAGAGAGAGGAAGTAGAGGCGGAGGAAGGAGGAGAGGTAGACGGAGCAGCTGTCGCTATGACAAGATTACCTTAGGTTTTTGTGCAGTCAAAATCTCATAAGCTGTGTGTACAAAGATGTCTGAGAAAATGGTGACTGAAGCGTTAGGCAGCCATTATTTCTGTTCTCACTGCGGATATCTCTTTAAATCTCATCAGTAGTCTGTACAACAGGTGTCTGCAGTTGCCCAAACTCTGGGTTTTCATTCTGTGAATACTCTTTAAATGTACTTTTCCTCCATGTTCCAGCACAGTTTGCAGCCTCGCCACAATCTCTTTTTCATTGTTGTATTTCCGAGGATTGTGCTCATTGTTTGCTTTGCCTCCTCAACTTTTCGTCTGTCTACCTACAGGTATTTATTTGTGATCCTCTGACTTGAATTATTTTGTATTCAGCGACTTCGGTTATGAGTGAAATATCTCCACAGCTACTGGATGGATTGTTTGGAAATATAATGAGTGTTCATGTCCCCTCAGGATGAATTCTGATAACTTTATTGATCCTCTCACTTTCTATCTATCTTCATCATCAGATCAAATTTTCAGAGTGTTTTATACTTTGGTGTGCGATGAAATACCTGCAGAACGAAGGACAGTGGGTCTCAGTTGAACTTTGTGTTTAGTCCTATTAGCAAGAGTTAACATACAACACACATTACTCACATGGTGAAGATGGTAAACACTATCTATAGGGTGTTATTTGTCATTTCATTTAAAGCACCACTTTGCCTAAATATAGCCCCACAGAGCTGCTGGGTTCCTGTGAAAGTAACTGCATGGACACAATGACAATGTGGAGAATGGTATGAAAATTGCTCATCAAGATTATTGTGACCAAAATTGCAATTGTTATCAGTATTATCTGCTGATACACACGGAAGTCATTTCACCACCTTTTATATTGAAAATCACAGAGAAATTTAGCAGCACTATTTTTGTTTGGGCAGGGCAACACAACGGTTTGAGTTGAAGGTGTGAGAAAGAATAGTATCAGTAATATTGTTAACACTGTGCTACATTACAGAGAAATACAAAACCGTACTAATGAACAGGGATCAAAATTAGCAGTCGCCAGTCGCCAGAGGCGACTAATTTGAACCCTTTGGCCAGTAAATGAAGTCACCTAACCAGCCACTCTGGCAAGTGAAAAAAATAGAGCCAAACTACTGTTGTTGTTTCTCCTGCCCCTGGCTGTGTGTATGTGATGTCATTGGTTGAGCGCCGGTGTCGTACAACAGATCTTCAAGCCCACAACATGCCGCAAAGTGGGAGCTAGAACGTGAGCTTGTAGTTGGAGATCTGCGGTCCGCCATTTTCACGCCCTTTAAAGGCTGATAAGATCCACCGGCACACTGCGTGTCTGTGCTTACTGGCTGCAACAGTTGGAAACACGGAGCAAGGGAATTTTAAGAGCCTACAGCAAGAAAGAGGCCAGTTAACCAATGTAAGCGTTCCCATTTGAGAATTGCTCGAGTGTATTAGTAATAACACATTGAAAATATACCAAAATGCTATTTATGATTTTTGGATAGTGAAAAAAATTTCTGGCCAGTAGATTTTTATAGCTTACTAGCCACTTGGCTAGTAAGCCAAAAAGTTAAGTTTGAACCGTACTAATGAACCTTCATTAATATAGGCCTATATTTTATCTCCAAGTGCACGTCACACACTGAGCGAGCCGCCTGTTAATGACGCTGTGGGCTAATGGGCATGTAGCTACTGACATGTTTCAGATGATACATCATGTTTGTAGTCGACCAATGAAGATGAGTTTACATATCACCTTGGGTTCGTCCTTCACCTTCTCAAAATGATCCCACACTTTGGATTTCCTGCCCGACATGTTATTAACTAGCCTGTGGAATAACCACAGGTACCAGCCCTGGAAATTAGGGGTCGTACAGATGCCATGTCTTTACCCACCTGGAAAACGCGAGGTTGGGTGTTGGGTGCTACTCTTGTGCATTTTTTGTGCCAGCTTTCAAGAGCACGGCGTTCTTCTTCCATGTGCTGTGTACAAATGTGTTGGCCTATTGTCTCTGGGACAGATGCAAAGCTCTGGGTAGTCCTGCACTAAAAAGATCAACTATTCTGTATTTATCACAGACTGTTTTTTTCGGGAAGAAGGGTAAGATATCTGTCGGCTGCGATTGGTTTGTGACATGACTCCTGCCTGGCTTCCTACAGTCCAGTCATATGGGTTTTGATGTATTTTGACGAGGTGCAGCTCCTAATAGAATTTCATGTTTGCTTGTTGTTGTTGTTTTGTTTTTTTTATTTGTGCAACTAAGCAACTGGGTCACTGTAGATGAGGACAGGGGACCGGCAGCATCACTGGGTTTGCCTGCTGCACGCCCACTCTGTAAATAAGGGAACAGAACAGACTCATGCTGTATGCTGTATGCTGTATGCTGCACCTGCGTCTGGGAGACTGCTGCAAACTTTGGTTGATGCTGGGCAGTATTAACCATAAGTTTTTCAAAGCACAGCAATCAAGCATGATTTTAATGATAATCCAAATTTGAAACAGTAATACTAAAGTTCAGAAAACTTGGAGTGGTTTATCAGGAAACTGTTTAATCACCAGAAGGACAAAACAATTATGTAACTGAATAATCAGGTTTGATATAGAAAAAAGCGCTTCCTCAGTTGGGTTTTGCAAAACAAGCTTTTTAAAATGTTTAAAACAGACTGCATTAATCCCTGATAAGAACCCTGCAGAAACATTTTGTTGTATGTGAAGTTATTCATAACGTGTTTGATCAGGATCATCTGGACACCACATTCCTGCTGTTTTGACTCTTGTAATACGACTCAAATGACATCTTTTGGGCACAATATCTAACATTTAACAAATGAAGTGACATACACCAATGACAGTTTACACACACATATGCACACACACTGTCACGAAACAACAGAGATGCACTGCTTAAGTCGTTATTAATGTCACAGACATTGCTTATTGTACAATTAATAACACGGCTCTAAATGTCAGGGGAAGGAAGGCGTGTAATCGATTTCCCCAGGTTAAACAAGCTCACTAGTTAGGCATCTGATTCACTGTTGCCTGTGACAGTGAATGATGGGGTGGATGTTTAGCCATCAGACGACAGCCCGTTCCCTGCAGCTGTAGGTCTAACTGTTAAACAGCAGCATCTTGTTTTCTTGTCAGTGGGCAGAGTGTGGGGAATTAACAGCATATTGCCATTGTGCCGCTCACGTATTGCAGGGCAATAATTTCCACACCTGTCCTGTGTTGAGCTGATGTTACTCTCCTCTGCTACATTCGCTCATCCCTCTGTTTCCCTTTTCACTCCCTGGTCTCTCTCTCTCTCTCAGTTATGCATTCCCTTTGCCTGTTTGGTAATGACACAAGGCCGGGGCCCTGCTGCTGCAGGGGGATTAGACAGAGTTACAAATCAAAGTGGGTTAATCGGCTGGCCCTCCATTTTGGGAGGCCTCTCTCAGCTCACTAGCCCCACTGGTATATTTGTTTGTGTGCTGTTGTGTGCTTATACTCACCAGCTCAAAGTTTGGGCTTAGTTGCTATTGTGAAACAAATACCAGTCACACTCGCTGAATTTAACCTAAATGTAGGTGATGACCTTCAGTGTGAACCAGCTAATTACCATGTGTAGAGCCATTAGCCATTATTCGCTCATGGAAGACCGAGCATAACAAAGTTAAATAAGGGCAAACTATCAGGGATGGCACAAAAAGATGCAAATATGTATCTGTACCATAGCTATCATAAAATAATGGCCGTAGCTACCTTGATGTCACCCTTTGCTTTGTGGACTCCTGTTTTAAAGCCTGGAGTTCCAACATATCCTCACTCCGACCTCGTCACACATCGACATTTGGTCATGGACTTTCCACGTCCAGATACGATGTGAAAGGTACCCTGAGTGTGTTGGTTGTGACTTTCTATAACACTGTGTCAAGTTCTGCCTGTTACATGCATTGTCGTCTTTCAAAATACACTTCTATTTTCACAGGAAATGCATCATTTACATACAGGCTCTTTCAAAATAAAAGCACTACGTGATGTTATTTTCCTTCAACAACAAACGCACAAGGTTAGGTTTTGGCCGCAAAAGCATGTGGTTGGGTTTTGGAAAAATAAAAACCAGGTTTTGGCTTTATAATCTCTTGGAATGCTTACACCGCTTTCCCAGGTGAAAGTCAGTGTTTGCTGGCCCCTTCCACCACCCCTCCTGCCAGCTCCACTTGGACTCTGGCCACCTTGTTTTCATTCTTGTCCCGCCGCGCTTCCCCCTTATAGTTTTAACGGTGCCCGGTGGCATATCATGCTGACATTAAAGAACGGCTGTCTGACTGAGCAAGTCACTACCCAAGTGCCAGATTTCAGTGACTTTGGAGTGAGACAGGGTTGCAAATTCAGCATTTTGGCCGTCGCCTTCTTGATTTTTGGAAGCTAGAAAAGACCATATTTGGACAAGAGGGTAGAGTTGTGGAGGAGCAAGAGGTGGATCTGACTTATAGACTGTAGCGATGCCTTGTAACCTGCCTGTCACTCAAACTCCCCCACCCTTAAAAATGCTTAACTTTAAGCCTTAATAAAATACAAATTGATGAGTAATATAAAAATTCACTTACTGTTTGGGTGTCATAAATGTTGAAATTAACTATAAAGGCCAAAACCACTTTTAACCAGGCTGTGAACATGTTTATTTTTGCTGTAAAGTTGGGCATCTTAACATTGGAGTCTATGGGGATTGACTCACTTCTGGAGCCACCCTCAAATGGCCATTCAAGGAACTGCAGTGTTTGGCACCTCCTCATTGGCTTAATTTTTCAGCCCCAGAGGTTGCTGCTTGGTCCGTACTAGGTATGTAACGATATGGAAAATTTGATATCTCGATTATAGTGACCAAATTATCACGGTAAACGATAATATTGCGATATTTTTTTTAAGCGCTGTAAAATGTCCAAAAATAGATACATTGAAATAACTTCACTAAATCTTGTAACTTCCTTATCATACTGAAATGTTAACAGCCAAAATCTTATATTAAAATGAAACTTTCACATTAAAGGGGCAAGGGATTGGCACAGCAACAGAAAAATTAATTTTAAATGAACAAAATACGTAAACACATTACAGGAGCAAAGCTTATTTGTCTGGTGCATTTTAACAGTCAGCAAAATATGTAAACAATTTATATATTATTTATTTATTTATTAGCACAAGAGGAAAAATATATATAAAACAAAACAATGCAAGAGTAGAACAAAAAACATACAATATATAGAATAGATATCACAAATGTGCAGGAGAAACCAAAAAAACCCCAAGGGCAATGGTCATCATTACACAGAATAATTCACACATTAGAAGTGTGCATGTGAGTGAGAGGAGTGCCTGTATGAGAAAAGGAGTGCATGTTCTCGTGTGTGTGTGTGTGTGTGTGTGTGTGTGTGTGTGTGTTAGGTCAAGACTGTGAGCAGTGAATTTAATTAACCTCATAAAACCGAGAGCCTCCATTAAGGCTCTCGGTTTTATGTTGTTTCCTTGAGCTTATGTCGAGAAAGCATAACTGGCCGTCTATATTGAATTCTAGCTCGCCATACAATAACCATAATCATAGTGATTCAATCATAGTTGATCTCAATTAGTGTTACGTTACGTCGGTTTATATTCTGTCGGCTCCGCTCAGTGTTTACAGCTCTGTTTCGTTTTGAAACACTTCGCAACATAGCTGCTCACACAGCTATTAGCTACTCAGCTAGTATTAGCTCCTAAGTGTCTAAAACGAAAACGGGAAACCTAGTTGCCATTTCGGAGGACAGATATGGCTCAAATGTCCCGTATACGTCGAGAGTTACACATTATGATAATCTTAGTAAAACCGAAGTCCCTCGCACAATAACTGACGTTTGTATGGCATAACTTGCATTGGCTGTAAAGCTGTGGATGATGGTCACGGAGATGAGCCAGCAGATTTGTAGTATTGCTACCCTTCGCAGCAACTTTTTTTCTGCATGTTCTGCACACAGGATAGTTGTCCTCCACCAGCTGTCCCTCGGCATTCTTCAGAAACCCAAAGTACGCCCAGACCTCAGACTTTGTGCGTTTAGTTGGGGGAGAAAATGTCCTGAGTGCCGCCATCACCACCTTCCGCCATGTTTTCATTCTTTGTGTTTACACATGCTACGCATTCGCGCAGTGCCTGCATCGCAAGACTTGAATGAGGCTGTTATTACATATCCTGATAATCCACCGAGATAATGCAATTAATTTAAACATAAACGGTCATTCTTACCGTGTAAAAATTAACCGAGATTTACCGTAATATCGGTAATCGTTACATCCCTAGTCCATACCAGTTAAAAATGCTCAAACTTGAGAAAACAATTTGCTCCTATCCTGGGACTTTATGAATCTGCTCCTAAAACATAGAAAGACATAAAGACCTGAACAAAAACACAGCCCTGAAATGACTAAATGCCTCAAACCAAATGCTCAGGGTCTATTTAGACAGCATAACCTACAGTGTTGATCAGTGTTATATTTTCACAGACAACTATTTGGCTTTGAGGAAGTACTGACTGGAGTATCTTTCAGTCATAGAGCTGATATGGCTCTGGGTCAGGTGCTTATTTATGTATTAATAATGGTACATTCTCTGACACTCACAGTTTGTTGTGCGCACATATCTCCAAGGATGAAAACTGGAAAGTGGAGTATGGCTTTGTGTCATTATAGGTGTGTGATTCCACTCTTTAGTTCACAAAGACCACTTATGAATGAATCAATTAGTTTAAAGAAAAGGACGTGCTGTTTGGAGAGATCAGAGAAGGTCAAGGGCAGAGGAATGTAGAAAGAGTCAAGGATTAGAACGTGAATAAAGGGTCATCTGTGTTTTTAGTGTTTTCAACCTTAGCAATAACTACTGATGAGTTTAGCTAAAATTATCCACTTTTCATAAACTCCAAGGCATGTTGCTTTCAGCACATCTAGACACTCTGCCACTCCTGCCTCCTGTTGGTAAGCAACTGCTCTGTGTTGTGTGGGGAGGATAACACTCATCATTGTGTGGGAGCTATTTTTAGATTGTTAATCAAGGTAACATGTTCAGACTGACACACTCAGTATGATATCCCATAAAGTGTGAGTAGAATGAGATTGCTTCATTTCGGCTCATCCACCCGCAGTGACCTAACAGAGGTCGAAATCATGTGTGCGTGCCTTAAGTGTGTGAGTGTGTGTGCAGGTACGTGTATTTGGTTTAGTGTTTGTTGTCAGACAAGAAAACAATGTCGATACTCCAGGGTCTAGCAACAGGGGTGTAACACAGAGCAAATGTGTGTGTGTTTATTTTGTTTATTTGACAGAAAAAAAAATCAAAAACCTAAAAATCTATTTTAATTTTGTGTTAGGATTTACTCCAAAAAGAAAAAATAAGTCTGAACTGAGTCTGAATAAAGGCGGTGTGGCCAGTTTCTTTATTAAAAACTGGAATTTGTGATGGAAGGAGGCCCAGATTAAAATAAAGTTGGTATGAGCAGTCTGCTATAATAAATGAGAAGAAAATGTGCCATAATAGCGCATGGTGCCATATTGCATGATCGTGAATAAATACATAAATTGGAGGTGGTGCATGAAATGGGAGAAGGCACAGATGATATAAAGTTGATCTGAAGTTTGTTTGAGGGGAAAAAAAGTAAAGAAAGAAATGACAAAAATTTAATAAGCTATCATTTTGCATGTATTTTAAATAGTGTCCATTAGTTTGTCATCTTCCTGTCCACTGTCAAGTCATCCAAAATGCCAGGCAGGTAGGGTCATACATACTGTAACTGTATAGGTGAAAATAATACCTGGGCATCATCAGTTAAACTTCATCCTGCACTACATGACAAAGCTTAAAAATTATTGAGGACAAGCTTCTTTGAATGTTCGAGTAGCACTCTTAAAACTACTAACCTACATTGTTTTTGTCCTGCAGTATATTTGTGTACATGTCAGCATATCCACGTTATAAAAAGTCATGCAGCTTTGACTACTAGCACTTCCTGTTTGCACTGTATAGACTAAAATCACCTAGAAAAAAGGATCAAGGAAACAATCTGTTTATGAGAAGTGCCTTTTTCATCTTTTGGATTCATAGACGTTTATCCCTGACCTGTTCATGTCTGAATCTTGATTGTTTTTCCCCCAAAGTCTAGTAAAGACTAGTAAATTAAAGCCATGACAAACATGGCTAGTTGCTCCATTTGGTCTCAGCTGGGAGAATTGGTTGCCTTTCATTTTCTCTGTGATGACATATTTTGTGTTTCAATGTAAGTGATTAGGTAACACAGCTGTTGTCATTGACATACCTGTCTGTTTTCTTTGTCAGACGACTGTAAAGCCCTATTTCCACCAAACAGTTTCAGTATGGTACCTTTGGAACCGAAAGTACCCTTCAGACATGGTACCTAGACCCTAGCATTTCCACTGAAAACAAGTACTCTCATGTGGGTGGGATTGTTGTCACTCACTGCTCCGTCCAACACTTGCTGTATTTTAGGGTGACCATATTTTGATTTCCAAAACAGAGGACACTCGACCTGGCCACGAGATAGCCTACTTAAATGATACTCAAAGATGCCTTATAATTTTTATATATTTAAAGTTTATATGTATGGATAGAAAATTCAGTTATATTACAAAATAATATCTCTCAAAGACAGAAATTCAGATAGGCCCCTATAGATAGGGGACACATACACACACTAGAGTGTGGCTACCCGATCCAAGCCCAACGGGTCCTGACGGTAGGCCTACCCAACGGATTGGGCCGGGTTCGGTCAAAAATGTATAAATCGTATTCGGGCTGGGGTCGGATTCGGTCAGCTTTCAGTGAAAATGTAGTGTAAAAATAAATAAAATCCTATTGTCTGTCCTGTTTATTGCTTGGGGACTGTTATTTACGTGACTACACCTGAACAGAGCACACACACACACTGGCTGTTTGTTTCTACCTCTCCCCTCGCTGGAAGCCTCGGACCTCCCGCCGCCCGCCTCCGCCTTGATTAAACGCTGAAAATAAAATACAGAGGGAGACAGGTTTTTCCTATTTTATCTTATTTTGTTATATTTCTCCCTCTCCTCCTGCTAGAAGCCTCGGACCTCCCGCCGCCTGCTCCCGTCTCAAACACGGAGGTCTCCCTCTCTGCGGAGCACCCACGGCACATGGCCAACCTGTTAAATAACCTGTACCTCCACCTTTTAGTACCAGATCTGTGTGCTAGGTACCCCAACAGAGGGGGGACCAAAAATGGGAAAGGTACGTAACGGTTCCATTGGTACCATCCACAACTTTTCACAGTGGAAGCAAGTCTACAGAACTGAACTGAACCATACCGTACTGCACAGAGGAAACAGGCTTATGAGTATTAAACAGTGATTCAATAGTGATTTGATGAATGCTACCGGCTCATTCAGCCTAATTATTTCTGGCCTGCTGCTGCTCAATAACAAAACCTGTTTTGGTTAACAGGCTAGAGATGCAACTGTGTAGAAGTACATGCCATGTGTTATGAAATCATATTATACTTTTTAATTTCCACTTTCCCCCTTTACATGTGGCCAGCAGTATTATTCACAGTGGAGAGCATTTTCAAAAAAGCTCCATTTTGGAGGGTTTGATAGTGCTACAGTGGATAACAGGCCAAAACAGAGACAAGCAGAGCATTTTGAAAGGTCTTTGTATTTGATTTGTGTGAGAGAAACTGTGTTTAGAGTGTGCGTGTTTCTTACAAGCTGAATAGATTTATTCACGTGGCTCTGCTGTTGTGTCTTGTCATCAAAGTCCTATAATTGGTCTTGCAGGTCACTGTGGTTTGGCAGTAGCACACAGATTTCACAGTGTGTGGAAGCTGCCAGTTGTCAGCGGAGCCCAGGACTAGATTCTGCTTCATCACAGCTTGTCAAAATACAAGAAGTTGATAATGGCCAAACAGCAGAAACGGCGGGTGTGGATTGGTTTTCACAGCAGGTGAACATGACACTCAGAGCCGATAATGGGATAGCAGATAGCGTCGAGAGGGATAATGCGGTCGCTCTTGGTTTGGGTGATACGTTTGCCATCACTTCATTGTCTTCAGTTGCCTGCATTTTTACTTATACGTTATGTACCAGTGACTTAACAGTACAATTTGAGCTCAGTTTGAAATGTGCTGTTTACTACAGTGCTATCAGAAAAATAAAAACCACATCCCTGTTGCTCAGGGTCTCAGGTTAGAGCTTCCTCTGTAGTTCAGTCTATCTTTTGATACCAGGAAGTGGTGCAGTTGGGGAAATAAAGGCAATGCTGTTTTCTGTTGTGCTATTAAAATGAGTTTTACATCAGCATCTATACTAAAGATGAAGCCTGAAACAGTTTCCAGCTTTTCTTTTATTATTAAATTATTCAGCCTTTTATTGTCAGCTGTGGGAATGAATTCAAGGAAAAGATAAAGAGGAAATAATGGATGAGAGGTTAGCCACGCATGTAAGTGTTTTGAAATGCTTTCCTAATGGACACTGTAATTTCTCCCACTTGCACATCTCCCACTCATGGAAATTTCATGCAAGAAATGTATGTCCACCCCTTTGCATTTGTGTATGTGGTTATATTCTGTGCGCTGATGCTCTCAGGACTTCTTAAGTGTGTTGTACATGTCTGTGGCATTGCAGTCCTAAGTGTTTTATTGCTTGGTAAGTAATGGGAGAGCTCGCCAGGAACAAGCAGGAGGAAGTAGTTGACTCTTGTGTTTTATCACCCCCTCTTCTGAGGAGGAGGAGGAGGAGAATATTTTTCATTTATATATGGAACAATGTAGTTTAAGTTTTCTGCACTAAAATGCAGCCAGTCTGCCCTCTATTTGATTAGTAGCAAAGTATAACAATGATTAAAAAGAGGACTTGTTGTGAAAATGCTGTACTTTTTTTTACTGCCATTGGCAAGGAAATGAAAAACAAGCCTATAATCTTGATCCCTCTCACAAGTTAAAGAGGTCGGTTAGGGTGAGCCGAGGAGGGGAACATCTCTGTGGAAAAACAAATAATATTGTGAGGATTAGTGTTGGGTTTGTGTGAGATGCACTTTGATTCCAGAGTACTACAGGTATTAAGGCTTTTTGATGCTCACATCAAGTTATTATTAACTGTTATTATGCGTTGTTGTATGAAACCAAATTTTAAATACTTTAATCAGTGTGTTTAACATGTAAAGTTTTAATGGAAAATACACTCACCAGCCACTTTATTAGGTACACCCGTATGTAGAAGATCATCTCTGAACCAACACATCGAACCTTGAAGCAGATGGGCTGCAGCAGTAGAAGACCACACCAGGTGCCACTCCTGTCAGCTAACAACAGGAAACTGAAGCTACAGTTCACGCAGGCTCACCAAAACTGGACAATAGAAGATTGGAAAAACGTTGCCTGGTCTGATGAGTCTGGATTTCTGCTGCAACATTCAGATGGTAGGGTCATAATTTGGAGTAAACAACATGAAAGCATGGATCCATCCTGCCTTGTATCAACGGTTCAGGCTTCTGGTGGTGGTGTAATGGTGTGGGGGAGATTTTCTTGGCACACTTTGGGCCCCTTAGTACCAACTGAGCATGGTTTAAACACCACAGCCTACCTGAGTATTGTTGCTGACCGTGTCCATCCCTTTATGACCGCAGTGTACCCATCTTCTGATGGCTACTTCCAGCAGGATAACGCACCATGTCACAAAGCTCACATCATCTCACACTGGTTTCTTGAACATGGCAATGAGTTCACTGTACTCCAATGGCCTCCACAGTCACCAGAGTTGAAGAGTGACATTTAAAAAACTTTGCAAATGTCAAATGTCCTGGGTACTCTGGATATTCTACAGATGTCCACTCCAACTTTTTCCATTAGGACTACTTCTTTTATAATAAATTATCAAACTTTCAAAGAAGGTTTTTCATGGTGAAGTTTGACCATTTCCAGCACTGACTGTATAACACTCATCCCTCTTAACGGTAATGGGTACTTTTGAAATGTAATAGGTTACAGATAACAAGTTACCCTGTTAAATATCAAATAATTAATGTGACCATTTTGATTGTTTAATTTAGGTAATATAACCTATTCTATTTGATTGTTGGGTACTCAAGCTTAAAAGTCCTTAAAACATAGATTATTCTAATCTTGACATCTTTTTTCACAGCTGGTAAACACGCTTTATACTCTACAGTAATCTTACAGTCATTTTCTGATCTCAGAGGGAAAATATTTTTGAATTTCCTGTGCTGAAAGGCTTTGTTGTCTGACAACAACACCAACCGACTTGGCGTCAGCTGGTTGAAGGAACAGCAAACTCGACTGTACTGGATTTTATTGGCAGACCAGAGGTGGTGCAAATTCAAATAAGAGCACCTATCAAAAACAAGATTCAAATTTTGAGCGCATACTGCCAAGTGAAGGGAACCTGTCTGGGTGTAGAGATTGCTCCTTGTAAGACATCCTACTCTCGATGGTGATGGTGTGGCACCCAGATTTGTCCCAACTGCTTTGCTGAGTCGTGTTGCCCAGAAATGTACTAAAGATTAGTACATTTATTTTGTAATTAAATGACATGTAACTAGTTACTACTAACAAACACTGCCTCTCAGCACCATACCTCAGTTCTCAAAAGCTATATCTGGAGATTCCAGTGGGTTCATTCAAGCCAGACTAATTGAAAGCCATTGAATTGTATTGTATGTTATTAAGCTACTTACTTCCTACAGTAAAAAAAAGAAAAGAATGATCAAACAAAACATATTTGTTTGAATTGAAGAATGACTCTACAGCCAGCCAGCCATGTTATGTCCCTCACATCATTTTTTGTGTTTTTATGAGGTAGCACTGTGAAGATGGATTGAATTACTCTCCACAATACCGTGTTTCTATTGTTATCCTTGTGTCACTGCCACCTGCACACACACACACATATATACACACAGACACACTGAAGCTGCCACCCTCCTAAAGCACCCCTGCGTCTCTTGTAGGTCAGTCCAACTGTGAGGAGATATTGCTTCTTCAAGGGTGTCCTTGCTCAAGGAGATACTGTATGCGGGCTGTCAAATCTGGACTCACACAACTCTGTACATGGACAAAGAGAAAAAAAGACATACGCAATAGACAAACTGGATTTGCTCAGATATAGGTTGATAACCACTTTACGTGCCATCGATCCACAGATGTCTATATATTGCATTGTCTCAGTGTAAACAATGTGTATATGTGCCATGTGCTTCTTGGTACTCTGTTTGAATAGCAATCAGCTTCTTCCTCAGTTCCCCAGACTCCCGTACTGCATGAGATGTGGGTTCCTCTGGTGGATCAATGTATTTGTGTGCGAGGGGCAGTCAAAGGACAGCAAGCATAAGCAGCACGAGACAGGCAGAAATACATGTTTTTAGCTGCAGAATGGCTCAAAAACACACATACATGCGGTGTATGTGCACTCACATCTATAATCATTTCAAGCAGGAGAAGCAGTAAGTGGGACAAATGACATGCACACACAAAGACTCATTTTTTCTCCAATCTCTTTGGCCGGCTAACCTTCCGTCTAGTTTGAATGACAGCTGAGAGTGAAACCTCCATCAACTTCCCCCTGTCTTCCAGTGGGATTCAAAAGCCCCCCTAATAATTTGCGTCCTACTCTGCCCTCTCCTCTCTTCCCCACCACCACCAACCGTCCCCCCCTTCTCCGAATTGCCACTTCACTCTGCTCCTCTCCGGGGACACAAAAGGGCCTGCAGATGCTCCAATCGACTCTAATAAATTGTATGTAGTCAGTTAAGCTGCACAACTGCCAACTGGCAAAGCTGCGAACCTCTGCTTCTTTGGGAGAGCTCTGAGAAGGGAAAAAAAAGGTTACTCTAAATTTGATTCACCTTCAGCGGCGAGCTCTCTTGAAAGCTATGTCCATGCTGGAGTAAATGATGAAAGAGTATTGAAGGAAAATGGGGATATGTGCAGAGAAAGAGAGACAAGAGATACAAAGAGAGAGAGAGGGAGAGGAGCAGTGTGATGGAAAGGGAGGTTGGACGAAGTACAAGTAAACAAACAAGAGTCTGGGCATTATTGAAATCCATCATCTAGTCTCCGACATGCCATAAACTAAGAAAATGGTCTTGAGGGAAGAAAAATAAGAAAAGTTTACCCAGTGTAGGAGCTGTGGTCAGAGTAATGCTGCTATGCATTTCAAACGTATCTAACGTGGCCTTTTGGTTATAGATATTTTCTTGTTTAATCAATGTTGGTATAGTTTTTTGATTTTTGTTTAAGCTGTTGGTCTGACTGTCGGTTTAGAAGGTATCAACATTATTTATTCCAGAGCAAACAGGCCAAATGGAGCCCCTGCAGCAACCCCTGAATGTTTTCCTGTTGCAGATTTACTACATGCAGTGCACAAGCTGTTCCAGATACAGAGCTGAATCCCAAGGACTCTATACACACATCTCCAGAGACTGAGGGGGGATATATGTCACTCAGCTCTGTGAGGATACGCATGTTTATTATTAGGGCTCTTTGGAAATGCTGCGCCCTATGCCAGGTTCCTCATACCCTGTCGCTGACGGCATGAGGACCGTCCGTGTGAGACAGGAAATTGAAAGCCACTTGTTGTTGGAGGGCTTTTTGGGAGGAACTGAAGTAGGCGGATGATAGAGTGCGGTATGGACATATGGCTGAGTGGTGGAGGAATCACATTTCCTCCCCATTAAAGGTATTTCAAAGAGAGGAGGAGAGGAGAGAGGCAGAGGAGGATTCAGAGGCAGGCTGCTTTAGGATTCAGTGCCACTCTTCAAGGTCAGAGCACTATAGAAACAATTTAAAGCAACATATACCTCTTTCAGATTCACCATTTTTCCCCAAAAAAAGAAAAAAGAAATTGCCAATCAGTCATTTGGTGGATTGAGTGCCATTTTACCCGCATGGAAAATGTGCCAATTTTGGGAATGAGCACTCCAAAGCTTTATAGCGGCAGGTTTGAGGAGGAGATATTCAAATTTGAATCCATACGGGGCCCTTCTGAACCCATAACGCACCTCAGAGGCTGATCTAACACCTGTCTTTTTCTCTAGGCGGCTCCCTCGGCTGGGTCTGTTTAGTGGTAATAATCTACGCCATTCACACCACCAATCTATTCCCGCTTCTCTTTTTTTCCCCACCACATGCAAATAGGTGCAACAGGAGCTCCTCTGAGATTGAGATGGATAGGTGGAGAGGGAATACAGGAGAGCAGGGGAAGCTATATGTAGAAATAGAGGGAGACTCGTGTAAAGGAATGAGGGGAAAACGGGAGATGAAATAGGAAAAAATAACATGAAAGAGAGGGAAAGGGGAATGGATGGGGCAGATGAGGGAAGGGATAAAAGAGGGAGGGGGGAGAAAGCAGCATAGGGAGGTCATTGCTGGTGCTGAAATCAGAGACTGGAAGTGAAGAGCTATGAGAATAAAAGCAATTTGCATCACTGCTCCACTGAGCTTTCCAGTGCCTTTCATTTACCCCCCTCTAAAACCCTCCCACACCCCCCCTCCCAGCAAACCCACCACACCATTCCACAGCTCTGAAATGGAAAACTGGCTTCAAGGGAAGTGGGAAGAAAGATACTATATAACCACTGCTCACTATTTAGCCATTCTTGTTTTGATCCCTCTCTCTTTTCTTTCTCCCTATAGACTTGAGCCTTCAGCCTCCATCCTCATCCTCCTCCCATCGCACCCTCAACTTTTCTCTGTCTGTTATCCTGCTCCTCTGAGTATGCCCCTCACTTTCCTTTTGTCCACCTCCCAGGAAAAACAACAAAGTTACATAGGTTAGCTTTAGCAAAAGAAACATAGTTGGGTGTCGTCACGTTACGTAGGCCTACTTACCGTAAAGTTACACATTTAATGTAAAGTTACGTAGGTTAGGCAAGTAAAATGATGTAGGTTAGGTTTAGGAAAAGAGACTTGGTGACGATGTACCTTAAAATAACTCATAGTTCATGTGGTGAAGATTCTAAGTCATCCAGGCCATGGTAATCTTGCTTGAGTTTCTTGAAGACGTTTCACCTCTCATCCAAGAGGCTTGTTCAGTTCTAACAGTTCTAATCTAAACTCTGTGTGGGTTTGAACCCTTACAGAGTCATTGAGGTCACATTTGACCTTGGATGAGAGGTGAAACGTCTTCGAGAAACTCAAGCAAGTCCAGTTGCCTACGATATAGCACTTGAGAGAACTCCAAGTTCATTTGATTTCATTTGGGACATGAGCACTGATATCCTTGGGGAAAGTTCTGTGTTTGTTTGACCCATCCACCATCCCAACCAGTCTCCTCATGCTGACTTTCTCTCCATGTACTTATTCTTTCTTCACTCCTCAGCACATTGGTCACATGGTGACAGCCTTGTCAACCATGTGCGTTATATTTGAATTTTGGTGCATTATTTTTCATAGATACACATATGAACAGTGTATAAGAGCGACCTAAAAACAGTAGAGTTGGGTGACATGGGTTCTTCATTACAAGCGACTAGGGGGTGTGCCATATAATCTCATTCACAATAGTACCGCGATATTTTGACTCTTTGGCATATTGACATCCTACTGTTACCCATGGCAACAACAAGCAGCTGAAAGCAAAATTATTACAGATTCTGTATTGGTTCCAAAAAGAGGAGCAGCTTCAGAAATGTGTGGAATAAACTGTGGCGTCCTGAATGTTTTATGAACAGTCCCGAACTTCTCAGACTCTTTTAGCAAGTTACCGCTCAGAGGGAACTCATTCAGCGGCTCCTCCGGCAGCAGCACAGCGTCTCTCCTTCTCCTCTCTCACTGTGTGCACGTGGTAGTTGGTGTCATCAAGTTATTTTGTCATGAACCTTTGGTGATGTAAACATAACAGCCTGTCACAGCATGATGATAAGAGGAGAAAGGGCAGAGCATAAAGGTCCAGTGAAAAAAAACAACACCTCGATCATCAAGGATTTTGCTAAAAGAGAAGGAAATCACCTGTTGATTTATATATAGATAAACCCAGGGTACATTTTTTTGTATTTGAGAGCTGTTTATATGTGTAATTTGTGGCAGACCTTATTTTGTTGAACTATTAATATTGTATACATTTTGTTTTGTTTTTACTGAATATTTAAAGGCAAACACTTACTTTGTTGCAATTAAATTTTCTTAATTTTTTTTTTTTTTTTTTTACTAATTTGTAATATTGTCAAGAATATCGTTATTGCAAAAATACCCTGAAATATCATGATATGATTTTAGGGCCATGTCGCCTACCCCACAAGCGACCCCTCTCATATTATACAAAGGGGTGTGGTCCATTTTATAGTAAAAATACTGATTATAGCCTCTTTAGTTAAGCCTAAACCCAACCAGACATTAACCACAGCAGCAGCAGATCAGAAAATACTCGTATGTGTTTATTTGAAGGACAATTACAACAATATGTTTTGCTTTTTAGTTTGTTAGGACGTGCCATTAAAAGAAAAAAAAAGAAAATGTCTATCTCCAGGGACAATTTAGCAATTACAAGACAAAAACAAAATTGGAACACTAATACATACACAAAGTAGGATTTGTAGGAGGGCTTGAACAGTCCAACTACAAACGTCCAATATTAGTTCTTCATGCTGTTCACAGCCCAAGAGAAGCCATGTGGTGCGGGGGTGGGGATGAGATGTGAGGGGTTAGTGGACAGGGCAGCTTGGAGGATGAGCGGGGCTGACGAGGTCAGAGTGGGCAGCTGGAACATCTTTTCTTGTTTTGATTTCCAATTGTTTATCACTGCTGGTGTATTTGGGGGGAAAAAAACAACAAAAAGGAGTTGGATTTTTTGTTTTACAGAGCAAATAATGCTACACATAGAGGCTGAGGCCCTTATGGATTGTTCATATATTTAAGGCCAATTAATGGTGCAGGGGAGTCTTGACAGGTGCAAAGTGTATGACTTGTTATTTATTTGAGCAATGTGAGGGGGTTACTAACAGTTTTGGCATTCGTGGCAGTCAAATCATGTCAGACTCAAGCTGTAACATCCATGGCATGACATGCCAATACGGGATTTTGCACAATTTGGCTGCCTGAAGGGCTGACTGACCCAGCATATACTGTAGATACCACATTGTCTGGAATCTTTGCCTCTGTCTGAGAAATCTGCCCACACAGTGACTCTGGCTGTAAAATGTGCCCTTTCAGTAATGACAACACAAAGTTGAAGTTTGATGGAGCACTTCTGGGAACACGTCATCTGGATGGGTCTACAGAGCGTGTGGGTTGAGGCCTTGTCACAGATTATGTGTTCAATTAAGAAACGTAGAGCTCCAGGGAGGAACATGAGGTCACCCATCAAGGGTTGACTCCTTGAGTGCCAGCTCCCACCCATTTACATGATAGAGCAGTCACTTTAAACTTCCCGCATCTCAGCTTACCTTACATCTTACTGTTAGTTGGTGGCCATTGCTACATTGCTCAGCTGCTACCTGTCATAGGTTTGTGTAGGATTTAGGGGGATATATTGACAGAAATGGAATATAATATAATATAATAAGTGTGTTTTCTTAAGTGTATAATCACTTATAAATCCGACCATCGATCCATTCATCCATCCATTTTCATCCACTTATCCGGGGCTGGGTCGTGGGGGCAGCAGGCCAAGCAACGCACCCCAGACATCCCTCTTCCCAGGAACGCTTTCCAGCTCCTCCTGGGGGACCCTAAGGTGTTCCCAGGCCAAATGAGATATGTAATCCCTCCAGCATGTTCTGGGTCTGCCTCAGGGCCTCCTATCAGTGGGACCTCCAACGGGAGGCACCCAGGAGGCATCCTGATCAGATGCCTGAACCACCTCAACTGACCCCTGTCGACGCAAAGGAGCAGCGGCTCTACTCCGAGCTCCCTCAGGATATCCGAGCTCCTTACCCTATCTCTAAGGCTGAGCCCAGCCACCCCACAAGAAAAGAAAAAGCATTTCGGCTGCTTTTATCTGCGATCTCATTCTTTCTGTCTCTATTAGGAGCTCATGACCATATGTGAGGGTTGGGACGTAGATGGACTAGTAAATTGAAAGCTTCGCCTTCGGGCTCAGCTCCATCTTCACCATGAAGGTCCAGCGGAGGTCCAGTCACTTGAAAATAAGAATCTTTTATTACCTTCAAATGAGCTGTTTATATCTACATAGAGGGTGGGTCAGGGTCCACGGAGTCCACAATGTTGCACTGCCATGTTTCTACAGTAGCCCAGAATGGACAAACGAAACACTGGCTCTAGATAGAGCCGTTTGTGTTTTTGTGCCAGCCACTGTACTTTGCAGTTGCTCCACGACAAGCTGAACACTATTGGACACTGGTTTTAATCACTGGGTCCGTTTGTTTTCGAGAGGACAGGACTTCCACAGATAAATTGGCTCCCAGAAAAACTTCCTGAACAATAAACTCTGAAGAATTCCTAAGTGAGAGTTCATACTTGGCACATGGGAGACGTTTCAGCTGGTTGTAAGCTGCAGTCTTCACCACTAGATGCCACTAAATCCCATACACTGCTCCTTTAAGCTTTTTTCCTGACTTATACTTAACCAAGTTACTCCAAACACTATCTCATAGTGATTCTACAGGTGTTAGGGTTTCATATCCAATGTGTAAATTTCAGTAAAAAATAATATTTCAGTCTCTAATTTCAGTATTTATTTTTCCCACTGAACACTGTACCACCGCCCACAGGTGCTTTCACTAATCATTGTACTAAAGTTTTTCATTCATGCTCCACAATCTGCATATTAACTATTTTCCAATCAGTGTAAATATCAGTTCCAGGCTTACATTTGACCCGAACTGCTTTCATATCAGAATGAACCCTAGCCATTGTTACTAATTGAGGCTTTTCTCCCATTTGTGGCTTGAGGTAAGATGTCACGAGATGACAGAGCAGGTTAGAGTACTTATTTCAGTATGCATTGGCAAATAATTGTAGGCTGTTCAATTTGCCTCTCACTCACTCAGATAGCTACAAGCTACGGCAGAGTGTTGATGACAGTGCCTCTCACAGTGTGCGCCGGCAGTGGGTCAGGTGAGCGAAGTCAGCACCCCGAATAGAGATGATCTTAAAGCGGTACAGCAGTGGAGCGCACCCTTGCAGGCTTTTAATGATGTTGTAGCTGGGATGTATGTGTCAAGTGTGCTGAGCAGCAGCATTAACTGTACTTTATACAGGTGTTTTACATAAAGGATACCTTTCTTGAAGGTTTGTTTTTTCGTCGCTGTTGTTTTTTCCCCCAGAACTTTACTGGTTTAGAGATTTTAAAAGACTCATCTGACAGTTGATTGATTAACTGACTGACTGACATATCACAATAGCTTGTGTATTTAATACGATCTGCAAGAAATGTATTTAACAAAAAGTCTTCAAAATGAGGGAACATTAAGGAAGCAGCAGGAAGCATGCTGTGGAAGTGGATATTAGTTATTAGTTATAATGGCTTCTCACATTCTGCAGTGGCTTTGAGTGCGAGAATATAATGATCACTTTCTATTGTCCTTTGCTTGGCAGCTTGGCAGTACGGCATATTCTGCACTCATAAATCCAACATCATTCATCCTGCATCATTCTCTGTCTCCTTTCCTTTCTCCTTCCATTTCTCTCCTGCTCTCTCTTTTCTCTCTCCGACATAGTTTATGTACTGATGCTCATTATGACTGTTGTTATGACAGCCTCCCTTGCACTTACATGCACACAGCTGCTGCAGTTATTCTGGTGATTTACAACCTCCTCCTCCCACAGAGAGAGAGAAAGAGAGGGGGCACACTATTGCTGTCTTTGAGGAGAGCTTTATGTTCACAGTAAAGTAGCCACAGTGGCACCTCCACAGAGCCCGTCCCACAAAGCAAACCACAACATCGTCAAGTAGATAGGCCTGCAGTAATAATAGGCTCTCAGGGATGACAATGGAAACATCCACCCTTTAATAATTACGCCACACGTCGCATGGCACCTTCTTACTTCACCATGGCTGTCAGTTTTTGTCTAACTTCTCACAGCTACTTAAGAGCACTTCAGATTCACAAAGTGGATTCAGTGGTGGGCAGAGTTGTTCATATGCCAGAATGGCTGATGGCCTTTACAAATGATGCCTATTATGAACACTGGGGCTGGCAAGTGATGTAATACACAAGATCATGAGCATGTTATCTAATCCCTGCTGTTACATACAGTATTGCAATGACATATTTTACATTGTAGTATTTACATATTGTATATACAGCGCCAGGTGAAAAATCACAGCTGCATTGTTTTCTTTTATCCCTGTACTGCCCTGGCTGTGATCCCTAAAACACAGCAAACACACACACTCACATGCATAGAATGAATTGACACACACATGCATGGGATTATCATACCTTTAAGATACATAGTGCATGTAAAAAATAATGATGTGTCTATAGATGGGATGCAGCGAGACACACGATAGATGTCACTTTCAGTGTGCCAGGAAGAGACGCCGTGTGCTTGTGTGCTTAGATGTGTGTACATGCTCACAAGAAAGCCTCTCTGATGTTTCATACATCACAGTAAACCCTCCTGTTTGATGTTGTGTATTGATGAGTGTAGCGCAGGTAGTTTAGGAGGACTACATGGCAACAAGCATCTCTTCAGCCACATGTGCTGCTGTGCACAGCGTGCCAGAGAGAGCAGAGTGTGAACTGTTACATAACCGTCGACCAGGGATGGAAGTGTTGGGAGGGCAGCACGTGCAGCCAAGGATCCGCTGGTGCGAGTGTAAAGCCACCCAGATATTAGACCGTTACAATTTCCAGCCTGCAAATTGCCTCATTTTTGGCATCTAACCTTTCATTAAGCCTCCACATACCTCACACTAACATAAATAAGGCATTTTAGTGTTTCTTTCATGTATGAAAAAAATGGGAGGTCCATCAATCCCACACATTTTGAAGCCTGAATTTAATGACTTTCCCCATTCCAAGTCCAATTACAGTGCTGAATGCTGGAATTGCCACTATACTATTTATGCCTCTTGAAAAACTCAATTCTTAAACTCGTGGCTGTCAGCACCCCAAGCCAAATAAGGTACAAACAACAACAACATGACAAAACCTATTTAAGTCAAACAAGGGCCTCGCTGAGAAAAGCTGCCCCTGTTTTCCTGACTCCATCCAGTCAATATCCAAGCCTCCAGTTCCCAAGGTGCTGTGGGATGTCAGATCTGTAGCCGACGGGCATATTCAAAAATGCATGTTCAGCCTCTTTGCCAGGAAGTGGATGTGCCAGTCATGACAAAAAAGTTCCCTGAGACAGCAAGTTTATTTAACTTAGTTTTTCATGGATGATTGGTAGGCTTCTTACTTCAGTGAGTTACATGAGCATCTGACTGCTGCCTTGACTGTTTTATCCTGTCCTAGATTTAGCATCAGGGAATTTTACTGCGAGCGATCAAACTGCCTCTATTTGTGTATAAATTATTAACCTATTGTATGTGTTTCGAGTTTTGTTTGTGTGTGTGTATGTGCATATGTATAGTTCAACCCTGAATTTTATGCTATGCTATGAATGCTTTGAATATGAATTTTAAGATTGTATGTAATTTACTAGCCTTTCTGTCTGTGTATTTTTTTTATTTTTTATTTTTTTGTATGCAAATACCATTATACAATTATTTCACTGCTTGAAAGGTGGTCTGGACACTAGGCTGTCCATGCAGTAAAACAGGCAAATACCTTTGAAACTGGTTGTGCTGAAAACCTACAACTACCAGAATGCACTGCGCTGTGCCCAACCAATCAACACTCTCACTGGTGGATGACATAATAAGAACCTGGACTTTTTTCCCACAGGAAACAGAATGGATGCCACATCTTTAATTACAGTTAAACCAATACATCCATGAGTAAAACGGTGAGCTGAAATCCATTTCTGAAAACATTTTAGGCAAGAGACTGGCAACACAGAAAATGAATTTTGGTTCATACTTGATCAGCACTGCATTGTTTTACAGTTGGATCACAGTTTGGCCTGCGCTTGAGAACAAGAGAGAGAAAGATGCAAGTCTATCTGGTGATCTGTTTCTATACTTCAGTCAGGACCACTTTAGTCAAAGAAAACTTTATGTCCTTTTGCAGTAGTATATTGGGTGACCTGGCTCTGTTCTGGGGCTTCTCTACGTTTCCTAGCCTCTTCCACATAACTACACGAAAAGCCTAAAGCAGGGAGAGCAAACCTCTCTGCCCTTCCACGCGCAAGCGAGGAAAGTCAGAGGCAGAGAGAGCAAACCTCCCTGCCCTTCCATGTGCCTACATGGAAAGCCTTAGACAGAGAGAGCAGCAGCAAAGACCCCCAGGAACACAACAGAGCAGCATCAGTGACAAACAGAAATGACACTGATAAGTCAGACACAGCATGAAAAGGAGGAGCTGGGGTGGAGGCGGGTTGCAAAGCAGCTTGCAGAGGAAGCAGCGACAGTAGGCAGGCCAGAGCAGTTTAAATAGGGCGCCCTGAATGAGATTCGCAATTGGTTGCATAGAGAGGAATCATGTGATCTATCAGCTGACTCCCTTCCATCAGTCAGCTGCTCCATCAGTTGATTGGGCTGTCTGAGATCAGCGGATGTAGCTGGGATGTGAGCTGAGCTTGACATCGTGCCCTGCCTGAACTCTTAATGTATAAATTCTGTGTGTTTCTTAACATAGTAGCTAAGTGGGTAGAGCGGACATCCCATGTACAAAGGCAGTGTCCTTGATGCAGCATCCATGGGTTCAATTCCATCCTGCGGTCCTTTGCTGCATGTCATCCCCTCTCTCTCTGAATACTGTCCTTTCAATTAAAGGCAAAACCCCCCCAAAAATAATCTTAAAAAAATCATTTGCAAAGCTGAAATATTTTGAGACCTGCATAGATACATTAATGTTTGCTAGTTAGCTTGTTACTTCTTGCAGGAGCAGTGATACATTTATTTCCACAATACTGCCACCAACTGTTGATTAGTAAAACTGCATGATAGCCAGAATGATCATTGCATCTCCCTGCATGCACATGTGCATATGTTTGTGCACGTGCTTGTGAAGCATGACGAACAAATAATGCAGAAGAACACTCAAAGCATCGCTCTGAAACAGAGCTACTGGTCAAATATTCCACAGTGTGCCTCTACATGCTCGAATGAAAAAAAATACACACAAGCTTGCCTCAGTACAAGCACGTTTCTTCTTCATCCTACCCATGCCTATGATAAAGACAAACATGCATATTACATCCAATAGACTTTGATGTCTGCCTCTGCTATGTAAAGCGGACGTATACAGTCCCTCAAAGGCGATGTGCTGTCTGTGTGCGACTTGATGTGATGCGAGAGGATGGTCTGCCATTCTAGTCGTGGGAGGACAAACATACGGAAATGGGTGAATATGTTGTGCAAGAACAACGCAGTGAGCTCATTTCAGAAGCAATATTTAATCCCAGTAAGACAGCTACTGTCAAAGCAAATAGAGCATATAGGAGATATTTTGTAAAACAGATTTTTAAGGTTGCTTGGAGGTTATTTTCATTTGTTCGGAACATGTGGTCTCTCTCTCTCTCTCTCCCTCTCTCTGTATGGATGTCACATACACACAAACACACACAATAAACCAAGCAAGCAAGCTGCACACATATTTTTATCATATATTACCAGACCCAAACTGACACACATACACACACACACACTAACCAGACCCGAACCATCTGTCTCTCTCTGTCTTTCCCCCCCTCTCTGACACATACACACTCTTTCACACTGTCTGTTTAAACCTCATGTTTCTATGAAAAGAAGGAATTCCCCGTTGCTTTGTACTGAGAGTTTTTGGCCTGTACTCCTACTGTTCCATTTGCTTTTAAGTGAACTTCATCCAATATTGAAGCCTAGTCTGGTCTAATCTAAGAGCTTGCAATAGGAAAGTGTTACAGGGCAGTAAAAATGGTCGCTTTTTTTGGAATAACTGTGTCTTCCCTCTCTTTTCTCTTCCTATCTCCCCTATTTTACCCAACTCTCTTCCTCCATTATCCCGGGCCAATTCATCTGTCTCCTTCCCCTTTGATTTTCTGGCTCTTCCCCTCCCTCCTTCCCTCCCTCCCCCCTCTCTGTCCTCCTCTGCTCCCTTTGTGCTCTTTCAGGACTACACTTTGACGATGTACTTCCAGCAGGCCTGGCGAGACAAACGGCTGTCCTACTCCGAGATCCCCCTCAACCTGACCTTAGATAACCGGGTGGCTGACCAGCTCTGGGTCCCCGACACCTACTTCCTCAACGACAAGAAATCATTTGTCCACGGAGTCACAGTGAAAAACAGAATGATCCGACTGCACCCGGACGGCACCGTACTGTACGGTCTAAGGTGAGATTTTAATCTCTTGAAACAACATTTTTGACTACACAACAAACACAAAGTGTTTACATGTGCAAATAAACCCAAGAATCCATAATATCTCCCACATGCTGCCAAAGTACAGCACCAGATAATGATAGACTACGCTGCACAAATTATAGTAATTTCTGCTTCATGTTGTCAAACACTTCACAGTTAATCTTTTGTCAGTGTACTTTCTATCTTCAAAATCAAACAAACAACTTGGGAGGAAAAAAACAAACTTCTCCCAACTTTAATATAACAATGAGTCAATGATTGCTGCATCAGACTCAGTCGGTAATTAGCTCATTAGAGCCAGATGAAGAAAACTACTGATGTGAGGTGCATCTTTGCCCCCGGGCGAAAATTAGAATGTTGATGAAGTGACCTACTTGTGTCCTCATTTGCAGGACATGTGCACAACACCAACTAGAGGCCTCTGCAACACTAATTCCAACTCTTTTTACAAAGTCTGCATAATTTTTATCATCACCAAAAGTGTAAAAATGGCATTTGTAAAGTTCAACCTTTGGTGGGCATTTTGTTCTGCTGCAGCAGGCATATTTGCTCCGTAAATTGCGTTTCATGTAGAGAAAATAATTTTTTCCCCTAAAAGAAAGAAATCTAGACTTCATCGTTGTGCCCCTTTGCATTAAATAGTTGGAATGCTCTCTCAGATGGAAAATCTTTATACAATCTTTTTAAAGTGTTTATTTGCGTAAAGAAGTTACTTCATCATTCTATCATGGACAGGCGGTCACAATGACGAACAGCTACACAGCAGCCTGCTACACAGGGGCCAGACTTTGAACAACCTACATTAGTTTTCCCACTCATGTTTCCTTCTGCAGTTACAAACAAATGTCTTGTGTTACAGCACGGCTTGCTGAATTAATGACCAAACAAACATCCACTGGGAAACAATGCACTGTTGCTGTAGTTTAATGTCAGTTTGCAGGATAGATGGTGAATTAGCTGGTCAGCTGCAACACATTAGCCTCAAAACTTTACTGCAAAAGCCATCATGGTCAGTCTAGGTACGGATTTTATGCTTACTCCTCAATAATACTGATAGTGATGGGTGGACTGATTCTTTTTAAAGTATTGGTTCATTTGAGCTGATACATGTCTGTGTATCAAACTTTAAAATTGTTATACTTTTTGCAAAATATGGTGTCAGTATACTACCTGCCTGTTCAAGCTAGTGCCACCTGCCCACAAAACATCTCTTCTATGCATTACCAGCCATCACTTATAAGTTTACATTAACGAAGACAGAATATTCATTTTAGTTCTTTTATCCAGCGTACCACTTAATAGCCTATGTAAGCTCCATGTGATGTTACAGAAATGTCACTGACCAACAACCTGTTTTCTTTGTGGGGCAGGTAGCAGACATCCCAGTTACCTCCGAAGCCTTGTGCTGCATTTATGTGGTGTTGGAATAATCTGATAAACAACTTCCCAATCATATTTCATGGCTCACCTGATCCGTTTCCTTCGCTCTTTGTTATCAACATGGTCATCACATCTTCTTTGTAACATCCAAGTTGTTCTCAGACAACACATTCTCACTCCGACCTTGTCACATACCGACGTTTGGTCATGGGCTTTCAACATCCAGATACGACGTGCAAGGTACCCTTGATGCGTTGGTTGTTGACATTATGGGACGCCATGTCAAGTTCTTGACATGCACTGTCATTTGGCTTAGGTAACAAGAGCACGTGTTAGGTTTAGGAAAAAAGAACAGGGTTTGGCTATATTTTTGGGGAACATGAACACTGCTCTCCCAGGTACAAGTCAGTGTTTGTTGGACCCATCCACCACAGCTCCCACCCATCCTACTCGGACTTTCACCACCTTAACTTTCGTTCTCGTATCATGCTGACATTAAAAGTTTTTTCGTCAACGACTTCAGAGTGAGACCAGGTTGTCCCACAGCCCAATTTAAAGCTTGTGAACACACCTAAGTAGGAAGAATGACCATCAGAGCAGCACATGAATGCACCATTGGCCTTGGCTGGCCAAAGTTTCGACTCGAGTCTGATTCAGTTGCCTCTTGTTCACTTTCCATATCAGGCAGTGTAAGCAGTACAATCAGTGAGTGGGAAAAGTCTGGGATTCATGAGCACTCAGACGTTCGACAGGCTGACCCGTTGCGTACTGCACACTAAAAAAGTTGTTCAAAAGATTTGCTCATTCATTTTCCCCATCACTAACAACTTAACAAAACACAGTTTCACCTTGACTTGTGAGCCATGCAGCTTCCAGCCCAAGTTTGTTTCCTTTTTCTCTCCGTTCTCCTGTTGTTGCTCTATGCACCCTTTCAGAGGCTGAGAGAAAAAGAACATTTTATATACTCCACCATAGACTTCTTTTTCTCCAGCTAATAATGAATTGAACACTGATTTTAGTTCGACTTTGAATGAAATTTTGTCAGGTGATTGAAACATCAATTCATCTTAGTCATGCTCTCTATCAGAGAACAACTGTTTGTAATTTTTACGATCCTCTCAAACTGAGTTTCTCAGAAAATGAGAGCGCGTTTGTTTGTCAGGGCTGCAAAGACTGGAGTTCTACTTGAGAGAAAAATCAGGTTTGACCTTTTCTTTGTAAATATTCTTCTGGGAGACCACTTTAGATGACATTCAGAATATTTCCGCAAGCTTTTGCATGTGTGAAATGTTAATATGACACGTCCCATATGTTTTCCAGTTGCCAGAAACAAACCCCCAATTGTACAATATAAATTGATTGACCCATTCCACCGAGTTTCAACCTCTCAAAGTTAACATGATTACAGTGCACTTCTCACACCTCACTGATGTCTCATCAGTTCATTTTGCAA